>NC_081846.1:25785655-26406483 GCF_963259705.1 Myotis daubentonii
CTACCTCACTATCCTATATGATCCATGGCCAGGCTCATCTCCAGTCTTGATACCCTCTACCTGTCAGGTATGGTGCTCCAACCTCACTGGCTTCTCCCAGTTTTTGTAAGTTTCATATGCCCTGCCACCACTGGGCTTGCCTTATGCCTACACTGCTGTTTATCCACCCCTGTGTTAAATAAATTCTTCCTGATCTTTCACAACTCAACTCAACTCAACTCAACTCAAAACTTTCTTCTTTAGAGAAGGCTTTCCCACCCCTAGACCAGGACTGGCAACCCTCCAATAGTAATAATAATCATAATCATAATAATAACAACAACAACAGCAACATTGTTGCTGCTGATGATAATAGTATTAATAATGACTAAAATTGATTGGCCACCAACCAGGGACTGGCTTTCTTTTAAGCATTTCATATTTAATCTCCACAACAACACTTGGAAGTGTATTCTTGTGTTCTGATTTTACAGATGAGGAAACCAAGGCAAAGGGGAATAAGTAACTTGCCCAAGAAACCATAGCAACTTTGTTTACACACTTTTATTGCACCATGAAGCTTTTCTTTATAGTGCTCATTAGGATTTATAATTAAATATTTATTTCTGTAAACTTTAAGAAATCAACGTTTATCTTCACTCTAGACCTTAAAGTTTAAGGTGGCAGAGACTTTAGGCATGGGTATTTGCTTACCACTGAATTGCAGGTATCTGCTCGGAATAGAGCAGATACTCAGTAATAGAGTGCTTTTGGAAAATTTTCATTCAAATGAAAAGTAGATTTATTTTGTATATTGCAAAAACACATACATATATACATACATACATAAATAAGTATAATTTTAAAAAATGACTATGAAAAATATCATGGAACATAAATAAGATTTCTGTTGTTACTGAAGAAATCCCTCATAAAAAAGTAGAGAAAAAAATAGTGCAGAGGTGTATAGAATATTGAAGAATATCTCTAAAGAACTATGTTCCTTCATTTTATTATATTAAATAACTTGAAGGGTTATTCAGGGCAGAGGGCAACAATGAGTCATCCCCAAGAAGCCAGGGGTCTTTGCTCCTAGCCCTAGTGAGAACATTCTGGAAATGAGCCATGATTGGCTAGGTGTGGGTCATGTACCCATCCCAAACCAATCATTTTGGCCCAGAGGATGGGAATTCTTGATTAGCTAAGCCTGGTTATGCCCACTCCTATTGCAAGGGCAGTGTTTTCTGTCACCAGATTGGAGGTGGGCTGACAGCAGAAACATTGGACACAACCAAAACCAAGAGCTTCCACATTGTCTCATAGGCAACATTGGCCTTTCAGTCACAAAGTTGGGCAGGTGCTATCTTAGTGGAGAATTCTGACTAAAATCACTTCTATTCATCATTTGGTTCTCATGTAGTTCTGCCTGCTGCAAAGTAATACATTATTTGTGCTGGTTCATCCAACTGTCATATTTCTTAGTGTAAATTAATAAGTTGGCATCCTACGTTATACACCAGACCTGTCATCTGTCCTTAGGGACAGAGTACCTTGCCAGGGTTCTAAGAATTCAAGGTTCTTAGCCTACAAGCCCTACCTGTATCATGATGAATTCACCAAGGTGAAATTACCTTGTGAGGGTCCCTGTCCAGAAGGCCACAGAACGGTATAGCTCATGGACATCATGACCTCACCTCATTGCTTCCATTCAACCTTTGATACACTGTAGTATGAGAAAGGAAATTAAATAAGAATTAGAAACGTGTTCCAAACAGTCAGGTCTAGATGTCATCCAGGGCTGGTCTCAGAGTTAGGAAAATTCTCTAGGCATTTTCCTCTTTGCTTTTTTCACTCGTTGTCCTTTAGTGTATATAACTCCTCAAGAGGGTAGGTACCAAATCTCTCTTATACATGGCTGTATCCTCAGTGCTGAGCCAGGGGCTGCACATAGATAGAAGTTCAGTAAATATTTGTTGAACAAATAAATAAACCAATGAATCAATGAATGGCTTCTGACATATTCCACCCTGCCTTTCCTTCTACCCTTCCTTTTACCCAAGCAGTAGTAATGAAAGCATTCTGAATTTCCTAGGTTCTAGATGCACATTTTTTCACATTTTTGTGATGTGTCTCACTGTGGATGGTGTATGGGAAAGGAAATCAGTCCAGTTCTTCCCAGTGCACTGCTGGGCTTTGTATTCCAACAACATCACAATGCCCACATTGATTATTCCCCGTCCTTCTCAGAACCCTTTGGTTCCATCCAAATGGTTGAATTATCTGGCTTCCCTGAAGACTTCTTTGTTGTCAGGCTTCCCTTTTGGAAGTAAAGAGTTCATTAAAATTGGATGAAGAGCTTACAGCCTCCCGTTGCTAAACCATCAGCTGTGGTCAAAACAATGGTGAAGGTAAACCAAAGGTTTCAAGAGAACAAGTTCTCTCGCTGGCTAAGCTGACAAAGTCCAGACACCCCACTGAAGCCCCACGCATGCTGTCAGGCCACACCAATTAGCTGAAAAATACCACTCGGTTTTAACCCTGACATTTCTTTTGCTAAGCAGTTTTTTCCCTTAGTTTGTTGTTTTATTGCTTTGTTTCTTTTTCAATCAATTTACATTTTTAAATTTAATTGAATTTATGGAGGTGACATTAGTTATAAAATTAATAGGGTTCAGGTGTACAATTCTATAATACATCATCTATATATTATATTGTGTGTTCATCACCCAAAAGTCAAGTCTATCACCATTTATTCCCCCTATACTCTCTTCTATCTCCCCTACCCTTTTCCCTCCAGTAATCACCATACTGCTGTCTGTGTCTATGAGTTAGTTTGCTTTTTGCTTAATCACTTTTCACCCAGGTGTTGTTTTTTGATTCTTGACAAAAACAAGAGAAAATAGCAGGAACGATTTTTAAAGAGCCCCACAAATGATTTTGAGGGTGAACTGAAATAGAGAAGAAATTGTTCTTTTAAAACATCCAATCAGCTTGCCTTAGTATTGAATAAAATGAGCAATGAGTGTTAATTTCCAGGTTCCAAGTGTTATTGTCATTTTCAAATGAATTCCAAAGCATAGCAGAGGACCATGTGGTTTTTCAAGGTCTTCACAATACTTTATTTGAATTTTATTTTAAATAATTTTTAAATTCTAAAGACTGTAATTTTTACACAGATAAATGTTATATATACACACACACACACATATATACATATATGTATTTTTTAAATAAAATAAATGTAATATATTTTAATTATATACTTACAGAGACCATCATCAAAGATTTGCTTGTTTTGATGGGTTTGTATTTTTTAGAATAGGAATAACTATAATGGTCCTCCTGACCACTCACTGTCCTGAGCTTTAAGGCAAATAGTGAAATTGTTATCGCTGGGGATCTCTCTATGTCCCCACCTATTGCCAGGGGGAGTGGGTTTCTTGTGATGTCACGGGAAAAGACTAGTAACCTAATGCCCACCAAAACAAATTCTTTCATATGCTGCTGACCTTTTAACCCACTTTAAATCTCCTCCTTCAGTCTTTTAATAAAGTGCAAAGCACTTCAAAGTGACACAGGAGATTTCAGGTTTTGAGGTTTGGGGTGGGGCAAGAGCAATGGCAAAAGAGAGGAAAGACTACTTGTAAAAAAAATTGAGGGGAAATGGAATTAAAGACTTTCTTTACTTTCACATTTTTCAAAAGTTTTAGTATATGAAAACTCTTTTTACCAGAGAAACTCTTCAGAAAAGCAGAAAATAGTAGGCAAAGGTCCCAAATTTATTGTTATCACAGGATCATTCATTCAGCTCTGCATTTATGCTCTTTACGGGTGAGTGGTGGCAAAGAACCAGGCTGGACCCGTGCACATCTTCCATGCATTGTTAAAAAATCAGCTCCAAATGTGTGTCTCACTAATGGTGTGTCAGAAACATCACTGCTCTCTGTGAAATATGAAATGAAGATGATAATCATTGTTACTAAAAATACACCTATGCCTTCTTGATGTCTGCTGAGTGAAAGGAGCCAAGGTCTGGAAACCGACACACTAAACTAAAAGGTTGGAGCATCTTCTGAGCCTCAGTTTCCTCATCTGTACAGTAAGGACAGCTGTGAGTAAGGGAAGTGTCTTGCCTGGGTCCTTGAGGAATGCTGGGAGAAATCCTAAATCCAAATGCTTCAGGCTCTGCCTTCCAGCCATTTCCCATGGCTGCCCTGGGCCAGGGCTCTAACACCCAGCCTGCCTGTGAGGTGGCGTCTTGCTCTGAGCACATCCTGAATCAGAGCATCAGACTGTGCTGTTCCTCAGCACCGATGTGCTTACGAGCTGTGTTCTTATCCAGTTACAGGGCTTATTGCTACAGTTGTTTGTTACATTTTCACGTTCACTCTTCACAGAGATGACAAAGCTGATTATTCTCCTAAAGCCCGGGAGAATAATTATTGCTGGGAGATGCAGATTTCTGTTTACACCATGAAGCACATGCCTAATGAGAGATGTGAAATTTTGCAGAGTCTCTGCTTTTGCAAAGTACATTTTTGATGAAAAGATATTTCATGGTCCAAAGCCTCATTTACTCCTGACTGGCTCTAAGCTTAATGAGTCCCTTCTAAAGCAATGTCAGCTGTGTTACGGGAGGGGCGCTCTTCTTGGAGAACTTGCCCATTCTGAGAAAATACGAGATGAGCATGGGCTGTGAAGAAGAGAACCCAGTGGCTGACTTTCTTGTCTGGAAGCAGAGTTCGTGGACCATGTGTGCCAGGTGGCAGCAGTCTGTACTTCATCACGAAGGACAGTGCAACCTGCAGGCAACGGCTGGGACTTTGCAGAAACCCTTCCCAGGGAGGGGAAGGTGATAAGCCCAGTAGGCCCCTACTTGCTATGCAAATTTCAGAGGCTTCCTTGAAGCTGCTTCCCTCTGATAAGCTACTTCATGTTTCTCAAGTTTCCACAGGGAGGAAAACAGTCAAGTGTAGTCGACAAAATTAATGTTCTGACTAAAGCTCACGGAGGTGGGGTCTGCAACTGAACTTCCTGCTTCCCCAGCCAGTGTACAGGCCCTTCCCTCCTCACTTTTATCCCTTTGCTACTATCTTGTAAGGATCTCCTTGAGTCAGTTTGTCCTCTTGAGTATCTTGTGAACATTACTTGTTCTTTCCTGCCTCTACCCTTTTCACACTGTTCCTCCTGCCTGGAGCATAGTTGATGATTTCTCCTTAGAAGTACAGATATAGTCCGTGCTATGGAGCACATTTTGAGAACAGGTGATGGGCATAAGACATCAAGAATGATGTGAATAAGACATCATTCTCCCTAAAGTTATTCACATTCCAATGAAATTCAAAATCCTGTATTCATTCACTCTGCCCCTTGTCATCCACTTGTTTGCCAAATTTCCATAGTATTTCTTTTCTAAACCTTTCTTTTTCTAGCTACTAATTATTATTGTCTTAGAAGAGTTCCCCAAACTCTTTGGCTGTATCCTTCATGAAGTTCAACAAATGTGTTCCCTAACGTACAAATATTTGCTTAACATTTTTATAGATTTAATCTTTTTTAAAATTAATTAAATTTAAAGCAAAATTATCACTATTTCAAATAGCAAACCAGCATTACGTGCCTAAAATAACTACAAAGACTAAAAAAAAGCAAAGCATTATTATTAAATTCTAGTGAGAAGCCTTGTTCTTAAAGCAAAAACTGGAGACAACCCAAATGGCCAGAGTAGTATAATAGAGTAATAACTTATGGTGCATTCACACAATAGGATACTACAGAGAAATAAAAAAGAACAACCTATTATGACATCCACTAGATGGCTTTCGCAGTCATAATGATGAATGAAAGAAGCTAGAAGATGTACTAAATGATTCCATTTCTATGAAAATCAGAAACAGGAATTGAAGCCCCAGCTTGCTTTGTCAATAGAGAATAGGAAGGGAAGAACAGCAAAACTTTAAAAATTCTTCATCACATTATATCCCCGACTAGAATGCAAGTGTCATAACAGTAAATCCTACCTGTTCAGTGCCACATCCCCAGTGAATGCTGCTACCTTGGAGTGGTACATTGCCCATGATACCAACACAGTAAGCACTGGAATAAATGAATAGATCTCTTTCGTCCAGAAGTCTTTAAAAAGTCCTCATGTTTGTGTCTTTTTGTTGTTGCTGTTAGCTGAAAAAAGATTGTTAGTCCTTATTTTAAATTTTCTGAGGTCTGAACTGAACGGCCTTCAAGAGTCCTTTGGTTGTCTGGGTGTCTGCAGCTCTCTATATATAGCCTTCCTCCATCATTAGATTTGTCATCTCCAAACTCTTTTCCTCCAGTAGCCACTTGGGACAGAAGTATAGTTAGACTTTTACCACTAGCACTTTCTTCCATGTTGGATATACAAAGCTCTTATATTGAGACATGTTCAAGTGTTGCCAAAATCCTAGCGTTTTGCAAATGAGAAAGAGCCACACCACCAGATGCACCGCCAGGTTGGAAGACATTTGGTATTCTTTCAGCTTTACTGGCTCTTTGCTTTGTAGAAAGATAAACCCCTTTCCACATAGAGCAGCGGTTCTCAACCTGTGGGTCATGACCCCTTTGGGGGTCGAACGACCCTTTCACAAGGGTCGCCTAAGACCATCGGAAAACACATATATAATTACATATTGTTTTTGTGATTAATCACTATGTTTTAATTATGTTCAATTTGTAACAATGAAAATACATCCTGCATATCAGATATTTACATTACGATTCATAACAGTAGCAAAATTACAGTTATGAAGTAGCCACGAAAGTAATTTTATGGTTGGGGGTCACTACAACATGAGGAACTGTATTAAAGGGACGCGGCATTAGGAAGGTTGAGAACCATTGACATAGAGGAAACACTCAAGACATGGCAGAATGAAAACAAAACTTTACTATGCATAAATAAGCTTTGTAGTTGACCTTTTTCTTTGAAATTTTCTAGTCTAAGGAGCTCAAGATAAGCAGATGCATGTCAAGATCAAAATAATGAATTAAAAAAATCCTACTCTGATCAAACCTATTATATGGAAATGAACATCTCCTCACTCTGAACAGTAGTATCAAGAACCACATTTTACTTCTTATTAGGAAATAATCATATAATTACAAAAGGTATCATTAAACTCTCATGACTATGAAGATAATTTCCAAAGTAATATAACAAAAATTTAAAAATTAGTTATGAGTATCCCCTGGTTCACAAACCTTCTGGAAGCTCCTCTCTGAATGCCAGGTTAGAAATGTAACCTGAGCTCATGTCTTGGCATGAAGGTGACAAGGTCTCAGTGGGGGTCTCAGGCTCCAAAAGGTTGAGAAAACTGTCCTATCAATCCAGGAATAATCGGATTTTTGGAAGTTGAAGAAAAGAAACCATGGGTTGAGAAACAGCTTATTTTACTGCCAGTTTAAAGGGTCCCAAAAAATGTCAGTTAAGTCTCTGCCCTCTTTCCCTCCTCCCCTTTTCTCTTCTCTATAACTAATGAAATCAGAAGAGAATGTTTAGGTATTTTACATCATGTAAAAAAATGTACCAGAAGATCAAATGTACCTATATGCCAATGAGAGATGGAGAACTTCAATAATTTTTCTAAGATTCTATTCACTGAAATACCAGGTAAAATGTGATACTGTTCTGATTTTTTTTTTTTTTTTTTTTTTTGTCCCTGAAAGCTCCCTCTTTTCTATACCCAAGTTTGGCTCTTGTAACTTGTCCTGAAGATGTGGCTTGATCTTGTTCTCCCTGTTAAACTAATTTCCAAGGTACCTCTCTCTGTACATAATATGTACATGCAAGCAGATATGACAAATAGTGCTATTCTATAATTATTCTTCATTACTGCTAATTTATAACCTTGGAGGTGACATATTTAAGGCTAGCATATATGGAGATCTTCCCTCAACATAACCCCACAGTCTATAGCATGCCTGTCCTACTGAGTCAACAAGATCTTAAACTATCCTTGATCATCCACGTTACTCATTAGACCTGCACTTCAGGTTGAAAGATGAGATCTAAACATCATCTCATACCTGAAAAAGGCCTGAGTGTGGCTCTGAGCCTCGCCTTAGGAAGCTGTATGCCATGGTGTCTGGGTCTCTGTCCATCTGCAAGGAAACCCCACACTGCTTATTAATGACAACTTGCCCCCAGATCCTGCAGTGTGATGATTCTTTTAAGCTATGCTTCATTTCAGCTTCTTGGGAGCACTAACCATCCCTCAAAATACACATTAAAATTCCACTTGCAGTTAGAAACTGAGAAACAGAATCCCCATTACGTTTCCAGCAGCCTTAGAGCACACATTTAGATTTCCCAGCCCTGGGGCTCCTTCTCAGGAATGTTTGATGTAACACTGTCATTCCAATTTTAAGGACAGAGAAAATGCCCAAGTGACCAGCAGGCAAACACTAGAACAGTGGTTGTCAAAGGAGGAAGGGGGGCGATTTTGCCTCTGGGTGACATTTGGCAATTATGGAAACATTAGATTGTCACAAGTTTGGGACAAGGGCTACTGGCATCTTGTGGGTAGAGACCAGGGATGCTGCTAAAAATTCTGCAATGTAAACACAGTCCCCCCACAACAAAGAATTGTCTGCCTCCAAAGGTCAATATTGCCAGGGGTGAGAAATCTTGCAGTAGAGACTTTATTTGGATACGGTTTCTCAGCCTTCCCACTCTACGGTGCAGAAGAAATGGTTTGTCTCAGTATATCTTCTATTTCCAAGGGGGGAGGAAGTGTAAAAGGTGAGGGCAGAACTTGATATGCTCCAGGAAAAAAGGAAGGAAAAATAATTATTGACAATTTCATTTGCCAGGTACTGTTCTAAGTACTTTGCATGATTTAATCTATTTAATGTTAAGAACAACTCTTGAAGTAGTTTCCACATTTCAACTAAGAGGAAAATAAAGGCACAATAAAGCCATGCCCAAATCTTGGTGCCAGTATGGATCCAGGGCTGAGACTCACACAGGTGTTATTCCACAGAAGAAAGCAAGGAAGGCACGTCATGTCCACATTCAGTTGCAGAAAACAGAACTAACATACTGAGAGATTTTGCATGTGCACATAATATATAAAATTATATACGTGTGTGTGTTTAAAATTTGCATTTAACAACTTAGTGTAATACGATACATGTCAACTGCATATGACACCAGGCTGAGTATAGATTACAGTGGAGTATGAGAACTCTCCTGTCCTCAGGAAATACAACAAAGGCCTTTTTCAGGTATGAGATGATGTTTAGATCTCATCTTTCAATCTGAAGTGCAGGTCTAATGAGTAAGGTGGATGGTCAAGGATGGTTTAAGGTCTTGTTGACTCAGTAGGACAGGCATGCTCTAGACGGTGGGAAGAGAAAGTCCTTTTCTGGTAAAAGGAACTATGTAATTTAGGTCAAAAAGGTATAATCTATTAAATTCCAGTGTTTATAATCATGTAAGTGACATGCAAGCAGCTGGCTTTGTTTTTTCTTCATTGCTAAGTTTGAGACCAGTGCCTGACACAGAGTGGGTTCACAAAACGTTAGTCGAATGAATGAAAGAGTGATTGTATAATTCTTCTCCTTTCCCATCCTTTTGCCAATTTCTATTTTTTAAATGTGAGAATACTTCTAACTCCTTATGATTACTTTCATTTCCTTGCTTACAAGGAACCGCATATTGGGTTTAATTCCGGAACTAAAGGTACATGGGAAAGGATGCTAAATAGCAAACTTGAAGGAATCTGGACATTTTAAAGCGAGTGCTCCCATTAACCTTCCAGACAAGAGTCAGGTTCAGCACTCGGAAGTGAAAGAGCTTGTGCACTAGGTGACAGCATGTTATGAAGGTGTTTTGTGAATCGGGGATGAACATAATCATCTTCCTTTCTTGCATTGCCCAACAATCTGTTTGGAAGTTCAGACAAAATTCTGGTTGGCTAAAAGGAACCAGATTATCTGAAATGAAGATTTCCTAAGAGGCATTGTTGTATCTCTTGACTTTGTGGTTCTACTCCTTAAGAAATTTTCTTGAGATGCTCATGTATTCAGTAGATATCTATACAGTAGAAAGAAAAGTTACCCAGTTATATCCTTGGAGAGAGGTTTTATTTTTTTAAGTTAGTTGGTGCTATAGACTGAATGTCTTTGTTCTTCCAGAATTCATGTTGAAACCTAATCCTTAATGTAATGGTGTTTGGAAGTGAGGCCTTTGGAAGGTGATTAGGTCATGAGAGCAAAGCCATCACGGATGGGATTGTTGCCCAAGAGACCCCAGAGAGCTTCCTCATCTCTCCTGACGTGTGAAAGTTCGCAGGGACGGGGAGAAGGTGGCCACCTGTGAACCAGGAAGAAGGCCCTCACCAGATACCCAATCCATCAGCACCTTGTTCTTGGACTTCCCAGAACTTCAGAACTGTGAGAGATACATGTCTGTTGTTTCAGCAACCAAGTCTTGATCATTTCATTTAGTAGTTCAGACCGAGGTGGTTGGCCAACTTTAATATTGATAGGAATGATGCAGTAGAGAGGCCATCATTGGTGATACAAGCGAGAGAAGGAGTAATGGTGTGAGTTTTTGAAAATGTGGAGAAAGATGGGGTCCACAGTATTACTGGAGGCATTGCCCCAGTGTGACATGTAGCAGGAAAAAAAATCATAAGAAAAGATGTGAGATGAGGAATTTTGCTGATGGGCAGATCAAAGCATTGCCTTTTTCTTTAATAAAGTATGAGGCAAAGCAGTTGGCTGTTTGTTTTCCTTAAGTGGCAAGAAAAAATATAGAGTTAATCAGAAACAGTTTCCTTTCAAAACCAAGTGAGGAAGCAGTAATTGTGCTGAAGAATTCACCAGGCCTGGGAACCTTTAACCAGTCCTAATTTTAAACTCTGATTTATAGAGCACTTTTTAAATTAAACAAAAAACACCTCATTTTCTTCTGTTCAAAGGGTTGCTAAAGACTTCTTTTCTTGAAACAGGCAGTTTAATCTTTGTAACATTATTTTCCAAAGGCATTTTGGAAGTCTCTTTTTCCCCATAGATGGAAAGTTTTATGAACCCCTATTTATCTTTAAAAAGTCTCCTTTCATGATAATACAGAACAGAGAGAGAGAAAAAAAAACACTCCCTCAAAAACCAGACTAGTGTTCTGGTTTTTCATGATAATACGGAACAGAGAGAGAAAAAAACACTCCCTCAAAAACCAGACTCAAGAAAAATAACCCACTTGTTTAATCCTTTGTGCAGCATCAATCAAATAATTTAAAAATGTTGCTAGGTCAAACTTAATGTGTTTTTTACTGTATTATAGAAAGAGATAAGATCTATTTTCTATATGTATTTCAACAGCAAGACACAATTTTATTTTTTAAATTTATGTATCAGATAAACAATACAAACAAAGGCCAAAATACAGTGATTTTATAAATTTAACTTAGTACAGTCAGCTGTAGCTGTGTAGTACTTGGCATTGGAAGAGTGAGTACAAACACCACACCGACTTTGAATGTAACATATATTTTCTTTCAAATTTGGCTAATATAATATTGCAGTATCCTCACTAGAAATTGGTCATCCCCAGCTTTGCCCTTTCTGATTCACCACGAAACTTTGAGGTGGTCAGTGGTCGGGGGGGGGGGGGGGCGTGGGTGGGGCCTGGGCTAGTGCCCTTGTTTTCACCACACCGATGATGAAATCCATAGTGTCAACATCCTAACTTCAGTAATTCCTTGATGGAAGAACATTGGCCATGGCCTCCCTAGAGGTCAACTCAGCACTAAAATTAGAAGCATTCTCTTGATTTTTTAGACAATGGGTAACTTTAAGGCCATCGGAGACAATAATCCATCTATGGAATTCCAGATAAAGTTGCTTAGAAGCAAGTTATTTATGTTGAACTCTTAATTTGTTGGAAGTTTTAGGAACTGTACTTATGACCTGTGTGTGGGGCATGATTACCATTGTGGAAGGCAGCTTCACCATGTCCCACAGAAATAATTTATCTACATCCAGAACTAGCACCTGCAGTTCTAGTCTCCATCTGTAAGTTCCCATTTTAAAACCTGCAAGTTGTGCTGCAGATGAGGATTATTTTATGTTTATTGTTTCAGCTAGTATTGATGCAGGGCACAGGTCGTTTCAATTTCCTTCCTGGTACAGCATATCCCAGGACCATTTTACTCATAAAATAAAAGGAAGTTAATACCAACACTTAGACTTTTTTATGACAATTATAGGTTGCTTTTTCCTACCAAGCCAGTGGGTGGAATGCTATTTTCTCTAATGGAAATGCTTATAAAAATGTAGGTGACTTTCTATATTTTGGGCTATTAATCTAGTGCTTTTATTGCAGCATTAAATATTTATTTTAAAAAGACAACAGAGAATAAAATAGAAGTAGAAAATAATGGTTGCCTAGAAATCTCTGACACAGCTACCATCTTCCCAATAAAATATTACAAAATGATGGAAATTCATGATGCATCTATTTTAGTCCATTCAAGTTGCTGTAACGGAATACCATGGATTAGGGAGAGGGGGGCTTATAAACAACAGAGATCTATTTCTCACAGTTCTGAAGGTTTTGGAGTCCAAGATAAAAGCATCAGAAGATTGGGTATCTGGTGAGAGCCGCATCCTGGATCATAGATGGCAGTCTCCTCTGTGTCCTTGTATGACGGAGGGGGCAGAGGAGCTCTCGGGGGCCTCTTATATAAGGGCACTAATCCCACTCATGAGGAATCCTTCCCCATGACCTAACCGCCTCCCAACACCATTGGGGACTAGGTTTCAACATATAAATTTTGGGGACACACATTTAGTCTATAACAATTACCAAAAAACATGAAACTAATTGCTAACTTATTACCAGAATCTGGGTGAATTTCCTATTATCTCCAAGGTCAATGGGATTAGATGGAGAAAATACAGTCATCAGAGACAAAGGAGGCTGTAGAAAGAAATGAGGATATTCTGTCCTTCTGTTCTTGTCTCAAACTCACACAGACTTTAAACAAGCAGAAACCCAGGCAGCTTTGCCAGGCCGGAGTTAGAGAATCGAGTAATGTGGGTGGAAAATGACATCCTCAGAATTTCACAAATCAGGATTGCTAATTAGGTACCTGAACAAAATCTTTAATGACATTTCTATACAATCAGGTCTATTCTTTGGTTTATTTGGATTTACTAGTACTGGAAATGAACCATTTCCACTAGTTTTTAAAAATTTTTGCTACATAACTACACATGGTATTAACACAATTTCCAAAACCGTTCCCATGTTCCCTTTCTTCCTTCTTTCCTTCCTCCCTCCTTCTCTCCCTCTCCCAGTACTGGCAATAGAGAAAATTCAGACCAGTTGTTCAATAGATAGGAGGCCCTGGCACCTTTAGTCTGTGAATGTTCACCTCCTCTGCAGAGTCCAGGGATCTTCTGAGACCAAATTCTTTAAATATCATGGCATTAAAACCCTTAGAATCATCAGGTTCCCACCTGCCCACAGAGGGAAGAGCCCTGCAATAGCTCTAGCGCTGATACTTTTGCCTCCAGCAGGAGAAATGAATGGTTGGAGCAAGAATTAGGCTAAAGAATAAGGGGTAACAGTTAGTTTCTTTTTCCAGAATCATTTTCTCAAGAAAAAAAAGACTCTTCAGTGAAAATACTTATTTTGAGGTCACAATGTGTATTTCACACAATATGCAGAAAGCTCTATTGAATTGACATCCCCTTAACTATAATCATTTTCTGTGTCCACATTTCATTACCATAATGATAACTGATGTGGTACCATTGAGCCACTATGAGATACTGAAGGACTTACAAATCACTCAAAAAGTCAAATTACACTCAGTACAAGCTTTAGTGTTGTGTGACTTTATGCTATTCAGATACTTTGAAATGTAAGAGTTTACTGGTTATATCTGTGTTAGGTCAAGTGGAGTTGTTCTAAACCTTACTTAATAGCATAGAATATATTTCAATTTTTTCCTCCAAAACATTATTGCAAAATTCAAAGCTGATCAAAAATTTGTTTGTTTTCCTTTTTATACAAATAGATCTTTCCTCTTTTACTCTGTGACTGTCTTCTATTGAAGAGAGAAGGTTTTGTTTTTCAATTTCCTAGCGATTCTTAGTAGAGATAGTTATTGGGCTTCAAGGGTTGAGACTTGAGACTCTCTCTCAGCTTTAATTTTTTTCTCTTAAGAGATCGATGACAGGGGATAAAATGTGAGCAGTATGAATCCAGAACACGACTTGAGGGCAATGGACTATCAGAGAATTTATTACGCTATGGAATATGCAATTCTTGGCACAAGAGCCCATGGACTGCTGATTTCACAATGTCCTTTTCCTTACTTAGTAGCTTCAAGCAAAGACATATTCTAGTTCCATAAAGTGTTATTCTCAAGTACAGAGGCTTTCGAATGTTGTGTATCTCATTTATTACAAATTTGTTTTGCTTCTATTTTTTATATTGTGAAAATTAGAAAAATGGATTTCTGACGTGTTTCAGGCTGATAAATACATGTTTTTTTGGCAGTGATTTGTCATAATAGAAAGATAAGCCTTATACACTGATGACTCCTAATTTCTTTTTCCTATTCTATATCTTTCTCTTGAACTGGAAACATAAATTCAACAGCCCATTAGGCTTCTCTACCTGGGTGTCTAAGAGGTATCCTAAATGTTGCATGTCAATGTAGGACCATTTACTCCTCACCTGTAGGAATTAAATGGCGTCCTTTTCTCCCAAAGTTATATCTGCCTAGAAACTATGTGGCCTCGTCTAGAATAAAGGATTTTGAACGTGTAATTAAGGTAATGACTTCAAGATGAGACCATCTGGATTAGGATGGGCCTTAATATAAGGACAAGTGTGCTTATAAGAGACAGAAGAAAAGAATACAGAGACAAAGGGTATTGGTATTGGGGTTATGTTGTCACAGGGCAAGGACATCAGGAGCAAAGAAGGATTTCTCCCTGGAGCCTCTGGAGGAAATGTGGCCTTACCAACACTTTGACTTCAGATTGCTGGTCTCCCAAACTGTGAAAAAAACACACAATGTTTGATATTTTTAAGACACCTGGTTTGTGGTGACTTGTCAAGGTAGTCCCAGGAAACTAATGCACCACCCTTTCTAAATTCAAGCGTATTCCCAAAATGTTGACAGCACCCATGACTTTTCTCTTTATTCCACATCAATTTTCCAGTGTATTAGTTAATCCTGTTGGTTTTACCTTCCCACGCTAGCTGAAATCCCACTACTTCTCAACCACCACTATTACTAGAGCCCTGGCCCAGGACACCTCCTTCCTTTTTCCAGATCTCAGCAGTAGCTGCCTAGGTGGTCTTCCTGGTCCCACCTTTGCCACTCCCTTATCTAGAGTAGATTATTTTTTATTTTTTTTTTTATTACATTTATTAGGATGTAGATTCTTAATAGCAGCCAAGAAGATCTTTGTAAAACAAAGTCAAGCCACTTCTCTGCTCAAAATCCTTTGTGCAATGGCTGTCAATATCACTGAGAGTTAAAGCCAAAGAACCTGCCAACTTCTCTATGATCTGCTACTTCCCAATGACACTCAGCTCATTCTCTACCACTCTCTTCTCCCCACCTCAGTTGTCATCTCATCTTTGCCTGTCATCTCATCTCAGAGCTTTTGCACCAGTGAGCTTCCTGCCTGGTGTGTTTTGCATGATTTGCCCATCTCTTCATGTCTTGCTCAAATGCCACCTAAGGCCCTTGCTGACTTCCCTATAAAAATAGCCCCTACTGCTGTCTGTCCCCTTCACTCGGCTCAGTCTCCTTCATAGCAGTGATCATGACCTGGCATGTTACTTGTTTATTTCCTACCCACCACTGCCGCAGCCCCAGCCTCCAGTCTAACCGGCACTAGAACAAGAGCTTTGTTTTGTTCAGGAGTTTAGTTGTTTTATCCCCAGTGCTTGGCACACAGCAGGCACTCAGTGATTATTTATTGAATGAAAGGGCAGCTTAGACCGTACTATGAGACTCATTTGTTGATACTTACTTTTAATACACTACGAAAACCAGACATGTTGCTATATGCCTTTTTATAACCTGTTTGGGATTTTATCAATCATTGCATTTTTATTTTAAATGAATTAAAAAGTTATTCTAATACAGTGGGTTCACAGATAACTATTTGAAAATCAACCCCTATATACTTCATCTAAAAATAATCAGACAAGCCCAAAGGAAAACTAAAGAGACCTTCCCATCTCTCTAGGACCCCCCATTTGTGACTCAGCTTCATCTCTCTTCTCATATGCAGCTTTTAATTCGCTGTTAACATTTTTGTTAGCTAATAAGCTGACTCAGTTAAAATGTAGCAGGTCTGATTGTGCTCCATTTCGTTTTTGCTTCGATGACATTAAAAACTTTTATAAGCTTGGGAGCCAGAGGACATGTCAACCCTCCTCTTCTCTCCCTCATTCCTCCCTGCTCGAGGTCTCATAGCAACTCCCCCTATGAAAGCTGCCTTTGCCAAGCACACTAGTGACATTTTATTGATGGCTCAACTCACGACTCCCTGACTTGGTTTCTCAGCACGTCTCGCACTTGCAATTTCTCCTCTCGGTTGTTTATGGTTTCCCCTACGCAGACCCTCTCCCCCTCTTTCCCAAACATCTGTTCCTTCTGCTCTCTAAGCAGGGCAGAACAGGAAACCCAGTCCTCACGGCTCTCTGCACCTCCCTGCCAGCATAAACTAATGCCTTCCCAAACGACCTCTCTAATCCCGACCTCTCTTGACATCTGTTTCCGCAGCCCTAAGTATCTGGTGGGCATTTTCATTTTAACATTTGCCATTAAATGTATCTAAGAAGGAACTTTCTCCTTTTCTTCTTCATTGGTTTCCCTTCCTGTCTCCTCCCACCCCCCTCAGTGGAACTGGCGATATCCTGCAGTGTCAAAGACTGTGGACTCTCAATCCCAACTCTGCCACTTTACCACCTGTGGGTCCTTAGCCCACTGCCAAAGCCCTCTGACTTCACAAGGCTATTGTGAGGATTCATTCTCTTAATGTTTGTAAAGTGCATAGAATGGTGCTTGCCATATAGTAGGTGCTCAGTAAATATCAAGCATGATTATGCACTATTTTATATGAGATGACATGATGGGTGCTCTGATTACTCATGAATACATTGCATTCTCCGCTTCCAAGAAACCCTTAGCATAGAGGAAGATACTCTCAGGCAAAGAAAACTTCACCGCATGGTCTGTTTAAGCTCTGGTAGAGTGTGTGCAGATGCTAGGAAAGCCCTTGGCTGAAGTGTCTTGCTCCATCTTGGATGATTTTAGAGGGTTTAATGGAGGATAGCTAAGATTACACTAAAAAACAAGCTCCACTTAGTAGGTAAAAAATTAGGAGCAAAAGTATTTCAGACACATAGACACTATGCATGAAACTGGAGATGAGAGTGAATACATATTAGAGGGGACCAAAGGTAAGAGAGAAAAAATATGGGGCATTAGAGGAGACTCCAAATTCCTACAGATGGTAAAAAGTTACCAGGGGTGGGAGGGTAGGAGAGTGACATTTTTATTAACAAGACTTTTTGCAGTTTTGTTTTATTATAAATTCATCTTGCAGTTTGATTCAGTTTCTATGCTTCATTTTCAAAAAACCTAATGTTTGATCTTCTAGTGCATCTACAAAGCTTTCATGGTTCCTTAAGTCACTAAAAGGAACTTCTAACCCCTATTGCACTTTTATTAGGGCCAGTTTTATAAGCAACTGGCCCAAATTCTCATGTGAATAGATCTAAAGCGCCTTATTATAACTCTGACCCCAGCTCAGAGACATCTATTGTTTTGGAAGGGGTTTAATAGGCCACAGAATTCTACCATATTTTTGCTTATTTATTTATTTATTTATTTATTTATTTATTTATTTATTTATTTATGTATTTATTTACAATTAACTGAGATAAGCCTAAATGAACAGTACTTGGCTCAAACTAATTTGTCAAAGGTTATTCATTTGGTCATTTAGTGATAATCCTATGTAATAAAAGACTAATATGCAAATCGACTGAACGGTGAAACAACCAGTCCCTATGATAGACACTGACCACCAGGGGGCAGACTCTCAACACAGGAGCTCACCCTTGGTGGTCAGTGCGCTCCCACAGGAGGAGCACTGCTCAGCCAGAAGCCGGGCTCACAGCTGATGAGCGCAGCTGCGGTGGTGGGAGCCTCCATCAGTCAGACATACCCTGAGGGCTTCTGACTACAAGAGGGCGCAGGCCAGGCTGAGGGACCCGGCCTCCCCAAATGCATGAATTTTGTGCACCAGGCCTCTAGTTAATCTAAGCTAATAAAAGAGAAACATGCAAATTGACTGCACCTCTGCTACACCCAAGCCATGCCCACCAGCCAATCAGAGCGACTATATGCAAATGAACCCAATCAAGATGGCGTCCGGCAGCCATGGAGCTGGAGCAAGCAGGAGGCTTGGTAGCCCTGGCGATGGAGGAAGCCAAGCTTCCCATCTGCCCTGGCCAGCTGTGGCCTCCGCTCAAGGCCACAAAGTTTCAATTATAGAAGATAAGTAAATCCCAGATACCTGCTTCCAGCCAGTCTCCACTGGGAGCTTGGGTGTCTGGGGACCGTGGCCAGCCTGCAAACAGCCATTAGCCCCTCACCCAGGCTGACCAGGCACTCCAGTGGGGACCCCCACCCTGAAGGAGCTGTGGCCAGCCTGCAAACAGCCATCAGCCACTCACCCAGGCTGGCCAGGCACTCCAGCGGAGACCCCCACCCTGAAGGGGGTGTGGCCAGTCTGAAAACGGTCCTCAGGCCCTCACCCAGGCTGGTCAGGCACTCCAGCGTGATCCCCACCCCGATCCGGGACACCCTTCAGGGCAAACCAGCTGGCCCCCACCCATGTACCAGGCCTCTATCCTATATAATAAAAGGGTAATATGCAAATTGACCCTAACAGCAGAACGACTGGGAATCACTGGTCACTATGACACACACTGACCACCAGGGGGCAGACGCTCAATGCAGGAGCTGCCCCCTGGTGGTCAGTGTGCTCCCACAGGGGGAGCTCTGCTCAGCCACAAGCCAGGCTGACGGCCTCCAGTACAGCGGTGGTGGTGGAAGCCTCTCCTGCCTCCTCAGCAGTGCTAAGGATGTCCGACTGCAGTTTAGGCCTGCTCCCTGCTGGCAAGTGGACATCCCCTGAGGGCTCCCGGGCTGCCAGAGGGATGTCTGATTGCCAGCTTAGGCCCAATCCCCCAAGGGAGCGGGTCTAAGCCAGCAGGTGGTCATCCCCCAAGGGATCCCAGACTGGGAGAGGGCACAGGCCGGGCTGAGGGACACCCGCAAGTGCACAAATTTTTGTTCACTGGGCCTCTAGTTATAAGATAACTGAGCCACCTCCTTCCCAATCTGCATTCATGTAAAATATTTATTTTTCACAACAGTTGGTTTTTGTTTTCTTTTATTTTCTTTTTGCTGTGTAAATATATTAGCATCAAAATAGTTAGCTCAATTTTAGACTTGAATCTTGATTCTTTATAAGGAATCTGTGATGAAAGATTTGAATTGGACATAATCTACACTAATAAAAGAGAAAAATGGTAATTGGCATACGACGATACCCTTTTCATTGGCTAATCAGGGCTATAGGCAAATTAACTGCCAACTAAGATTGGCAGTTAACTGCCAACAAGATGGTGGTTAATTTGCATATGTAGACACAATGCAGGGAGGCTAAAGGGAAAGCAGGAAGAAGCCCCCTGCCACTGACAGTGATCGGAAACCCAGGGGGGAGCTAAGAGCTGGCGGGCAGGGCAAAGGCGGCCCTGGTGTCCCTCAGCCCGGCCTGTGCCCTCTCCCAGTCTGGGATCCCTTGGGGGATGACCACCTGCTGGCTTAGACCCACTCCCTTGGGGGATTGGGCCTAAGCTGGCAGTCAGACATCCCTCTGGCAGCCTGGGAGCCCTCAGGGAGCAGGCCTAAACTGCAGTCGGACATCCTTAGCACTGCTGAGGAGGCAGGAGAGGCTTCCACCACCACCGCTGTACTGGAGGCTGTCAGCCTGGCTTGTGGTTGAGCACACATGATCAGAGAATCAGGCACCTTTGCCGCCCTGGCCAGTGATAGCAGGAAGTAGGGGTGAAGCCAGCGATGGGAGCTGGGCATGGTCGAAGCTGGCAGTCCCGGGAGCTAGGGGTCCCTTGCCTGGGCCTAAAGCGAAGCCCACGATCGCGGGGCCACTGCAGCTGCGGGTCCCCGCTACCCGGGCCGGACGCCCAGGCCAGAGGCGTTAGGCCTGGGCAGGGGCGGAGCCTGCAACGGCGGGGAGCTGGGGGTCCCCTGCCCAGGCCTGACACCTCTGCCAGAGGCCTCAGGCCTGGTCAAGGGGCCAATCCGGTGATTGGTGATTGGAGGGTGATGAGGGTCAACTCCTCTGGCCGAGGCATCAGGCCTGGGCGGGGGGGTTAGCCGGGGATTGGGGGGATATGATGGTCCCCTTGCCCAGGCCTGAAGCCTGGGTTAGAGGCGTCAGGCTTGGGCAGGGGGTGGAGCAAGAGATCAGAGGGAGATGGGGGTCCCCTGCCCAGGCATGATTCCTGGGCCAGAGGCCTCAGGCCTGGGCGGGGGCCAGAACCAGTGATCGGGGGGAGATGGGGGTCCCCTGTCCAAGCCTGACACCTCTGGCAGAGGCGTCAGGCCTGGGCAAGGGGCCGATCAGGCGATCGGAGGGTGATGGGGGTCTACGCCTCTGGCTGAGGCATCAGGCCTGGGCAAGGGGCAGAGCCAGCAATCGGAGGGGTCTGGGGGTCCCCTGCCCAGGCCTGATGCCTGGGCCAGAGGCATCAGGCCTGGGCTGGGGGCAGAACCAGTGATGGGGGGAAATGAGGGTCCCCTGCCCAGGCCTGACACCTCTGTCAGAGGCGTCAGGCCTGGGCAAGGGGCCGATCCTGCGATTGGAGGGTGATGGGGGTCAACGCCTGAGGACTCCCAGTATGTGAGAGGGGGCAGGCTGGGCTGAGGGACACTCCCCCTCCCCACACCCAGTGCACGAATTTCGTCCACCAGGCCCCTAGTACTATAAATAATCTTTGCAGTGATTCAACTTGACCCATATTTTCTAAATAATGTTTTCTTTTGTTGTAGTATGATTTAAATTGATAAACTTGCTTTTACTAAAGTGCTACAGGCTGCATTTATTTATTTTAATGGACTTTGTTAATTTCTTAAAATATTTATGTCAAAATATGATATTTAAAGCTGCAGAAGTCTAGTGTCCTAATAAGTAAAGAACACATTTCACAAGCTTATTAGCAAATGTAGTTTTTAAAAACCTTTTTCTTCCTTGGTGTATGCTGCCACCAGATGGGGGCAGAGTGATGCAGTGAGCATGGTGAACACTCTTCAGAAGCAACATGGTGGAAACCCAGTTGAATTTCCCGGTTATGACTCAAGATGTTTTGTTTTGCATAAAAATAAAGAAGGGCAATAAAATATAATAAAAATAACTACATAGAGTAAAGAAAAAATATTCTTCTGCTCAGAGGCCACATCTGTCTTGACCAACATGTTTGTGTGGCTCCTTGTCATTAGTAATTATGGTTCAAGGCCCTCAGAAGGGCTGTAGGCATTGGAATCTAAGGTTTGCCACTTAATAGCTACATCATCTCCTGCTATTAAACTGTTTGAGACTTAATTTTCCTCATAAATCAAATGGGGTTAATAATTTTTCCTATTTCACAATGTTGTGGCAAGGGTAGAATGAAATATTGCTCATAAAGCACAGAACACAGAGTAAATACACAATGTATGTTAGTTATTATTGTTCTAATGGATTCTGTGGTCAACAACCTTCTCCCCTCAAATTTCTAAGCTGCTTGGACACTAGCTTTTATAATTCAACCAAATTAGGTCCATTACAGCTTTGTGGCAAGTAATGGTCTTCCAAACTATTAAAAGGAAATTATTTCCATCTTTTGGTCTGTTATGTGTCAGAAGATTTTAGATATGAGCTCCCTGTCAAAAAGAAAAAAAAAAATCCAAAAGTGAAACAGAATCTCTTAACTGCAGAAGTTCATTTGCTATCGCTACTTCTCACTTGGGCAACTCTATGTAGTGAACTTCAACAGGAATTTATTAATTAATGGTGGGTAGCGATTCTCCATAGCAGCCTACAGAAAGGCAGGTAGTGAACTAATGAAAAGTTTCATGAACAGAGTAAAAGTCAGTTAGTCTTTTTCTTTGATTTACTTTTGGTTATGAATTGAGTGACTATATAATTTATCATCCACACTTGGACACTTTTGAGAGTGAAAGGATGTGCTAAAATAATTGAAAGTATATTATTTTTGACTTATTCATCTATGCACCAAAAAGTTAACTATTATATTGCCCAACCAATAAAATGGTCTTTTCAAAGCTAATTTTCAAAAATAAAATTCTCTTGAAAGTTAAATAACAGGTATTTGTGCACAATAAAGCAAATATTTAAAAAAGCTCTACACATTGGTTATCTGAACATTAAAAAATAAAGCAGAATAATTTTCTTTGGTACATAATCCTGTACTTTCTCAATTAATTTTTGTATTAAACTGTCAGAAAATTTTCATCCAAACATTTTCATAGAAACTATCATTTTGACTCTAGTTAAATGACCTTTTTCCAGCAATATTTTTACAAGACAAACTTATTTTTTTTTTAATTTTTTTTTTATTGCTTAAAGTATTACAAAGGGTATTACATATGTGTCCATTTTTCCCCCCCGCCCTAGACAGTCCCCTAGCCTCCCCTATCCCCCGGTGTCTTATGTCCATTGGTTATGCTTATATGCATGCATACAAGTCCTTTGGTTGATCTCTTACCCCGCTACCTCCTGCACCCACCCTCCCCGGCCTTCCCGCTGCAGTTTGACAATCTGTTTGAGGCAGCTCTGCCTCTGTATCTATTATTGTTCAAAAGTTTATAATGGTCTCTATTATCCATGAATGAGTGAGATCATGTGGTATTTTTCCTTCATTGACTGGCTTATTTCACTTAGCATAATGCTCTCCAGTTCCATCCATGCTGTTGCAAATGGTAAGAGTTCCTTCCTTTTTAGAGCAGCATAGTATTCCATCGTGTAGATGTACCACAGTTTTCTAATCCATTCATCTACTGATGGGCACTTAGGCTGTTTCCAGATCTTAGCTATGGTGAATTGTGCTGCTATGAACATAGGGGTGCATATATCCTTTCTGATTGGTGTTTCTGGTTTCTTGGGATATATTCCTAGAAGTGGGATCACAGGGTCAAATGGGAGTTCCATTTTCAGTTTTTTGAGGAAACTCCATACTGTCTTCCATAGTGGCTGCACCAGTCTGCATTCCCACCAGCAGTGCACAAGTGTTCCTTTTTCTCCACATCCTCTCCAGCACTTGTCATTTGTTGATTTGTTGATGATAGCCAGTCTGACAGGTGTGAGATGGTACCTCATTGTTGTTTTGATTTGCATCTCTCGGATGATTAGTGACTTTGAGCATGTTTTCATATGTCTCTTGGCTTTCTGAATGTCCTCTTTTGAAAGGTGTCTATTTAGGTCCTTTGCCCATTTTTTGATTGGATTGTTTATCTTCCTTTTGTTAAGTTGTATGAGTTCCCTATAAATTTTGGAGATTAGGCCCTTATCAGATATGTCATTGGCAAATATGTTTTCCCACACAGTGGGTTTTCTCGTTGTTTTGTTGATGGTTTCTTTTGCTGTGAAGAAGCTTTTTATTTTGATGTAGTCCCATTTGTTCATTTTCTCTTTCGTTTCAAGTGCCCTAGGAGTTGTATCAGTGAAGAAATGGCTTCGGCATATGTCTGAGATTTTGTTGCCTTTGGATTCTTCTAGAATTTTTATGGTTTCCTGTCGTACATTTAAGTCCTTTATCCATTTTGAGTTTATTTTTGTGTATGGTGTAAGTTGGTGGTCTAGTTTCATTTTCTTGCATATATCTGTCCAATTTTCCCAACACCATTTATTGAAGAGACTATCTTGGCTCCATTGTATGTTCTTGCCTCCTTTGTCAAATATTAATTGAGCATATTGGTTCGGGCCGATTTCTGGGCTCTCTATTCTATTCCATTGATCTGTATGCCTATCAAGACAAACTTATTAAATAAGTTTTTTATTTTTGAAATTTTGTCAAATTTAGATGTTACAAAATTGGCCTTCTGAATTTAATTCTATTGTGATTTAGGACATAAATTTATTAAGTTAAAAGATTCTTCCCACTGGTCCAGATATTTCAAAACATAGTTATTTAATCTTTAATTTTGAACACTTCTTGAGTTCTCATTGTTTAACTGGTTCAGTTCCTTTCAAATTGGAATAATTTCAATAGCTTGTTGTTTTTAAGCTTTGTTTTCAAAAATTGCAGTTCTCTGGAAACTGAACTTTTTCTGTGTACCATTCATTGAATAGCTTGATTAAAGATTTGTGGCCAGCCTGCAAACAGAGATCAGCCCTTCACCCAGGATGGCCACACCCTCATGGGGTGAGGGTCCCTGCTGGGGGGCTTGGCCAGCCTGCAAACAGCCATCAGCTCCTCACCTGAGCTGGGCTGGCCAGGCACCCCAGCAGAACTCCCCTCCCTGAAGGTGGTGTGGCCAGCCTGAAAACAGCCTTCAGCCTCTCACCTAGGCTGGCAAGGCACCCCAGTGGTGACCCCCACCCTGAAGGGGGTGCGGGCAGCCTGAAAACAGCCTTAGGCCCTCACCTAGGCTGGCAAGGCACCCCAGTGGGAACCCCCACCCTGATCTGGGACACCCTTCAGGGCAAACCAGCCAGCCCCACCCATGCATCAGGCCTCTATCCTATATAATAAAAGGGTAATATGCAAATTGACCTTAACAGCAGAATGACTGGGAATCACTGGTCACTATGACACACACTGACCACCAGGGGGCAGACGCTCAATGTAGGAGCTGTCCTCTGGTGGTCAGTGTGCTCCCACAGGGGGAGCTCTGCTCCGCCACAAGCCAGGCTGACTGCTGCCAGCACAGAGGTGGTGGTGGGAGCCTCTCCCGCCTCCTCAGCAGTGCTAAGGATGTCCGACTGCAGCTAGGCCTGCTCCCTGCTGGCAAGTGGACATCCCCTGAGGGCTCCCGGGCTGCCAGAGGGATGTCTGACTGCCAGATTAGGCCCAATCCCCTGAGGAGTGGGCCTAAGCCAGCAGGTGGTCATTCCCCGAGGGTTCCCAGACTGTGAGAGGGCACAGGCCGGGCTGAGGGACCCTCCCGAGTGCACAAATTTCTGTGCACCGGGCCTCTAGTCTAGTCAATAATATCCTAATAGCTATGTATGGTGTCAGATGGGTAGGAGATTTATCAGTGTGATCACTTAGTAAATTATATAATGTCTAATCACTGGGTTGTACACATTAAATTAATAAAATATTGTATGCCAATTATAATTGAAAAATAAAAAAGCTGATTTAAATTTTTAAAATAGATTTGTGTGTTCCACACAACCAATTCTAAGTATACTTTTGCCCTATAGATTTTTTAATTTAATAAGAATACAATTTTTACCATGACATTGTGCTCCACCAAAATTTGTATTCATATTATCACCATAAAAAATAAATTACACACACTGTAAAAAAGAATATCATACATAAATCTTTGTTTTTAATGTTGAATTTTAAAACTAAATTTATGATAGCTTTTACAATAGTACTGGATATTTTCTCTTTGAATGAGTAACCCTTTAAAACTTTCACTTTGATTCTATGAATTAGATTTAAAAAATAAACATTATTAGAATTGACTTTATTGATTTTCCATTTCATTGTTTGAAACATTCTTCTGTCAATGGAGCCAAGGCATTAGCAACTCTCATTTCACCCTTTTTTTTTTTTTTTTTTTACATGCAAAGAAAACCTGGTGTTGAAAGAAGTGAAATTAACTTACTAGTAGAAAGACCTGCCATTTGATTTAAATGAAAAGTCATACTTCACAAAGTGATATATTTCAACATCAACAAGTGCATTTATTAAATCATCATTTTGGGCCAGAGTCTTCTTAAGTAAATACAAATAACTTTTAAAATAGATTCTGACATAGAGTAGATTTGAGTCTTGTAGTTGTTATGTGACCCATGTTATTCCTACAGCTCCTCAAGGTGGGTGATCAATATTGAAAAAGTCACATCATGAACTTTTGTAAGAATTGGAAGTTTGACTTAATGAATTAAATGTACAGTTGTTTTTTTTAGTTCGTTAACTACTAAAAAGGTTTAATGGAAAACACTAAAAGAAATCAAATTATGAAATAGTCGCTGATTTACATCATAAAGCAAACTAACAAAACTGCCCTAGAAGAGCAATCAGACAATTGTGTACACTCTATGGCAGGATTGCTCAGGCTTTATTTCCTACATTTATTTTGTGTTCATTTATAATTTCCCACCTAACTGTCCATCTGGTAGTTTCCTGCATCTCACAGCCTACAGAACAGGCTTCAGCAAAATCAACTGGCACACCCAATGTCTGACAGAGGAAACAGCAGCCAGTACTCCCACCACCATCTGTGTTCACTCTGTGTTGTTTGAGCAAGCGTTATTGCATCATTGAGCATCCTTGAGTGGGAAATGTTAGCCATATTGTGTCTGGGTTAGAAGAGGAGGGATGGGCTATCACGTTGTCTTTCAAATGCACTATCTGTTCATGTGAGCATCCTTCTCACCAGATACTAGTACTTCTCTCTCATGCTGCTGGACCAGACCCTGGTAGAAACTACAATTTTAAAGTAGAGTTCTACTCTGAACTCGAGCTGAAACTCAAAACTCATCCTAGCTTAGTGCAATACAAACAAAAACAATAGGGACAAATGCTAAACACGACAAGACTTTGGACAACACAAGTTAACCAGGGCTGGGTCAGACAACCATGATCTGTGGCCATGCCAGACGTAAGGGGTTTTATCCATGCAACTCTTTTGCCTCCCTCTGGCTCCTATTATCCCACTTCTCCTCAATGCTTTTTCATTTTAAGAGGAATGACTTGGCTCCTTCTCTCTTTTCCTTAGCTTTTTATGATCAATAAACCCAGCTTCTTCCCAGCTTAATGATGTAGAACTCTGCTTTACAGGTTTTATGATAGCTTTAACTTAGCCTGCACAGATTTTTTTCTACTAAAAAAAAAAAAAGGAGAATTTTAAATAATGTCATTGGAAAATCACTCTAAGAATAGTAATGTACTTAGATTTTAGCATTTTTATTACTAGTACCTTTATATGTTCCTCAAAGAAAGCAGAATGGTAGAAATGAAAGTGGGAGGAGGAAGAGAGATGTGAGCTCCCTATGACTGAAAGTCATATTTTAAAGTTGGCTGCACCTCAGACAAAGCTAGTTTCATGGTACTGAATTAATTTGCTCTTATGTTTTTTGTAAATGTTTTATACAGTTCCGTGTGTTGTTTTTTTCCCCAATTAGATTGTAAATCTTTGATGGCCTTTTATCATGTTAGTATTATTCCATAGATTTTAGTATTTTTCCTATATTTATTTAGTCCCTATATTTATTGACTGAGCAGTCAATAAACTCTCACTGACTGCTTTTACCTGTAAACAGAATCTATCTTTTTTATTGAATTCTCATCATCCTTGAGTCCCAGTCAGTGAGTAGAGAAATGAACCAGAAGTTTAGCCCTTGAACACAGGGAACAAGGCTAGCAGGAGGCAATGCCTTTTCAGTAAGATCAATGAGATTGATTAGATAAACTAAACATTTTTGGAAATCTGAATTTAAATTCTTGAATTAGCCAGTTTTCCATTTTGCTTGAATTAATGCTATAAAAATATACTTGTGTGACCTTTCAGAAAATGTATTTCTGTTAAATTAGTCAAATTTCATAGTTATCCCTATGTTCTGGTAATTCTTTCACAAGGGCTGACATAGGAGAACGAGCTTGGCTTTGAGGATGGGAGCAAGACATGTGGGGGTCAGGAAGACATATGGCGGAAGATTGGCTGAGTTTTTTAAATGTTGTGTCAGGCTCCCTACGAAGCCAGTCTCAGCCTGAATATCAGAGGCAGGGGGTAAAAATTTTAATGGGAGAACTTCTTATGATGAGAGAGTACAGGGCTTATAAGCAGACCTGTGAAGTAGCTAGCTTCTCCGCAGGAAAAAGGCCACTGCAGATTTCCCAGAAAGCAAGCAATGTTGTTCCTACTGTGAAAATTACAATGCTGAGCCCTAGTCAAGGTTCGCCAGGGTATTTCTCAGCAGCTGAGGCATATTGGAAGAAAGGGATAACGTGTTATTACCTCAACAAGAGCCTGATAAGAGTTCTAGCCAATTTTCCTCCCTCAATTTTTCTTCCTCAAGGATGGCAGGTAATATGCTGTAGCCATATGAAATGAGACCGAGGTATTCGGGCCTTTCAGTGGCTACTTTCTTGGTCTTTTCTCTTGCTACGGTTTTTTTTTTTTGTTTGTTTCCTGCTATTTTAATAGCATCTTGTCATAGTCAGCTCTCAGTGAAGAAGTGCAATTCCCACAAAACAAAAAACCAGTTGGCTGAAACCACTGACTCTGAATAGCAATGTTAATCTTCAGAAGAGTGTTGCCCTAGTTACTGCTGGACATACATCAAGTTTTATTTTATACATTGGTGAATGACTTATTGATCAGCCAAGTGATCAGTAAAAACCATAGAAAATATAACTCAACAGTATCACACATTATTTTTATTCTCTGTTCTCAATTTCAAGGGTGGGGGGGGGGGGGAATGACCACAAAACAAGGTTGCATCGACATAGCATTTTTTAACAATTTTCTTTAAAGCCACTTTTGATGTCTGCTATATTGTCAGTACAAAATCAGAATGACTCACCAGGCATCACATCATATATATATATGTGACTTAGATTCAAAATAACAGTCCTGAACTTCTTATAAAATAAACAGCAGAGATTGACATTTTCTTCGTACTCATGCTTTAAAAGGCAGTAATAAAGTGTAGTTTATTTTAGGGAGGTATTTTTCAATAAAAGTGAAATTAAAGATGGTACCTATTTCAGTAAATTTTCCCATTACATGCTCTGCTTCTCAGGCTAAAATCTTTGGCGATATCCTTGCTTTCTCTCTTTTTCATGTATTCCACATCCAACCCATTAGTCCACCTCCTCGATCTACCTTCAAAATAGATTTCAAATCTAATTATGTCCTATTACCTGTAATAGTAAATCCTTAGACCCAGCCACCACCATGGCCTATTTGCAATATTGCAGTGCCCTCCGGACAGGTCCCTCACTCCTCCTTTGCTCTGCTATTCTCCACTCAGTAGCCAACGTGATCCTTTGAAATGGAGTAAGATTAGCTACACCTCTGCTCAAGACTTGCAGTGGTCCCCTGTTTTGCTGAGACTAAAGTCCACTCCTTCCATCTTGTGCTCTTATTTTGAATGGTTAGCAAACCTCAAGAAAGTGTGAAATCAGGTTCTTAAACATTGTGTTCAACTGTATAGGTACAAAAGCAAGCTGAGATTTTTAAGAGACTCAAGCCACAATTCTCAAGCACATTAGTAGAATCTGTGAGGTGAAAGAACAACAAAATGAGTTATTTGAGATATCCAGTGTGGATAGGCCCTTGTGGAGAAGGGAAAGGGGAAAATGTTCACTGATTTAATCAGCACTGTCAAAAGCAGTGATACATTTACACAGCTTGGGCAGTTTCTGAGGGCTGTGCCCGTGATAACATGCATTTTGCCTCTCTTCTCACAGGATACTAATACCTGATTTGGCCTAGATTTGTTTCTAATGGCCCTTTCCAAGTCAGCTCTTCCTTGCTTCATAGCCAGGAACACAGAAGCTTTTGTACGTGATTGCAGTGAGCGGCCCCCTCCCCCGCCCCCAGGTTCATTTTAAGCTAATTCTGCCTTTAATTCAAGGGAAATCTCAAAATAAAGTTATTTAATTCCCATTTCTTAAAGAAATTACATTCCTGTACCATTAGTAGAAGAGAGATGCAGGTGAGAGAAGATTGCCAGGGAATTTAACAGTCCACTGATGAAGCCCCACAAAGCTTAGGAACCACTGATCTAGGGCAGCAATTTTCAACTGGTGTGCCACAAAAAAATTTAAAACATGTAATACCCAACTATTTAGTCAGGGGCACTGACCTCTTTTCCCTTAGATTGTCACATAAAAAAATGACAACAGCCAACACATGAGCTGTTCAGTGTGAATCAAAATTATACCCATTTTTGTTTGTTAGATTGGCAAAAAAATATAATATTTTTTGGCATGCCGCAGAATTTTAGTCATGAGTTTCTGTGTGCCAGGAGATGAAAAAGGTTGAAAATTGCTGGTCTGGATAATTCCTACTAATTTATTTATTTATTTTAATATATTTCTTTATTGATTTCAGAGAGGAAGGGAGAGGAAGAGAGAGTTAGAAACATCAATGATGAGAGAGAATCTTTGATCGTTTGCCTCCTGCACGCTCCCTGCTAGGCATATGCCCCTGGCTGGAATTGAACCTGACCCCCCCCCCCCCCGTCCCCCCCACCCCTGCAGTCCACAGGCCGACACTCTATCCACTGAACCAAACCAGCCAGGGCAGATTCCTACTTATTTTTAACCATACCTTTATTTTTGAGATTCTGCAAAGTTCACCTTTGTTAGTTGTTGAAATTAAATTGGATCCAGAAATGTAAAAAACTGTTTGCGTCTTAGAGAGATTACTGTGCTGGGAGCAGGTTTACTTTATTGATCCTGTTTTATTACTTTCCAAATGGAAAAACCATGTTCTTGTCAATCATGCGAGAGAAAGGAAAGCAAAGTCTGGGCGGTTGTTTTAGTTTGTTCAGAGTAAGAGAAAATAATCCACAAAGAAAATGACTTTTAAGTAAGTTTTGTTATCAGTTTTATGTATTTTTGTTGTTATTTTTTCCCCCAAAAAAGAAAGACTATAAATTTGATCATATGAAAGATTTTTCTAATAAATATGCATTTATTAATGAAATGTAATGACCTGTGAGTAATTATTTATAGTGTATTATCTAATGTCAAATTTTGTATAAGCTTAAGCTCACATATTTATTTTTAATTTATAAAGAAATATTGCTGTTGGTCTTCAGATACCAATGTATTCTTCAGACTGTGGATAATTTTGGAATTTTATTGGTGTTGTAAAAACTAAAAAAAATTTTTTCTCTATCCTATACCCCCTGACCCCCCATCCTTTAGGTGCTATTGTAGTTTATTCATTAGTCTAAAAACATTTTTGGACATTTTCCTTTTTTTTGTATTGAGGAGGAAATTCTCTTCTATATAAAAATAAATTCTGCTGAAAGATTTATGGTGAATTCTATTAATGGCTTGCTGTGGTTACTAGCAGAAAGTTTCTTTAAGAAGTTTTGAAAACAATATTTTGCTTGGCCATTTCTTTTAAATTTATGTTTTTTAGGGTGATATTGGTTAATAAAATTATATAGGTTTCAAGTGTACGATTCTATAACACATCATCTGTATATTGTATTGTATATGTACCATCCAAAGTCAAATCTCCTTCCAGCACCATATATTTGATCCCCTTTATCCTTTACTACCTCCCTTAACTCCTCTTTCTCTCTGGTAACCACCATACTGTTGTCTGTGTCTATACGTTTGTCTTGTTTGTTCAGTTGCTGCTTTTAGTTTTATAGTGCACATATGAGGGTGATCATATGGTTCTTGGCTCTTTCCAACTGACTTATTTTGCTTACCATAATATCCTCAAGGTCTATTTATGTTGTTGCAAATGAAAGTATTTCATTTTTTCTTATGACTGAGTAGTATATGTACCATTGTATATATGTACTATATCTCTTTTTTCCTATGCTTCTTTTTAAAAAAATCTTTATTGTTGAACATATTATAGATGGCCTCTTTTCCCCCATTGACCCCATGTTGCCCGCACCAGCCTCCTGCCCCAGGCCTTCACCACCCATTGTCTGTGTCCATTGGTTATACATACAGTTCTTTGGTTAATCTCTTCCCACCCACTGTATCACATCTCTCTCTTTTTTTTTTAAATTAAATCTTTATTGTTCAGATTATTACATTTGTTCCTCTTTCCCCCCCCCCCCCATAACTCCCCTCCTCCCAGCTCCCGCCCCACCCTCCGCCCTCACTCCCCACCCACTGTCCTCATCCATAGGTGCACGATTTTTGTCCAGTCTCTTTCCGCATCTCCCACACCCCTTTCCCCCCCAAGAATAGTCAGTCCATTCCCTTTCTATGTCCCTGATTCTATTATGATCACCAGATTATTTATTCACTTGATTCTTAGATTCACTTGTTGATAGATGCATATTTGTTGTTCATAATTTGTATCTTTACCTTTTTTTTCTTCTTCCTCTTCTTAAAGGATACCTTTCAGCATTTCATATAATACTGGTTTGGTGGTGATGAACTCCTTTAGCTTTTCCTTATCTGTGAAGCTCTTTATCTGACCTTCCGTTCTGAATGATAGCTTTGCTGGATAAAGTAATCTTGGTTGTAGGTTCTTGGTATTCATCACTTTGAATATTTCTTGCCATTCCCTTCTGGCCTGCAAAGTTTCTGTTGAGAAATCAGCTGACAGTCGTATGGGTATTCCCTTGTAGGTAACTGGGTTTCTTTCTCTTGCTGCTTTTAAGATTCTCTCTTTGTCTTTTGCTCTTGGCATTTTAATGATGATGTGTCTTGGTGTGGTCCTCTTTGGATTCCTTTTGTTTGGGGTTCTCTGCGCTTCCTGGACCTGTAGGTCTATTTCTTTTACCAGGTGGGGGAAGTTTTCTGTCATTATTTCTTCAAATAGGTTTTCAATATCTTGCTCTCTCTCATCTTCTGGCACCCCTATAATTCTGATGTTGGTACGCTTGAAGCTGTCCCAGAGGCTCCTTACACTATCTTTGTATTTTTGGATTCTTTTTTCATTTTGCTTTTCCGGTGGGTGTTTTTTGCTTCTTCGCATTTTGAATCTTTGACTTGATTCTTGCGCTCCTCTGGTCTGCTGTTGGGTGTCTGTATAATATTCTTTATTTCAGTCCGTGTATGCTTAATTTCTAGTTGGTTCTTTATCACAACATCGAGGGTCTCATTAGATTTCTTTTTTTTTTTTTATTGCTTAAAGTATTACAAAGGGTATTACATATGTATCCATTTTATCCCCCCGCCCTAGACAGTCCCCTAGCCTCCCCTATCACCCAGTGTCTTATGTCCATTGGTTATGCTTATATGCATGCATACAAGTCCTTTAGTTGATCTCTTACCCCCCTACCTCCTGCCCCCCAACCCTCCCTGGCCTTTCCGCTGCAGTTTGACAATCTGTTTGAGGCAGCTCTGCCTCTGTATCTATTATTGTTCAAAAGTTTATAATGGTCTCTATTGTCCATGAATGATCATTAGATTTCTTGAGGATCTCACTACATTTATCGGCGGTCTCACCAGTCTTTTCGAGGGCCTTACTAAGTTTATCGGCAGCTTCTAGACAGTTCTTAAGAGACCTTAAAAGTGTGGTTCTGAACTCAATATCCTCCATTGACAGTTTTGTCCTGTTTCTTTGTCTCCGCATTTTTTATGCTTTCTTGGTACACCCCCTTGTGGTCTTTGTGCGCAATCTTGTTGCCTTTAAGCCTTGATTGATGTCGGCAATACCGGGGGTGATTTGACCTCCAGGCTAACTGGCTATGAGAGTCTGCTGTGTCTGCAGTGGGAGGGCTTCTGTGCTGGATCTCTAGGGCGGTGCTAATCTAGCCTTTGCCTGAGGCTATTCGGCAAATGGTTCTGTGCCGGGCTTGGGCGGGGCGGGTCCTCGGGGATCTCAGTATTTCACTTCAGCACTGCGCCTCCTCTGAGTCTGGGTATGATATTCTCTTTCCTCCTAGTTGTAGAATTTCCACTCAGCCAGCCTTCCTGTGTTTCTGGATGATGTCCGTTCTGTCCTTTAGTTATATCTCTGAAGTGGTTGTTCGAGGGCAGCAATCTCCGGCGTTAACCTATGCCGCCATCTTGGTTTCTCTGTACCACATCTCTTTATTCAACCCTCTATTAAGGGACACTTTGGTTGTTTCCATGTCTTGACCACTGTGAATAAAGCTGCAGTGAAGACAGGATAAAATTTTAGGACAAGAAATGGAAAAAAATTCCTTTTGCAATTGCAACAAAAAGAATAAAATACATAGGAGTAAACTTAAGAAAGGATGTGAAAGACCTATACAATGAAAACTACAAGATATTATTTTTTATTATAAACTACAATATATTTATAGGAGAAAAATTAAGAACATAGAAAAATATGTTTGTTTGTTTTTAAAAGCAGAGACACCCATACTTTCTCCTGTCCTTGGAAAATGTAAATCCTTTTAGCTGTAATATAAGCATTCATAGATATGGGATGCTCAGGTACTCTAAAATTGGACTGCCACAGGCATGAAGTGCTTAAAATCTATATTTTCATTTAATAAAATGTAAACAGTTCTCCAAGATATTATTCTTTTTAAACCATATTTAGTGGCTACATATTTTCCATTTTGTGGCTGGCCAGTTAGTTAAATAACCTTCTTTTACTGAACATTTAGGTTGTTTCATAAATTTGTTACTGTAATTAACACTTATGTAGAAATCTTTTTTTACATCTTTGATTGTGTCCTTGGAATAAATTCCTTAAAGGAGCATTCAATCAGTTAGTATGAATCAGAAAAATAATTTCTTAGTCTTACTATTCAGACTAAAAAAAAATAACCTCACAAAAGCACACCATGACAAAATCACTTATTCTCTCTGATTAAAAACCATGTTATGTTTTATGGCATGTGGATGGTGTGGGGGTTCTAGGCAGGGGAAAACACACATTCTATATCCAGAGGCATGAAGCAATAGGAAATAGAATTCACTCTAATTGGAGCTTAGGTGCCAAGAAACTGAGGGAGGCAGGGCCAGGTGAAGGAAGGCCTCGGATGTCATGCAAAAAAAGACTTTAGTCTTATCCTGCAGAAGATGAGTAACCACCAAAGGGTCTTAAGTATTACTGCAGTAGGACCAGTTAGTGGCAGAAGACCAGGCAGGAGCCTGTTGCAATAGTTCAGAGCCTGAACGAGAGCAGTTGCAACAGAGACAGAGAGAAGACCACAATTCTAAATGAAAGACTTGGAGGTCAATTAATGGAACAGAAGGAAGGAGTGATACTGAGAGCGAGAAAGTGTTGGTTCAGGTCCTCTGAGAAGCAGTGCCCATGATGAGACTAAACGCCAAAGATTTGTTAGGAGAAATGCATGTAAGGAATAAAGGGTGACAAGCAGGTGTAAGCAGGTGGTGGTCAAGTTCTGTGAAAGGAGAGAAAGAAGGAAGAGTCACATGGGGGAGCCCCAGGCTGCAGCCTGGTTCTGAGAAAGTTCTGGTCACGCTGGCATGTCACCCCCAAGGAAACACGGCTCACTGGAAGAGTCCCCGTTCAGACGGGACTGAGCCAGCACTAATGCCCCCATCACGCAGTCCCTGGCAGGACTCATTTTGTTGTGGAAGAATGGTCTTGATGCAAAGCCAGGGGTGGCAGTTGGCCTCAGTTAACAGTGCACTGCCCCATGGCCAGGTCTCTCAAAAGCTCTGAGCCTCACACACCCATGGCATCACAGATGGTAACTGCTTCCTGGCTTTTATAATGGATGGATGGTCCATGGAAAGCACTAAGTGTAAAAATCAATCCTAGATGCAAGACTGGCTCCCAAGGGTAGACAGACGTAAGGGGTTTCTTGTTTGGGAAGAAAACACAGTGTTAGAGACAAAGGAAGGACATCTCTGTCAGGCGGGGCTCTTGGTTTCTGACTCTACCAAATTCTAACTATGAATCTTGGTGGAATGATAAATAATCCGATTTTCAATTTTTTTTTTAATTCATAAAGTGGGAATGAAGAATACATATGTCACATAACATTTTGAAAGATTACTTGAGATTTTAGACAAATGGCACATGATAAATATTTGGCAATTAGTTTCCTTATAATTGGGGAAAAAAATCATCTTACTATTTTAGACTTGTCTGGAGTATGTAGGTATAAATTTTCCTTCTTTTTGCTTTGCCCAAAGCAAAAACTTTCACTGTCGGAGATTTGTCTTCCTAGCACAACCATTCTTCTCCTGGGTCTGGCATGATTAATGGAGAAAACCTCAGGAGCTAAGAAGATGCTGGCCAGAGAGGCCAGGGAGAAATGCTTGTGTTGCCAACATGGCCAGAAGTACTGGCATTCTCTGCAGACGTTACAATTCTAGATTAATAAATTGAATAATAATTCTACATTATTCAACTGAAAACAAGGCCTTTTAAAGTAAACAATGATTCTTAACTGATAAGATTGGTAGTAAAGTTACCGAAAGGAAGTTCAGATTTTAGTTTCTTTTTCCTGTACTGCCTGGATCACAGAGAGTGTGGAGGTCAGTCCTTGGCACTGATATTTTTATAAAGCTGCCAGACGATTCTATTGTACATTTTTAATTGTTTATTGTGCCTTTTGTGGTTTTGAAAACCATGGCTCTTGATTTGGTAAGTATTGCCTCCCAAGATCCTCAGGCTCACTGTTAAATGTTTAGGCATATTTCTTTGTGTTTGTTATGTGTTTTTTAAAGTAATTTGAGATGAAAAGCTTACTCTTCTCAATCCCATGGAGCGCCTCTGCTGGGAGCCTCAGAAGATTTAGCAAAAGGAACCCCTTTTTGGAAGCTCAGCTGTTTAATTGCATGTCAACAACCAGGAGGCCACAGGGAATCCACAGCCTCTCTGGGCTTCTGACCCTAACCTGGCAGCTCACGTCTCTGCCCCTGAGGTGCTGGAGGGGAGCTGGTGACTTTATCTTCCTCTCCTGCTGTCAGTAACTCAGGGTTGCCGTTGTATGCAGAGTAGCAAAATACTTAAGCCCCACAACCTTGGCAATTGTTTTGGAAACAAATAATTTCCACTCCCAATGGTACCCAAGCTTTTGAGAACAACATGGAAACAGGATAATTGTCTAAGACTGAATTAGAATTGCTGTGCAGAGGAAATAGCTTGGCTTGATTATCTTCTTAAGTAGTTAGGTCTCTATTGTTGATGTGCCTACATGGAACTTCTGGGAATGGGTCTGAAACAGTTTTCAGAGGCAAAGGCTAGACTCAAACATGTTCTAGTCCAACTCCATCCTTCCAGCCCAGCATCTACCAGCCCCACCATTCCCCCAGGAGAAGTGGACCCCTCCGTGCAGGGAAATGCTCAGAAGAGGCCGTTGCTCTGTGTAGAACAATCCTGGCTTTAAATCCTGGCTCTATGATGCACTAATGGTCAATCCTTGGGCTAGTACTTAGCTTATCTAAGTTAAAATGCGGATAATAATGATAATGCCTATTCATATTCATCCCATAGAAAACAAAAGACAGATCTGAAAATTAAGGCATTGAAAAAGGTTCCAGTGAGGGCCCTGAAATGCCTGGGGCATTGGAAAGGTTTGGGGGACATGAGGGAAGGTGGAGAAAGGGACTTGAGGCAAATAACTACTGTTTTCTTCTTTGGCTAGGTCAAACTCCCACGTAGTGTTTGTGTGCACTTTTCATTTTCAGGCAAAAGTCAGCAACATGAGAGCAAGAAATCATAGAAACCCTCCCCACCAGACTGTGCTCTCAGCTTCTCCTTCAGAAACTCTCTTGGGTGTGCATAAGCAGCCTGGCTTCACCAGGCCAGGAAGAGTGGCAAATTGCACGCCAGACCACTGAGCAGCCGTGGAGAAAATTCAGGACCTTGACCTTGAAATGAGAAAGTAAAGAGGATGGGAAATGATGAGCTAGGTTGAGATTCGAAATGTAACCTAAAACTAGTTTGGAATGAGATAATCCTCACTTTTCAAACAATCATTCTTTCTCCCGGCTTTTAGCCATCATTTACCAAGTCCATGTTACACATTTAGTTTTGTGTCAAACACACGATCATAAAATGCAGTGTTTTCCAGTCTAACTGGAAAAAAAGTGAGATTCCATCTTATTTTGTTTCTCTCTTTCATGTGTGTGTGTCAAATGTCAACATGAGTAGTTCAGATACTGAAGGAAGTAGATTTTAGTAGAGAATAAAGAGATTCTAAGGCTTGTGGTGGCTTAAGGATGTTTATGAATGAGGGTTTTGAAATGTTAGGTGAAAAAAAAGTAGAAAAATGCATAGCTTTTTAGAATGAAAATTGAATAGACTTGGCTATTTCCTTAGGAAAAATCTCTCCATCCAATAGTGGATGGAGAGATCAGAGGGTTGGTCTTGATCTTGACATCAATGAGCAACTACTGAATGTTTTGGGAGTGTGATATGAGCAGTGCATAATTTAATGAAGTAATTATATACTTATAGTATTTTATATATAATATTATTTTTTAACAAAATAACATGTATAATAAATAGCATTTATCATGTGCTTACTATGTCCTGGGTACTGCTTCCCATGTATTATTTAATATATTGCTTTCCATGTATCAATTTATTTAATCATATGCCAATCTTAGTGGTTATTCTCACAATATCCCATTCCATGAGTGAGAAATAGGAACTTGTAGGGAGATTTCTTCAATGGGGATACACATAAAAGATGGGGAAAAGAAGATGCTAAGGAAGGGAGACTGAAACAGGAGCTGGTAAGAAAGCCAGACAAAGGCAACCAACTGCTGAGTCTGGATGAAGACTATGGTATCCGACAAATTTTGTTGAATATCCAGGGAAATTTCCAACCTAAATATTTCTTGTGTATAGAAACATATAAGGTACTTTCCTCTCTTCACAAAAAAGGGCAAACATTCTCCTTTGGAGAGTAAAATGGAACCTCAAAAGGATTTCTTATGCCATTGACAGAGAAGCACAAACCACATGTTTCTTTAGGTTCTGTACTTGACCCTCAGGTTCCATTTTAGAAACAGCACTTTTGTCTGCCATCACCCACCACAAACAAATGCAATGCTTTGTAAATTGATAGTTCTTTTAGATTAAAAATTGAATCCCTAGCCAGTTTTGCTCAGTGGATCTTGTGTTGGCCTGCAGACCTAAGGGTCCCGAGTTGATTCCCATCAAGGGCACATGTCCCGTTGCAGCTTGATCCCCAGTAAGGGGCATGCAGAAAGCAGCCAATCAATGATTCTCTCTCATCATTGATGTTTCTATCTTTCTCTCTCCCTTCCTCTCTAAAATCAATAAAAAAAATATTTTTTTTGAAAAATTGAAGAAACCAGGCTGATATGGCTCATTGGTTGAGCATCAACCCTTAAACCAAGAGGTCACTGGTTCGATGATCCCCGGTCAGTGCACATGCCCAGGTTTGGGGCTCAATCCCTAGCAGGGGGCGTGCAGGAGGCAGCAGGTTTCTCTCTCATCGATGTTTCTATCTATCCTTCTTCCTTTCCCTCTCTCTAAAAAATCAATAAAAACATATTTTAAAAAGCAAAAATAAAAATTGAAGAAATTCTTATCCTTTTATATTTATTTCTGCTTTCCAGACAAATTGGTATTTTTAAAAATTTATTTATAAAATATTTAAGATGTGCCAAGAAGTATCAAGAGACATCCACAGACAGCCATGATCTATTATATTACCTTTTGCTATGATTTCCTTGTCACTTTTCAGTTTTATTTTAACAGTGTTATTGAGTTATAGTTGACATATATACAGGTAACTATACATAATTAAAGTGCACCAGTTGTTAATTTTTGTCACCGTACACACCAATGAAACCATCACCATAGTCAAGATAGTGAGAATCCCCCACATATGTCACCTTTTAAAGTAAAATATTTCCAATATAGTTCAAGCCCCTGCTGTCTGTTCTCATCTATTCCTCCCCAGAGGTCATCACTATCTTGAATCTCTTTCCAAAGTGTTTGTCTTTTTTAAAACCTATTATGTATCTACAGATAATATGTAGAAATACTGAATAATATACTGTTCTACAATTTTACATGATTATAGGTATCAGGGGTATAATATTCCTGTTAGGATAGTACATAATGGCTGTATTCTTTTATTATAAAACTGTATAAAACTAAGGAGCAGAAAAGTCAGAGAAACTGTTGGCAGTAAAACTAGATTTACATTACATTGCTTTTTATAAGGGAATAGTGGGAACAAACTCTGATACTGTTTCTTCATTAAATAAAAAAATATTAGTGGTACTATAGCATAAAGTGAGAGAAATTACATGTATAGCCCTGGTAAGTATAGGGAAACCTGGAGAGATGATTGCCTAAGCCAATTGGTCTGTAGCTGCCGAAGTTTTTATAGAGTTCTTTTGGCCACCTATAGAAGTTGTTCATTAAAGATATTCTTAAAGATTGGTTTTTTTGTCTGGGCTTTTAGAACACCCAACTTTACCTTTTAGAAGCTTTTCAGAATAGGGAAAAACAAAATGAATTTTATTGTAGATTCTTTAGTGGGAAAAGTAGGAGGAGCTGTCCGTGGTATCAGATGAATAAGCATCTCTTTCCCAGGATAGAGGTTCTCCAATGTGGGTAATAGGAGTCCAGGGACCCATGAAGTCAGGATTAAAAATAGATGGGAAGAAATCAGGGCGGATGGACAAAAATGGATGGAAGCAAAGAAAGTTTCAAAAGCTTGTTGTGTAGATTTCTATGACCTTGCAGTGTATCACCTAGGTATTTGACTCACTTCGTTGTTTACTAGTGAAAACATAACAATGAAAGAAGAATTTTCAAGCTCTCTGAAAATAAATGGCAATGGCAGTCCTTTTTTCTATTTAATTTCTGCTGCTTATTTCAAGTGGCATCCAGACTCGTTCGTTAATTAGATTCGGTTAAGATAGCCCTCATGGACAATTCAGTGTAGTGGCCATATTATTGAATTAGTGAGTCACAGACACAATTAGAAAGAAATTAAGGCAGCCACCTGACTCTTGTTAAGGTTCTAATTGATTCTGGTTATTGAAGTTGTCCCAATTAAATTAGTAATATCCACCTCAAACTTAACATTCCCTGACAATATTAAAGTGATTTTTGTTTACACAAAACTATTCTTATTAATGTTGGGCAAAGAAAACAATCTCTAGCTCTTAAATGTACGTATGTAAAAAGTGAAAGTCTTTTTTTGTAATGATCTAGGTTACAACATAGAGTTCCTCCTGATATAGAAGAAATCATATGATGAATCTCAGAAGAGGAAAGATGGAGGTCACCTTAACGATCTATCTCAGCCAACAGCAGTCTATTGTGTTATTCCCCTTGAAACTTAAAATTGAACACTTCCTCTGAAGGAAACTTCTGTGGCAGTTTTTTAATCTTTGGGAAGATCTAATGCTGAAATATTGTTTTCCATACTGGGTTCACTCATTCATTTAACTAATATATACTGTGTGCCTCCTATTTGCCAAGGATTGCATCAGGGCGCTGTGTATATAGTGGTAAGTGAAAGGCCTTGTACTCTGAAGGAAATTAAAATAGGGTCTGAAAGATCTGTATTTTATACCCACTCATTCTTGATCTGCCCTGTGGGCTATCAACACAGTTCCTTAAGGAGCTGAAGACCACTGTTATGTTTCTGTAGATTCTTTTCTTCCCTAGATAAGTACTCGTTTAAAAAATTCTCATATAAGATGATTTCAAGTCCTATTATCATCTGTGATTCTTCCTTGAACATTTTAGATGATCTCTACCCCTTTTGAAAGGTTATGGTCAGTATTAAGTGTGATTTACCAGGATAATGATTAGTTTTGCTCGTGTACTCCCTAAAAGAACTTTGAAAAATTATGTATTCATTTGAACATTTTTAGCTAGGCATCATAACTTTTTCATGTAAGTATAAATAGTGGCAGTGGATGTAATTTCCAGTATATTGGAGACATTGATTTTAAAAATAAAAGCGTTACATCATTCTTTTTAATATATCCAAAGGCACATAAACATCAAGGTGATTTAATACCCACCATTATCCACTTTGAAAATACACACCTATATTTTTATTTGTTGATTATTTAAACTCTCTCTTATTTATCCTTCAAGTCATAATTTTATTTCACTACCTCCCAAAATTTTATCCTAATGTAATGTGGTATTTTCCTTAATGTCATATATTAATTACACTAAATCTTCTCTGCAATAATGAAATCAATTTAATTTTTGTTTCTTGCAATAATAAGAATTTGAATTAAATTTTATGAGTGTATAATACAATAGTAATACTAATATACCATTTATCAAAGCCATATTACAAAACTTGATAAATGATTAGTAAACAAAAAGGTAAATACTTTTTGTAAATACTTTCTAAGTCAGTTAGATGGAAAGGGCATTTGAATGAATTACCTTTGATTTCTCTGTCTTTTTTGTTTCCTTTATTTATTTTTTCTCTGAAGCGTTTTTAAACCTTTGAGTAACACACCAAAACTATGGGTGAGTGAGAGCTATGTCTTCCTTTAATAACACAGGGCAATGATAATGGGGAGTGTGGGTCGTAGAGAAAAATCTTGGCCAATGTCCCCTTTTCAAAGAGAACAGATTTAGAAAAGAATAAATATGGATGGCGATCATCTGCCATAATGTCTTTCTCTCTCCGGGGTCAAACCCAGTTTGTAACCCAGTTGGATCTAGCTCCCAGGGATTAGCTGACTGAGACACAGAGAGGAAAGACAAGTGATCTTAAGGTAGGGATCTTAAGAGAGGGACAAATGAAACACAGAGGAGGGCACATGTTCACAGATATTTACTGATGTGTGGAAGATGATTAGGCAACTTTGTCACTGAGGGTGAATCTGAGTTTCCTCGGTTGAGTAACCCTCTATTTTCTTTAAATGCTGGAAATTCCAAACAAATAAGAGCCAGAAGGTGCCTGTCATCCACAGTGCCCACAATATGAATTGACATTGAGGATTCGGAGGAGCTGAAACTGCCCTACTTAGATGGATGGTTAAATCCTGAGCCAACTACTGAGTTTCTAATTCAGATAAAACCCAAGGGAGTCCAGTCTTGTTCCTGCTGATGGAGGTGAACTGGGTGGTTGGATGATCTCACATGAGTAGGGCCCATGGCTCACCCGGTGCTGGAAGTTCCAGGTTATCTGATTGTTTTTGGAGCAGATCAATGCCATTTATTTGCTTGAGCCCAGAATTCCCCCAGTCTTTCCAGGTCGGAGGGTGCAGGGATTACCAAGGACAGGACCAAGACCATCTGAAGCATCTCTTCACCTGATTTCACAAGCAAAATTGAGTGGAAAATATAAATTATAATTTTATTTTCGTACAGTTCTTAGAAATGAAGTCATATTTTGATCATTGAAGCATGTTCAAAACTTCTTTGACCAAATGTTTTTATACCAACCAACCCATAAAAAGTTCTGGATTTCTGAAGTAAACTTTATCATTGTGTTTAAAAACCAAGGGAATTGATCATAAATATTTATGAGATCCTAATAGGCATGCAGGAAAAATATTTTATCAGAAACAAAACATTTTCCATTAGCCCTGAGAGAGAGGGGAGAGTCTGCTTTCAGACACTAGCATTTCCATTAAATAAATGTGGGTTTGCAACCATTTCCAACAAGTATAATGTCTGACCAAGTCTGAGAGTTTGGGCCAAAAAAAAATTGCTAACTTGAACAGATATTTCTTACATATTTCACTAACTTCAATTAATTTTTTATTACCCTCTTGTTTTGCAGAGCAGAGATTGTCTCAGAGCTATTATGCCTACTGGTTAAATTGGGGAATTAAAGTTTTTCTGATTCAATATCCTAAAGGCATTCCCTTGGCAACGGATGCACAGCCAGTGTTCCACGGTGAGTTAACATCTAAGTTATGCTTTATCAATTAGTCTTGCTTTATTTGTCCTTCTTGTGAGCATGGAAAATATTTTCTAAATTCATTGGTAACTTCTCAAGACTGCACTGTCCCCATCTTGGCAGGGCAGATTGTTTTTGTGTGTGTATTAAAGTTCCCAGTGGTCTGAGAGGGGGGAAATCAGATCTTTATCTCTGTGAAAGCTTTGTTTTATTAAGCTGCTCATTAAAAAAATCCATCAAAAATACCACCATGTACTAGCTTGAAAGTCTATACTAAATGTCATTGTTCTATTTGAGCCTTGGATGCCTTTGCCCAAACAAAGAATTATTTTTCTACATTTGCAAATAAGCTAAAAGTGGGCAACTCAAACTATCCCCCTTTTAAGATTAAACAAAGAATGTATATGCATATATGCATAACCAATGGACACAGAAATAGTGTGGTGAAGGCCTGGGGTGGAAGGTGGGGGCAAGCTAGAAGGGGGGGACATCTTCCAACAATAAAGGTAAATGTTAAAAAATGCTATACACTTTAGGAAAACGAACAAACAACTATTCCTCTTTTATATAAACTTCCATCATTTCTGTGTAAGTGTGATGGGTTAGGCATCTGCATATATCTGGTCACCAGCTGACTGGTTTCTGACACACATTCAAATATCTGAATTGCAATGACAGTGTTGGATGAGAAATGTTGATTCTGAACACTTTTAAACAAATCTGAGATACCTTAAAGAAAATACTTTTGGAAAATTATAAAAAATATTATTCATACTCCAAGGCAATCAGCTGAGCTTGATGTAATTTTTGCTAAGAGTAGGAATATTTTTTATAAATAGAGGCGTAGGCTTAATTTGAATTTAGTTTGTGGGTATAAGAATGAATATGCAAATTTTGAGGTTAACTTAAAGCTAAAACTATCTTACCCAGCTTCCAGGCAAGGTCCATGAGAGGTTGGGTAAGACCTTTATCCAGGTTTGAGAATTTTACAGCTAGAGAACTTTGGCACCAGCTACTGTCTTTACCCTCCTCCTCACACCTATCTGGAGTTTCACTCATTAGCCTTGCTTTGGGTTAAGACCTTGAGCTTCTCAAAGACTTATGCACAATGTAGATATTTTCCTAGAGGGTGGCACGCTGAGCCATTAGCTCATTGTCTGTCCTATAATTAACCCAGAGCAATGGGTCAGCTTGAGTAGTTAGCGCTCAACGGAGTCCAGAGAAAATAGGCCACTTATTTGTAGGTTTGGTGTAAGGAATGGAAGAGAAAACATTTAAAATGAAAGGATAAAGTGTTTTGTAGGGAAAGTAGGCCTTGGTGGAGAGTACCTGACATACCAAGAAATCAAATTGTATAACAAAGCCACATACAGAGCATGTGAAAGCTTGACTTACTTAATATTTTTTGCCTGCCTTCTGTTTTGTAACCAACCCTTCCTGGAATTTCTTTGTTTTAAGAAAATATGCCTCCATATTTTTAATAAACAAGCTTTTATTATGTGTCAGCCTGAGAGAGTTTTCCCAAATATTCTGGAGGAATTCAGAATTGATTACCTCTTTGGTGCACAGCATGGGATTTTTTATTACATTAATTACAGATTTAAATATTCTTATCCTTTAATGAGTCTTCAGATTTAAACGATGACCGTACTTTTATGTCTCATGAACTTTTTCATAAATTCTTCTTTTTAAGGAATATCTAAAGTTGCCTTACTGTAGTTTAAAAATCCTATATAATAAAATCCCAATACTAAGTGTCCAGTCATCCGTTCAACCAATCAAAGCATAATATGCTAATGATATGCTAAGGATGCTCAACTGCTTGTTATGATGTGCACTGACCACCAGGGGGCAGATGCTCTGACTGGTAGGTTAGCTTGCTGCTGTTGTGCAGCTGATCTGGACTGAGCAAGACAGGCCAGACATGCCCTGGAGCCCTCCCACAGTCCCTCCCTGGCCCCAATCATGCACCGGTGGGGACCCTCAGCCTGGACTGCACCCTCTCGCAATCCGGGCTGAGGGACCCTGCCCCCGCCTGTGCACGAATTTTGTGCACCAGGCCAATAGTACACAAATAAAACATTTTGAAGGTGGGAAATCCACAGATCTTTGAATCTAGAAGCCTGGTTCTACACCGAAATTAGAAACTCATCTGGGTAATTCTGGGCTAAGATATTTAAACCACTTTGGGATATCAGATTCCTACCTGAGGGATTTGAGCTGATAACAGTAATATGAGTAGTAATGAGGAACATTTATTGATTATTCTGTGCTTTATATATAGTATTTATTTTAATCCCCTATAAACTGGTGTGGTTGGTAATGTTTCCCATTTTACAAATGAAGAAACTAAGTCACAGAAAAATTAAGGCACTTGCCTGTCTATGTAATTGGTAATTAATTGGTTGAGCCAAGATCAGTTTATCTAACTCCAGAATTTCCACTTCACTGTTTTACTGCACCTTCAGCAATCCCAATAGTCTCACCTCTGGTTCTATGATGGTCTAATCCTAAAAACCACAATAGAAACCGTTGAGATGTCCTTTTATTTTTCTACGAGCACAGAGTTGATGTTATAAGAAGACAGAGATTTGTAATTAAAGACTCTCCAGTCAACCAGAATGAATGTTTCAATTTCTTAGGGTCACTTAACTTTTTGATTGAAATCAGTCCTTTTAAAAAATCCATGTTTATGTGGAAATCTTTTCCTTTCAGTTAAACCTCCAATTAAGAACTGTAGGGCAATACACTCTTTCTCTCACATCTCTAATTTTCTTTTGTGCTTTTAAAGATTTCCCCAAATACCAGATACCATGATGGACAGTGATGATGTTATTTCTTGCTCTTCAAGATAGAATTTGGCAATGAAATGGACAGGATATAAAATTAAATTGAAAAGACAATATAGTAAGGAATGATGTTGACTGTTTTGTGCTGCTCCAAAGACTAGTGGTGGGGGGTGGGGGGGGGGAATCACATATGCCTTTGCTATTCTGTGTGAATACTAGTAGACATGTCTCCTTTAGAGTGGGCCACTCTCATGACTGGCATTTCCTCATGCTTGTCCTCTTCCTCATGGTTCTGAATCCAGCTTGGGACCAGAATAGTTAACTGTTGCCTAAGGAGAACGTTCAGGCCATTGAAAATTCTCCCATCCCTCAAATTTTAATATGTAAATTTCTTTTATCAAGGGACAAAGTTTTTCAATCTGCTACCTAAAGTAAGCAGATACAAATGCCCCTTGGAGAAATAATTTAAATAGTTTAGAAAACCTTCAAATTAGTTTAAATTGTGACATTATGATGTTCAAGTGACTACTCACATAGTCAAAAACTGTCATTAGGGCTTCTTCATGTTCACCCAAACTTTGGGCTCTCCTGTTGGTGGCAGGATATTTACCAATGATGCTGAAGTAACATCCTATCCACTCAGCAACCCCACTGGAATAAAGAATCCCCTGTTACTATTCTAAAAAAATAGGACTTAAGGTTAAAACTTATTAACTCATTGATATCACTTGACTCAGATGCCCATCTCTATAGCAAAAATGTGTCCAAGTGAACCCAACATTTTGATGAATAAGTCTTGAGTCATATGCCCATCTTTGAGGTCAGAAAATGAAAAAACTTGAAATTAAGAGAAGAGGGGTGGTCTCCAAGGAAAAGTAAATGCCTTTTCAAAAGAATGGGTAGTCCTGGATAGGTGGTTCAATTGGTTAGAGCATCGACCCAATACCCCAAGGTTGCAGGTTTGATCCCTGGCCAGAGCACATGCAAAAATCAACCATGTATTAAGAAATTAAAGATAAAAAAAAATCAACCATGTAAAGTGGAAAAACAAATTGATGTTTCTCTCTCTCTCTCTTAAAAAAAAGAAAGAAAGAAAAAGAAAGGAAAAAGAAGGGTAACAGGCAGAAATAGTTCAATGGTAGATGCCCACTACACAGACTTGTGGTCTAGAAGATTTCTCCTCCATCTTCTGCAATCTGGTAACTCAATTGAAGTAATTTTTCTTAGCTGACTGATCAGCAGCTGAGCAGGAAATTCTGTCTCACCATTTCTTCACTATCCCAAGAAGACGGCATTCCGTTAATCATCCACTGGGTAAATGTGACATTTAAATGCCAAATTTAGTATATCATTTCCTGATGGCTGATAATTTTTAACCCCTGTGCTATTTCTCACTTTTCTGCAGCAGCTTTTCCAAAGCCATCAGCTTCAAATGACAGCCTATAAGGGCAACTGTTTGTTAAATTTTCAACTCTCAATAGATAGATGGAAAGACCAGAGCCTAGGACCAAGGCCAGGTTGTCACTTGTTTCTCACCATCATTTTTGCCTTGTGGATCTTCACCAGGCTCATGTTTTAATGAGCCGAGTGTACAGTAGCTCAGGAAAAATACCCCTGAGGAGAATGAGTTAGTGTTATTATAGACCACAGACATGCTGGGTGCTGAGACGGGATGCTGTGAATTCACACACTGTGCTGGTCTCCTACAGTGATATCACATTACTGCTTTTTTTTTTTAATTGCTAACCATCACTATAGAATGGGAGGGGGCAGGGGTTAAACAATTATTTCTTATGACAATAAAAGGCAGTGCTTTCCCAAATCCCCACACACACTTAGTATAGCACATTGCACACCATAGTAACTCAATATGTGTTCTTTGTGCTGAATGAGTGAATATTACATGAACTCTCAGAGTTTGTCCTTGGGGTGCCCTCCTAAATGATGCACAGTCAGAATATATCACTGTAGCCCCGACAGTTGCTGGGGGCCTGTGCCCATTCTGACGGGTCGGAGTCCTTTCAGTGCTCATAATATACTATTATAAAATACTTTGCACATCACTCTCACCTCTTCTTCCCAGACAGTCAAGGCAAGCCCACAAAAATCTGCCTTTCTCATGTACTGATTCTCTCTTAAGCTTATTTTCTATCAAATTGATGTTTCTTGTGCCCCATTGTGACCCTAATGGGTTTCTAATTTATGGTGAGACATCAGTGGCATCTGTAATAATTTACCAAGGATATGAACAGTGGAGATATAATGCCTGAATCCAAAGATTTTAGTCACTAATGACAGGTGTCAATGTCAGGCACAATAGCAGGTGACAAGAAACACTTCTCTGGTTTTAAGGATTTCTTCTAGCCCTTCCAATCAATCCAGTCAGCAAGGTCCTACTTTCCCAGGACACTAAACCAGCTCACCTCCCCTTTCTTTCTTGCTGGAGTTCCTGCAACCCAACCCCTCCTCAGCAGTAGGAAATGGAATATTATGCCTGCAGTGATCAGAAACTGCAGGTGATTTAGTAGGAGAGACAGGAGGTCCCATCATTAATATTATAGACTAAAAAGATCAGACCTGAGGTCTAACACTTGCATCAGTAGCATATTCTTTAAACTTAGAGGATTCCAAATCTATGAAATCTGAAGTCTCTTGACATTGCCAGCTGCCTTCATGCCCCCACCCCATGAACTTCACCCTCCCATCACTATTTGGTACAGGCAGAGGAGCACATATGATTAACCTAGAAATGGCTATCTGGGAATTCCTAGATATAGAAGAGGACCGGTTTTAAAATTCACGAATTTTAAACAAACCATGAGTACTCAGGTTGAACTCAGTGGATGGCATTGCTAGAGTTGCAGGCTCTTGAAAACGAGGACGAGAGGTTGTTTAGCTTCCTATTGCAAATGGTCTAAAGCAGTGGTTCTCAACCTGTGGGTCGCGACCCCTTTGGGGGTCAAATGACCCTTTCACAAGGGTCGCCTAAGACCATTGGAAAACACATATATAATTATATATTGTTTTTGTGATTAATCACTAGGCTTTAATTATGTTCAATTTGTAACAATGAAATTGGGGGTCAACACAACATGAGGAACTGTATTAAAGGGTCGCGGCATTAGGAAGGTTGAGAACCACTGGTCTAAAGGGCATATAAAGAAAATATTGGTGTCATCACATCAGAGGGCTATGCCGTCTTTGTTAATGGGCTGGGCAGTGGAAGCTTTGGGGCGTATGGGAGATCCTCCAGCAACTGCATTTATCACAGCAGCTGAGTGACACAGGATCCCAAAGTGTAGGACGGGCCTCCTTAGACTGCATTGCCATGGGACACCTGGGAGCTAGCTCTGGGGCAGCTCCTGGACAGAGCAGGAAACACTTAATTCTCAGACTTGACTCAAGCTTGTAAGGAAAAGTGCACCTGTCATTACTTGCCTACTCACGCTGTTCCTTCATCGGAAGTGCTCTCCTCACTGCCTTCGGAGGCCATTACTGATTAGGTTAAAGCTTCCAATCCACGTATCCCATACCATAGTCTCAACCATGGTAAAGTCTATTCCTCTCTCACTGCCCAGTGCCAAACCCCACTTCCAACATGATGGCCTCTCGGAGCCTCACCTGCCCAGTTGACAATAGTGACTGCCTCCTCTCAAATATTATCCTTATGCCTCTATCACACATTCCATTTTATTACAGTATTTCCTAAACTTTAGTTATTCTTGTAACACTTTTATAATTGTTGCCATATCAATGCACCATCTGCTTAAAAATATTAAATTGGACTCATTTTTTAAAAATTTAAATGAAGCAATTTAAAAAGAAAACATTATACCACCACTGAAAATAGAAAAGCCATAAACAGAAGGTATCCATGGAAATAAATACAACCGAAGCCAAACAATGTGATTAAATTCTGGCTAGACTGGGCCAGCCTGGGGCTCTCAGCCTGCGGCTCCTTCTCTTGAGGGGGTAGAGAGAGACAATCCAAGGATGAGAAGGGTGTGAAGGGCACTCTAGCATGAAACTAGCATGAGGCTTTGTTCTGCAAGTAGCCAGGAGGATGGAAAGCAGAGTGGCTTTCTGATGTGATGGTGTTTAGCACTCCCTTCTTGAACAATCTGAGATCACCCTACATTCCACAGAGTTCGTATCCCTCATCTTACAATGGATTGCCCTGCATTGCCTGTTATATTTAGGTGTGTGTTTTAGTTATGAAGTTCCCTGATTATAAGACTGGAACTAAAGATTTTGATTTCTCTTACTACCTGCAAGTTTCTTTTTTAAAAATGTTTTTATTGATTTTAGAGAGAGAGGAAGAGAGTGATAGAAACATCAGTGATGAGAGAGAATAATTGATCAGCTGCCTCCTGCAAGCCCATTGAAGATCGAGCCCAACCCGGACATGTGTCCTGACCAGGAATCTAACCGTGACCTCCTAGTTCATAGGTCAATGCTCAACCACTGAGCCGCACCTGCAAGTTTCTGGCCCTGCAAGTTTCTTGATCCTAAGGGTTAGTTAATTAGTATGAGAGCTGATTAGAAAGGTAAGTAGGTAAAAAAAACACCCCTATACTTCTTACAGTGACTCCACCTCAGTTAGCAAGCCCTGAGCAGCTCTTTTATGGTAGGTGCTAGTTGGGTATTGGCAATGGGAATGCTGGGCATACAGTGGTGAATAAACCAAAAAGGAGGAAAAAAAGGTATACTGGCAATAGTAAGATGAACACATCTCCTGAAATAGGTATGTGTTGGGATTTGACACATATGGCTCAAATCTTATTTTATTGCTAATTATACTAAGCTCAATCCAGGAAATTACTTCACCAGATTGGGAAAAAAATAGAATGTTAGATTTAAAAAGGGAAGTGGGCTCTTTGTTTGGTTTACTGGATATTGTAAACAATATTGTTCATTTGGGCACCTTCCTTTGGGGCTTTGGCATCAGGAACCTGCAGCTTATTATGACACGTGTGCTCATAAAAAGGGATTTATTTGGAAATAAACAGAGTGTGGAGAGATCCCTCAAGCTATATTTTTTTTTTAGCTGGGCCGTGTTTTTCCATCTATGAACTAAGAAATCCCAGATCACAGAGTCACAAAGTGGCAAACACCTGCACAGTGCTTGCTTACAGATACATTTCCAGTACTCTCAACATACACTCATGAGTTGAATCCTTATAGCAATCCTATGAGTTCTCTATTGTTGCCAAGGCAAATTACCACAAGTTTAGCTTAAAACAACAGGTTTATTATCTCATAGCTGGCTTTTTTAAAAAAAAAAATTTTGGTTTTAGAGAGAGAGAAAGGGAGAGAAAAGATCAAACCTGCAACCTTGGTGTATTGGGGCAATGCTCTAACCAACTGAGCGACAGTATATCTGAAGTCTTAATTCAGATCTGACGGGGCTTCACATCAGTGCCTGCAGAGCTGTACTCCTTTCTGGAAGCTTTAGAAAAGAATCCATTTTCTTTCTCACTTGGGTTTTTGCAGATTTGTCTTCAATTGTAGGACTGAGGTGTCCTTGCTGGTGATTGGTTTAGGATTGGGCCCAGCCTCTAGGAGCCAGCCATATTCCCTGGTTCTCGCCCTTTTCCTCCATCTTCAGGCTTTAAATCCCTTCTGCCTTTTTAGCCATGACATCTCTCTGCCCTATTCTTCTGTCTTCCTCCTCTACTTTTAGGAACTCATGGGATTAAATTGGACCCACCCAGATAATCCAGGATGATCTTCCCATTGCAAGGTCCTTAATTACCTCTGAAAAGTCTCCTTTGCCAGGGCCAGTGACATATTCACCAATTCTGGGGTGCAGGGTGTGAACATCCTGTGGTGGAGGGCTTTATTCGGCCAGACACAGCACAATACTCTTGTTATCCCTATTTTGCAAGCGAGCCTACTTCTGAAACAGTGAGAAAACAGAAACCCAGGCAAAGTTGCCCTGTTCTTTCTTTTCCCCATCATGGCAGGGGCATCCCCTTCTTGAATCTGGCATCCAGGTGTTGGCAACTTAGTTTGGCTGTAGGACAAGGTTATGATCTATTCCAGAAACATTCACTTTAGCACACATTTGTAATTTGGTAATGAAACGGATTCTCCTCCTGTGAAGAGTCTTGAAGCAGCAGTTTTATCAGTTTTTTTTCTTTCTAATTAATTTCTATTATAGCCACTTATTCCATCTATATATTAAGAATTGCCCTAGTGAGTTCAAAAAAATATTTCAGAGACCCACCCCTCATTTATCAACGGGACCCAGGACCTGTGAGGAAGTGTGGCCGAATCTCTTTGTTCTCCTGCTTTGTCCCTTGTCTCCATCTTACAGATGTTCACTGGAGTTTCATAGTTCAGTACCTCAAACCCAGACAGTCAACTTCAGGAGGGAGGCAGCCATATTTGTTGGTTTGCCACCATATCTTCCTCTCTAAGCACAGAGCCTGCCATAGAGAAGTGTGGTTGGCAACTTCTGACATGGCTCCCAATGATGCCCCTGTCTTGGCATTCACCCCCTGTGCAATCCCCTAACTTTGAATGTGAATTGCTAACCTAGTGCCTTGCTTCTAACAATAGTATTTGACCACAGTAATGAGATGTCATATCTATGTTTATGTTACAAAAGATTTTGGCTTTATCTTGCTAGCAGACTTTCTCTTTCCTTCTTGGCTAATATCTGCAATGAAGCAGGCTGCCACGTTGGAGAAGCCCAATGGGGCAGGGACTGGGGGTGGCCTCTGGGCACTAGTCCGCAGGGAATTTGGGCATGCCCACAACCACATGAGCTTGGAAGTATATTCTTCCCCAGACAAGCCTTCAGATGACTACAGGCCCCTTGCTTACAGCCTGGGAGAGAGCCTGAAAGAGAGGACCCAGGTGAGCCATGCCCAGGTTCCTGATCCACAAAAACTCGGAGTTAATCCATGTGTAAGCCACCACGGTTTGGATTATTTGTTATGCAACAGTAGAATACTAACACAAGCAGGCACTTCATACGCATTGAAGGAATGACTGAATGAAGATGGCTAAGCAGAAGCAGTTCCTTATTCTTTATGCATTTGGTGGAGGGCTGATGATGGCAGAGAGACAGCTGGAGCTGAAGAGGTTTGTATCACACGGTAGTTGTCTGTCGCCGAGTGACCAAAGTAGTTCCAATGTACACACCTTGAGAAAATTCTAGTGAGGAATCCCTGAAAGTATTCCACAGCTTACTTCCTTCCTCCAGTGCTTAAAGCAGAGCATTCTCCAACGAGGGGCTTGAAGTCAGATGCAGGCAGCTTTCAACAGCAGGCTGCTGCCTGGCCCTCTGTTTGGCCGCAGGTACGCGGTTTTCAGAAAAGGCTGTGTGGCACATTCCGTGGGGTTGGCACTGAGCAGAGCTGCCTGCTTGTTTTCCTGCCGCCGCCTTTATTTCCCCTGAAATATTATGATTCAGCTCATAACTCTCCCTTTCCTGCCGTGATTAACCGTATGATATAAGGGAAGCACTTCCTGGGGATGGAGAGAGGTATGGCTCATTGTTCTTAACAAAGTGCATATTGGCTGTCCCAAGGAGAAGGTCAGTGCATTGCAATCAAAATGCACCGTTCCCAACGGGAGCACAGACTCGGGCCTCTGGGATGGAAATGGAGAAATATCAGTTGCAGTGTTTATTAAGATGGTCCTTGAATCACCAGCTGATATCGTGTTTTTGTTTATTTGATTATCGTCACTAGAATATAATAACCATAGAATCAAGGGCCTGTCCTTCCTCCCTGGTATCTTCAGAGTTAGGCATAGAATAGGAGCTCAATACACATTTACTAAATGAAAAAAAACAAAAACAAAAACTAAACTAAAAAAAAAAGACAGTCCTTGTAACACATGAAAAGCTTAGTTGGAATTTTGGCTTAGGATTTCTTTCCAGCTAGGCTTAATCTTGAATGGCTGAATGATTTGACACAATAAAGTGGTTGAAGGACTAATTGGAGGAGTGGATAGGTGCCCAGCCCCATGTAAAGATCTGAGGACTCATGTTTAATAATTTATAACACTCTCCCAACAATTCAACTGGCTGCAAACCCAGCAACAGAAGTGGGCATCCAAGCAGAGGTCTGCTCATTGGACACTTCCTGCAGTCACAGGGCAAGTCCTCGGTTTGTTCTGAGACTTTTGACTCTCAACACAGCCTGTCTTCACCACTTTGAAACTCACCAACTCTTACTTCAGCCTCCACTTCAGCATCATAGCCATAGAGAGAAGGACCAGATTACTCAAACTGGAGGACACATATTCCAAAACTAAAATTACAAGACAAATACAGCAAAATGCATCTGGTGTCATCTGATTTTTTTTAAAGCTGTGTTTTTTCCTTGAGTCACTGCAGAGTAACATGATGAGGGTAGACATAGCATTTTCCCTTAGGAACATTTTTCCCTTGTTCAATTATTTTCACCCTTAGTCACAATTTCTTTCCTTGTATTTTACCAGAAAAGTAGATGTGGGAGCATGTGTTAAGTCCCTCAGGAAACAACATCTCTTTCTCTGCTCTGCCGGCCAGCTGTCCTCTCCTGGCTAAGCTGACCTCGCCCAGTTGGAAAACAGCTTAGGAAAAGCTTCCTCCTCCAGAACAAGGTTCAGGACAAATGCGATTCCTGGCTCCAAATGTGAGAGTCAGAGGTGGCATTTCTCCATCTTCAAGACGTTGTCTTCACCACGTGAGGACGGGCATCTGTAAAGTTGCTGCCACAGTCCTACAAAGAGGGAGGCAGGGAGCCATGGCTGCATTAGCCTAGGCACCCTGGGACCTAGCAGAATTGTCAAGAGCATGAATTTTGAAGCCAAGACTGTCTGCTTCAAGTTCTGGTTCAGCCACTGGTTAACTGTGTGGTCCTGTGTAAATTACCTTCCAAGGTACTATTAATAGTGTCCTCCTAGTGAGCCTGATAAAAAGAATAATACATGTGAAGTGCTTAGGACTATGGCTGACATATAATAAGCATTCAATTTGTTTCAGCAATTATTATTATTATTTAATTTTATTCCCACAATAACTTAGTGAGTTGGTCATCTTATGACCAGAAATGGTAAACTTAAGTAACTCGTTCGAAAAATTCAGCTAAAAAGGAAGGACACAATATTTTGAACTATCAGAAAACATTTGATTCTTTTAAGAGAAGAGAAATATGCTTTTCATTCAGAATGGTTTCAGTTTTCTGTATTATTGGAAATTAAGTAAGAAGCAAAAGCTTGGGAATAAGGCCAAAATTTTTTTTGTCTTGTTTTGCTTTTATTTGAAGACTATTCAGGCTTATATTTTATTTCATTAATTTGCTTTTTAATCATCCTTAATGAATAACTCAAAACCAAATGTTACTATAGCTTTAACAATCTGGTTCTGGAATTGCTTCTGGTCCTAATCTACCTGTTGAAAAGCATAGTTTTTAATCTTCTGCAGACATTTGTGTCTTTAAAATTGCTAATGTGTAAGGCAGCACCATTTTTCTCCCCGTCTTCTTGGAAGCCTGGATGGACATTGGCATAATGTATACACACCTGCTCCATAAATCATCCCCAAAGACTGTTGAGTAGTGCAGGACGCAGCCAAGAGGCTCTACATGGCAGCGGAGAGTGTTGGTTCTGCTTTCCATTCCCCTTGACAGATTCTGCTCTGCCTCAAAGTAAACTAAATTAAAAAATATATTAAAGAACTTGAATAAATAAAAGTAATGCATTACCTAAATAAACCCCAAGGAAGAATGACACCAGGAACCTTTAGCAAGAGAGGGGTGGAAGGGTGAACAGATCCTGCTTTTATTTTTTTAAAAAATATTTTATTGATTTTTTACAGAGAGGAAGGGAGAGGGATAGAGAGTTAGAAATATCGATGAGAGAGAAACATCAATCAGCTGCCTCCTGCACACCCGCTACTGGGGATGTGCCCGCAACCAAGGTACATGCCCTTGACCGAAATCAAACTTGGGACTCTGCAGTCCGCAGGCTGACACTCTATCCACTGAGCCAAACCGGTTAGGGCCAGATCCTGCTTTTAACACAAAGGTTCCCCCCCCATCCTCTGTCCCCCCCCCCCTTTTTGTCAATCTCCACCCAGCCCCAGTCCCCCCTTGGCTCTGGCCATCACCACACTGTTGTCTGTGTCTGTGTCATGCATTATGTCCTTTGGCTAATCTCTTCACCTTCTTTCCTCCAGTCCCCCTTCCCTGTCCCCTATGAGAGCTGTCAGTCTGTTCCATGTATCAATGCTTCTATTTCCATTTTGTTCATCAGTTTAGTTTATTTTGTTCATTAGATTCCACATATTAGTGAGAGCATATGGTATTTGGCTTTCTCTGACTGGCTTTTTTCACTTAGTTTTGCTATAAATCACCATTTCCTTGAGAGGGAGAAAGATGGATTCTACCTATCCCCTGGTAATAGGTATTTCTATATCCATCAATTTCTTGGGATATTCTGTTAGTTCTGATAGGTTTTAAATGTGGGTAATTGGGGTCTTTTTGTTTTTTTCCCTTGTTAAACAAAAACTAATGCTGCTCTTAAGCATAAATATTTAAAAAGTAGAGTTTGATAATTTATTCCTGAGTAGAAGAAAGAAGGACTGAGATAGCTAGCAAGGTTTTTTGTATGTGTGATTTTTTAAAATATTGTAGTAAAAATTACATAATATACAATTTACCATATTAACCATTTTAAAGTATGAAATTCAGTGAAATTTAGTATATTTATAATGTTGAACCATTATCACCACTGTCAAGTTCCAGAACATTTCACCACTTCAAAGAAAGCCCATACCCATTAAGCAGTCATTTCTCATTCCCCACCTCCCCTCAGCCCCTGGCAACCGCCATCTGTTTTCTTTCTCTGTATATTGGCCTGTTCTCGATATTTTAAATAATTGGAATAATATGATCTGTGGCCTTTTTGTGTTTAGCTTCTTTCAGTTAGCATAGTGTTTTCAGGGTTCATCTGTTTTGTAGCATGTACCAGTACTTTATTTTTCTCTATGACTAAATAATATTTCATTGTATGGGTATACTGCACTTTGTATATCCACTTATCAGCTGGTGGACATTTGGATTGTCTCTACCTTTTGGCTATTGTGAATGGTGCTGTGACATGTGCTTGTGTACAAGTTTCTGTCTGAGCACCTGTTTTCAGTTCCTTTGGGTACGTTCCCCAGGGTGGAATTTCTAGGTCATGTGGTAATTCTTTGTTTATTGTATTGAGAAACTGCCAAACTGCTTCCCATAGTGATTGCACCATTTCACAGTGCTTCTAGCAAGCTTTTGAAAAAAGCTTTAGTAGAACAATTTATGAAACTTAAGACTATACCTACCCTCCAAAAAGAGTATATATTTTCTAAGGTTATACACATGTCTAAGATATAACTAAAACCATGGATCAGTACAATGTGGACACTCTACCTATAAGAATGAGATCTTCAGGAGTGAAGTAAAATGAACTCATCAGGCTCCATACTGTCCCTTGTGAAGCTCCCAGCCATGGTCAAGATCAGCCAAATCCCTTTGGTCTGATTTTCAATCACTTAGCAGTCTTCTGATGCCTGATAGAATTTCCTGGGCATCAAGTTATCAGGAAAAGGGATGCTCCTGAGACACAGATAGGAGCGTGCAATTCCCAGAAAAGTGTTCACATCTCCTATCTCTCAGTCTTGTGAGATGGGTTATTATAAACCAGGCACCCAGAGCTTGTCAACCATCATCTCCAAGTGAATGCCAAATTACAGATGGTTTCTTTTTTTCTGTCATATTTTAATGTGTGTGAAATCAATATGTCATGAAATGACATGATTTTGAGAAAGAAGTGCTCATATTTTTGACCCAAAGCTTTAGTGACCCCATTGCATTTTACTGAGTTTCTGAGGCCAAAAATAATATAGACCTACTCTGGCCTAATCTGGTATAGCAAATGGATTATTTGCAAAGACCTGTTTCCCATCCTAAAACACACACACACACACACACACACACACACACACACACACACACACACTCCTATCTTCAGCCACCCCTATGTCTGCCACCTGGCTAACTCCTTTACTTACCCTTCAAGACTCAGCACAGTTGCCATCCCTGACATCTCCTACTGGGCTTAACACACAACCTATAGCTTTCATAGCATTCTCTATATATTTCTATGTCTGATCCAAAATGCCAGGAGGCCCATCTTGTCATTACAAATACCATAGAGCTTTTTTCTGTTGGACTCCAGAGGCTATCCTTCCTTTTACTAGCATTTGACAAGTATGTGCCTGTGGGATTGGGAATGAACCAGGGAAAACTTGTCTCCACCACTGAAAGCAATTCATAGCACCAGTCTTACTGGTTATGGCTAAATAATGTAAGTCTATATGTGCAGGAGAGCCTATTTGTCCAACATAGCTCTTAATATAATTTTTTGCTCTAATTTTTTAAATATGTTTTTATTAATTTCAGAGAATAAGGGAGAGGGAGAGAGAGAGAGAGAGAGAAACATCAATGATGAGAGAGAACCATTGATTGGTTGCCTCCTGCACACCCGCTACTGGGGATTGAGCCGGCAATCCAGGCATGTACCCTTGACTGGAATTGAACCTGGGACCCTTCAGTCTGCAGGCAGATGCTCTATCCACTGAGCCAAACCAGCTAGGGCTGCTCTAATTTTTTAGTTATGTTTACATCAGACAAAATGACCAAGATCTTGTCTAAAACATGACCCCAAAAAAGAAAAAGTCTAAAGACCTTCTAGTTAAGTAGCCTACAAACTGGGGCCCACATACCTGAAGAGGTACACAAAACTTCACCAGTTACCTGAGCATGAATAATTATAAAGGAATTAATTTCCAGATCTTTAACTTGAACCCTAAAATAGAACTGCCTGAGAACAATCTTATTGTCAAAAAACATGGTATCTTTCCTTGTTTTTTTTTTTTTTTTAAATCTTTCCTTTCCACAGTCTACTTCCTGCCACTTTGCAAAGGAAAGGCATACCTCCCATCCATCCAACATTCTTTCTACATTTACATTGTACTTTTGGGTGTACAAATCTCTAGACCAAAACCAAATGAACAATTGAAAATATTGACACCTAACTTTGTGTTTTCTTGTCTTATACATGATTCTTTTAAGAGCAAAGCACCAAGTTAGATATGGGATATATTGATTCATGTTGAGATAGCCAAAATTCATATACACTTAAGAGGAGGAAGGCAGGGGTGCTGACTATTTTTCTAAGAACTTTTCCTCTGACATCTTCTGGCTATTGCTACAAAATGTGATTTTCTGGGGGGAAGCTCCTTTGAGAGTGGAGCAAAGACAAAATTATTGGTGAAAAATATTAAAGGGCACTATGCCTGGTTTCATATGGCTGGGTACCATATTTTATCCATTAGTGTTAAAATTTGTGGTAAGAAATACAATGGTCATCATAGGGAGGCATCTCAATACGGTTCTTTGAAAAGAAAAGAGAAGGTTAGATTTTTTTTTTGTCAGAAAATGAGTCTGATTTTGCTAATAAAGACTGGCTTTTTCAATTCAATTAGATGATGGATGTTGTCTATAAATTGAATGACCTAAATCAGCAGCTCCAAAGCTATGATGAAAATATATTGAAAGCATAGAATAAGCCAAAAATGCTTTATCAAAACTATTGTATTGGCAAAGTTGAAAGGAAGCATTTAAAGTTTTCCCACTCTTTCTGAGTATATTGTAATAAACAGTTTGTCTCTGAATGAAAGCATAAGAGGAAGTCATTCTTTTGTTGAAATAATAGCACACTTTCATACTGGTTTGTAACTATCTCCCTGAATCCTAGAGTGAGCCCATTTAGCCCAGCCCCTCCCTCAGGACCTATAAGATGTCTATACAATTCAGCAACTGCAAGGTTGATGGCTTGCATAACTGGAGTTCTGTAGGGCCCTGTTCTAGCAGTAAGGACTGTGTCTAGTCCCATGGGATTGATTGATTATATATCTTACTATAAGTTATATTTCAATATCACTTCTAGTCATGGGTATAATTAATATTCATTTTACAAATCTTAGTAAAGCTTCTGTGGTAAACTGAGAAATGACTCTATAGATGGGTAACAATTTTGCAAGTCAGTTTGTTCTCAATTTAAAACAATTTCAAAACACTTGAAGGAGGACCTCAGTTGTTAATTAATTGAATACAAAAGCAATTTTTGATAAGATATTACTGTGATTTTAGCATGGAACTAAGGTGGGGTTTAAAAAGTTAAATGAAATCATTCTAATAAAACTTTTATTTCCAGTGAATTATTTAATGAACTGGATAAGAATAGTCTCTGACATGAAACTAGTATTTGATTTTCTAGAGTCTCTACAACTGACTGCAGTCTTTGGGAAAACCCAGGGCTCCATGGAAAGAACAGAAGCTTTGGGATATAGATCTGGGCTCAATTTCTAGTTTCATTAGATACCAGCTGTGGGCTCTGGGCTGTTTACCCACCTTTTCTGAGTTTGTTTCGTTTACTCAGAAAATGGAGATATAAATCTCTGGTAATGAGGTGAAGGTCAAGAGTAAATGAGACCATGCGTGTCAAAGGAGAAGCCTGATGCTTGGCGTGTATTGGGAAAGCAAAAACATTAGTTGTCTTCCGGGTACTTCGTTCTATTTCCTATCTCTAATTTCTAATACACTTATCTGTTGTACTATTGCCTCATGTCCTTATTGCTTCCTTAGATGATATGAGAAGCCAATAGTTTAATGGCTTAGAGAAGCAATTTTCAAGCTGTGAGTCATAGGCATTCTGTGGAGGTGAGGGAGTGGAGAGAGGAGAGAGGGCCTTGGAGAGAAAAAAAGCACCAAGGTAGCAAGGGATGCTTTGTTTTTCACCAAGGGCTTTGCTGGGAAAATGTTGCCCTGGGCTTCATGGGGCATTTAGATTGGGAATCTCTGGAGATGCAGTTCTTAACAAAAGCATTAGTACTTGAAGGGGGAATTTCTGGCACCAGCCTCTCTATTTGGAGATATGTTTTGAGATGGGCTTAGAGGCGAGGATGTTTGGCTGAAGTTAACAGTAAGTAGTGAGCTCAGAGTCAATCCTGATCTCACAGAATATCCATGCAAAGTGAGGCAACTTGGGATGCTTACAAGCAGGAGAAACTCAGATATTTGAGAATAATCATGATGAGTTTTGAAGTGGCTCAAAATTCCGAGTATGAAAAAGGGATGCTTGCTCACATTCTCAATCGTACTAATATTTTATATGGCACCTGTTTGTTTGTTGGTGTTTTTTCCTCTTTTTGATGATCTTTTAGAACATCATTTCAGTTATTATCCCATATACCAGGTAGAAGAGAGATTGAAGGTAGTCAGTCTTTCATTCTTCTATTAACTGGAAAATACTTTCCTGGAGATTTAAAAGAACAACTTGAAAATCTTGTTGACTTATTTTCTCTCATGGCTTTAAAAATATTCCCATTTTGTCCTTTTCATAATTGCATTGCAGACATTTTATGTATCCTTTACCTTTTAAAAAAGATAGACTTTTGTACCCTTTGAAAATGTAATGAAAATATTAAATAGCAATAGACTTATTAAATCAGCCATGAGAGTGAGTCAGACTTGGGTATCCTAAGCCTAAAACGAATTCATCTGTGGACTTTAGAAAAAACAGTGCCCTCTTCTTTTACCATAATGTACTATGGGGAGGGTCCTGCCCATTTCAGTACCTATCATAGGACAATTTCCCCCACCTCCTTTCTAAAGGCTCTTCTGTACCAAGGGGTATTAACTATTCCTTTCTCTTTCATTATTATTTTTCCCTTTGTCATATCAAAGTTATATAACCTGTGTTTTCCAAGTTCTTTAAAAGATGATATTTTTATAAGTAACTCTCTTCTACTTTTGCAGAAAATCCATATCCCTAAAAACATAACCACTCTGTCTGCTGCTGGAAATTTCTAGGTGATGTTCCGTGTATAGCCACAAACCAGTGGAATCCACCTCTTTCTTCCTATCTTATATCTTCCTCTCTGTATACTCTGGATTGTGTATTTGCACAACAGGTGGGAAGGGTTCTTCACTTTTTTTCCTGAACACTTGGAATGGGCAGCAGCCATGTCTATTCCTTAAAAACCAACCTGATGAGGCCATTGTTCTGGGCCTGCCACCTACTTTAAACCAGGGGTGTGTGTGTGGCTGCACTGAAGATAGTGGGTATGGAGAAACAGATATGGATACTTGTGTTTTGGGGGGGGTGGCACTTTCAATCATTTGCATTTATGTAATGTTTCATATTTGGGATACTTTCTTTAGAGTTTTCCCTTGTAAACTTCTGTGTAATAAGGAAGAAAAGCATAAACAGCCTCATTACAAAATGAATATAATTTTTTTTGGAAACCAAAACAAGAACACTAGCTGGAAAACCATACAAACTCTGGTTGGAGAGCGTGATCATGAAAGATTAAGGAAGCAAAAACAGGTGGTGATGTGACCTGTACTATTCAGGGTTTTGGCTGGAACCCAAATGGCCCGTTTAAATGATGTAATTGGAGAAGATTTAATAAAGGGACTATTTGCAAAAAAACAGGCAAACTTTAAGAAAACATAGTTCAATGCAGTGCTACAGGGCTGGTAAGAGTGAGGAGCAGCCAACACCATGAGGTCTGAAGGGGCAAATGGGGATGCAGTGATTGGAGCCTGGAAAGAGCAGCTGTATAGAAAGGGCCTTCTAACAGGACCTGGCCTTTGATGAAGAGATACAGCCAGCCCACATGACTGGGCCAGAGGAAAACAAGGAATGAATGCTGTCACCTCCCTCTCCATACCTCTGGTTTTCTGCCCGTGCCTCCAGAACAATTAGAGAAATTGAAAGGAAGACAAGGGAGCCCATTGATACAACCCATATAGGCCAACCTCCCTGGGAATGAAGCAGGGATGAGGAGAAAAGGGATGGTCAACAGAAGATACTTAGCATGAAGATACTTAGCCAAGACATTTCTAGTCCATTCTATGAGTGGCAGACCTTAGAGGCGACCTTAGTAGTAGACGATCAGAGAAGTGAAGGGATCCTAATAGAAAGTCTTCATTATAAACCATTATAAACATTTACACTTATGAAACACTCAGTACTGTACACAACAATTAAAAGTGTATTCCCATTGAATAGTCACAAAAAAGGCAGGGTAGAACAAGGTTCCAGAATTATTTTTTCCCATTTTACAGATAATGAACCTGGAGCAAAGTGAGTTTAAGGTATGTGCCCCCTAAAAAGACACTGGCCTTTCAATTTTTGAACTTCTCATTCAATACTTTTTACTTTTGATTTCTATTTATACTTTAAGGCACCATTCCCATGAGGCAGAATTACAGATTTACTGGAAGTTCTCAACCATCCAAATTTCAAAAAGTATATATAAACAGAACACTTGCTCTTGTATCAAGGTCATTTTCAGTGCATCCATGCACCCATAAAAAAGACAAGTTATTCCACAACTTGGAGGAACAATGTAGATCATTACAGAAGATCTGGTTTAGGTGGAAGCAATGGGAGAAGAGAATTACATCACACAATCCAAAGTGAAATCTCACCAAATCCTATTTTCCAACTCTCCCCTCAAAACTATCCAAATCTCACATTTGTCCTTATAGCCAAATAAGGCACCACCCCCTCCCTCCCTTATAGTAGGAAGAGGTAAAGACATCTCTATAGTAAAAGTTTAATAGCTTGTCTATGTCACATGTAAAAGAATCATTAATATCACCAATGGCTTTGTACACACCTCTGAAGGGCTTGCTCAGTTGATTTTTTTGCCCGTGCGTGTGTGTGTGCGTGTGTGTGTGTGTGTGTGTGTGTGTGTGTGTGTGTTTACACTGCTCCTAATTGTCAGAATCAGAAATAATTTTTCTGTTTTCCTTTTTTTCTCTTATGTAAGCATCAATAAGTAGCTTATTCTTGATGTGAACTAGTAGAAATTCCAAGCATTTTTCATTCTAATCAAATCATTGTATAACATTCATTTAAAATGTCAGCTCTTCATCCAATGGTAGCTGTCTAAAGAAATTACAAGAAATGCTCGTGTTTTCTTCTTTTTTTTTAACTTTTGCTTTTTACTGTAAGAGTTGGACAAAATTTTGGCATGAATTTTGTCAGCAGAAGAGACATTTAGTTATGAGGCAGATCCTGCAAAACTCACTGAGGAGTATGGGAAGATTTTAATATGCTGCTTTATTAATTTCAAAATGTATTCCACTCATGCTTTAGGAATAATGCTTGCTTTATCAATTTCATACTGCCAGGAAGAATCTTCCAAAGAAAACTATAGAGGCATGTCTTTGATTGAGAAAGAGTATGCATGTGAAACCAATTTAAAAACCAGTAAATTATTCCTAGGAAGGAGTACCATGCCGCCATAAAAAACATAAAGATTACTTTCTATATGTTCCAACTTTAAAATATCACACACTCTCACATTACTAGAAGGAAATATAAATATATAATACATGGTTTTTAATACTGATGATATTTTCTTTACTGTACTTTGCAAATTTCCTATGAGTATATATTTTATAATTACAAAAATGAACATCACTTATTTTTTAAACCAAAAGTGTAAAGTTCTATTCTGAAAACTAATTTCAAACCCAATAAATGATCGTTGAGTATACAAGCAGTCCAGATAACCTCACACTGAGTGACAGTGCTTAAACTAGGCCTAGCAGAATGGAAAGGAGGAACTATTCTTGCCTCTGAAGGGAACATTATAACTGAGATAGTGTGAAGAGGAAAGGTGAGTGAGCACAGTATAAGGACATAAAAATGCTGTCTTATACTTTTTTGATGTAGAACAGATGACACTATATAGCTCAATATATATTCTGATATTTTACCACTAAACACCAAACCTCTACCCTTGTGCACCTAAATGCTATCTTTATATATACTTAAGGGTGTCATATACTATCGATATATATATATATATATATATATATATATATATATATATATATATATATATATATATATATGTTTAAAGCATTCAGTTTAAAGCCTCTACTTGTGTATATCATAACTTTAACCTATAAAAGCAACTAATTCCTCATTTTATTTTTTAAAATGGTCTAATTTTATAGAGTTTTAACCAGGAGTGTAACAGTGCTTAAAATATGGGATCAAGATAGAAAATGATTTAGAATGTAAAATGTTTACTCTAGCCTACCCTATAGGAAGTCAAGTATTTATGATTGAGGCTATATTGATTTGATGTAGAATCTTAGATGAATAATTAGCTTCATATAAATCTACTTAGGATATTTATACTCTACTTGAACACACTGAAATTCTTAAGGGACTGACCCATGACGACACAAATAATTAGTGACAATCAAGTCACTATATGTAGTATGTGGTCTTTTTAGTTCTTTTAGGTTGATTAAAGTGCCTTCTAAAAGTAGATCTTAGATATATGGGATTTTTTTGGCTTTAAATGGTGAAAAAAATTCAAGAAACATGAGAACTCTAAGGGATCCAGACTCCTTGCTTTAGAGGGTCCAAGTACTCTCAGGCTCAGTATGCCTGGGGAAGTCCAGTGTTGTCCTTTTGTCTTTCTTTGGTAACCAGAAGATTCAGAGCAATATCAGATGGGTGCCCTACCTCCTCAAGCCTAGACCTAAATGAGGCTGAAGAAAGTCTCTGTGCAAGGGTGACAAGAGAGTGGAAGCTGGTTGTGACTAAGTCCTTCTATGTCACAGTTGTATTCCCTGATCCTGTGACCCTGACAGCAGCTGCCCCTGAGTGCTCTTCCCTCTGAAACCCAATGGCTCAAACTTTTCCTTGATTCTGGGAGTTAGTCACTATCCTTCCATTAACTTTATTTTTCTTAAAAGACTTCAGAGTCAATTTCTGTGCCTCTCAATAGAGAACCTAATCAATATACTCTGAACAGGAAATTGAGTTTCCAAGTATCAGCCAATAGGGAGAACAAACCAGCTTCCTGATTATAAAAACCTGAATTAAACACTCTTATTCTACTTCTTGTTTTATTAAAAATACTTTTGTAGACATATTTAATAATTAATTCTTTATGGTTTTCACTTTATCCTAATATCATACAATTTCTGATTTTCTTCTGGGATAACAGGTCAAATTGACACTTCAGTATGAAGAGTTTTATCCTTAACAGAAATTTTAACCCAATTAACCTCTATGGGCACTGTACTCCCATCTCTCTCAACAGAATTTTCTCTTAACCTCAAAAATTATCAAGTTATTTCAATACTTTATGCCCATTTCTTCAGAACTAGTAATTAATCAATTCTTTTTCATTATCTGGATTCAATATTTCTGTACAGAGTTGCCATAGCAAGTGTTCAATAAATATTTGTTAGTTGATCAATCTCTTGTTAACAGCTGAATAAATTCTGGGCAACTTAAAATGAATGAATATTTATAACTACAGCAGTGGATGATGGAACTGGCATATAACAAATTCTATTAGATTTTGCCCTGAATCATACTCAGTATACTTACTTCTGGAAATAAGGCAGAAATGAAGTAATCAATCTCACTCAGGTCATTTAAGAGAACATAATATATACATTTTACTCACATAAGGATCTCAATCAAACTAGAGAGTGATCTGGCTGCTTTTATTATTTCTTGTTCATTGTCTAATTCTGTCTTTGCTGTGTAAATATGTACATGGCATCTCAGGTGATAATTATGGTGAGCATTATTAGTTAAATTCTAGAGAGTTTAAAGAAAGATATTGACGTTGTAGAGTTTCATAAGTTTGATAGTATGCAAAATCTAGAATGAATAAATATTTTTATATCTAAAATGGCAATACTTCTGTATTACTTTGTTTTTGTTGACTACAAGTCACAGCCTAAAAAAGAAACATTCCTTCTTTTAATTTGTCGAGAATATGACAATTTTGCCTGCATAAATATAGCTCATTCTTCCCTTATCCCAAATATCATATTATTTTTACTTTGAGAAGTAATCATTGAGTGTACTATCCATGCATTATTCAGTAACGGACACAGAATCAATAACACATAGCTTAGAGTCTCTCAAATAGTAGGCATTCAATAAAAAGTGACTAAGAGGTGGCCTCTTGACCAATAAGGACTTGCTTATAAGGCAAATTAGATAACTAAACAAAGAACTACCATACAAGGGATAAGATGTCATAAAAACTGTAAATGAATTTCTGGTTTAAAGGAGAGAGAAATTATTCTTGGAAAGGGAGAATTTAAGAAGTTATGTTATTAAAGACAGGTATACTATATAATAGTAAAAAAAATAAGAAAACAAGACAATTTACTAAAACAAAGGCATTTCTCCTTTTTAGTATAAGCCCAGTGTGGGTTAATGAGAAGTTCTGCTTCTCATAATCACTCAAGGATCCAGGTTGTTGAAGACTCCGCCATCTTGTAGCTTTTGCCATTTAGGACACATAACTTCCAGTGTCAGTGTGGGAGGGGACACAAGAGATGCACATAGAGTCTTAAACATCTCAATTCAAAAGTGATGTGTTCCACTTCCACCTACATTTCATTGGTTAGAACTAGTCACAAAAGCTCTACTTAACTACAAGGGGCTGGGAAGTCACATGTTTCTGTGCATCCAGGAAAGAAAGGAGAACTGGCTATCTGCGAGCACTAGTAATCTCTCTCCAAAAAGTTTTTCTGAAATAGGTTAGGAGACATTTATTATGATCCTTGGAGAGAGAATGGATATTTGGGTATTTCAGAGAGAGGAAATAGCATGTTTACAAGCAAAAATTGCAGAGGGGTCGAGGTTATACTCAGAAAATTATAAATAGGCAATTTGCATACCCACAATAACCCTATTTGGGAAATGCTATTATTATCTCCATTAAGGTAAGTAGGCAGAGAATAAAGCAAGAGATCAGAATGGAAAAGTAGGCTTGGCAGTTTTGCAGAGGATTTGGTATCTAGAATAAAGCATTATGTCACAAGTTTAGCTGGCAATGGAGTAATAATTGGACATGTCTTAGCAAGGATTCCTTTTTACCAGTATATAAGATGACCTACAGTAAGTAGAGATAAAAAAACTAGGAAAGCATTTGGAAGATATTATAGCAATTGAATAAACATATCATAAGAATTTGAAAAATAATGGAAAAGAGGAAAACTTGAAAAAATATGGTGGAAATAGGATTTGTAAGTCTTAGCATGTGGCTGAATCTGGGCAAAGCAAGAAAGAATCAAAGAAACTTCAAAGTTGGAGCTTCAAGAGCTTGAAATTGGTGGTATTACCAAGAGAAATAGGGTCTGTATTCAGGTCAAAAGTGGACATGTGTTAAAATATACATAACACAGGTAGGAAAAGGGCAACCTCACGTGGTGGTTAAAAGTTAAGAGAGAGGTTGCTGGTGTCAATCATCCTGAATTTAAAATCTTAACTCCACTACTTGCTGATTATATATGTGGTTTGGCCTCTCTAAACATCCATGTCCTTATCTGAAAAATGGGTATAATAATAGCATTTCCCCAATAGGGTAATTGTGAGCATGCAATTAGTTACTTCTTATAATTTTTTAACACCCAGGAAGTACAGAATAAATGTTAGCTTAAAAAAATGATAATGTAGAAAGGCTAGAACTAATGTCTACTTTACAGAAGAGGGGTGCAATGATTAAATTTGGGTATATCTGGCACATGCAGAGAAATGTCTATAAATACTTATGGCGGGGGAGAAATCATCAGGAAAGTGCATTATAGTTAGCTGAGATCTTAATCCATGAGTGTTGATCCTGCATTTTCCTCACTCTCCTGTTCCAGCAAATGGGCAAACTTTAATATCTCCTTTTCCTCAGAATTTTTTTTTTCAGGGCAGAAATCAGATACTGCCTGAATTCTGTTTTTGACCTTTATTACAAAAAGCTCAAGTTAGTTGAAGAGATAATGTTGACTGTCCCAGAGGAAGAACAAATAGAGGGATTAAATGTTTTTGAGGTTATGGAAAGAATAAAATGAATGCTTTTGTTCCCCACATTTGGAAGAGTTGAAAATGGATGGGTCCTGCAGAGAGTTGGGGATCAAGAGCTGTAGACTGTCAGCACTTTGGGGTGCAGGGCAGGGTTTGCCTGAGGATGTAGCGCCTACAATATCCAGACTTACTAAATATTACTCGGCCCCAAGTGTAGTCTGGCAAGAGCAATGCAGCTCAACCTGGTCTGATACAGAGGGCATTCCAATAGCATCGAGCACTGCCTAATGATAGGTGGCTAGAAAGGATTTCAATGATCTGAGATCGTGCCCTGTCTTCATGAAGCAAAAAATGGCAATAACAACTTGATTGGTTTTCATTAAGCCTGGGTGCTCAGAGTAAGCTTCAGGTGGCTTCATGAAGAGAAATCTAGAAATGTAATAACCTCTTTCTCACATGGATGTTTAGTGTTGAGTTCATACTTACAACACAGCCACATGGGGATTATGAACTTGAAGTTCAAGAAGAAGAATGGAACTAAATATAAAAATAAAAATTACCTGTACAGAGGCAGAGTGGAAGGTGCAGGGATGGATGAGATGTTTAGGGATGCACAGGGAGAAGAATCCAAGGAGGGAACTGGGGGTGGGGATCCATGATGTTGAGAGGGAAGGTTGGGTAGAAACTACAGGTAACAATGTGCTGTGAAAGCCATGTTTGGGGGTAGGGGTGTCCCAGAAAAATTATGCTTCCATGTACCAAATGCTGCACAGAGTTTGGTCAGAGACAAGCCCATTAGAGTTGGAATTTAAGAGGCTGTGCAGTTACTTCTATGCCAGCACACACACATTGACTGTGTACTATCAAGCAAGTTGTGTCCATTAATTTATAAACAACATCCAAGTGGAAGGGAGTTTCTCATAAGGAGAAATTTGAAAGCATTAAGGAGCCTGAGGTCATTAATTGACCGGAGAAATGTCTAAATAAGCAGGATTAGTAAATCCCAGAGGAATATGTAATTTGTGTTAAGAAAAGTGGGAAAATGTATGTGAATAATAATTAAAGCTCTGAAAGACATCTATGCATGTTAGTTTAATTTTGTTGTTAGAAAATATCTCTACATGCTGTCAATTCTTTTAAATTTATTGAGACTTATTTTATGGCTCAACATATGGTCTACATTGGTGAAAGCACAGAGAATGTGTACTCTGCTTTTGTTGACTATAGTCCCTGTCAGTATCAATACGGTCAAGACAGTCGATAATGTTGTGTACAGTATTTTTTTGTCTAGTAACTATATAAGGTACTGAGCAATGGGTTCCAACTATAGCTACACAACTGTTCACTTATTGGCTTAAATTGTCAATTTTTTGACTCATATATAGTAAGGCTCTTTTCAGGTACATACACATTTAAGGTTTTTAGGTTTTATGAATAAATAACCCTTTTGTTATTATTACTAGTTCTCTTTATATTTTGTATATTTTTCTTGAAGACTTTTATCTCATACTAATATAGCCCCTCATTCTTCTTCTGTTTACTGTTTGCATGCATATATAGTGTGTACATTCCTATCCATTTATTTCCCTGTCCTGTGTCTTCATATCTAAAGACAGCATATAGTTATCTTGCGTTATGATTCATTCTACCTTTTAATTAGAGTATTTAGTCCATTAACATTTATGGTGATATGATGGCTTATTATTTGTTTCTAGTCATCATTTCTCTTTTTTGTTCCCTTGCCTCTCTTTCACTGACTTCTTTTGTATTGTTTGAATTTTTTTTAGAATTTCATTTTAACTTATCTATTGACGTAACTATATTTGGTCAATGCATTTTAAATGCTTTATGCATTTGAAATAATATATAACCAGAGCAATATTTATGGTTATACTTACTATTAAGAACTTAGTAGAATACTGTCTCATTTCAATCTGTATAATTTTAGACATGTGGAAAATTTATATGGTGCCAGAAGAGAAACACAGAAATGATAAAAGGGTTGGAACTAGAACCAAAGCAGAAAAATAAGCAGACATAATTTGGCCTGAAGAAGAGAAAGCTCAGAGATAACATTTGCCTTTAAATAGATGAAGTACTTTCATGTGGGGACCAGCTGTTTTAATCTCTACACCAAAGAGAAGAAAATAGAGTTAATTATAACAAGGTGGACTTTACGGTTGCCAAGAAAAAAACTAATTCTGCAAATGTGCCATGATGCTAAAGTTACTGAGAAATGTTAGGTAACCTATTTATCTAAACATCTTTAAGAAAGTGTTCTGTATATCCTTGATATCTATCTTCCTGCCTACATTCCTACAGACAGCCTACAATCAATTTGCCCTTGATTATTTGCAGCTAGATATGGATTGTATAGATGTAGATGATTAAATTATATCAGGGACCAGCTAAAATACATATTTTTTAAACCAAAAGCAAAAGTTATTCTCAACTTGATTTGTTTGAGGAAAAACTTCTGGCACTGGCCGGTGTGGCTCAGTTAGTTAGAGCATCGTCCCATACATCAGAAGGTCCTGGATTCCCAGTCGGGGCACATACTCAGGTTGTGGATTTGATCCCTGGTCAAGGTGTGTGTGGTAGTCAACCTATCAATGCTTCACTCTCACATCGATATTTCTCTCCTCTCTCTCTCTCTCTCTCTCTCTCTCTCTCTCTCTCTCTCTCTCTCTTTCTCTCTCTCTCTCCTTTTCCCTTTCTCTCTCTTTCATATCAGTAAAAGCACATCTGCAGGTGGGAATTGAAAGAAAGGAAGGGAGAAAACAAAAGACTTATGAAATAAAATCACAATATTATTCAGGGATAGTGTTGCATATTTAGCAAATAAAAATACAGGGTACCCAGTTAAATTTGAATTTCAGCCAAATAATGAATTATTTTTAGGATAAGTATGTCCCAGACAATACTAGAACAAATAGAAAAACGTTGTTTACATGAAATTCAGATTTAAGTGGGCATCGTGTATGTTATCTGGCAATGCTATTAAGGGATAAATAAATAAATAAATGGTTGTAAGAGAACCTGATGTTTAAAATAGTTTTTCTATGTAGGGACAAGGAATGATATGTCTTCATCATATATTTGGGTGTTTCTCTGAACTAATCAGATATGTTTGTAACTTTGGCTGGAGATGTGGGAGGTGTATCCTGATGAACCGAGCAGCTTTAATAATATTTTCACCTTTTAACTGTCGCTGGAACATCTACAACCATTTACAAGGAGGAAGATGGCTTTAGAATGCTTTCTATCAGGTTATATTGATAGAGATAATGTTTCTGCTTTCTCAGACCTCTGTTTATAAAGTTTCAGACATTTATATTGTAGAAGTCACTAGAAGTCTGGATATTGTGATAGTCTCCAAAGATGACTGCCCTTAGTCAGTTTCCTCTGCTCCTCCTATCAGGAGGATCATTTTTCCCCCCTCGAATCTAGGCTGGTCTTAGAGAATCTTGACAAGTAACATGCATTCGAAATGACATTCTAATATGGCTGAGACCAGGTCATAAGAAAACTTGTAGCTTCTACCCAAATCTCTTAGATTGGTTGGTATGGAGACACTCTCTCAGGACACTGATGTCATTCTGTGAGGAATGAAGTCACCTGGAGGGGCCACATTTGGTGATCTAACCATTGCCATTGGACTCAGCCCACAGCCAGCACCAACTGACATTTACCCAAGTGACACATACTGGATATTGACCAAGACTCTTCTTAAGCAAGCTTTAGTCAGGATCTTCTGAGCTCTCTTCCTGACTAGGCTTTGACCTTGACCCCGTCCTTGCCAGACCTGCATAGCCCAGTTTCAACAAGAATTCTGGTAAATCAGTTTAGAGGATATCCTCTCACCTTTGAAATCTGAGGACTCTTGATATCGAATCAAATTCCTCAGCCCCACCCTTGCTATCTGGTTGCTCTGGCCTGCACTCGGCAGGAATGCTCTTCCTTCAGTCCAATAAGAACCCCCTCCCCCTTGCTCTTGATGTTCCCCCTTAGTAATTTTTCACTAACCAACTCCTACCCCACAACCTGCTATTTGGCTACAAATCCCCATTTATTCTTTTTTGTTTGTTTTAGTTGGGCTGTTTTTTATTTATTTTTCCCCTTACATTTTTTTTTATTGCTGAAAGTATTGCATCTTTCCCTCCCCCCCTCCTTTGACCTCCTCCAGCCAGCATCCACTGCCTGCCCCAGGCCTTCACCACACTATTGTCTGTGTCCATGGTTTATGCATATACTAGTATGCATACAAGTCCTTAATCTCTTCCCACCCACCCACCCACTCTGGCCTTCCATGCTTCTATGTCTCTGGATCTATTTGCTCTTGCTGTGTTTGGAATTGAGCTTAATTCTCTACTGAGGTCTCTTCCGGCTATTGTCATCATTCCTTAAATCTGATTTTATCCCTTTAAGTATGATGAGGCTCTGCTAGCATTTTCATGGTGTTACCTAACTTAATTGTCTTAATAAACATATGATGCTGCTGTTATTGTCCCATTTTACTAAAGAGGAAACTGAGGTCCAATGTGGTTAAAGAATTTATTCAGTATTCATAGGATTTAAATCAAGGTCTTCTTATTTTTAGTTCTAGGCTCTTTTCCAGGAAACTCACACCAGACACGAATAATAAACTGAAATAGGAATCTAAAATATCCTCCCCAGTTTCTGAATTTTGAGACCATTACTGTCCTGAGGCATGGATAGTATTTTACTTTTGAGAAAATCACATTGGGAGAGACTTGGTGTTTTGGGAGGTATTTTACTTTCACACAATAAAAATCTCACTTAGATTGAATTTCACTTAGAGATGATAGTATTGGATTCTTCATTCCAGTTTTGAGCTTTATTTTAATGAGAACAAAATGAGCCTTTGTAGAAGGAATATGAAACCCAGAGAGGAAAGTGCCTTAATCCAGGTCTCAGCACAGATGATGGCAGAGAAGCTACTAAAACCCTGGTCTTTGGACTCCCACCCCAGAAACCTTTTCCAGAAGTGTTAGACTAAGGACTGGGATTTGGTAATAAACGTGTGAATTCTCAGTTAAAAGTGCTTCTGATATATGTGAAATCAAGACAGCAACACATGCCCTTGGGTATGAGTCTTAAGACTTTATTCAAGTTTTCTTGCATGTTAATTTAAACTAAAGTTTGACTCAAGAGGCTAGAAAGAAAAACAAGAAATAGTGATGTATCTTTAGAAGCTACTTTATTGTTTCCCCCTCTTTGCCCCACCCATCTCTATCCAGGAGCAAAGGAAATGGGCTGGGAGTAGAGTTGTCAGAGAAAATACAGTCTGCCCAGTTAAGTTTAAGATAAATAACAAACACTCTTTTGGTATAGATATGTCTCCCATACAATATTTGGGATGTGTTATATTAAAACATTATTTATTGTTTATCTGAAATTCAAGTTTAACTAGGCATCTGATGTTTTTAGTTGTTACATCTGGCAGCACTAGATGTGGGAGAGGCACCAAAATCAGCTTTTGGGTGATGGTTTGTGCTCTCAAACCAATGAAGAAAGGTGTAGTACCCACTGGTGTCAGGGGAAGTCTGAGGGTCTCTAAGCTGATGGGCAAGTCCAACAAACTATGCACAAAGCTCCTCTAAGTAGGAATGGTTTGAAGGAAACTTCACCTACTCAGCTGAATAAACCCATGGTGGTGTTGGTGAGATCTGAAAGCTTGGAGAATAATTAGAAAATTCTTAGTCTCATGTAACCCCTATCCAGGTTAAGATATAAAAAGTAACCAGCTCCCACAAGTGCCCCTAATCCCCTCTTTCAGTCACTACCTCTTGCTTCTCCTCAATGTTAATCGCTATGCTGACTTTCTGAGACCAAATCAGCCTCCACATTAGCTGAACTTCTGGCAGGGGGAGCACATTTCTGAGCCCCAGGCAAGTTCCTTTGGGCCCAGAGGTTGACATAAGTTTTACTGGGATGTGTACCAAGGAAGTGGCAGATATATTTGTGCACTGTTCATGCTGATCCTCTTCTCCAACTAGAAAAACAAAAACTCAATATGTTGAAATATGCTACAAAGATTTTTCTAAATCTGGTTCATAACTTGAGGTCATAAGCTTTTATCTTTTCTCCAAAAAAAAAAGGAGTTAACTATTATTGTTGAATCACACATTACAATCATCCTGTCAAAAACCCATTTGTTAATGTAACATTCACTTAAATTGGGTGATTAAATCCTAATAAATCAAGACCCTTTCCCTCAAAATATATTTCTGACTTGACCTAACACTGTAATCAGCTGGCTAGCAGAAACAGTGCTGCTGGTTGGATTTAAAAGGGATAGGTCATAGTTATCATGGCAGTTTCATGGAATGTTTTCTACCCCTCCACTTCCACCCATCACATGACAAATAAAATATGTAACATTTAGGCACATGTGCGATAAAGTATTCTTTATTTGTTGTCATATATTATGTTATAATTCTGGTTTTAATAACTTTCTAGATGAATCACTGAGAAGAGCATTGACATATTTTCAGTCCAAATTTCCAAAACTATTTTATTATCTCCCTTCTAGACTTTAATTTCCTTTCTAACCTTTGCCAGTAAGAAAAGATTGTCAATAATTTTATTAGCTCTCATAGATAAAAGGTGGAAAGAATATCTCACAGCCCATAAAGTGTGTCAAAGTTATGATGTGACCCAGTAAATAACTTGTTGAATTACTCTTAGAATATATCTCCCTGGCACCTTCAATATCAAATTCTGTTTTGAAGCAGTATCATGGAATGTTACGGTAATTTAACTAAAAAAATTTTTTATGATTACTTTTTTAGTTCATTGTTTTTTCTTATAATGAAGAGAACTTTCTAACCACTAGAATGCCACTCCACAGGGGCAGGGGCTTTGGTCAATTTTCTACATGTCTAGAAATGGTTGGCCCAGGAGTAGTCTTCAGTAAAAACATCTTGATGAACAAATAAAATCATAGAACTGTAGAATATTAGAGACTAGATGAATTTCAGAGGTCTTGGAGGCCAAATATCTATTCCATATATAGGAAAAAGTATCAAGGCTTGATTTTTAAGTGACACATTCAAAGTCAGAGATGGCAGAATGATGGAGAAGCATCTAGAACTCATGTCTGATCTCATGATCCTAGTTTAGTGCTCTTGGCCTCCTGGGGTCAATCCCTAATAAATAGTTTGCATCTCAAACTCTAGCTCAATGCCTGCTTCTGGAGAACCCAAACTTTGATAGGTCCCTTACTGTTAACTCTGTCTCCTCTAAAAAATATTATAAAGATGGTATTCCTTTACACTGCCTTTCAGGAGTACTTTCTCTTCAAACCCCCAGGTCATCAACACCTTTATGTTGCCACCAGGTGCCCCACCATCTTATCACTTCATACTCAGTGAAGTTCATATTCTGGCTCCCCTACCTAAAGGTTTAGATCTTTCTATTATGCCACACTGTCTCAATAAAACTTATTTCTGCTGAGTCTTATTTCTTTAAATTTCATTGATATCATAAAGACAGATAAGAAGTTAATGAAATAAATTAACCTCTACTATATTGAATTCTTAATAAGTTATTCAGATGTAAGCCATTTAATTATAAATTCTGTGAAATTTGGTCCCATTACTTTATGCCTCTTTTCCCCCTGCAGTGATGAGTACATGATTTAAGCAATATTTACTGAGTATTCTATGTTCCCAGTCTTTACTATGTTAACTTTTTAATTCCATCAATAGCTCTATATGGTAGATACTACTATTGATATATCTAGATATAATACCCATTATACAGATGAGGAAACGGAGACTCAGACAAATGAAAAGACAAATATAGGCTCATACACCTGGTAAGTGACATTTCAAGGCTCAATTGGAACTTTGCTTTTTTGTTGTTGTCGTTGTTTTAAAATTGATTTAAGAGAGGAAGAGAGAGGGAGAGAGAGAAACATCAATGATGAGAGAGAATCATTGATCAGCTGCCTCCTGCATGCTCCCAACTGGAGATCAAGCCCGCAATCCAAGCATGTTCCCTTGACTGGAATTGAACTTGGGACCCTTCAGTCCACAGGCTGACACTCTATCCACTGAGCCAAACTTTGTTTTCTAAATTCAGTTTTTCTTTAAGATTTGAAAAATAACAAATACTCAGACAATCTGTTGGCTGAAGGGTTTCACAGAACCTGTGGATAAGGCGGAAAAGTGTCCTGGAAAGACAGGCTATGCTTTGGAGACTCATGCACATAAGTTTGAATCCTGGCATTAGCAAATTACATGCTTTTTTAATCTTAGCTTCCTAAGGTGTAAAAATGGGGATTATAATTTGTTTGCCATACATTTGACATGTGTATTAGAGATGATGAAGTAACAGTCTTTGCACAATCCTTGGCACATTAAAATGAAAGGTAGCTGGAATTACTTAAGTGAAATGTCGATTGTAAGGAGAGTATTTACTTGGGACAGGAGGCCCAGGAACCATGTTTTATCACTCTCTTTCTCCACTCTGCTTTTAACTTGCCTGAAATATGAGGAGTGCATTTTAACAATGAATTCCACATACCAAGTATCCTTTTAGTTTAGACAGCTGTACTTAAAATCCCCGTGATATAATGCCACAAGTCCATGGACTGCAGCTTTTAGCTAATCCACTTGGCACTTTAGAACCAAATAATTACTCAGCTTTCACAGAGAGGTCAGAAAATGTCCCTGTTTTAGTGAATATATTTGAACAGAATGGTGCTAGATTAACCTTAAAGAAGGGCTGTGTATAGAATAGTATTTCTGTTTAATGAAATGTTAAACATTATTCAAAATAGACTAATAAAATGTCTTTATTTTCACTTTAAATATGGAATTTAAAATATTTATATGATTAATTATAACTTTAATTTAGTGGTTGCTGTTGCCCTTAAAAATATAATTCTAAATATTTTTTAAAAAAGAGTAATGAAAAATAATGCAGTTAACTTTCGTTTTCAAATTGGAAATGTTACATGACCCACCTTATCTCTTGAAACCATTATTCTGGTCATAAATTCAGGAAAATTCCATTAGTTTAGCTGGAGTTGCTTGCAGGTCTTTATAATAGGATTAAAATTAACAGTAGTAGATTAGCAATATCTCATTGACCTGTAACCAGATTTTATTAAGGCATTTGACAAATAGAGATTTCAAGGGGAGGACCAGACATTAACTAGAGGGTAGGCAGGGTCACAGTTTAAAGAGAGAAAGTCAGGTTTAAAGAGCATCTAATTTCTCCTTCTTTCTTAATTATATCACTAATTATTGGGAGTGATGGTGGTGATGGTAATGATGTGTCCATCTCAACAACTATATCTCCCAGCCTCTTTTCAGAGAAATGTGATTAAATGACTAAATTCTGCTTAAAGAGATATTGAACAAGATATAAATTAGGTTGGAACTTAATGGGTTGGGCATTGGGGAAGTTTAAAGTTACAAGAAAAGTCTGAATAATGCTGATCAGATTCATCAAGGGTTTCCTTTATGGTGTTCCTAGTTTTCTGATGCTGCTCTAACAAATTACACAAAGCTTACTGGCTTAGAACAATATAAATTTACTAACTGATGGTGCTGGAGATCAGAAATCTGACATGAGCATCACTGGGCTAACGTCAAGGTGCTGAGTTGCATTCCTTCTGGATGCTTTAAAAGAGAGTCCATTTCCTTGTTTTCTTTTATATTCTGGAGGCTGCTCACATTCCTTGGCTCATTGGCCCCTTCCTCCATCTCCAAACTCAGTGACATATCATTTCTCTGGCTCTGTTTCTATCATTCTCTGACCATCCTCTTCTACCTTCCTCCTCCTCCTCCTCCTCCTCCTCCTCCTCCTCCTCCTCCTCCTCCTCCTCCTCCCCATCCTCCTCCTCCTCCTCCTCCTTCTTCTTCTTCTTCTTCGAACCTTATGATTATACCAGAGGCCCAGTGCACGAATTCAAGCATGGGTGGGGTCCTGCTGTCCCGCCCTGATCAGGGCAATCAGGCTGGGCCAGCAGGGGGAGGGGACAAGGGCAGTTGGCTGGCCATGCCCCAATCAGGGCGGGGTGGGGGGGTGCCAATTGGGGCTGGGGCCAGCCAGGAGGAGGGGCCATGGGTGGTTGGCCCCACCCCCTGGTACTCTCAGTTGAACTCCCAGTCAAGGGACAATTTGCATATTAGCCTTTTATTATATAGGATTTGGATCACCAAAATAATTCAAAATAATCTTCATATCTGCTGATTAGCAACCTTAATTTCATTTACCACATTACATGACATATTGTAATTTAATTTCCCTTTACCACATTACATGACATATTGATACATCTCAGAAATTAGAAAGTGCTGTTTTTTTTTTTGAGGAAAGGGTGATTATTCTGCGTACCACACTATGTCTGTTCTTTGTATTTACAGATACAGATTTACAACCAATTAGGTTAAAATTACAAATGTTGTGAGTGCAGCAGACTGCTTTAGGTAGAAAGTTCCCTATCACTATAAGGGTTGAGCCATAAACTTGATTAGGAAGCATAAACTAGTATTGTGTTACCAATGCAGTAGCCACTTGCCACATGTGGCTGTTTAGCATTTTTAATCAACTAATTATTTCCTCAGTTGCATTGGTCACATTTTGGCTGGTGGCTTCTAAGTTGGACAGTGCAGATATAAAACATTTCTATTATTTCGTATAGGACTGTTCTAACCTTTCTACTCAATGTGTGGTTCAGAGATCAACATATCACTTGGGATCCATATCCACACTGAAGTTTTCAACACATGATCTAGAGAACATCCAGACATAAGACAAAATGCTGTGAAATTCTAAGGAGTCTTTTCTGGATTCTTTCTTTTGAAAATTGTTTTCTTCTTGATTACAATCTCAAAGTAAATTCAGTTACATTATTCTTGATGTTTTTTCACTTCCTCATTTGTTTTATTGTGAATGCAAAGTATGCTATGCAGAGAACTGACTTTAAAAAAAAGTTTTTATTGATTTTTAGAGAGAGAGGAAGGGAGAAAGATAGAAACATCGGTGAGAGAGAAACATCATCAATTGGCTACCTCCTGCACAGCCCCTACTGGGGATCAAGCTTGCAAACGAGGTATGAACCCGGGATCCTTCAGTCCACAGTTCTATGCTCTATTTACTGAGCCAAACCAGCTAGGGCATAGAGAACTGACCTTTTTAATGAAAAAAAAAATTACCCCAAAGAGGAGAAAATGGAAATACCTGAGAGAATATTCTAGGTCAGTGGCCATCTTCCTTATGTACTTAATGGCACAGAGACTTAGAAATACTAACATAGTCACCCAAGAAAACACCTCTGTGTCAGTTATTATTGTGAAGTAGTAAATTACCCCAAAACATGGCAGTTTAAATAACCATTTCTTTTATGATTTTGTGCATTGGGAATGCAGTAAGAATGCAGCTTAGCAGTTCTGTCTTTGGGTCTTTCATGTTGTTGAAGTTAGATATCAGCTGGCAGGCAGTCATTTGAAGGCTCCACTCAGCTGGACACCCAAGATGGCGCACTCATACGGCTGAGAACAGATGCTGGCTGTGGGCTGGAAGCTGGCCTAGGGCTGTGGTCTGGGACACAGGCATGTGATATCATCAGTATGTAGTCTCAGGTTAGAGGGATTTCTTACATAGTGGATGATTTTACTGAAAGTAACTGTCAACAGAATCAAATGGAGGCTGAATGACATTTTCTGACCTAACCTTAGACGTTACACACAGTCACTACCCCTACCGTCTATTTTTCACAAAGGGTCACTGAAGGCAGCAGAGACTAACAGGGACGGGGATAAACCCTGCCTCTTAATAGGAGACATAGCAAGCAATTTTCAGACATGTTTAAAGCATCTATTAAGTGGAATTTGAGCCCAGGCATTTCAATTACAGTGCCAGCACTCTTAGCCAATGGGCATATTGTTTTACATTGTTTTTAGAAAAAGAAAAGATATCCTTCTGCATTTTTTAAAAATTCTTGTAAAGTAAAAAAGTAAAATTAGTCTTTTAAAAACCATACAAAAATATAAGGAAGTTCTTACAAAAATCAATACTTACCCCCAGAGTAAAACTTAGGAAACTTGCAAAGACGAGCTGTTTCTGGCTTGTCTTCCTTGGTTGTGCCTCTGCCCACATTCTGTCTGTTTCCCTTCCCCTCTTAGTGTTCTCTCCAGTTCTGCGATCCTCCTTGCACAAATTCTCAGTGGCTCATTCCACAGAGCCTACTCCCTTTCCTGAAGGTTTCATTGAATATTCACCATTCAGTGATGCAAATTGCAGGTGGCATATCTCCTGGGCATACCTGCATTGTAATGAAGACTAAAGAAAAGATTCTAAAGGTGAATTGCCAGACACTGATAGGGGTAATAGTGGTTGTCCTATGATCTTGAGCAACTTTCTTAACTTCTTATTTCTTTCATTTATAAAATGAGAAAACTGGACTAAGGTGTCTTTCTGGACTCAAATATTATTATTCCACACTGGAACCTTTTGGGTGAATAGAGATACCACAGTCCCTAGGGACACAGCCTCAAAGTCCTTTAAACACTATCACAGCATCATGCCAACTTAAGCCAGAGAAAAACGACTCAAATGCAAGCAGCCACTTGAGCACTTTTTTCATGACTCATTTTTGATAATCAAACCCTTAGTGACAATTCCGCTCAGGAGCTTCTTCTCTGCCCACTGAACAGATACTTTGTACTCCTAATAACTGTTGCTATTTAAAACAAAATCAAAAAATTGCCCTATCAAATTGGATACCCATTTTTCTAATGGTCTTTCTGTTTTAGTTGAGAGGCACCTTATCTTTCATTATTTTAATTTGAGAGGGGAGGGAGTTGAGGTCAAATTCAATGATTTCTTTTTCATTTAATGGGAGAAAAATTCATTAGTGCATTTCTTTTCATTTTTGTAAAATAAGTTTTGAATCATAGAGTCATTTCTGAAGGACATCTATGCCACAGAACTTTGCTTTCTCCATGGTATATGTCATGTATGCAGGACACACGCATGTTAATGTTAAACTAAACATGACCATAGTCACCATTTATTCAACATCTGCAAGGATCAGATTCTGAGTTATAAACTTTTCATTCAACCCTCTCAAGGGCAAATAGTAAATATTGAGGCCAGGATTTTATCTCCTATCTGTTTGACTGTATAGCCCAAAGATGTACTGAGAAATATTATTTTCAAGTTGCCACTGGATTAGACTTGTGTTGTGGGTTGTTTTGTGAGTTGCTTATATTTCAGAGGCACTCCCATAAAGGGTAATAAAACTCCTTATCTTTGGTCTGTCTTTTGATCAATATTTTTATATATGTGCCCAAGGTTGCTTGGTGCTGTTGAATTCTAATGAAAGAATCCATATCGCCCGAGGATAGAAAGTATAATAAGAACTGGTAACCTGAGCCCTACAATGGTTAATGAATTCAGGCCAGTCTTAGTTTCCTCTGTCGATAAGCTAATATTCTTCAGGTATTCTGCAGAGAAGAAGAAATAGTATTTTAGCTGGCAAACAAGAATGAATTGAAAAATTGAAACTGAAAAAAAATGGGAGACAGCAACAAAACCAGACATTATCCCCAAAGCCTTCTGGGTAGAAATGTGAACACACTTAGAGTCTACATGGCAAGCAGTGGCACTCAACCTAGACCCTTGCTTAGAAGAATTGCTGTCAATAAAAGTAATAGCAAGAACAGAGCAAAACCTAGGAAATGAATGAAGTAGCAATTTGGTAAAAGCTGACTTTCAGTGTCTTTAATATTAAAAGAGATATATGAATTAAGCTTTCAATCTAAGATATGATAGCCATCTACAAGTTAACACATAACTTCACAGAGTCTAAACACGAACCAAGATCAAATAGTAAGTTAAAAGTAAGTATAATCTCCTAGAAAATAAACTAATCTTTAATGCTATGATATTAAAAAGATATCTGGTCATCCTTTTGCCTCATGCCAGGTTTTGGATTATAATGTTCCTTACCAATGGGAAACAAAACAAAAGAAGGTGGGAATTATGAAACAATGGCCTTTCACCCCTTCTCAGAACACAGGGAGGATTTGACTGTGTCAGTTGACATTTCTGAGGCTGATCACCTGCCTCAGGCCTTTCTGCAGCCAGGGTGGCTTGGAGAATTCCATCCATACAGGTGACCACTTGTAAATTCTAGCCTGAGAGAGGAGCACAGTTCTTCTCAAGTCTCAGATCCACAAACTATCTGATGCCATTGCCTCCCTTGCTTGGGACTAAGGACAGGCTGTGAGGTAGGGGCAGCGGACATAACCCCTTCTCCTCAACTTTCACCAGCATCCAACACTCCACTTCCTTCTCTGATCTAAAAGAAGTATTTTGTTTTTTGGGGGTGAGAGGGAGGCTTAAGGGGGTAGGAGGGAAATAAAAACTGGCTCAACAAGAATTTGTTCAGCATCTCCCATGCAGTCTCTATAATCAGGCTGAGGCTTTTGAAATGTCATCTCAAAATGACACTTTTGTTCTCTGGTCTGGCAAAACCTTGCTGGGAAAGGTCAGAGTTGAGACAGCATCCTGCCATACCAATCAAATGTCATGTACTAGGTAGCTTGATTACATGAACTATGTGTGTTTTCTATATAATGTAATGTTACATACTGCTGAAATTCATATTGTAGAGGATATTGAATGATATGTGAGATGAATTTTAATTCAGAAAAAAAACACTATCTGTAATATAAAGACAGAAAACACCTATCAACAAACCTCTTAGTGATTATCTCTAGAGGTGAGATTATGCATGGTTTTAATTTTATTTTAATTTTTATTTTCAGCATTTCCAAAATGTCCTCATGAATATGCATTACTTCTATAATAATAAAAAAAATCAACAGAAAATAGTGCTAAATGAGATATGGCATTTTATGAGCCCCAGAGGCTTGTGAGTAGGAGACATTATTCCCTTGGGTCCTGTGGGAGGTAGGCTGCATTCAGGGGCTGATTCAGCCACTCCCAGGCCTCCTCCAGGCTCTAAGCTGAGTAACCCCAAGGTTATTTCTGACTAGAGTGTTCTTTGAACAGCAGCTGGGGGTGGAGGGTAGCTCAGAACAGGAAGGAAACCCCAATGCAATATTGTGAATGCTAAGTAAATAATGAAACAACTGTTGACTCCATTACATTAGCTTTTATAATGCCATCTGTCAGGATTTTCCAAATATAACACATTCAAGGCTGTGCAAGACTGAGACTGAATGTTTTAAAAAAGAAAACATCAAAGATACATGGTAAGTGTGGAAACAAGATGATTGCAAAGTGCATGGCCTCAGGAGGCTATAGAACGTATCATAGAAATGGTAACAAAATGTGGAATCTAGAAGCCTACTGTATATATTAGGAAGGGTTCTCCCAAACCATGTTGCCTTAAAGGGCAAACACAAATGACTATTAGCAGAAAGGGTCCTTCCCAAGTCCTTCCTCACTGTGCTGCCTTCCTTCCATTTCTTCTGGTAATAGACTTATACCTGCAAATTGTTTCAAGTAATATTGAGGTGATTTCTGACTTCCTCTAGAGAAAGTTCTAAAGGGCATTCTCATGACCCTGTCTACGAGCATTAGCAATGTCACCTTGTGGTGGGCCAATGGAGTCATGTTCCTCAGTCTTTCTCAGTAGCAAAAGGCCTGCTCTGTAGGAATCTGTGGCTTCTTTCTGTGACATCATACAGATACATATTAATGCTATATTCTTAAGAATCCATTTTGGAATTATTTTTTAGAAAATTAATCCAAAAATCTTTGCACATAATGTTTTTAAGATAAACCATCTTTTGGATAATTTTTGGTAGTAGTGAATGTCACAAATTAAACTTGAAATCAAGGTACAAAATTGTTTTTCACATCGACTTTGATGAGTCTTAACCTTTATGAATCCCTGTTGTCTTATTCCTGAATGGAAAAAATAATTTCTGCACTCTTTTGGACTGCTATGCAATGAAATGAGAAAATTTATGAAGCATTTAAAAAACATCAAACCCTCTGTTCCATTTACTTTTCATGCTGCAAAATAAAAATTTTCTGCATTTGTTTCTGAAACCCCATTGTTTTCAAATGCACTGGGAGTACATTATCAAGTTCTATTCCTTGAGGTATGGTGAAGAAATTACCCTATCTATTTGATCTCCACAAATACATGGATTATGACAAGATTTTCTACTAATCATTACCTTTTCACATCACCATTCTCTTTTAATAGTTTATCTTCATGTAGAGATTGTTCTATTCCCTATGATAAAACCAGAACCCTTTGGGAGATAATGGGAAAGAGTTCCCTACTATGACCATTTCCTATATAGGCCCACATCAAAATTTTAAACATTTCAAAATTTTAAGTGTAGTATATGAAAAACTCAAAGTGAGAACTTGGAGATCATATTAAAATTTTATTGTTGATGTTAAGAATTTACCATTTCACCCTTTATCACATTGGATAAGACCTTGTTAAATTAACAGAGATAGTATTCCTATCCTTAAAGCTTATGATCATGGTAGTAAGGTATAGCATTCATAAGAAACACAATAGGAACATTTATAAAATGGTAAAAAAGGCTGTGAATCACAGGAAACTCATCATTCCCATCTCTATTACCACCTCTAATAATGGTAATTTTCTAGTCACGGGATTAAGGTAATAAAACATACAACATCCCTACTGATCTGTAAACCTTAGAATTTTTATACAGAATATATAAAGGTCCCCTGATAGAAGACCTGTTATTCTAGCCAATCAGATTTAAGAATCCTTCATCTGAATCAAAGTGCCACTAACACCTTGGTACTAATAATCTTCCTAACTAGACATATCTCCAGCCCCAATACCTAGCACTAATACACAAGACAAATACCTTAGTTACATAGTCCTGACTGAGCAAAGGAGAAGGTCAGAAATTCCATTTCTGGCTCTGTGCTTATCACACATAAGACTCATTTCAAACAGGATGAAGAATTTTACTGAGTATAGGGTGCTGGAGAATCTTTTAACTATCCCAAAAGATTCTTTTCTTGGGAACAAAAGGGAAGAAGAATGCTGGCCAAACTGAGAGTCTGGGGTGAGGGTGGGATTAGAGGAGTGTTAGACTATCCTCTGAATCCTTTACTCCAAGAAATCAAGCACCTTCATTCCATTTTTTTGCAGGCCCTCCAACCCAAAGTATGGTGTAATTAATGCTGCCTTGGGTTGAGTGGGCTCTGTTTGTTATGAGTTGTAGAGAGAAGAGACTTCAGTTTGGTTGATGAATTGGGGAAAGTTTCATGGAAGAGATAGGATTTTGGCCAATGAAAGGTAATAAAATATTTTAAAAGGCATGGGGAAATGCGCAAAACATATTTCAGCATAGAATATAAAAACTTGATTCACAGGAAAGTAACTTAATGTTTACAATTTCTGCTTCATTCTAATCATTGCATAAGGTTTGTTTCTCCCACAGTCTCCAATCTGGAAGGACATAGAGAAGATGAATTTATTAAACTGTGTTCTCAATTTCTAATTGCAGTCTCTTTTTTTAGCTGAGAAAATAAATGTATCCTAAGTGGCTAATTTACATGTCTTTCCTTAAGCCACATAGGTGATAAAGTCTTTACTTTGTGAAAAAAAAAATCATATAATAAATACTCTACCTGATTACTTTTGAAATTAATCACTATGTTAAAAAAATTGATACCAGAATTTCATGCTAAGCATATAATTTGAAATAATGGTTTATTGCCTCCACTGTAATGCTGCTCTGGTTTTTCTATTTTGCAGTAGTTATGGCTTACATGTTTCAGTGTTGCTATGGTTATCCCAGCTTCTTCCCTTTGCTCTGTTAGCAATGAATATTTTAGAGATCTTGTAGTTGATTCTCTTACTGATTTTTTTTCTACTTCATGATATGAAGCTAGAATCAATATCTCTTTTCTTCCACTTCAGTTATTTATGAGAATATATGCTCTTACTAATTCAAACCCTGAAAGAAGTTTTATTGTGGATAAATCAGAATTTTAATTCAGATGGAAATGAGACCCTCAGAAATGAGATGAGGACATGTTGACCTTTGGTTTCCCCCATTTACCCCCTGATGCTAATCTGTCCCTTAGCTCTTCCTATTGTGACCCTCTTATTCTTCTCTTTTTTCTTTTTTCTTCTTCTCTTTTTTTATTGTCTTGAGCCGGGAACCTGTGATTCTTCCTTTGTCCAGGGTCTCACCTTAAGTTGAAGAAAATAAAAAGCTTACACTTGTGTCTGAGAGTGGGACGCCTCAAGAGGAATGAGCTCAGTGCATGGGAAGGGGTCACACATTATAAATTGTCAGGCACTATGGAAGGGTAAGGAAGTAAATACATGGAATCCTTTTGGCTACTTTCAGAATCAAACTGTCTTGCTAAATCTAATCCTAGTGGGACAATCATTGTTACAACAATCAATGTTTACATGGAAGTCGGTGTTGTAAAGAATAAAAATTTGAAGCTGGGATAGATGTTGTGTATCTATGACCTCTGGTGTGACTTTGAACTTTCAGTTTGCTCTCTAGGTGCTCTGGGGCCTGGGACATGTGTGACCTTTGTGGTTTAAAGGGAAAGTTCTCCCAAGGGCATGAGTCAAGGAGGCTACAAATAGAACTACAAATGGATATTCTTTCTCCAACTACTCATTTGAAAATGGACAAACAAGTTCTAGGTTTATAAAAGAAATAGTTTAACAGTTTTTCATGGGTGATAACATGCCTTTGAACTTCTTGAACTAACTTTTAGTAGTTCTCAGACTTCTCTCTTTGCAGACAGTCTTGCTAACTACCGAGCTGAGATTGGTTTGATGGGCATGTGTCTTCTTTCACTGCATGTGACTTCACTGAAGGCAGAGCAGCATCTTAGATTGGCATCACTAGCACTTGGCAGTGTGCCTGCCAAAGCTCTAGTGCCAAGTAAATGCTTATTGAATTGAAAATGACCATTTTACCCTCTTAAATGGCTTGAGAGACAAACAGACATGTAATCTGATTATAGATCTTGAGTGAGGTGGTCAGTGCGCTCCCACAGTGGGAGTGCCACTCAGCTAACCCACCCATCCCAGTGGCCCACCAGCCTGGCAACAGCCACTCCCTCCCTCAGTATCCCTGCATGTCTAATCTCTGGAGAACAGGCCAGACACCAATGGACCTGGTGCTGATGGCATGATCCTGACAGCACCACCGGCCTCCTGGAAGTCGAACGGTGGCTGCTTCCCCTCCCTAGAGACTCCCCAAGGACGAAATGATATAAAAGCAGCCGCCAGATGGCTCTTGACAACCAGCCCAGCGTGAACGTTGGGAAGGATCCAGGCCCCAGGCTGGCAAGGGTGTCCCACCTCCTGCCTGGAGGACCAATCACATCCTGGCCCTCTCACCCCCTTCGGGAGGGGCACCAGATGCAGGGCTCACAGCTGGTGAGCACCACTGCCATGGCATGAGCATGAGCCTCTCCCAATGAGGACTGATTGGGTGTGAGCCCATGGCAGGCTCAGCAGGGCCGGGATGAGAGGGAGTGGCAGGCAGTAGTGACAGGCGGTGTTGGACTGCCAATTTCGGCCCAATCCCCACAGGCCATGCGGAGGGACCCCACCCATGCACGAATTCATGCACTGGGCCTCTAGTACTCTATACTGTTCAATGTTGAGATGAACCCTGGTTTTTAGGGTGGGTTTAAGGAGAAGTTTCTACAAAGTATCATCAGCCTGGTGTTATAATGAGTACATGCAGACCTGAGCATACTCACTTGCTCTCTGCAGAACCAAGAAAAGAGCAATAAATGCTGTAAACACTGTTACCGCAGTTCCCAGATCTGTGCCAAGGGGCTCTGGGTGCCATATCAAACACAATGAACTCATCCATAACAAAGAGAAAAGAAATATAAGGCATTGTCTTTCTAGTGATAGAGTTCTGACTCTTTTAGGATTATCTAGGTGAGGAAACTCAGTGTCCCTTTAATTAAAAGAAAGAAGAAACTGGGCCCTCAAATAAGTGCTGCAGAGGTTCTGTGAAGGATGCAGGGCAGCATGACCTAGAAAAATGACATGAGTGTGCACAGCACTCTTACCCCTTCCTTGTATAAGTATTGAGTTGAGGCAATGAAAGACCTTGATGACTTTCAAGGAAGGACAAAAATAATCCAATAAGGTAATAGTTGTGAAAATACAAATTTAAGGCCCCCACAAATGTTTAGTTTTATTTCTTCATTATTGTTAATAACAATGCTCACATAATTAAATGAATATTTAGGCACACAATCAGAGCCAACAAATAAAATTGCAGAGGTTAAATGATATGGTGATGGTAAAACAAACTTGAAAGCTAAAATGTTTATAGAATTCTTAGGTGGCCAAAGCCTGTGATTTTAAGAGTTCTTTGCTTTAACAATTATTTTTTTAACTGAAATAAGCAATCAATGGCTTCAAAACCATATTTTTTTCTTGCTTGGAATCATTTTTTTTTTTTTTTTTTACTGTAGTTATGTTCATTGTGATAGGTCTTGGCTTACATTAACTAATGACGGGTTAGACTGTTGAGCTTTAACATACTCACTTCTGCATTTGCTACTGAAAACTGGAAAAGATACACTTGACTCTTAGTAGAAATAATATGTTGCTCTGGGGTGATGTCTGGAGTAAGATCTTTACACAAATATCTGTGCTGTAACCAAAAGACATTTTTGCATTCCTTTGCACTTATGCCATTTAAGACATTTGACTGAAATATTACATGTTGATTATGATGATGATGAATCTATGTTTCTAGTCATCACTAAAAAGATACAACCAAGGTTTGAACATGAATTTGTTTCATATCATGCAGTTTGCAAAGACTAAGTGCCAGCTGTACTATCCCTTATGCTTTATCTTTTAGGATTCCTACAATGAAAAATTAGAATTGACTTATAGAACAGACACTATACTGCCAAATAATGGATAAAGTTTCCATAATGCCAATTCTGTAAGATTTACTCAGCTGCCCTTTTTAAAATAATGAAATTTTGTTAAATGTATCTATTATTAGAAATTACAGGCATTATTTAGGCATGCTGTTTTGGTCAGGTGGTTAAGAAGACTGAGGTTTGCCTCATGTGAGTTCAACGGATACAGACATTGAGGTGGAGTAAGGGGTGAAGAAACTAGGTATGAAAATCTGAGAAGGGGAGGTTGATAAAGAAGAATAGGGCAGAGGATGAAGCTGAACCCTGATGCAGGCCTAAGGAAGTCTTCACAAGCAGATGGGGAGCTCTGGACATGTGCTGACCATCATAATATCCTGCATTGGGCCAGATAAAGGTGGTTTTGAAAAGCATGGCCTTGGGCAAAAGGCTCTCTAAGGTAAAGAAGAAGCCTGAAGGAGCTGACAGCTGTAGACCACCTGCTGACTACCTGCCTCATAGCTAAAGAAGGATAGGAGAGCACATTGCAGATCTTCCTGCCAACAGCCAGCCTAAATGGAATAAAGGGGCATTGAGGAGTGTGTAGAATGCTCCCAACTTCCTACATCTAATGCTGTGCTGTTTGTAAGCGTTATATTCATTTGTTTCCAGTGGATAGAGGTACACTGCTGACAAACTGATTGGTGGTGAGAACTGGACAGAATTTCTGAGATTTGGAGGACAGTGGAATTGAGAATGAATCAGGAACCTAGAAAAGAGTTCACAAGAAGAGTACCTGAAAACAGGTAGATATTTTGGGAACTCACCGAAAGGCAAGTCCAATATAAAACTAGCTGAAAAAGAAGTAAACTGTGGCCTGAAAATACATCTAAAATAATGTTGGATTTTAAAAGTAGAAATTCAGTCTTGTGATCTATACATAGTCCTATGTACTTAACTCTCTTCTTTTTAAAAGAGATATCTTATTTTATTTTATTTTTTATTGAGGTATAATTTGATACGAAAAAACTGTGCATATTTAATGTATGCAATTTGAAGAGTTTGGACATATATATAAAAAGCCATAAAACATCACCATAACCAAGTTAATAGATATATCTATCACCTCCAAATCTTTTCTTGTGAGCCTTTGTTGTTGTTGGCTTTTTGTTGTCCTTATTTTGTTGTGTGGGGGGGTGGGGGGGTGGGGGGGTGGGGGGGGGAAGAAGAATAGTTAACATTAAATCTCTATTCTCTTAACTTTTTTGCATTTTATTTATTTAATCTTTATTGTTGAAAGTATTACATGTGTCTTCTTTTTTCCCCCATTGACATCTTCTAGCCCCCCGTCCCTGCCCAGGCCTTTAAGTGCACAGTACAGTAGTGTTAACTATAGGCCCTATTCAGGTCTCTAAACTTAACTCATGACTGAATGTTTATACCAATGGAAAAATTCTGCATATTTGCCCTCTCCTCAATCCCAGGTAACCACCATTCTATTCGCCGCTTCTATGAGCTTGGCTAATTTAGGGAAAGCATAAGATTAAAAATGCAAAACAGTATATAAAGAAAAAATAAGACAAAAATTCAAAAATAAAGAACATCTTCTTGCTATGATTAGTCATGGGTACAGTGGATGCAGTATAGCAGCAAAATAAGAATTAGTAGTAAGAGCTTTGTCCTCAAGACTCCCTCTACCAGCAAGACTTTACTCTCAAGGTGGTGATAGCAAAGGCACAGCGCACAGCCTGCTCTAGCCATGATGTCATAAAGACTAACTGCTCACCGAGAGTAAATTATGACAATCTTATAGCTTTGTGGAAGAAGGAGCTAACGTGTAATGAGCCTTTACTATATGCCAGGTACCGAGCTTAACGTTTTATGCCTGATCCCAGTTCACCTTAGCCTGCTTCAGCATGAGCTTTCTCCTGCCATGGAACATGGCCAAAGTGACAGCACAGTGTTAAGTTCATTATGGAAAGCAATTGCATTCCAGAAGGCTGTTGCTGAGCACTTGCTGTAGACGGGTTGGTTAGGGGTCATTTGGGCTTGACTCTTTGCAGGACCTGGACTTGACCTTAAAGGAGAGATGGGACGTCAGGGATAAGAGCCCTGCTGTGCTGTTCCTACCCAGTTCAGATCTTCCTTCTCCTGGAGCCTGGCTTCGTGGAAACTGCAGTGTGCTTTTGGGCTCTGGGACTTCCTTTAAAAAACAAACAAACTCAGATTCCAAAGGATCACAGTTATATCAAACTCCTGAAAGTGATCAGTTTCTATCTGCCCAGCATCCCTTTGTATTTCTTTGAAAAGTGAAATCCCACTCCCATTTCTTCCTTTGTGGTACCCATTCTTGAACAGGGATAAAAACTACCATAAGAAACATTTGTGGTGGAAATATTTTATCACGGGTGGATAATGAGAAAAAGAATGGCTACTAGCCATCAACTTCTCCAAGGCTTGGGCATGCAGAAATGGAAGGAATCCCAATTACAGTCCTGCCTTTGCTGCTGGAGCAGCCATAACAGCTTCCTCAGGTGGAATGTTTCTGTTTGAGGAATGGAGAGCACAGAGCCATGAATTCCTAGGCTGAGCTATGCCTCAAGAAAAATATTCACTTTTGATTTTTCAGTTACGTAAACCAATGAAGTTTCTTATTTCGCTTCATCTAGTTTGAGCTGTCTTTCTATTTTTTCATCACTTGAAACCAAATAGGCCCTGACTGTTGCATAGAAGGGGATATGGTTGCAGGAAGTGAAAGTAATACTGTTCTAAGTAACTACTCCAATGTGCTGGACATAAAACTAGACACTATCATTTCATTAATTAATATTTGTTCTGTATATAGGGGACAGAAAAATAGGTGATGTGATTTGCCTAATATCTCATTCTATATCTAATACACCATGTTCCCTTCCCATGTTGCAATTATTTCTCATATATATGTGTATACCAGTATGTATAAATAATATTAGAAGTTAAGCAATGGTGAGAATCCTATCTAATAAAAGAGAAACATGGTAATTGGCATACGACCGCTACCCTTCCCATTGGCTAATCAGCGAGATATGCAAATTAACTGCCAGCCAAGATGGTGGCCGGCAGCCAGGCAGCTTGAAACTAACATGAGGCTTGCTTGCTTCAGTGATGGAGGAAACCAACGTTCCCCACCTGCTTTGCCGGCCTCTGAGCCTGCAGTTTAAGAAACATTGTAACGAATATAGAAGCTAAACAAAACCCCAGAAACCTGCTTTCAGCGAGGCCGGGATCTCAGAGCTGGAGTTATACAGTGTTTCGATTATAGAACCAAAACAAACCAGATACCTTCTTTCAGCAGCAGAAGCTTCAGAGCTGGAGCCAGAGCTAAAGCTGGCCCAGAATAAAAAAGAAAAAGAAAAAAAGGAGCAGTTGGGAGCTTCAGTCGGCCTGAAAACAGCCATCATCCCCTCACCCAGGTTGGCAAGGCACCCCAGTGGGGACCCCCACCCTGAAGGGTGTGTGACCAGCTGCAAACAGCTATCATCCCCTCATCCAGGCTGGCCAGGCACCCTAATGGGGACCCCCACCCTGATCCAGGACACCCTTCAAGGAAAACCAGCTGGCCCCCACCCATGCACCCAGGCCTCTATTCTATATAGTAAAAGGGTAATATGCCTCCCAGCACCAGGATCAGCGGAGCTGAGAGGCCTCCTGGCACCGGGATCAGCATGACAGGGGGCAGCGCCCAAACACCCCGATTGCCCTGCGGCTCTGTGTGTGACAGGGGGCGGGACCACAACCTCCCTATCCGCCCTGCTCTGTTCGTGACAGGGGAAGGTGCCCCAACCTCCTGATCAGCCCTGCTCTGTGCCTGATACGGGGGAGCTCCCCAACCCCCTGATCGCCCTGTGGCTCTGTGTGTGACAGGGTGCGGCGCCTCAACCTCCTGATCAGCCCTGCTCTGTGTGTGACAGGGTGTGGCGCCCCAACGTCCCCCCCCCACCCCGCCCCACGGACCCTGCTCTGTGTGTGACAGGGTAGAGCCATAACCTCCCCATCGGCCCTGCCCTGAGTGTGAGAGTGGCGGCACCCCAATCACCTGATCGGCCCTGCTCTGTGGGTGATAGAGGGCAGCACCCCAACCCCCCCCCACACCCACGGGCCCTGCTCTGTGTGTGATGGGGTAGAGCCATAACCTCCCATTAGCCCTGCCCTGAGTGTGACAGGGGGCGGTGCCCCAACTGCCCTATCAGCTCTACTCTGTGAGTGACAGGGGGGAGCTCCTCAACCCCTTGATTGGCCCTGCTCTGTGCGTGACAGGGGGTGGCACCACAACCTCCCCATCAACCCTGCCTTGAGTGTGACGGGGCGGTGCCCCAACCCCCCAATTGGCCCTACCCTGAGCGTGACTGAGGGTGGCATCGCAACCTCCCAATCTGCCCTGCTCTGTGCATGACAGGGGAAGGCACCCCAACTCCCCAACTGGCCCTGCTCTTAGCCTGACCAGGGTCTGCACCTAGGGATTGGGCCTGCCCTCTGCCACCCGGGAGCAGGCCTAAGCCAGCAGGTCGTTATCTCCCGAGGGGTCCCAGACTGCGAGAGGGCACAGGCTGGGCTGAGGCACCCCCTTTCCCCCCCGAGTGCACAAATTTTTGTGCACCGGGCCTCTAGTTATTGTATAAAAAGATAAAAAAAACAGTGAGGTAGAGAAAAAAGTGGAGTCTGAAAGGGACTTCAAAAGCAGCCCAGAGCTGTCCAGAGTTCTGATTTCTGTCCAGACATCTCTGACTATGGGTCCTTGGGTAGCTCTTATTCTTCCTACCCTACAGCCTTATTCAACCTTATCCATCTAACATTTGCTTCTCTACCTCTCCCAGTGAAAGTTGTGAACTCTATTAGACTGGTTTATACGAAATGGTTTGGAATCATCTAGATCAGTGGTTCTCAACCTGTAGGTCATGACCCCTTTGGGGGTCGAATGACCCTTTCACAGGGGTTGCCTAAGACCATCAGAAAACACATATATATTTACATATTGTTTTTGTGATTAATCACTATGCTTTAATTATGTTCAATTTGTAACAATGAAATTGGGGGTCAGCACAACATGAAGAACTATATTAAAGGGTCGCGGCATTAGGAAGGTTGAAAACCACTGATCTAGACCTTAGTTCAACTTTCAGCACTGCTGATGGTGAGTCATATAACTTGAACAAGTCATATAACCTAAGACTCAGTTTTCTTATCTATAAATGAGGAGTGAACTAGGAGTTGCAGTAACTGGAACAAAGAAAAAACTCAAATAGATGTTAGTTCCTTTCTCACCTTCCTCACGGTATAGAACTTGAAAAGGGAAGAAAAAATGTTTATTGGCAGAAACCTTTTTTTGAAGTGGTATTTGCTGTGACAAAAAAGTTACCTATAGATATTTTTAGCCCTGCATTAGAAGTTTGCATTTTCACTGACAAAACCTTTATCTTCATGAGGGGAAGATTTGGGCAGTCTCCTTCGAGGACTGAGCTACGGACTTGCACAGATTTATAAAAAGAAATATTTCATCCCCACTAATCCAACTGATTTTGGATAGCAATTGGTGAGTCTCCCATCCTCTCCTGTCTTTTACTTGGTAACGTTTTCATTTACAAAAATAGAAGCAAAACAAATTGGATTTTTCCTGATTTTTTTTCTTCCTGCAGGGATGGTAACTGGAAATGGACAAAATATTTCCTCTAATTTAAACTACAAATATAATCAGGTAGAGAATGTAGCCGATAATTTTAGCTTTCAAAATATGTATTCAAATCAGATGTTAGTTTGACAATATGATTTGCACCTTTTGGGTTTTATATAGAGCAGCTAAATGCAAGTCCCAGTTTCTATACACTGACAAGAAAGGCAGGTTCTGCAAGGGCACAAAACACATGGAATAAAGATTTACCTGCTCTCCTACTTACCAGTTTACTTTTTATTTAAAATTTCCAATCTTTCCTCACATTTATTACTATGATTATTACCATTATTACTATTATTATTTAGCAATTTATGCTCTTCTAGGAATTGTCTGTCGGTTCTAAACATAGCTGCTATTTTTTTTTAGCTGCTCTTAGTTTGTTTTTCTTTTAGCAATGTGTCTCTCCTTTATGATTTTACTATGAAATAAAACTGGTAAAAACATAAACCATCAAAGTTACCTTGTTAACCTCATTCAGGGATTTTCAGGGTCACTATACATTTTACTTAATGTATGTATTTGTGTAGTTAGGCCATGAAAAGGAAATCATATATTCTTCTGATTATACATACAAATGGTCTCCACACACTGTAGTTTAAATAATTTGTTGTTGTTTTTTTTTTTCACTTACTTGATCTAGAGTGTTTTTAAGGTGCAATAACATGCAGTGTGGATTGATGGGAAGCATGGGGGTCTTGGGGCTGAGGCGTGCTGAGTTTGGAACCCAGTCTATTAGCCACTACCCAAAGAGGAATAAAATAATGAGTCCTCCTGCAACTGGACAATGATAACCATTTGGTCCTGTAGCTCTGATGGTCAACAAGAAATAAATAGCAGCTGCTTTCTACAAGCTATTCTGCGGGGGCTCAGTGGATAAGATGCTGCATAAGGCACTCAATTTATATCCTAATGGCTCTGAATAGATAAATACGGGTTTGTCTGTGAACATAAAGCACATTTCTCTTACGTATCTGCATTTTCTTTGAAAACAAGGTAGTAATGCATTATTTAACTGTTGGCTTTCCTCTTCAATTTCCTTGGCCCTCCTATTACCTCACGTGAGAAAACACATGAATTTACTAGATTTCTTCTTTATTGTGCCATGTTGGGTAATGCTATATATAGTTTTTAAATCCAAAATGAAAATTATTTTGAAACAGTGAAGAAAACACCATCTGTAACATGTGAAATCATAATAACATTTTTTTTCTATTCTCAGAGCACATCAATGTTATATAAAGAAGGAATAGTGATTAGTTGCAGGCTGAGCTTGACTGTGCCAAGTAAGTATGCTAATTTTGTTGGCTTGGTTGGAAAACCTTGAAATCAAAGATTTACGCAGGGATTTGTAAATGGCAGACTATTTATGTATGTTCATATCTTTATATTTTAACCACTAGTGCATTTAGTGGAATTGAATTCCAGAGAAGAATAAAAGAAAAAAGTCAATAAAGAGATGGAGAGAGGCTTGGGGGCAAATATTGACCCTATACTTAATTTAAAATTCATTGAATTTTTGGATGAGTCTACAATGAGAAATAATTAATGTTATAGAAATTATTGAAATGTGTCTCAAACATTACAATTTCCAAAGCACTGTTACATTATTAATCTCATGTGATTCTCACATTCCTAAAGGTGTGATGATATGGTTGTTTCCCTTTTATAAACCAGAAGCCTGAAGCTCAGATGAATTAAAAGGTGGAAGCAGCTTGCAATGAGGACTTTATAGAGGGGGTTTTTGGTGTGTTATGCAACCTCACTCCAGGGACAGGAGGGCATGCATACCTTTCACCTTATGCCAAGTGGGAGAGACAGCTTCAAGAGAACTGCTCAGAGAGTTTGACTTTGAGTTCAGAAGATGCAGGTAGTAATGTTTCCACTTTAGATGAAAAAGATGAGAGACCGGTTGGAGTTGGCCGAGTAAAGAAAGACAAGGCTATATTTGGAGTGAGCTACTCTACTGAATGTGGACCAAAGATGCACGATTTCCTCCCATCAGATACAGACCCCTAGAATAAAGCTGCCTAGGGTCATCCTAAATTAAACTTTTGCCAAAAAGATGACCTGGAAGAGTTCACTCCAAAAGAGTTGGTTGCAGCAAGTCCTAGGTGATAAGGGAGAAAGTAGCCAGCTGGAGAAGACATTGCCTACATCAAGGGAATGGCAATCAGAGGTCCCAAGTAAAAGTGCCCACATTGTTAGTGTAGAAAGGAAAGGAACAGAAAGCAATGAAAATCAGAGTCAATGATGTCTCCTCTCTTCTCATTGTTAGACAATTTTTCTTTAGGTTTATCCTTGACCAATGCAAAGTAACCTACAATGCTCTCCTGGTTGATGCCAATTATCAACTATGACATTATAATCTCCCACCCATCTTGGAACTGTCAATGGAAATATCAATTTTTCTGTAGCAGCAATGATTGTCTTTGAATGAGAAAGACTGGATGGTCTAATAAAAATTGGGTTCAACTATGGACCCTTCCACTAATTGTTCATATAACTGAAGGCACTTCACTTGGCTTCATGGATTAAAATTCTTCTCTTTGTGAAATAAAGATTTGAGAAAAATGTTGTCTAAGATTCTTCCCACTCTAGTTATAAGACTTGGTGAGAAAACTTAGGAATTTGAACTCCACATTCAAAATTTATAAAATTTTCCAAAACTACTGTCTGATATTCTTCTGCTGCTTTTACTCTGACTGAACAACAACAACAACAAAAAGATTTTCCAAATAAAACTTAATGTAAACTAAGATTTAAAGAAAATCACCTACATTTAAAGATTTTGCAAGTACCAATATATGTACAAAATGGTTATGCCAATTGAATATTCTATTGGGCAAATCCTAATTACAGTTAAATATAAAAGAAAGAAACCAGTGTTCTCTCTCTGCTATTCTATAATGTAACATTTGTATTAATTCTGAATATCTCTTAAGTAAAGTTTCAAAGTGATTTTTCTTTCTATTTCCTATTCAGTAAGATTTTTCCTTGTATTATTGAAATGTATTTTATTTTCTTCAAATTGAATTGGAAATGACATATCAAGGTAATGCAATGTTGAAGCCTTTGAAAGTAAAAGAAAAGTCTTTTTTCTTATGTGATGAGGAATATCAGGAAGGAGAAAGTCAAAGGTACTAAAACAATGTGTATTTCTAAGGAGATTGATGGGAACTTACAACATCCCTGAGAAAATAAGTCTTGGTGTTTCTTTATCTCTTTGTATGAAAACTAATGCTCAGAGAGTCTGCCTTTCTGAGAATCAAACAATAACTCCATCTAAGCCTGGGCTGGAACTCAGATCTTGGCTTCCCCGTCATTTTCACTTTCTTTGCCACCTGCTCCTTTGATAGATGCTGGCGTATCTTGTGTTCAGTTGAATTTCTTGCTTCTGGAAAGCACAGCAGGAAGCATCTGTCAATAGCACCAGGTTTCTTTGAAATCGATGGAGGCCGTGGGCTTCCAGCTAAAATACCATTCTTGTGTCAAACCACATGAAATAAGCACTTTTCTTAAATAAATGTGAACTCTGTCTTTTGTAGCAGCAAGGACCATTCAAGATACCAAATTAAATCAGCAAATTCTCTGGGGAAGGAGAAGGGAAGTTGGCATTCTCTTCAAAAACAAAATTGAACCCGTACACTGCACAGAAATTTAGCCATGAAACACCAATTTTGTTTGCATGGAACAACATCATTACTTGAGTCACTAACTTTTTTCTAACTTTTTTCTTTTTCCTTTTTTGTGTTATTATCATTTTCTTTTGGGGCTTGGAGAAGTTTGCTGTAAAGGTGGAAATGAGAGTAGAAGAAATTAAATGGTGCTCCCTTTACTGGGTATGTAGCTGGTCATGCTCCTGACTGCATTCCATGCCTCTCTTTGCCACTTTGGGACTTTCCTTCCTTCCTTCCTCTCTCTTTCCTTCCTTCCCCCTTCCTCTCTCCCTCTTTCCTTGCTTCCTCTTTCCCTCCCTCTTTTCTTTCTTCTTTTCTTCTTCCCTCCCACCTTTTCTCCCTCCCTCAGTCCCTCTCTTCCTTTCCAATGGTAATTCTGTTCCCTGATCAGGGGCAAACTCCTTGAGAATGCCCGGGCTTCCTCTGTTCTCCCCTTATTCTTTTCTCCTAATGCCAATTTTCTCTTTCCCCCCAAAGTCCTGACATATTTCCTCACTCTCTCTTTGCTACAGGAACTAGAGTCTTTTAACAAACTAAAAATGCAAAGAAGTGTGGTGGTTCTGTGCTGTGTGTTGAATACTGAACCGGAAATGAGCAGAAATGGGCAACAGGTATGTCTCATGAACAAAAGGTGTGGCGCATGCACAGCAAACACTCCTGGCTCATAGGCCTGGGGCACCCTGAGGAATCTTTAAACCTGAGAACCTTAGAATTGAAGGAATTTGGAAATCAAATGCCACTCTACCACATTTAGGAGATGACAACACAGACCTAGCAGTTAAATTCCAGGTGAAGACAGTGCCGTGAATGTGAATTAGGTTCTTCTGGCTCCAAGAACAGTGCTCTTTGCACATCAAACTGCCGTGTTTAGCTGCACTTTATAGGTACAAGAGGAGGGATGTGGCATGGGTGGACAATAGGATTAGGTGCATTTGCTGTGGACCTGTCATTCATTGCAATTCATTAGCAAGAGTAATTTTCAGATATTTTCTTTAATTAAGGTACCCCAAAATGCAGTCCCATCCATGGGGCAATTTCAGCTTCAAGAAATACCTTGTGGTTTTTATTTTGTTCTGATTTATACCACTGTCTACCAGGAAACACTTTATTTCCTTTTCCTAAGAAGCCGTGCCTCTGGAGTCCTTTCTCTGATGATTCCAAATCCCTTTCCACATTGCCTATCTATTTCCAGGGTTCCCTCCCCCTTTTTTTTACCTCTCGATTTCTTAGTCAACTATATATTTTTAAAAATGATATGAACAGGTATTTCATCTGAGGCTTCCTTGCCCCCCTTTAGGGGCTCTGGGAGGTGGAGATAAGTACTCCAAAGAATGTTGCATTGTGTACTAGTAACTCCTCCTTGAGATCTGGCACCCCATCCAGCAGCCAGCCTCCCCCAGCAAAACCCCTCAGGAATGTGGACCAAGACAGATGGAGCAGAGGATGAAATTATTAGTTAAGATGAAAGGCATTTTTGTAGCCTAGAAAAATTGGAAAATGTTGAGCCACAAAACATATACAGAGATCATTTTTTCCAAACATAAGACTAGAACACATGGTCTTTCATGCTCATAGTGTGACAAAAGGAAGAAATAATCAAAGTGAGGACTTTCCCAGAGAACCCTGTTTGAGAGGTCATTGTACACAGAGGTTAGAGAGAAAAGGGGAACCAAACAGGCAGGCAGTGAATCATGTAGTACTTCTCAGAGTTCATGTGCACACGAATCACTGGGAATGGTATTAAAGTGCAGATTTTGTTTTTGTAGGTGTGGGGTAGTGCTTGAGATTGTGGGTTTCTAACAAGTCCCTCCCACATCATCAGCTGATGATGCTGATCTAAGGACCACTTTGAAACCAAGGTCCTCAAGGACATGTCTTACTGGTCTTTGTATTTCTGACGTCTAATAGGGGCACAACTAACAACAAAGGTTTGATAAACTAAGTTTCAGGCCCTTTGCATTCACACTATTTAATCTCAATAGTACTGTAGCACAGATGTTATACCTTATTTTACTGGAGGGTAAACATGAGCTCAAGCACTTAGTAATCCAGATCTCTGGTGATTCTAAAGATAAGTAGACACCCCGGCATTCAGGGGTCAAATTTCATCAATGCAAGGAGCATCATCCTTTCCAACCTACTTTCCTAACCTGTCAAGAGGACAATGGGAAGATATTATACTTAAGTACATGGGCTCTGGAGTCAGTCAGACTGATCAAATCTAAATTTCAGTCCTTACTAGCTATGCAACTGAGCAAGTTTATTATCCACAGCAAGGCTTACTGTACTCTGTGAAATGGGAATGATCGTGGTCCTTTCCTCATAGGGATGTTACGAAAATTAAATAACTTACTCTTCATAAAGCAATTAAAACAGTTCCAGCACACATCGTGTGACAAAGCATGGATTATTCCATGGACCAGTAAAGAGCTAATGACCTATTTCCAAGAGGCTAATATATACAGTGCTATAAAGATGTTATGTTTTCTCAGAAATGTGTCCTAGAATTCCTTGTGGCTTGCTGTGACTGGATTGATTTGTTTTATAAGAAAATTGCGTCCTTCTATCTCAGTGACAGAAATCAAAGGGAATCCATTTCCACTTGGCAAATAAACCAGCTTTGTTTCACTGGCTATTTAATAATACACTCAGAACATGATTAGAGAGTTATTATCGAAGGGGAGGTGAAAATTCTCATAGAAACCCTTTTTGAGAACATAGCACATACTTGCTTAAGGGCCTCTAATATATTTTTTTCTCTTCCATTTTAGAACAAGTGGAGCATACTAATCTTGAAAGGGCGAGGGCTACACCCTCCACCTTACCCTAGCAGCCATGTGTTCTGCAAGGCTTCTTCCCTGAAGCCCAAGCCTCTGCTAGCCACGCCCAGGATTTCTATAAACTAACCAATGACAATCAAGGGACGTGCACGCCATAGATATGACCACATCCTGTGTAACAAGACCTGACTTGCACCTGGCCAATCAGCAGGGCCCACAGTCATCTCTCCTCCCCTCACTCCACCCCCCTATTAAAACCCCTTTTTCCCACGGGGCTGGCACTCTCGTTGCGTCGGTAGAGGCTGGGAGCCAGACCCGGGTCTGTAATAATAATAAAGACTCTCTGCTTTTGCATTGGACTCGGCTGGCTCCCTGTTGGTCTATTGGGGATCTTGAAATCTGGGCATAACAAATCTCTCTCTTCTAAGTCTTTTGTCTCTGGCAAGAGGCACATTTTATATTTCCACCCACTGGCTCTTAATGACATGCAGAAAAGAATGATTCACCCAAGTCAACATTTTAATATTATTGAAATATCTCCCTTAGTCCCCAACACAATTTTCAAAACATGTGAGTCAATGAGAACAAAGAGCATCAAACTGTCTTTGCTAAATCATTTTCTGCTTCTCTCCCTCTACCCCAATTCCCTCTGAATCATAGCTTATCAGCTGGCAGGGAGACAGATGATATTCATAGTTAATTAATCAAGCTCTATCCATTGTCATTTAGTAATCCACCACTGGTTACAGAGTGACCACATTTGATTGAGCCTGTTTTGTTGGTTTTTCCTGGGGATTCAACTATACTTTAGCTAAGGACAAAGAGTGACATTGAATCAACTTCACCCCAAAAGTTTCACTTAATCTGATGAATCTTCGTCTCATTTGGAAACAATCATGGCATTCTCCAGGATGATCTAAAATGGCGATTCTTTGATGTCCAGCCTTTGAAAATGCAAACAAGTCATAGGCAGGTTTCAAAAGGAGTGCAGCAAACTCAGGTTCTTTAATTTAGTCACTCAGCACTGGGGGAAATAGTCTTTCTGCCTCCTGCTGCTCATCAGCTTGTGCCCCAGGATTAAGGGCTTTTAAATATTTTAATACTCCTCTTTTGGCTTCCAGCCCTGCAGATTGCTAATAGAAGGCTCAAGTTAACAATTAATTAGCACATTCACACAGAACTGAAAGGCATTTGGACTAGTCTGAAAGGAAAGCAGCTGGAAGCAAGGAAACCCTATAAAAACTAGACTCTGGTGTGGCCATTGCATTCCTGTCCTTGGGTCTTTGACTCTCTCTCTGAAAGGGCTTTGGCAAGTCAAGGAAGAATTTATTTGCTTGCTTTCTCTTTCCCTTCCCTCTCCTGCCTTTCTTCTTTCCTTTGCCCTGCTTCCCTCCTCTTTCTCTTTCTAAATGATGGTAATCCAATTTTTCTTTTTTTTTTCTTGTTTTTTCAATTTTTCTTAATTCGTGAGTGTCTTAGCCAGTAAAAATACCAAACTAGGAATTTAATATAATTAGAGTTTTTTAAAAAAATCAACATTCTCTGTCATCCAGAGCAAGTCACTTTTTGAAGCCAAGAATTTTATCTGTAAATAAAGGAGTTGAATTAGTCTCTGAGGTCTTTTCTAAATCCGAAAAGTTATTACTGAAAACAAGCTGGTCACAAGGACAAATGTGATATAATAATACTCTATGGGGACCCTATTTAATAGGCCATGACAATCTCCCAGAGGAAAAGTAGGTCTTGCCCTCAGTTGTATGTTGTTATAGACAAGAACAGTGAGGAGCACAGCCAAATTGATCAAAGCCTTGGAGGCATGCCCCAACTGGGTTTGGAAATTCAGCTTAACTAGGTTTTGCTTTACTAGATCAGAAGTTAATATTAACTGTATGGACTATCCATCATTCATTCATTCACTAAAATTCATAAACCTTATGCTGACTTGTGCCGGGGATACAGGGTGGATCAAACATTATCCTTGATGCTTTTGGCAATGTTTCTCAATGAAATTTGGGTTAGTTGTTCTGGCAACTTTCCTGACTCCTCTTTTTCTTTTGGTCTCTATAATTCTCTATATTGTGAGAATAACAACATAGATCTGTGACAACATTTTGTACCCAAAACTTTTAGAACTGAAAAGACTTGAAAGAATTTCCTATTGGAAATTGGTTCTTTTCTTCTTTTTATCTCCCAAGCCTTTAGCAAAGACCAAGGTATTAGTTAAATTAATAACTATTTATTAACACTATGTGCCATTACTGTGCTGACTGAGTATTATTTAATTTTTGGTTTTTTGAACCACACTGAGATGTAATAAATTGTACCTTAATATTTTAAGTACAAGGTTTTATGAGATTTAAGATGTAGCCCCCAACACAGTCAACATATAGACCATTTATTTAATCCAGACAGTCCTTTTACAACTCTTTGCCTTCATTACTACCTCTTCACCCTCATCTTCTGCCCCAAGAGCCACTAATATAAATTCTATCACTATAGATGATTTTCACTTGTTCTAATACTTCATAATAATGAAATCATATAATAGGTACTGGTCGGTTTTATATTTCTTTAGCTCACCATAATGTCTGTGAAATTCATCCATGTTGTTTCACATATAAGCAAGTTTTATTGCTGAGAGGTGTCTATTATATAAACATACTAAAACTTGCCTATCCACTTATCTATTGAGGAATATTTGAGTTGTTTCCAGTTTAGGATAATAATAGAGTTACAATTAATATGCATGTACAAGCTTTCTTGTGAACATACATATTCATTTCTTTGGGGCAAATATCTAGAGGTGAAAATTCTGGGGCACAAGATAATTTATGTTTAGCTTTTTAAGAAATAGATTAGAGTTCTTCAGTAATAGTTTTATCATCTACACTCCTGCCAGATATAAGATTTCCAGATATTCCACGTCTTCATCAACATTTGATGTTGTTAATCTTTTGAATTTTGATCATTCTAATATGTGTGATGCATTTATTGTGGTTATATATGTACTTTTCTAATGGCAAGTGATGTTGAGCATTGTGTCATGTCTTTAATAACCATTTATGTAATTTATTTTGTAGAAGGTATTCACAAAACAAACTTTTGAATTGTAAGAGTTCTTAATATATTCTGGATACAAGGTCTTTGTGAAATATATGTATTGCAAGTATTTTCTTCTAATTTGTGTCTTTCCTTTCTATTCTTAGTATTTTTGATGAGCAGGAGATTTTACTTGTGACAACGTCCAACTTATGAATTTTTCTTCGTTTCTATGTTTAGTGCATTTATGTTTATCTATACTCACCTTCATAAAGATTACAGATTTTTTGTTGTTTTCGTTTAGAAGGTTTATAGTTTAACTTTTACTTATAGGTCTATGATTTATCTTGAATTAATTTTTGTGTGTGAGTAGAGGATGAGGCTCTTTTTTTTTCCTTGAGGGGTATTCAGTTGTATCACCATTTGTTGATCAGATTTTTCTTTCCCCATTGAACTGCTTTGACACTTTCGTCAACATCAATTAATCATGTATGTGAGGGTCTATTTTCAGACTGTTGATTTTGTTCCAGTGATCTAACTGTATAACCTCATGTAAATACCATACTTCCTTGACTACTGAGGCTTTATAGTAGGTCTTGAAATCATGTAGTATAGTTCCACTAATTTGACTATAGAATTCTGGGTTGAATTTTTTTCTTTCAGTGTTTTAAAGTAGTAATTCTATTATTTTTCCCCATTATATTTATGATGAGAAGTTGACCTCAATTCAAACACTCTTTGCTCTCTAAATAATGTGTCATGTTTTTCCTGGCTGATTTCAGGATTGTAATATTTAGATAGATCAATAGATAGAATATATGTGATATAAAAGTATATAAAAATATATTTTTCTCTTTAGTGTCCCAGTTACAGAGAAATGGATGAATGCAGTGTATCTTTATTTTACAGGTGTTGACTTTCTGCATAGTTTGATAAAATCTTTCAGTAAAAATATAATCTTAAAGGGGACATTCAGAAAGCCTCAAACAAAACTACTGAAAATGTCTTGTAAGATTTTAGCTGTTGCTAAACTGGCTTCTATTGAAATTCCTAGCTTGTGTTTGTAGAAATTTTGAGGGCAATTTTTGAAGAAATCTTAAAATGTAGCTTCTTAAGTTATAGTCATAAATAAAATGGTATTTATATGAATCACTTACTATTAGTAAACTAGGCCAGAAAATTAAATTCATAGAATTTTAATGATTTAGTGAAAATCAGATATTCTTGAAATTACATGATTTGTCTTGTTCTCCCAAATCAAATGCCTTCATTTAGTGAACTGTTTAATGTTTGCAAATGAATGCATTTCCTAAATATGCATGAGAATATATTTACTCAAGTAATATATTTACACGGTGTATGTCATTTTTGTTATAACAGCATTAAAATGTATTTTTGGATTCCTTGCCATTTTTATAGGGAACAATTAATGACAAGGGCAAGGTTAAACGTTTTAAGACTTTCTTCCCAGCAGAGTATTGATTGGCTATGGACACTTGATATGAGTATTGTTTTTAGTTGCTCCCACAATGTTTCTCTTTAAAACTAAGCTTCAGCATCAGCATGATTTGTATAGCAACTTTAGGTCTGCATAAGAACTTAAGGGCAACTCACATAATAAATGCCCTTAAATTGTTCTTCAATATTTTCTCTCCAAGTGAAGTTATAGTTCTGGCTTTCAAATGAATTGAGTCACTGGCTGGATCTGCGTGGAATTTTACTTACTTCTCTGAGTTAGATCTGAGAAGCTTTGACGGGTCCCTTGGGAAATGAACGGGCAGCTTCTATTGTGTTGTAAATATGTCTTGCTAGCTAGATATTTGAGGAGGGGCGTTTATTACCTCTTGTGTTAACTAGGGAAAACTTTCTGAAAAGAAGCCAAACTGAGCACTCACAAACAGTTTCTTATACCAGTAGCCCTGGGAACAGTGTGATCAAGAAAGATTCACGGAAAGCTAAACAACTTTGGCAAAAGTTCTCTTGAGAACATATTTTAAAAGATAACTTTATTCATTAGTGATATGTCTTCAATCTTGTAATTGTGGCCATTTCTCAGGGGTTACTGTAAATCATGAAGAATCCTTGACTAAAGGTGATATAAATTTTAATTTCACAGGCACACAAATAAATAAGATCTCCTAATTCTAGGTTACGTGAATAGCTGCACTAATTCTTGGACTTCATCTGAATGGATTTGAAAGATATATTTTCTTAAGGCTTATTTGAGCTTTGGAATCCACACACTATATCACTGAGTCTTTAATCCATGCAGAGGCCAATGTTCTGAATGGATCAACAGATATTCTGGAAAATGCAATTCCAATATGAAACACTCGCTATGTTGACAAGAGTTTTATGCTCAGGTGTTGTGGATGAGTTGGTATTAAAACACAATCTTTTATTTCTATGACACACATTCATGTGTAATTTGAGCCTTTTCTTGGAGAATTATAAATGACAAATATGTTGCTATTGACATTTATGATTGCAAAGGAAGGAGGTCCTTTATAAACTCCTTTTTAATCGTTGATGGAGCTTTATTTTTGCCTTTATTTTATTTTTTCCAAAATAGACTTTTATTTTTTAGAATACTTTGAGGATCACAGAAAACTTGACCAGGAACTACAGTGAGTTCTCATATACCTCTTCACCTTTGTGAACTTTCAAAAAGGAAGCTTCTATTTTTAAATATTTTAAGATTTAAAGGAAGTTTGAAGATAGTACAAAAAGTTCTCACATACTTTTCACCTAGCTCCTCTTAATGATAGTATCTTACATAACCATAACTGTAGTATATTATTAAAACTAGGAAATTAATGTTGGTACAATATTGTTAACTCAGGTTCAGAACTTATTTTACCAGATTTTACATGTACTCTTTAAAAAAAGTGTTTAGTCCCATGTTTAGTTTATTGTATGTACAGATTTAAGTAATCTTCAACACAGAATATAGAACCATTTCATTACTCCCTACACACACATGCACACACACACACACACACACAATCTCCCTCACATTACCTCTTAATAGTCCCACTGTTTTCCCAACCTTAATGGTTGGCAACTACTTATCTCTTTTCCATCACTATAGTTTTGTCACTTAGAGAATGCTTTACAAATGGAATCATGCAATATATAACTCTCTGAGACTTCTTGCATTCAATATAATATCTTTGAGATTTATCCAAGTGTTGTGTATATCAGTTGTTTTTCATATTTATTACTGAGTAAGATTTTGTTTTATAACAGTACCTTTATTTATTTATTTATTTATTTATTTATTTATTTATTGAAGAACATTGGACTAATTGTTAGTTTTTGGCTTAATGTTGCTATGAAAATTTATGCACAGTTTTTTGTGTAGATCTAAGTTTTTATTTCTTTAAGATAAATACCAAAAAGTATGACTGTTGGGTGGTATGGTAAGTGCATACTTTGTATTTAAGAAACTGCCAAACTATTTTCCAAGGTGGCTGCACCACTTATACTCTCAGCAGCAATGAGGGATGTAGTTTCTTGCCAGCATTTTTTAAAATTTAACTTTTTTTTCATCATTTTTAATCTTAGCCATTATAGCAGGTGTGTATTGGTATCTCCCTGGGGTTTTGGTCTGCATTTCCCTTATGGCTTATGATGTTGAATACATGTTCATGTACTGACTTTGCCATCTGTACATCTTCCTTGTGGGTGGATCTGTTCTGGATCCTCTATCTGTTCTATTGGCTTATGTGTCTCTGCCAACAATACACTGTCCTGATGGCTATAGTTTTACAAGTCCTAAAACCAGGTAATCTAATCCCTTAAAATTTATTCTTTTTAAATTATTTTTCTCTCATTTCCATATAAAATTTAGAATACCTTTGTATATATCTACAAAAATTTTTTCTGGAATTTGGATAGAATTGTATCAAACCTACACATCAATTTGGGAGGATTGAAATGTTTACTTTGTTGAGTCTCCCAGTTCATGAACCAATGTGTCTTTCCAAATGGATGTCAATCTTTGATTTCCTTGATTAGCATTTTGTAGCTAATGACACATGCATTCTAATGTACAATCTAATACACAGTCTTCTAATAATTAGAATGGTGGTGGCTCTGCTGCTTCTATCCCAGTCTCAGGTTTAAATGCCTCTTCTTATGGTCATTCAGGGGACTCAAAGGCCCTTATACCCAAAGAGAAATTACAGATTCCTGCTGCTTTTCCCATCTTGGGGGAATTAACCTTTCTTAGGTTCAATCACTTCCCAGTGGGAACTTGGTGCTATGTTCTCTCTCCTTTTGGCCTGCTCTGGCAGGATATCTCCTCTCTAAGCCATTAGAAGCCTTTACTGGTCTCTCTTGAGGTGAGAAAAACAGCTACCAATACCTGTTATGTTTTTCTTTCATCTTTCCTCTTAATAAAAATAAATGTTGACCATGTCCTGTGTGGTATAAGCGAGCTAGTGATTTTCCCCACAACGTATCCACAGGGCAGGGCTCTCCTCTATAAATAAAGATGCTTTCACCAGGATGGGGACTCTGAACAATGCCTGATGGTTCTTTTACGATGTACTTCTTAGTAGATGCTTCTACAAATTCATCAATCAGTGCCTGGTTTTAAGTAAGGTAGGACAGAGACATAACTCCTATGCCTGAAAGCTGTCAGCCAAACAGTAGGCTTCTGTGCAGGCATCTTTAGATTTTGCTTTAAGATTAAAAACCATAAATCAGAATTTGAATTCTAGCAAGCAGACTCATCTACCCTAACCTCTTTACAATTCTAAAATAGCCAGTTCATAGATAGAGAACAGATTGACAGCTGTCAGAGGGGAGGGTGTTGCAGGGCTGGATGAAAAAGGTGAAGAGATTAAGCATAAAAACAAAAGACATCTCATAGACACAGACAATAGTATGGTGATTACCAGAGGGAAAGGATAATGAGGGGAGGTAGAAGACAGGATGGGGAGATAAATTATGATGGAGGGTGATGAACACATAATACAATATACAGAAGATAAGTATTAGAGAATTGTATACCTGAAACCCATATAATTTTATTAACCAGTGTCACCCCAATAAACTCAATAAAAATAAATACATTAATTAAAACAGCCAGTTCAAGGAAATTCAAATTTCATAGTGAAAGTGTATTTAATTGCACAACAGTAGGGTTTTAGCACAAATATAATTCCTGCTATTGTTTTGTTAAGTTTTCATTTTCTTCAATGGAAAATAAAAGTACTGATAGCATGGGGGGGATGGTAATTAATATCCAAAGAGTTAACAAATCCTTCATTTGAATTATTTGTTAATTGAAAAAATATTATGAATTATGAGAAACTAATGGCCACCCACCACAAATCCTTGTTCAATTTACTACGTAGTGAGTGACAAAATGTGCCCCCAAATTTATGATCCCCAAATTTTTATTGTAGTCCAGACCTCTATGTCTAATTCTAGACTCACATATACTGTTTTCAATCTTCACTCCCACTGTGTATCTTGAAAACATCTCAATTTGACATGCTCACAACTGAACTCCTCATCTTTCCCCACAAACCTATTCACTCAGAATAAAAGCCACAGTTCTTGCCATGGCCTGGAAAGCTGCCCCTGACATGGTCCATTACCTTTTGACCTCACTTCTAGCATTCCTCCACCTTCTTCACAATCCATGCCAGCTAAAGCTTCCTTTTTCTTTTTAATAGAATATTTAAGATACATTTCAGTCTGTGGTGTTTGCCATGGCTATTCCCTCAGACTGTATCTCTCCCTCCCTAACTTAATGTGATCCACTCCTTCACGAAGTTCAGGTGTGCCCAAAAGTCACCTTTACCCCTGAGGCCCACCATGAACACTCCATTTAAAATCACAACCCAGCCAAAACCGGTTTTGCTCAGTGGATAGAGTGTCGGCCTGCGGACTGAGGGGTCCCAGGTTCGATTCCGGTCAAGGGCATGTACCTGGGTTGCAGGCACATCCCCAGTAGGAGATGTGCAGGAGGCAGCTGATCGATGTTTCTCTCTCATCGATGTTTCTAACTCTCTTTCTCCTTTCCTCTCTGTGAAAAATCAATAAAATATATTTAAAAAAAACTATCACTAAAAAAAAAATAAAAAATAAAATAAAATAAAATCACAACCCTTCCCAACACACATGACCTCCCCCCTTATCTTGCTCTGCTTTTTCTTTTTAAAAATATAACTTTCAGCCTTCCAGTATACCAAATATTTTTATTTATTTATTATAGTCTTATTTATTTTTTGTTTTCTCTAAATTGTAAGGTCTATGCCAGCGGGGGTTTTTGCCTGTTTCGTTCACTGAAGTAATCCTGGCAGCCAGAAACGTAACTCCCATGTAGTAGATGCTCAGTACATATTGATTGAGTGACCTTGGTAAGGTACCAGCGCTCAAAGCTTAATTTGCAAACTTTGAGTAGATTAAAGATGGAAAACATCATCATCATCATTGTCGTTGTGGTCATAGTGGTCTTGATGTTGTTATTATGAACCCCACTCTAAAGCATTTAACCACTGAACTTCCTATGGTATATAATTTGAAAATTTTTAGAATTTCATTCAAATTGAAAATAAATAGGGTCCGAGGGGCTTTTTCTATAGTAAGATGTGTGAGTTTCATTGAGAGGACATTGTGATTTTTGTTTTAATTTCTTGTCCTTAGTATTTTAAAACTGTATTTTCTAGGCCAGCTGGTATGGCTCAGTAGTTGAGCATCAACCTATGAACTAGGAGGTCATGGTTCAATTCCTGGTCAGGGCACATGCCTGAGTTTGGTGCTCAGTACCCAGTGGGGGTTGTACAGGAGGCAGCCAATCAATGATTCTCTCTTATCATTGATGTTTCTATCTCTCGCTACCTCTCTCTTCCTCTCTGAAATCAATTAAAACATATTTTAAAAAAATTTAATGCATTTTTCTAGTTCATATCTATGTTTAGATAATTGACATTATTAAAGAAGTGACATATGGCGAGATGCTGCTATATCCACTTTTAAATCCTCCCTGACCATGGATGAGTCTGTTTAATTAAATAGACCTTGACTGATAAAGCCATTTCTGCCTCCTTAATAAGACACTCTCAATTCTAATAAAACTTCCAGTTACATTTTGTAAATTATTATTTTCCTAAATGTCTTACAAGAAGAGTGTTAAAGCTTATTTACTTTAACGTACTGTGGTGTTTCAGCATCTTTAGCAACATTTATTTAGCCGTAGCCAGAAATGTTTCCAGATAATATAAATTCTTCTGACAGAAAAAAATAGCTAATATTTCTAACCTTAACAAATTGACTCTTTAAAAAATAATTAGTTAATTGGGTCATCCATACTTCAGCTTCTTAGGTGTGTGTGTGTGTGTGTGTGTGTGTGTGTGTGTGTGTGTGTGTGTGTTTAACTTAGAGATCTATTTTGCCGTTAACTTCAAATCCTAGTGGATATTTATAAATACTGTTTGGACACTTTGATCAGTCCTAGTGAATTCTCATTTTGTGTTTACATATAAGTGCTACCATAGGTATAAGAAAGTAAAAAATAATACATAAACTGGATAAACATAATTCTTTTTACATCAAAGTTAGTTTCCTTTTTCAGAAACTACAGTCAATACTTAAGTATTTTTTATGACTAAAAAACAAATTTATTTTAGATTTACTTGGCATTTTCTATCTACTATTTTTGCCATGCCTACCAATGAAACAGATATTTTGCTTTAAGATGTAGTCAAAATCAATTAACTAAAATCTAATAAAATAATTAGAGCCTTCAATCTATTAAATTCATTTTTAATATGTTTTTATTGATTCCAGAGAGAGAAAAGAAGAGGAAGAGAGAGATTGAAACATCAATAATGAGAAAGAATCATTGCTTGGCTGCCTCTTGCACATCCACTGGGGATTGAGCCAAAACTCGGACATGTGCCCTGACCGGGAATTGTACTATAATCTCCTGGTTCATAAGTGAATGCTCAACCACTGAGCAACACAAGCTGGGCTAACTTTATTTTTAATTCATCATAACTTTTAGAACAAAGAAGAAAGCATAGGATATTAATTTTTAAAAATCTTATTGCTTTTAAGTTTTCTGACATTACTTAACACTTATCCTCATCTCTCATATTTCTATTATAAAAGGTACTGTCATAAAGATTGAAATGATGTACTGTGGCTTGAGAAGTCAAAATTCAATTTAATTTTAAAATTCAATTAAGTTTACATTACTGTTTTAACTAAGATGTTAGAATAGATCTTTTAGAAAGATAGACTAATGTTAGTCCTAAGGAAATCAACAAAAACATATGTCCAGGACATTAAATTCCTAAACTTTCTTTTCTATTTAATTCAAAAATTCTAATCTGAACAATGTAAACTACAAGTAATAAGGTGAAATAATGGTCTAAGAAAAGGAAATAATATTTGCTAAATACCCAAGAAGTGGTAGTTATCACTCTAGGTATATTAAATATGCCCGGAACTTCATGTTCCTACCAATATATAATGTAAGCTCTTTGAAGTAAAGAATATGTATTTGGCAAAAAAATCTCATATCACAGGAAATTAATTATGATGAAAGTTGATTTCTTTGAAAGCCTCATTTTAAACTTCAAAGTTTCACTCTTTTGGTTCTACTAAAAATATTTTTCTAGGCAAAGGCAAAAAGATGTACATAATCTATTTCATATTTGCCACAATGTGATGAAAATTGGAAAATTTGAATCATTGTCCATTGAACAGTTGGAGGAGCTGATGCTATTCCGATAAAAATGAGACCTTTTTTATTAAATAATTTTGATCAAAGAACCTTCAGATGTCAACTTGATTATTCAAAGTAATGTATAACCATGTCAAAATGTTTTGCTGACATAAGTTGTGTTTGTAGACCTTGGTATTACTATAGCAACATGACAGCTTATGCTCTTAACTGTGTAAGCATGTGATTGTGCTTTTGTTTTCATGGCTAACCAGAGTTAACATGCATAACTCTCTATAAAGTTCAGCCTTGGAGGGTGCAAAAGTTGATGGTAGGGAATCATAACTTTAGATACCTCACTTTAAATACAAAGAAATGAACAACCACAGAAAGAGAGTGATTCGACTAGTCATTTTCAAGTCTAGAATATGACAAGAATCCTGAATCATAGGGAAAAGTGTATGTTATAAAATAATTCTGAATGTATAGAGTCACATCTATAAGACAGGTATTTCAGGGGCAGAATTATGATATAGATCATGTTGCATATAAGCATGTGCTGTAAATGTGCATTTGTGTATTTTTTATTTAATATATTTTTATTGATTTTTTTTACAGAGAGAAAGGGAGAGGGATAGAAAGTTAGAAACATTGATGAGAGAGAAACATTGATCAGCTGCCTCCTGCACACTCCCTACTGGGGATGTTCCCACAACCAAGGTACATGCCCTTGACCAAAATCGAACCCGGGACCCTTCAGTCCGAAGGCTGACGCTCTATCCACTGAGCCAAACTGGTCAGGGCAATATGCATTTGTTTTTAAGCAATTCCAGGAAATGTGATGACCTGGTTATTCACAGGAAAGGTAGAATTCGGCTTTCAGGTTGCCAGTGCACTGTTAAATGCCACGAAAGTGGTAGTTTATCTGAAATGCAAAAGAAAAATACTTCTTTCCTGAATACATCCTATTGACTCATGAGCCATTCATACAAGCTCGTCTTGTTTCAGATTGGCTTCCCTGTATATCCTTCCTTTTTCTTTGACTTAAACTTTAAAGAGAGAGGGAAAGCTAGAAATGCCACACTTTTTAGATGTCTTAGATCAGGAGTACTCATGATCATTAAAGAATAAAGCTCATTCCCCCTACAGTCTCTACTCAGCGCTTTATCAGCAGGCACATGGCCTTTGATGCTTCCTTACTTTGATTGGCTGTTTTAATGTCAAGGACATTGTGAGGAGGTTGTTTTCACTCAGCTACAAGAACATTTTGGTCTGGCTCTAAACTCACTTTAACAAAAGAGTCATAATATACACTCTGCTCTAACTCATATTCTAGAGGACTTATTTCTTAAATTAGTTCTTAAATTAAACAAATGGTGAAATTTCTGACACCAACTCTCTTTGACAAATGACTTTGGTGCAGATCTATAGAGTATAAGATTCTTATTCCTTACAGTCCTAGGTTGCTAAAACAATGACAGGTATCCCAGTTTTAGATAGTAGTATAAAGACACCTCTTCTCACATCTCCTTTCTGAATTCAGCCAAAAGCAAACAAAAGAATAGAATAGAATAGAATAGAATAGAATAGAATAGAATAGAATAGAATAGAATAGACAAAAGATTTCCTCATTAAACATATGAAGCACCCATAACCCCAAACCACACAAAAGAAAGTGGACAACTAAGTGGGTCAGAGTGAGGGAGCATGCCACCTGCAATTGCAGATTTGCAGCAGAGGCTCTGACTTCATCAGGGGCCATGGAAAAGCTGTGAGAATTTCCCTGGACCTTATTAACATCTAAAAGGGGCAGAAGAGGTGAGGCTGCAAGAAAAGAAACAATGAAGACATGGCATCGTTTCAAGAAGACTGATGGTATGGCAAGAGAGTAGAGAAACAGTGGGTCTAGGTCTAGGCTGATCAAGGCTGGTCACTTGTGGGACTTGAATCTAAGCTAGGAAGACTACTTGTCCTGAGTAGAATTAAACTTCCTGGTGAAGAATGATGATGAGAAAATGTCCAGAGACAACAGAGCAATGATCAAAGTCTAAACTACTAGCACCCATTTCTTCTCTCTTTCCTTCCTTCCTTCCTTCCTTCCTTCCTTCCTTCCTTCCTTCCTTCCTTCCTTCCTTCCTTCCTCTCTTTCTCCTCCACCCCTTCCTTCTCCTTCTTCTCTCTCTCTCTTTTCAAGCCCTTTGCCTTCCAGAAGCAGAAAGAAATGTCCTGAGATGTGTTTACATTTTTAAAGACATTATGGCCCTGAAATCAATTGATTTTTTTAAAATGGGTTATAGGAGGTATAAATAGTGATGGACAGAGACTTGACTTGGGGTGGCAAACACACAATTCAGTGTACAGATGATGTGCACCTGAAACCTGTAAAATTTTGTTAACTGGTGTCACTCCAATAAATTCAATAAAAAGGAAACACACACACACACACACACACACACACACAAAATGGGCTATCAAGGAACACTACTCTAGCATTCGTTTATTTTTAAAATTTTCCATTTAGTTAAACCCATAAAAGAAAAATCTTGGCACATGAAGGGTTACCAGCACCTTAAACTAGAGACTTTCAGTTTTACTATGTATTTTTCTTCTCAGATTTGTCCATCTCAAACACTGTACTGAGAAGGGAGAGGGAACTTGAGTGAGGAAGGAGAGGGTCCACAGACAGACTTCAAATATCTAGTAATAAGGCCCATTGTGTAGAGATCTTGCATTAGGATAACTCTGTGCACAATTCCCAAAATGCCATCCTGTGTGTATACAATTCACATTGTACTAGTAAATCTACACAGTTTTCTGTAAAAATTCATGGAAATGATATGGAAGCTTTTCTAAAGATCAGTCATTAAATAAATTCTGTCTACCAATCTTTTGTCCAATTTCTAATGAGTACCATTTCCTGAAGTTGTGTTTTATTATATTTTCTTCATAGACAGAATAGTGATTTAATGATTTTGCTAGCACCAACTTGTAATAGACAATTTGCTATGAAAGGTACCACAGTTGTCTTTGGTTTTGATTTATGGCTAGGTCCAGCATTAATCTTTGGTTCAGAGCTTTACTGCATTTGAACTGAGCTGCAGCGCACCGCACTACAGCTCCATTCAAATACCTTGTTTTAAAAGGCTTCAGGTAATATGGGGTGAGGGTGGGAATCACTGTATACATTTATCAGTGGCCCTTCTCCAAGTATATTGTGTGAAAACATACAGAAAGCATGCCAAGAATCTTTACCACATCCTTCTATTTTCATTATAATGGCAAAAGTACATATTACAGATAAATTGTAAAATATAAAAATATACACAACATTGAAATGCACATTTGAGGAAAGGAAGGGGATTCCCTGGGGGGTAATACTGCTCAAAGGTGCGGAGGGGTCAGGGATGCCTGCTCTGTATCCTTTATTTGGTAATAAAACGGAGCTTTCACATTTTGAAGCAGCTACTTCCTGCCGTCAAGATAAAATGATCACATCAAAATATCACTGCTGTCAAAATGTCATGTCAAAATGACCTAGTCAAGATGTCTTGCTGCATGTCACACTGTTCTGGTTTCAAGATTTCACTATTTCACCCTCAAATATCACCACACTCCTGATAAAAACAAAACTTGTCTCACATATACTACCTTGGTCTTTAGCATCCCTGGTCATCATTTCCACTGAAGTCACTCTTTGATCTCTAGAAAGTGTCCAAGTGTGGTTAAATTATTCTTATCAACCATAAAATAATTAGCAAAGATGTGCCAGACACTGTTTTAAGCATTTTACATGGACAAATTCATTTAATGCTATACAATTCTTATGAGGAGGCACTATTTTTACTCCAATTGTAGAGGGGAGGAAACTGAGGCAGAAGGAGTTTTGTGTGGTGTTTTTCCTTAAGATCACAGTTAATATATAGTGAAACCGAGACTCACACTCATAACTCTGGCTTCAGAACCTGGCCTTTCAGGCACTGTTGAAGGTATGCTGTACGGTACTGCACGATACTGTATGTACACTAAAGAGCAGTATGAGTGATTCCTGTCCTATCCACACACTTGCTCACTTTTGCTCATTGACATTAGGTAAAGCTCTGGTGACGGTTATTGAGAGATATCAGGAATATAATCACACAGAGAAAAAACAGTCATTTGTGGACACAGAAGAAGGTGGCCATCTGCAAGCCAAGGAGAGAGGCCTCAGAGAAATCAAACCTGCCAAAACTTTGATCTTGGACTTTCAACTTCCCAAAATGTGAGAAAACAAATATCAATTGTTGAAGCCCCCCAGTCTGTGATATTTTGTTAGGACAGCCCTAGCAGACAAATAAAATTGGTACAGATATTGGGGGTATATAGATCCATTATAAATGCTTATAAAAATTTTTTAAATTTTTCAGTTTCAGAGGTGCAGCCCATGAAAATGAGTTTCTGATGAATAAGTGTAGTGCTTTTTGCCTGATGATTTTGATTGGCTGGTGTATGTGAGTGCAAGTATGTGTGTATTATCTGTATAAATTTCTAACAATAGCCATTATTCTATTTCAGGGACTGGCTTCCAATATGTATAGTAGTAGACAAATATATTAGGTATGTAATATTAACATTTGTGAACAAAAATTTATAAGGTGTTTAAAATAAAACTTGTGTCCATTTCACTGGTGAATTTTTTAAAAAATATATTTTTATTAATTTCAGAGAGGAAGGGAGTGGGAGAGATAGAAACATCAATGATGAGAGGGAATCATTGATTAGCTGCCTTCTGCATGCCCCTACTGAGGATCAAGCCTGCAACTTGACTCCGACCAGGAATCGAAACAAACCCTGACCCCCAGGTTCATAGGTTGATGTCAACCACTGAGCTACACTGGCCGGGCATCACTTGTGAATTTTGATAGTTGACTTAGCTAATGTGGTGATTAGACAGTTTATATCTGTGTTTTATTTTAACAAAAAATATATACATGCAATAGTGAGTTGTGGCTTACTTTTTTTTTCAGAGAAGCATCAATTGTAAATGCACTTAAATTGATATGACCTATAAAACATTCATTTGGTGACAATTAAATAATCTTTTTTTCCTACTAAAATAAGATTTCCCAAAGTATATGTGACTTCTAGTCAATATACTTTTTTTTTAAGAGAAGAAGGGAGAGGGAGAAGGATAGATCAGAAACATCAATGAGAGAGAAACTTTGATCAGTTGCCTCCTACAAACCTCCTACTAGGGATGTGCCCGCAACCAAAATACATGCTCTTGACTGGACTCAAACCTGGGACCTTTCAGTCCACAGGCCTACACTCTATCCACTGAGCCAAACCAGTCAGGGCCAATATACTTTTAGTTTGACTAGGATTCAATGTAAAATGCAAAGAAGAAAACCATTATATTTGGAAATTGTGTGTCTTATCACTAAACATGTTGGTAGTTAAATTAATGTCAAATCTTTATTTATTGAAAACTTAAAAATAACTTCTTTTAATATTTAAAAATTCTATACCTTGGAATAATAAAGACAATCATATATCTAATCATATCAATAGACCACTAAGTATTATATAGGCTATGGTACCTAAATTATAAACAAATGCTCTAATCTGAGACTTCTCTTATTAAAACTTCAAAAGAAATCTGTTGTAAATAAAAGTCCTGGACTTGAGATTTCAAATTAACTATGTATTTGTTTATTTCTCCATTACTGATAGTTTCATTTCTAACATAACAAAATTAGTAATAAAAATCTGATAAGAAAAAATTAGTATCGCTACTTTGGTGGAGAATTTAATAACATTTTAATAACTAGGAGTTTTTATACACTTTGACACAGAAATTTCTATTTATCCTTGCATATACCCAAAATGTTTTTCAAGAAGTAAATATACAAAAATGTACAATGCAATGTTATTTATTATGTTAAAAATTCTATTAATATGGGACTAGAACAGTGATGGCGAACCTTTTGAGCTCAGCATGTCAGCGTTTTGAAAAACCCTAACAACTCCTGGTGCAGGGTCACATATAGAAATTTTTTGATATTTGCAACCATAGTAAAACAAAGACTTATATTTTTGATATTTATTTTATATATTTAAATGCCATTTAACAAAGAAAAATCAACGAAAAAAATGAGTTCGCATGTCACCTCTGACACGTGTGTCATAGGCTCGCCATTACTGGACTAGAAGAATAAATTAGTATGCAACCAAATTGCAGAATACTAGTAACTGTCAAAATTTAGGCATAAACAAATCAGAAATACTATGTCCCTGTTAAAAAATTAGGTGGTGTTTTGAAAATATTCCCAAGAGCAAGTGAAAAGAGCAAAGACAGCATTTTATTCTGTTTGCTTTTCCTCTAGTTGATCGGGAGACTTTAATAGGAATTCCTTTAGAAGAGTAGGCTGAAGGCAGGAAGAAGGGAGGCTGCCTTTGTTTTGTGCCTGCCTTCCCATGTTTTAGAATTTCTAACTAAGCATATAAATTGTATAGAATTAATAAGCTAAAAGCCACTGTGTATGTCTCCTTTCAGATAAATTTTTTTTTCAAGAAAAAAACAAAACAAATAGCATAGAACTTAAATGTTCTCATACACAAATGATAAATATGTGAGGTGATGGTTATGTTAATTAACTTGATGGGGGGAAATCCTTTCACAATATTAATGTATATCAATGAACCACTTTAAATATATTCCAATTTTATTTGTCAATTATATCTGAATAAAGCTGAAAGAATAGAAGAAAAAATATTAGATAAGTTATTCTTTTGTTGTATTGTTTTATTGATTTCAGAGAGGAGGGGAGAGGGAGAGAGAGATAGAAACATCAATGATGAGAGAATCATTGATGGGCTACCTCCAACATGCCCCACTCTGGGGATTGAGCCCACAACCCAGGTATGTGCCCTTATCTGGAATTGAACCTGAGACCCTTCAGTCTGCAGGCTGACGCTCTATCCACTGAGCAAAACTGGCTAGGGCTAGGTTATTTTTAACACATAGTTTACAAGTAAAAGATTTCTCCTATCTTATTCAAATCATATTCAAAATGTTTCCTTTGCTACTTTCAAAATGAGGGTTGTAGTATTCACTACCACTCTCAATGGACATTATCCTTTTTGGACACTAGAGGGAGATTAGAAATGAGATAAAATACATTGAAGAACCAAAATGGCTTCTAAAGGTCTGTGACTGAAGCTCCTCACTCCTATTGCAAGTCTCTATAGAACTAAGGCATTAGTACAACCACGGTTGACTTTGCTGATATATTCCTAAGAGCTTGTGTGTAAATTGAATCATATTTTACGTTATCCTGGAGAGATTGTTATTGAGAAGAGCCCTACTGTGAATTGTCTCTAAAAAAAATTGAGTCTGTCATAAAGCAGAAAATTACTTCCAGTTTATCATTAGATACAAAGAATGTAGTATTTTATTATCTTATTTACCAGCATATACTGTAAACTTGAGGTGTGCTTTGTATTGGTATAATCCATTTTGTAAACCTTAAAAAATACAGGTATTAAATAAATGCTTCATAGTGTAATTCTCCCAGGCTAATGGAATAAACAGTTACTGTGTCTGTTTTTGTTTTATTTTACTAAGCTAATTTATTTATTTTTTGAACTAATAATTTATTTCCACAGATATTGGCAGCATGACTATTACCCTGTAGGTTCTACAAACTTTTTTTTCTACAAACTTTCTTTTTAATTTTATTAAATTTATTGGGGTGACATTGGTTAATAAAATTATAAAGGTTTCAAGCGTACTATTCTATAATATATCATCAATGTATTGCATGTGTTAATTTAAAGGACTCGCTGTCTGAATCCTACTAAACAGCCCCCTGTTTTCATCTATTCATTCAGTCAATAATTTCTTTGTTTTCTATAAACCTGGCACAGTAATTATCACTGGTGATAAAAAAAAAAATCTCAAAATTTTGAATTCTAATGGGAACAGACAAGAACCATATAAGCATAAAAATACATAATGATATTATCAGAAAATGTGAGTATAATCAGCAAAATTTAAGTATTATATGCTAAACATTAGTAATAGATACTTGGTTCTCCCATACTTCTGAGTATATGTTTGTTGTACTTCTCCACCCTCTTGAAATTATGCATGGCCCTGTGACTAGTTCTGGCTGATAAAGTGAGTAAAGTGGTAATGTGATTGACACACTGAAGGATCGCTAGTAGCTCTTTCTCCCTTTGATGTGGCAACTAGGTAAGCGCGTATTGACATGGAGGCATCATGAGACAGGAGACTGAGCTATCTATCACATAGAAGGTGCCTTAGCCGAAACGTTGCCTGGACCTTACCTGAAAAATGTATGTGAGTAAGAACAACAACTTTTGTTGTTTAGAGTCAATAAAAAATTGGAGCTGTTTTTCACCACAGCATAGCCAAGTGTGTCCTGACAGCCACACGGGAGAGTGATGGGGGACTGCTCCTCAGTCAGGATGGTCAGGGAAGGGCTTCCTGACAAACTAGCAATAACAATACAGTCAAGAAGGGTTAGCCATGGAGAGGAATGGTTCTTAAATATTGCCCAGTGGACCCACTGCTTCAGAATTATTGGAGTAGACTTGTCAAATGCATAGATAGATAGCTTGGCCTCACCCAGACTTGCTGAATTAGAATCTCCAGGGGATAGTCTCAGGATTCTATAAATTCAATAAACTCCCCAGATTATTTTGATGCACAACCAGGTCTTAAAAGCATTTAATTCAGCTTCAAGTCCTGATTACATTTCTCTTATATATGATGTAAAATGTAAAATTTTTATTATATACTTCTCTATCTTTTTCTTGATCTAAAAGGGGGAAAATAAAGGGAAGAATATGTTTTGATTCTCATCGAAAGAATTTTATTTTTTTCTGTAGTTCTGAGAGAATGATTTCATTCCATATGTGTCTGAATTAGTTTTATGGAATTAACTTTGTCTTCACATCACAGTAATACCAAAACTGATCTTTTTTGTTTGACTTATATTGGCAGGATCAAATTGTAGCATAAACAATGACATTTCTTAAAAAATTATCTGCATTGTTGAAAGTATTACAGATGTCCCTTTTTTTCCTCATTGACTCCATCCACCTTACCCCCCTAATTTCCCCCAACCCCTGGCCCCAGGCCTTCACTGCACTATTGTCTGTGTCCATGGGTTATACGTCTATGCATACAAGATCGTTGGCTAATCTCTTTCCCCCCTCCCCCCTTCCCTCTGAGATTTGTCAGTCTGTTCCAGGCTTCCATGTTTCTGGATCTATTTTAAACAATGGCTTTTTGAGAAAGAGAAACATCAAGGTGGTCCAGAATGTTTTTGCTGTTTGAATCTAAAAACAATGAAGCCCATTTATTGCCCGTTTATCATGTGCACACCATCACCCTGCAATGACATTTTGTTTTAGAAAAATGTTGGAATTTAAAAATTTTTGCTCTTTTCCTTTCAAGGATACACTAAGAATTATTTTAATAACTACATTTTCAGGGTGAATTAAATAACTTAACCAAGGGGCTATTAAATGATTGATTACTGAGCAATGCTGAATTTGGGGTCTCCATTCTAGTGTGTGTTTTTTATGTATATGGAGACTGAATGACTAAACCTGCATTCAAGGTTCTGAATTTGGGACTAAATAAGGAAAACTGAGGGAGCACCTACCACAGACAATTTCTTTGTAAGGATACCCATATTAGATGTCTCAAGCTTTTCAAAGCAAAATATAAGGTGTGTTAACAAACCTAGGCCACATTGCAATACCTATGGCAATACACTTTTAAATAAAATGGAGAGAGAAGCTATACGGGGCAGAGTGATCATTTATGCTTATCTCCACTCAGTCCCAGAACCCCCTTCAATAAGAGTAATGAATATGTTATACCATTTTATGTCTTTATACAAAGACAAAAGAATAAACCCTAGCCAGTTTGGCTCAGTGGATAGAATATTGACCTATGGACCAAAGAATCCTGCGTTCGATTCTGGTCAGGGGCACATACCTTGGTTGCAGGCTCCATCTCTGGCCCTTGTCAGAGCACGTTCAGGAGGCAACCAATCGATGTGTTTCTCACACATCGATGTTTCTTTCTGTCTTTCCCTCTCTCTTCTATTCTCTCTAAAAATCAATGGAAAAATATCCTCCATGTAGGATTAACAACAACAACAACAAAAAGAAAACTAAACAAAATCCCACAAGAAAAACGAAGATGAAAGAATAGGATAAAATCCTATTGCTGCAATAATAGAAGAGAATTTGATAGCAGTAAATCTTGTCTCCAACTACCACAAAGACACTCTGTACATGTATATGTATGTTCTTCAGCACCACAGCCCCATCCCATATGATCCCCAATATTACTCCATAAGAAACAATCATTGAGTGAGTGAATGATTGATTACACAAATTTTCGGAGAGGCTCTAGATGACAAAACAATATCACTTTAAGTACCAGATGACAAGCAAAATAAATGAATAAATATTCTATGTTGGTCTATTTCCCTAGTCCAGGACCTGGGAAAAAAATCTAAATAGTAATTTGGAAAGGCACAAATGCTGACAATTCAAAGATCCTTTAAATTCTGTCTGGCCTTTGGGTTAAACAATAACACTTGTTCAATTATTATTATTGTTAAAATCACCACCCCAGGGAGCTCATCTATCCCCTCCATCTAGAGACCAACACACTCCAAAGTAGCAATGACTTTTCTTGTGATTTCCATATTACAAATGTATTATGTAATTTCTGTCCAAGATAAATGTTGAGGTGTTTATTTAGATTTATGTTATTCTAGTTGTCTCAGAAAGCAGCAGAGAAACTTTAATCAACCACAAATTTGTTCTCCAATTTATCACCTCCTCACTACTTCCCCGAATTGAAAACTAGAGCAAAAATGAACCTTGCTGTAGAATCACATTTTCTGCATGAACCTCTTTAAAACCTTGAGATTCAGTCTCTTTCATATGCTCTGAATTAAATTTTATTACATTTTCTGAAAAAGCATCATCACATCAAAATTTTCTATGCTCTTTGAGTTAAAATACAGAGGAAGGATCTGTGGAGAAAAATGATTGGCTGATTGAGTACCTGATAAGTCATTTGAATGAAATAAATTGCTAATCATTAGGGATACAGTTTCATTAATGTAAGATGACTAAGTTCTAGCCCTGGCCAGGTAGCTCAATTGGTTAGAGCAGGGGTCCTCAAACTTTTTAAACAGGGGGCCAGTTCAATGTCCCTCAGACCGTTGGAGGGCCGGACTATAGTTTAAAAAAAAACTATGAACAAATTCCTATGCACACTGCACATATCTTATTTTGAAGTAAAAAAACAAAACGGGAACAAATACAATATTTGTATTTGCATGTGGCCCACGGGCCTTAGTTTGAGGACCCCTGGGTTAGAGTATCATCCTGATATGCCAAGGTTGTGGGTTCCATCCCTGGTCAGAGCAATGAATGCATAAATAGGCGAAACAACAAATCTCTATATCTATCTCCCTTCCTCTCTCTCTTCAAAAATCAACAAAATACACTTAAAACTATGAATATGTTTAGAGATCTGCTGTGCAATACTCTTTCCATAATTAAGAATATTATATTGTAGACTTAAAAGTCTCCTAAGGGGGTAAGTCTTATTTAAGTATTTTTTATCAAAATAAAATAAAAACTAAAATTGTTATTTTTTTTAGTACCTGGTTCTCAGGAGCAAGAATTTGATTTATTTATGTTCCTTTAACTGACAGTGGCAGAGGTATGCCCTTTAGGAAGCAGGCCTATTTTAATATTTTTGAAAGTCAGTAAGTCCACTATGCCTGTAAATATTTGAATACTATAAATGTCTGGTGCTGAGAAGAAGGAAGGATACAGTGTTTCATTATGTCCTCCATTTTTATAAAGCTGGTGACCATGGCAACCAGGTGCTGCAAACTGACCCCAATGGAGGACACATTTACCACTTTATCTAAATTGCCACTGGAAACACACAAGCTTTATAGATTTGTTGAATTGCCTTAGTTATTTTCTTGAAGGAATTTAAAACGAGAGAAATGGCTTCTTTTTTATCCAAAGAAGTAGAATTATGTTTGCACTGTTTAGTGCAGGTAATATTTATACACGACTTGAGGTTTTAAAAAACAAAGGAAGGAGATTTGTACGTGCATAAGACAGATGGATCACATATGAGTATCTTGTTCCATCCCAGAACCCCTTCAATAACAGTAAAAGGGTATAAAGTATACAATTTTGTGCCTTTATACAAGACAAGAGAGCAGGAGAAGAGATGACAGCAGGCCAGTTTGTCAACGGAATTTTGAAGGTTGAAAAATAGATGGATGAGTCAGAACTGATTTAGCAGAGCAGAGATGCTGAAATCAAACTGCCTGTTGGAAAAGGAGGGAATGAAAATAATAGGTAGGCTGATTCATGCTGTAGAATCCTCAAAGGAACCATGATTGAAGGGACTAGAATCTTCTAAATGAAGTCCAGGAAATGGAGTGAAGCCAAAAATAGAGTGTGGTCGACTGGTTGACTGAGCACTCATATTCTAAAATTCACACCCCAGACACTGAATTAGGTAACTCCTCTGGAAAGGGAGGCTGAGGGAACAGTGGGTCACAGGATGGAAAACAGGGTAATGAATGAAAATTTGACTACCAAAGAGCTAGACACCCAGACCCTGCTTGAAGAGCTCTCAGGTATGTACTAACCAGGTTGGCTATACAATGGGACTTCTATTTTAAATTATCAGCCTCATAATAGTGTTAGTTTTTAAACAATGTAGGCCAGCCAGACTACCTAGTAGCTGATCACAGACTTAGGAGCGAGTCCAGCCAAGACTAGAACTACCTCACTGAGCTCTATCAGATTAGATGACAGACAGAATCATGAACTAAATAAATTATTATTGTTTTAAGGCAGTAAATTTGAGATGGCTTATTCTGTAGCAAATGCTAACTCATCTCTCACTGTCTCCTTCTTCCCACACTTCCCCAGTACATAAAGGTAGGTTTTCATCTCTTCTCCCTTTCTGTCATGGACTGTACTTAAGTATTTCACCGATTGCCATTCATCTTCCTGGGAACATGAAGCCTCACAGTGCAGTCTTAATGGCAGAATCAATCTTGTCTCCACACAGGAACTGTGTGATCTAATCTGTCAGGCCAATTTCATGTGATGTTAATGATATCTAAAGGAATTTTAAAATCACTTTCTTTTTTTATGAAGCCTGGCTTCTAAGACAATTTTATTGTTGCAGACTCAAAAATTCTACTTTGTATGCAAGAGCGGAATGACTCCTCTTTCTCTTTGTTTCCCTGCTTCATTGATCCTAATCCTCCCATGGCAAGTGAATGCCCCAGAAAGAATGGAGATGGAGGAGGAGAAAGTCTCACTGACATTAACGGAAAAAGAAAAGAACATTATAATATGTTTAAAACCATTATCTTCCTAACATGTATGATCCATGTTTCCTCAAAGAGATGAGGCACATCTCACATTCCCCATTCACAGGAGGAGAGGGTTGGAATTCATGGTCATCTGTGTCTAGATGGAAGATGCCATGACTTTTTGGTACTTACTATGAACCAGTGGGAGCTGCAGTGCAAGAGTAAGTCACGGACTTCACCAATCATTATTTACTTATTTCATTCTAGAGGCCTGATGCACAAAATTCGTGCAAGAGTAGGCCTTCCTACCCCCGGCTGCCTACACCAGGTTCCCTTTGGCACCGGGGACCCGGGCTTCCCTCCGGCTGCTGGCAGGCACCCAGGACCTGGGCTTCCCTCACAGCCCCGGCTTTGTCTGGAAGGACGTCTGGTCTACTTAGCATATTACGCTTTTATTATCATAGATGCTAAGATGTCCAAGGTAGTGTTGAATAGAAGTGGTGACATTTGACATCCTTGTCATGTTTTGGCCTTAATTAACTTTGTTGTGGCCAGCAAATAAGTTTCTTCCTGACTAGCTTGATTGTTTCAAGTCTTGATTTTAGCTTTGTTAGGGTGGTTCCTGGGTCAGTGTTTACTTTGGGGGCAAGTATAGCTTTAGTCCTAAGGCATGATACCCTGGTGTTCCCACTGAATGCGGTGATCAGTGAGAACACTCCGCTCTAGCTAGTCATAGCTCAGTAGCTCCTAGATTAGGGTGAATCTGAGGAATAGTTTAGTTTGGAGCTCCCAGGCATTCTTTACCTGTCCTGAAGGTATTTCATCCTTCGCCAGTGTGGCTTAGTATTCAGCTACAGATTCAAGGAAAAACCCATACCAATTTCTATAGTTCATTCTCTGTGTTTTTCTCTTTTTTGGGACTCTGACCCACAAATTCAAACCACATAAGCTCCGAACTACTCTCTCTCTTCTACTCAGAGAGACCGTTATAATATGCTTCACCTAGCCCACCTGGCATTAGGATCCAGAATTGCCTCTAGGCAGAAAGCAGTATGATTGTTACGTCTCACCACATTTAAATCTCTCTGGGATCACAGTTTCGTGTTGCCTCTTGTTCATTTTCTTAAAACAGTTGTTTGATATATTTTGTCCAGTTTTCTAGTTGATAAGGCAAAAGTGAGTTTGGTTTCAGTTACTTCATTAAAGTAAATAACATAAGTTCTTCCTATATCCTTGCAGATATGTTTTCCTAGTTTGTCACTTACAAGAAAGTAATATTGAAAATCCCCAACTATTGTAGACTTAGTTCTTCTTTCATGTTTGTCTTTTTTTTTTTTTCTTTCTGTACTTGAAACTCTATTACTAGGACTTACACATTTAGGATTTATGTGTGCTTTTGTAAATTAGACTTTTATTATTGAAATGTCTCTCTTAATCTCTGATAACATTCTTGTTTTAAAGCCTACTTTGTTTCATATTAATATAACCATTCCACCTTTTTTAATGACTATTCTTTGCATGAAATACCAATTTTCACTTGTTAAGTTTTAAACTATCTGTGTGATTATAATTAAAGTACATTTTTTAACATGATAATATTGTCTTGCTTTTTTTTATTTGGTCTGGCAATTTCTGCATTTTAAGTGGAACATATATATTTAATGCAATTGTTGATATTGTTGTATTTAAATCTAAATCTATTAGTCCAATCTGTTTTTTTTTTACTTCTATTACTCTTTTTTCTGACTTGTTCTCTTTTAATTGTATATATTTTTGTATTCAATTTTAATTTTTCTATTGAATTTTTCACAATAAATATTGTCTTATTTATTTAGTAGTTGTTTCAAAAATAAAAATATATATCCTTAATTAATCACATTTTACCAAGAAATAATATTGTAGCATTTCACATAAAGTATCAAAACCTTGCAATATAATTCATTCCATATACTCTCCCATAATTTAAATTGTAATTGTCATATTTTATATTAACATTTGTTAAAAATCTCAAACACAATGTTATAATTTTTGCAATAAATACTGTTTCTTTTGGAAAACTTTTTAAAAGAAAAAAATTTTTTTCTTTCTACATGCATATAATTAATTGTGTCCTTCATTTATTTATGTATATCTGAGTTTCCATTTGGTGTTATTTCCATTCAGTCTAAATTTCTTTAGCATCACTTTTAAAGTAAATTTGTGTTGGCAATTAATTCTCTCAGTTTCTGTTTACCTGAAAATGTCTTTATTGACATTAATTTCTGAAGGATATCTTTGCTAGATACTGAACTCTAGGTTGATGCCATTTTCTTTTTATACCTATTGTTCCATCGTCTTTTACCTATCAGTGTTTCTGATGAGATATCACCTATATTCTTATCATTATTCTCAAATTTGTGATGTCTTTTTTCTTATTAATATCTTCAAGATTTTCTTTTTGTCACTCATTTTTAGTAGTTTGCCTATGACTTAACTAAGCATGGGTTTAATTTTACTTACCCTAATTGGGATTGTTTGAGTTTCTTGAAATGTGTTACTTTTTTGATGAAAGCAAGAAAAAAAATCAGCCATAATTATCTTAATCACTTGTCTATCTCCTATACTCTGAAATTTCATGCAGGCACCAGCTTTCTGAAAACTGCCCCTTGATAAATGAATTCACTTTGTCTGATATTGAATTCTGGCCAAACTCTTTACCTTGGATGTTTCCTCTGAAATAAGTTTTCTGACTTATTCTCTTTCACTCAAATTGTAAACATTTACAGGGTTCCACACACCTGCAGGAAGGCGCCATTAATAGTATTTACTTTATTGGATTGCTATGAAGATTAAGTTAATTAATATATTTAAAAGGTTTATCATAATTACAAATACTAAGCACACAGTTAATATTAGCCTCCCTAGATTTAGGAAGTCAGAGATTCTTATACACATTTTGCAGCTAAGAAAACTGAGTCTCAGCAAGGTTAAATGACTCATTCAGAGTCACACAATTAATAATTAAAGAGCTTGGAATCAATCTCAGACCTTACAAATGCCAAGTCCCTTATATTTTCTGCTATTGATTTTATTTATTTATTTATATTTCAGAGATTGCTGTTAGCACAGTATTATAAAGTTATTTACCTTTAATAGACAAATCTGTACAAAGTCACATTCTCTGAATGACACAGCAAATGAAAATGTATGGTAGAGAGGCATAAACCAGCTCTCACCTTGTACCCTTGATACTCGAAGTGTGGTCCCTCTCCAATACCATTAGCCTGTTAGAAATGTTACAAATCAACCATGTTATAAATACAGATTCTTATGCCCTATCCAAGACCTATTAAATCACCATCTTCAGCTAGCAAGATTTCTAGGTAGATCATATACAAGCTAAGGTTTGAGAAGCAAAGCTTAAGACTTCTAGATCCCTTCGTTATCCACATAGGGTCTCCAAGTGAGTTCAGTTGCATTTGAATTTTTCTCCAAGATAATTTAGTGCCTCTGTATATTCTTCTATTGTTTTAATAATAGAATTCATTTATTCTAGCAGCTAATACTGTGTTTCAAGTTTTTGAACATTTTCCAGAAAAGGAAGGAGTTGGCTTCACTTATTATTGGCTTTCTTATATTTAAAAAAATTTTAAACAATTACATTTTTAAGCATTTTTTCCTCCAAATCCATATTTAGAGCATCCAAGACCCACAATATCTAGTAATAAAGTGCAGCCAAAATACAGGTCTAAATTGAGTTGGGGCAAATTACCATGAGCTAAAGCTTATCAAATTACTGGTAGTTTTATGTTATCCTTAAATCAATATTGTCAGCCTTCTCACTGTTCTAGTCCCATCTCAGCTCTTCCTAATGTATAACAATAGTTCCTCAGGGTGCTCTGATTCTCAGTGCCAAGGAGTGAGTGATAGTCACTCTCCATCTCCACCCAGAATCCAAGGGAAGTGAGATATAATTCTGTCGGCCCCATGTAATGGGCGATAGCACCAGAAGGCACTCAACCTAGTATAAGCAGGCTGTTTCCTGATTCCTTAATACTTGATCTGTGTGGTTGTGGTTAAAGATTCTGGGTCCCAATGCTCCAGCCAGATGACTGGAATATACCCTAACACTCATAAGATGATACAATTTATTAAAACAGGGGGCCAGTGTGTCTCTCCCCCTGTGTACAGCAAAAAGAGCTTCGCTTACATCACTCTGATTAGGAAAATAGGCCTGACTAAATAAAGACATGTTTGTTGTCCTGGGAGTGTGGAGAGGAAAGTTTTCCAATGAAAGAGAAATGTATAGGAAGTTCTGTACACACACACACACACACACACACACACACACACACACACACACACACCAGGTTCACTCAAGACAGAATGATGTTTCCCTCAAGTGTCCTCATTCTGAATCCACACCCTTTGGTCACAGAGGGTTAGTATATGAGCATTCTCATAGCTTTGAAGCTTGAACAAGCATATAAAATATGAAAAAAAATTAATAGTAAACTTCTTTCTTTACTAGACAATGTTTACAATTTTTGAAATGTACTATGAGGTCCTAGAATAAAGAAATTTTGTTATTAAAAATGGATTTATTTTCCAACTCTGGGATGTGATACCACATGGTGGCTAATTGAACTTTGTTTGCCACACGCTGCTCTTGTTCTCACTTTCCCTGTGGATGGAATATTTGATATCTCACCATACCTTTGATAACCTCTCTATTCCCAAGCTTATCCATCCATCCCATCTCCAGCTTAAATATTTATGCCTAATCTTCTAATCTCTGATAAGGCATTAGCAACAAGAGGGTGCTTTCTCAAACTTCCCATAGCCCTGATTAACTCTTCTTTCTCTGTCATACTAAAGTGTCCTCTTTTTAATTGGATTGTGGCTTTTATCAGAAAGGATTCAAACTATCTACTTATACACATATCTCCCCTACTAGAACATGAGCTTCTTAAAAGCAAAGATGAGGTCTTCATCTCTTTTTAGAGCAGATGAATGAATTGGGCTGCTAATTCATTCCTCAGCACCTATACCTCCCCTTAATTGTCCTCTTTACTGCTTCTCAATCCCCCACACTGGGTTTGCCCTTTATGTCCAATTTGCTGGAAGGCCAGCATAATGAGTATTATGTTTGAATCTCCTGCTGGGAAAAATCTTGGCAAATTACTTGCAACATTTACCTTGAGGCAGCACAATGTTTGTCAGGCTTCAAGGGTGATTGTTTTCAGTTTGGTCACCTACCTCATTCCAAATACTTGTTATCTTCAGGCCATTGCATTACTTGGAAAGTGACTTTGTTGCTTGATGGTTATGCTAGTAGGAGAGCCTATTCTGGGTTCTTCTAGGTGTCTGAATTCTGTTTGCCTTTGAGGTCTTTAAGTTGCAAGTTTATTTCTCTCCCTCCCCTTCCCATCTTTCTGCTGATGTTCCCTTCTGATTACACCCTTGTCTAATACTTCATAGCTATGTCCTTGGTTGGAGTGCACGCCTGGGAGCAAGTAAAAACGGGTTCTATTTGTTTAATTGTTTGTTCTGAACAGCTAGAGTAATTTGTTAAATGGTCTCTCTGTGCCTCTATGTTTCATGTAAATCCAAAGATGTGATGCCATTTCTGTTGAGTCTGTGCAAGGGATACACTTTTAGAAATCTGAGCTATTCAAATGAAGAAAATGTAGAATTACTGAAATTCGGTAACCCTTTCCTTCCAGAGTAAACCTGACATTTTTCTATCACATAGGTTATTGTTAAACTATAGCAGAAGCTGTGAGTGTCCTCTCTGCTCACTCTTCAGGCTAAACTGCCTGGGAGTAGGACCATGCTCAGTCAAAGTGAACATGGAGAAAATCAGAAGCTGGGGGATCCAATGGCCCAGGGGTGAGCCTCCAGCAGTGACATAAATCCCCCAGCTCTCTCACTTCCTAGAAAAAGATGTTCAGGTATTTTTTAAACAGCCTCCCAGAAGGGTCCCAGTAAGACTGAGCCCTAAATGTCCAAAGTAGTATCTCACTTATTAATCTACCCTTTCATGAATTTTCTCCTTTCTTTTTATTACTTATCCACTCCCCATATAAACTCCTTGCATCCAAAGCCTTGTCTTACGATCTCCTTTTAGTAAAACCAAAATTATTCCAATTTGTTCAAATGGATAAAAAACAGCAAAAGCTGTGCACTCTAAACCACTCACTATTCATGTGTTAGTAGGTTGTGGGCCAGGATGGTGAATCTCCTTGTTAAGAGAAAAGGACCAAATTTTTATTGTGCCAATCTATATGTGCTATGGAATGTGCCTCCTACATATGGTTTTATTTATTCCTAATGGTACTTTCTTCATAGAGTCAATGTAAGAATTAAGTAAGTTATATTTAGAATAATGCCTAGTCATTATTACTATTATTTACTTTTTTTAGATAAACAAATTGAGGATCAGACATATGAAATATGTTCATCAAGGCAGAGTGGATAGGGAATCAAACCCAACTCTGCCTAATTCAAAAGTCCATTATACTCTGCATGTTGCCCCCTGTTTTAGTGATGGCCCAACCCACCTATGAGTATTGAAAAGAAAAATTGAATTTAAAAATATAAACTGCTTTTCTCTGAAATATCAAATATATACATAGGCTTCTTTTAGCATTAAAATAATACCCTATCTTTATTTAAATAGGCTAGCACCATCACATGAATCATCATGCAACATGTTTTAAGATTTCCACTATAAAAGAGCAGCAGCCTTCACTAAATTCTCCACTGGCAAGGATATCTTGTAAAATGTCAAATCTCTAAGGGAAGAAAATAGATCTATCTCTATATCTGTCTCCTATTATGACAAAATCCAATTATGGCAGCAATAACTGCTCATCTGCTTACTATCAAGATCGGCCGGTATTGGACTTTCAAGATGACAGATGATTCACCTGTCTCTGCATCACCATTACAACATGGCCTGTCTTTCTGGGTAACTTTTAAGCAAACTCTGAATCCTGGAGATAATTTCCACCAAAACTTACTTACATTTTTTTATGTGACAGACAGCACACAACTAATTTACCTGATACAATGATCTGAATGTATTATTTTTTCCTAGGATGGTGGTAAATTTTTAATTTTTGTTTAGAGACTGCTAGGAAAGAATAATTAATCCTTTGTCCTTGATCCAAAGGATCTCTCTTCTCTCTTGGATTGTTGTCACTGATTAAACCCAAAACTTTCAGAGGAAAGGAAAACATACCTAGCTGGCCTTGGGGTCTAGCTTTGGGATCATAGTGATGCTGATACTCAAATAGTTTCCATTACAAAAATAATACTGGCTTATTTTTAAAAATACTGGCTTATTAAAGAGCATTTGGAAAATACAAATTATCAAAAGAAATAATCAATGGTATAGAGGTGAGGTGGGAGTGGGGGATTAATCACCTATCACCAAAACACATTCACAGCCTGATATGCCCAATCAACATGTTAATGCATTTTTAATATAACAATCACTCTAAACTGTGTATATTTTTATGTAACTCAAATTTATATCATGAACATGTTTGTTACATATTCTTTAAAACATAACTTTGAAAGTATTTTCAATGTTTAATTGAGTATATAGACATGGTTTACTCAATAATTACTCTATAGTTGGACACTTCGATGACTGCCAAGTTTTTGGTATTATAAATAATGATGTGAATTTTCTATATTTAGGATTATTTTCCTGGATTTAAATCTTTAAAATAGAATTACTAAACCAAAGGCATAAACAAGTGTAAGCTTCTTGATAAATATTGCCAACCTGACAACTCTATGTGTATATATTTAAGGTCAACTCTTGGCAAAATTTTGAAGTTGCCAGTATGTCTAATGTTTCTTTCAAAACTCTTATCCTTTGCCTGTATCTTACTCTATTGTTTCATCTCTCTTCATTTCTCACCTTAACTCAGTCCATTTTCTTGCCCCCAGTTACCCACTGATTTCAGACCAATCTTTGGTTCCTCCCCCATCCCCACTTCCCTATATCATCTCTCCCTGATTCTGTTACCAGTCTTGGATCTTCTTCCCTTGAAAACTTGCTCTCTCCCTAGGTATTTGTCATTACATGACATCAGGTATTACCAGATCTTTACATTTTAACAAAAAACTTTTATATCTTAATACAAAGTAATAAATATGGGATTAGCTATGTATATATGCATATCCCATGGACACAGACAATAATGCAGTGAAGACCTGGGGAAGGGGCAGGAGTGGGATAGACAGGGCCAATGGGGGAGGGGGAAGGGGTACATCTGTAATACTTTCAACAATAAAGACAAATTTTTAAAAAACAAATATGGAAGTTGTACACTTTGTGGTCAAAACTGCAGAAAAGAATTTAGGACAGGGATTTCTCTGATGTGTGTCATTTTTAGTCAACTATGTAGAAAGTTGACCAATCTGCCTATTGGTTATGATACAACTTTCTTTTCAAAAGGTCAGTTTTGATGTATATTGACATTTTTTCTCATGGTTTCTCTTCTATGAGTGCACATCAGTAGCATTTAAGCAAATGGAAATTCTGATTCTCTAGGTGGGAGACTGAGAGGTATATTGTAGAATATTATGAGTCATTTTCCTCTTTGTAATCTGTCAAGAATAGTCAATGATTGATGTGGCTGTAAAATGATCTGAACCAGTTTTGGTTCATTATGTACTACTGATGGACTTCTAAGCTTGCGCAAATGTCAGGGAACCAGTTGGTGGCTATTAGTATTTTCCTAGCAACAACTCATTTCTTGTTTCCCTCAACCAGGAGAAGAAAATAAGAACCGGAAAATATTGAGCCAACCTTTGAAATGTGTTATTATGCAGCAAAAGTCACTTCCAGTACAGGGAGGGGAACAAATTTCATACTAAAATTTTAGGGTAAATTTCAGACCATAACATTTGTCAGACGGACTATGATTAGAAATGATTTCCCTGTCTATTCCCTAATCTAAACTGTTTTTAGATCAGTTTACAGACTAAAATGTTAACAAATGATATGGAAGTACATATTCAATTGTAAACCATGTCATTAAAGATGGAACATGGTGTGCTTATCTGATCTAGTTGCTAAGTACCCACTCTTTATGACTCAGGGGCCCACACAAAGCAGAGGCACCAGCTGCACTCTGATATAGCAGATTGGGGAAACAGCAATAGTGACCTGTTGAAAATGGATGAGGGAAAACTGTCCCAGGATTTTAAGGTGGCTCCAACAAATGAGGCGAGGAAAACCTATTCCACATTAAAAGATTATGTGGTGATAGCCCATCTGGAGCCATCTGGAACATGTCTTGATATGCCAAAGGGTATTTCAGGCATAAAATGTTCATGTCCTCCCCATGCTTTGAGATTAAATTTTTCCCTTCTTGAATCCCACCCAACATTTAAGTAGAACAAAAAATGAGCAGGTTGTTTAACCTGCCAAAATTTTTCCTATGCAAAAATCCACACAAGTAGCTATCCATAAGGCAGTAACCAGGTCTGTGCCCTCAAGCTGACTGATAAGCTTTCTAGGCATCAGTTTAGTTTCTTCCTCTTGTAAAGTAGGATCCCTTGTGAGTGAAGATTAAACAAGGTAACATATCAGAAGCCCTTGGTCCAGTAGTTGGGTCATAATATTCAGGCAGTTATTATTAGTATTACTATCATTCCTTTCTCAAGAAACTTGTGGGTTTCCTGTGTATGTCATGGGGATTCACTCCTCCTGGGGAATGGTGAATACTTCTTGTAATTTTGATAAGTCAAGAGAGAAGAAAGATTTTTTTCCTAAAATATCTTTATTTTTGTTCTACTCTACTCGAAACACTTAAAAACAATGGACTTTTAAAAGGCAGTATGACATTAAAGAATTACCTATAATGCAAAAGTTCATAAATTCAGAATGTGTTAGGTTTAGAATGGGTGATAGTCAACTGGAACCAAATTTGTCATACAGGTTCTAGTGACTTAGCCTAAAATTTAGGACTAATTTCCTCCAACCATAATTTTGTTCATGTTTTCTGACCTAGCATGTTATAAATAAGTTTGGTAATTTTAGAAGACGTTTGAGTAACATAATAAATTCTTCATATGAAGTCAGCAGTTATTTCTTAATTGCCAAAGCTATAATAAATCACTCAATCTGTTAATCTACCATTTCTTGTTTAGGTATATCCCAACAGGATACTACATGGCTTTGTAGTAGTGTTTATACAAGTTTTTACCTACTCTTCTAATTCTAAGAGCAAGTCAACTTATATTTATAATTATGTCACAGTCTCATTTTAAGCATCTTTTAATAATCTCACCAATGTGAGGAAATGCATAATCATTTATAATGCAATCTTGGATTTACCTCTCACCTCTCATTGCAAGAGTTTGAAGTATTAAGCCTTATCTTACTAAACTGCAGGTGTCTGATATTGAGAGATTTTTACTGATGTGCCTAGATTTAAAAAGTGTAAGAATATTTTGATGGATGATCTCATTCATTTACATTCCTGAGATGGAGGTGATGTCTATATTTTCTACCTTATCTCAGTAGCACTTTGATTTATTTTGATTATTGAAGGCAACTCATTTCTCTCTTTGCCTGTGTTTCTACTCACATGGGAATCAAGAAAGAGAGCCTTACAGGGTTCACAGTAAAGGCATTTAATCTTGATGCTTGCAGACTCACAGAAGTCATTTTGAGGAAATTATTAAGATTCCTTTCCTTGAATTTTCTCACTTCCCTTTTGCTTTTAAATGCAGACCTATCTTAAATTTATCACAAAATTGCCCATGACATTTTTACATTCCTCATGGACTGGAGAGAGTAGAAAATCCTTACTCTATAAATTTATTTTACTACCATATAACCACGGGTAAACTTGTAAATAAAAATACCCTAGATCCAGCACTGGGTTTTAAAAATGAATTTCTACTACCCAACACTTTTAGGCCTTCAGAGTATTAGATTAAAAAAAAATTGGGCTGCTTACCCACTGAAACATTACAGCCCTAAGTTAATTGTTTTTGTAGCAAAGATATTGCATAGGAGTTTTAGAATTGCTTTATTGATTTTAGCCAACAGGAATTTTCTACAAAGAACTCAATAAGTGCCTAGAAACTGGCGATCTGAGTGCGGGTGGGAAATTGCAATTTGACACTCTTGTAAAAAGAACAGATTTACAGATTTTCTGCTTGCATGAGAAACACATTTGGGGAGAATCTGGTCTAAGCTATTTAAAATGCAGTTCCATGTGGCCTGAAGAATACAGCCACCACAGTTTAGTTAATTCATTAATCTTATGTAGGTGTAAATTGAAGATTTGAGTTGCTTAAAATGGATTTTACTTAGTTGTTATCAAATATTACTACATAATTATATAACTATGTTAGCAATATATCAATTACTACTAAACTATAAGTCCAAGACCATAACTTTAGGATAATAAATTTACTGAAATAAATATATTTAAATAAATAAATAAATAAGAAAATCATATTTTTGTGGTTTCTGTTTTAAATACTTAAGCACCAAAAGTCAACTGGCCTTAGAGCCAAAAGTAGAAAACAAAATACATTAGCATCAAAGGATTTACCCATCAAAATGGGTTATAGTTACCTTTGTTGCATCTATAATAATAAAGACTAGTAATACGCTAATTGGATACTTTGGTGATTTAACTGGTTTTATGAACCACAAAGTGAACAAGTTATATAGTGTCCAAACTAATGAAGGCCACTGACAATGAATTATTTTACAAAGCATTTTTACTGCACACTTGTTATGTACAAGGGCCCACACTAGGTTCTAGGGAAAGTATAGAGATTAATAAGATTAAGAAATCAGTAATCAAAGTCTCCACAAATAACTCTAATATATTGTAAAGGGAACTGCTTAGCATGGCCCTGATATACAGACTTTATGAGATGGACCCACAGTAGAGGACTGAAATAGTGGGGGTGGCAAGTTTGCTGGAGTCTGAGAAAAGAAGGTACAGTCAGATGAAAAGGTCAATTTTAGACTTCAACCCAGGAGTAGCATTTGGTGCTAAAGAATACTGCCCAACGTTGAATTAAGTAAAATAATATTCAACTCTAACAAGAGCACAGTAAGACTAATACTATTCTAAGTAGTGGTGGAAATTTAAATCCATTAAAATATATTTTAAAATATTTCTGGAAAGCAATTTAGCAACATAGTATGGGATTCTTTTTTTTATATAAAAGGAGTAGATTCTCTCTTTTTTATATATGTTTTATTGATTTTTTTACAGAGAGGAAGGGAGAGGGATAGAGAGTTAGAAACATCAATGAGAGAGAAACATCGACCAGCTGCCTCCTGCACACCCCCTACTGGGGATGTGCCCACAACCAAGGTACATGCCCTTGACCAGAATCGAACCTTGGGCCCTTCAGTCTGCAAGCCGACGCTCTATCCACTAAGCCAAACCGGTGAGGGCTAGGATAGGATTCTTGACAGAGTTCATATTCTTGGACTCAGTAATGCCTCTTCAGGAGTTGTATCCTCATGATATAAGTTGAAATGTTCAAAAATTTATGTATAAAACTATTTTATGCTATTATAGTATTACTAGAGGCCCGGTGCACAAAAATTTGTGCACTCGGGGGAAAATGGGGGGTCCCTCAGCCCAGCCTGTGCCCTCTCACAGTCTGGGACCCCTCGGGAGATAACGACCTGCTGGTTTAAGCCTGCTCCTGGATTGCAGAGGGCAGGCCTAATCCCTAGGTGCAGCCCCTGGTCGGGCTCAGAGCAGGGCCTATTGGGGAGTTGGGGCACCGGCCCCTGTCATGCACAGAGCAGGGCGGATTGGGAGGTTGCGATGCCACCCTCAGTCACACTCAGGGTAGGGCCGATTGGGGGGTTGGGACACCGCCCCCTGTCACACTCAAGGCAGGGTCTATGGGGAGGTTGTGGCGCCACCCCCTGTCACGCACAGAGCAGGGCCCATCAGGGGGGTTGGGGCTCCGTACCCTGTCATGCACAGAGCAGGGTCAATCAGGGGGTTGGGGCGCCGCCCTCTATCACCCACAGAGCAGGGCCGATCAGGAGGTTGGGGCGCTGCCACTCTCACACTCAGGGCAGGGCCGATGGGGACGTTATGGCTCTACCCCATCACACACAGAGCAGGGCCCGTGGGGGGTGGGGGGGTTTGGGCGCTGCCCCCTGTCACACTGATCCCAGTGCTGGGAGGCCTCTCAGCTCCGCTGATCCCAGCGCTGGAAGGCATATTACCCTTTTACTATATAGAATAGAGGCCTGGTTCATGGGTGGGGGCTGGCTGGTTTGCCCTGAAGGGTGTCCTGGATCAGGGTGGGGGTCCCCACTGGGGTGCCTGGCCAGTCTGGGTGAGGGGCTGAGGGCTGTTTTCAGGCTGGGACTGAAGCTCCCAACTGCTTCTTTTTTTCTTTTCTTTTTTTATTCTGGGCCAGCTTTAGCTCTGAGGCTCCAGCTCTTAGGCCTCCACTTATGAAAGCAGGTATCTGGTTTGTTTCAGTTCTATAATCAAAACTCTGTATCAACTCCAGCTCTGAGATCCCAGCTAGCAGAAAGCTGGTTTCTGGAGTTTTGTTTAGCGTCTATATTTGTTACAATGTTTGAAACTGCAGGCTCAGAGGCCGGCAAGGCAGGCGGGGAACATTGCAGTCCTCCATCACTGAAGCAAGCAAGCCTCATGTTAGTTTCAAGCTGCCTGGCTGCAGGCCTGGCTGGCAGTTAATTTGCATATCTCGCTGATTAGGCAATGGGAAGGGTAGCGGTCGTATGCCAATTACCATGTTTCTCTTTTATTAGATAGGATTAGTAACATGGGAAAATTGAAAACAACACAAATATTGAACAGTTAAAGAGAGATTAAGTAAATTATGGCACGTCTGTATATTGAAATATGATGTAATTACTAGATAACATATACTTAAAAAGGAATCAACAAAATAAAAAATGCTCAAGATATAACATTAAATGAAAAATACATAATCATATGTTTAATGTGATCTTGATTTTGTAAACTTTACGCTGAGAAAATATATAAATGTTAAAGGATGTTTTCTTAGACTGAGTTCCTAGAAACTACCTGCACAGTTTGTTGGGGTGTGCTCTCAATACACCTGCGTGGAAATGAGGAGAACAGGATTGGGTAGAGTGAGAAGCTGACCTGAGACAAGATTGCATTATGGGCTTCTGTCAACCCATAGGGTGTTTTAGGACTGGACAGGCACTTCAGAGTCATTCTGAAGTCAGGCAGTGGAGCCAGAATTTTGTACAACTGGTCAATCAGTCATTGGCTTGGGCCCACAAAAGTGATGTAACCTTGCTAAAGCAGTTTCTGGCAGCTGAATACAATTACCAATGAGAAGCAAAACCATGAGCTGTCAGCAGCCATAGTCCCAGAAGTAGACATCTGAGTAGATTACCACAGTATCTATCACAGGTGGTCATTTCTAAGAGTGAGAGAGATACCAATGATTTCTATTTTCCCCATTCTACTTTAAGAATGTACTTTGATACACTCTTATTTTCAGTATAATTTAGTTGTACACTCAGAAAATGATCATTGAATCTTAATTAAAACTATGAAAGTATCAGACCTTTGCATTTGGAGCTTTTATTTTAATCTCTTTAGTTCTATAGAACACTGGAATAAAAGAGAATCAGAGCTTGGCTTAATTATCTTTACCAGGTGGTATTTGCATAATGACATAAATTGCTTTCTTTTCCATAAACAAGACAAGAATGACATTTATGAAATATAAAAATGAAATTGTTACACTTGTGTTTTTAATGACTAAGTATTAGTTTCAGATACCATTGTAAAGCTTCTCACCACTTTCATCTGAGAGTAATCAGTTGACTATCCATTCAAGATTATGGCCAATAACCATGAAGATGAATGGATTTGAGATGAATTTGAAGAGTGAATTTGAGATGTCCTCCTGCTCCAAATATTGCAATCTCTAGTCCTCCTTCCTAATGTTTTCCACAAGTACTTGTGCATCAATGCCACCCTTCACTGGACTTTTATGCACTTATGTAACATAGTCCTATAGCCATTACTGAAAATAGACTGGTTATCTGTCTGATAATCTGGGCAAGGAACTGGACAAAGTGAAGGAAGGGAAATAAAGTAATGAACACATTTATTTTTCATTCCACCTGATGCTGCTAAGGATTAGACTTGACTGAGAAGACACAGTATATTGTTTCCTTACATGAGCTATTGAAGAATGTTATTATTTGAATGGGAAACAATGAAAAATTCTGAATTAGCCAGAACCTGTTTGGCTCAGTGGATAGAGCGTTGGCCTTCAGACTCAAGGGTCCCAGGTTCGATTCCGGTCAAGGGCATGTACCTTGGTTGCGGGCACATCCCCAGTGGGGGGCGTGCAGGAGGCAGCTGATCAATGTTTCTCTCTCATTGATGTTTCTGGCTCTCTATCCCTCTCCCTTCCACTCTGTAAAAAATCAATAAAATATATTTTTTTAAAAAAAATTCTGAATTAGCAAGTAAAATAAAAGCCATCTATAACGGTCTTTACCTCTTTTCTATTTTCCTGAGGGACATGTAGTAACTGTGACTGTGTTGGAGGGTATGGGAAGGCAATGATAAGAATATCAAGGTGAGCCCAATTTGGGAGAGCAGGTCAGAATCTCCAGGCTAGATGACAGTGTGATATATGGGTCCTTCCAGAAGATTGCCACCAACACCACTTTTGAGTAATTCTAAAAAGTAGCAACATTTGGAGATGAAAAAATGGCATATCTGAAAATTATCCTTGATTCTCACATTGATTTTTTCCCTCAACATTCCTAAGGACAAATTTTCTATATTTGGACAGGAGTCTATTGGTCTAATCTATGAGGGAAAGAAAACTAATATTGGTTTGATTCCCTCCCATCCCATAGGAGTGTGAACATCTTGTAGCATCAGGGGCTAACCACTGAGGGTAAACAGTTGGTCTACCTTGTAGTGGGAGACAATCCCCCTAACTTCATGTGATTCCATCTCTTTTCTTAATGGAACTGAATGCTGCCTGATAGTGTTTCTTTTTCTAAAAAAAATCATAAACTACAGCGATTAGGATTAACCAAGCTTCTCTTGGTTTGAAATTTTATTTGTTATTTAGATGGCGTTTTAAGCTTGTTCTTCTTTGGGAAAATGTTATACTGTATTGTGACATATGGAATAAACTTTTCCAAAATGTCAAACACTGAAAGAGGAGAAATTTTAATATTCTCAAGATCTCCTTTTATGTCGAATGGTAACCAAAAACAAAATAACCGGATAGTCCTGATTCTTACCACAAAGTAATATAGACAAGTTAGGGGAATCAGAAAACTGAAAACTCACCCTCAAGAACCCAAATGTCTTTCAGAGTCTTGTTAAGTATAAATCTCATTTATGAAGATTTGGCACTAGATACAGCAGGATACTGTGTTCTTATTGGATTTCTGACATCATTTGCCCATGATATTTTAGACATTTTTGCATGCTCAAACAGCTTAATGCAGCCTGGGGCCAAAACACTTTCCAAAAAGTAATTTCAGTGGAAGGACAATCTAATTCTGGGCAAACCTAAATGTCACAGGCTGGAATTACAAGCCTCTAAAATGTATAATAAAAAATTCAGTCACTATTGGTTAGCTATTCTTTCAGTTAAAGGCCTTAAAAAATGGAATTTTACATGAGGTTGACTCAATTAATTTAGGAGTTAATAGACATAATGTGAAAAATATAGAAATGCCCAGTAGGTGACAAATCCAAAAAGTAAATGTTGGTGAATGAAAAAATGTTGATCTAATACTAAGGAGTGTTAGAAGCCAAACAGATAAAGTATTTATAAATTAGATCATTAAAGTTGTTCTGTTGTGATACCAGCTCTAGGAAAGCATTTTGAATTCAAATTATATTACATAATGAGGTCAAAAGCTTCAGCTTTGTGGAAGCTGAGCTAAAGATAAGGAGAACAACTTGCATTCAGATGATGTTTTATAGATTCCATGTGGCTTTTTGGGAAAAGAGAGAACAGAAAGACAGAGCGTGTACTGGTCAATTGCTTGGGTCACAATCCCTGGGTTTGAGTCCCATCTTTGTCACCAAGGCAAAAAGACTGGCTTATCACAGAACCCTATGCTTTCTTAAAACACAACTAGACTATATGTCGTGGCCTCTCTTGCAGTTAAGTTTGGTCATTACAAAAGTCTAGCAATGAGACATGAATGTGAGTGCTATGCTCCTTGGCCTGGCCCATGAAACTTGAGTTATTCTTCATGTTTTTTTCTCTTCTGCCTCCTTGAGGCTGAGAAGCATGGACTTTGGAAACTACATGCAAAAGATAGAACCACAACACAGAAAGAACCTGGACCTTTGGATCACTGCTGGAGGAGGGCTTCCCACCAATCAGGAATATCCATTTAGGATTTTACATGAGAAATAATATTCTATTATTTTAAGCCACTAGCTATAAGGTTTATCCTTTGTAGAAGTTCACATGATATGTCCAGTTTTTCTCTGACTTTGTTCAAATTACTTAACTTTACTATGCCTAATTTTTTTTCCTTTGTAAAATTGGGATATTACTAATACCTCAAAGAGTTGTTGGGAAGATGTGTGTGCAGTATGTTAATAATGCTGACATGCAGCAAACTCACAGCAATTGGTAGCTGATAGTAATAATACTTTTTGGGTGCCTAGTTTATGTTCAGCAAGGTGCTTAACATTTGACATACATTATCACATTTAACCCTAAAAATGGCATTGTAGTGCAGGCATTTTCATTCGTATTCTGTCTATAAGAATAAGTATAATAAAACTTATTGGACAATGTTGGACAATTTCTACATTCTCAGTACTATTCTCAGCACTTTATATGCACTAATATCACAAGCAACCCTATGAGATAAGTACTGGTATTATCTCCACTTTACAGATGAAGAGGTAGAAACACAGCTTACTTTTCATTCCCAAGCCCATACAGTTAGTAAGTGGCAGATCCAAGATTCAACTCGGGAATTCTGGCACCAGAGGCCTCGCTTTAAAAATTTTTTTAAATATATTTTTATTGATTTCAGAGAGGAAGGGAGAGGGAGAAGGAGAGAGAGATAGAAATATCAATGATGAGAGAATCATTGATAGGCTGCCTCCTGCATGCCCCACACTGGGGATCAAGCTCGCAACCTGGGCATATGTCAGGAATCAAACCACAACCTCCAAGTTCATAGGTCAACACTCAACCACTGAGCCATACTGACCGGGCAAAGCCCTTACTTTTAAATACAGCTGGTCACTAATGTACTGGAAGCATAGTAAAGTCAAGGGAAATATTTTATATTCTATGTATGACAACCCATGGCCTTAGAACCTGAGGTATCAAATGAGAAGTGACTTCAATCACATCCCTTCCATTCTAACCAACGGATCAGTAAATCTCTTAAATTTAAATCTCTTAAAGCAAAACTAGACCAATGCTATCTAGTGCCAGTCCCGCGGTTTGGCTGGTATGGTGTTTAGCAAGTCGGTGGCGTTATGCAATAGCTATATAATGTGGCCAGCTCTAAATACCAATGTCACATAGAGTCTAGTTTTAATCTTAGAACATGTTCCAAATTCCCCAAAACTCTGCTGACAAGAAAATGTGGATGGCATTTGCCAAGGCCTTATGTTTCTGCAAATCTTTGTGATGGATGTCACTTTTAACCCAGATGTTGCTACCAGACAGATCACTCCAGCAGCAGGACTCAGAACAGATACAATGAGACCAGGTTTTTGCCTTCTGTGTCTCTGTCATTTTGTCTAAGCTGAATCATCACTCAGAGCCTGTAAGACAGCCTGGTTCCTGAATTTCTGGGGGGATTCTAGAACATTAGTGATGCTTAATAATTCAAGTACAGATGCTGCATGGGCTGTAAGTGCCACCGATTAGCTGAATATAATTTTTCTCATGAGGAATGTTATGATGTTGCAACAGTGGTGAATCTCTGCCTTACAGTTCTTGCATAAAAGGTCCATTTTACTGGTAAATGTTTTTGCTTTCATAGAGGCAGAGAAGGTTTCCTTCTGTGGCAAACTCTGCATTTAAATTGCCCATTAAACATTACAGAATGACCGATGCATTGTCTAAAATATATGATTGAGCTTCATCATTTTGGGAGAGTTCATTATCTGCCTGCTGCTCAATTTCAGGGATAAAAATAGTATGAAGAATAAGATGTGTTGAAATATAACAGTATATTTCTCTGTTCTTGAGAACTCTATGCAAAATCATCCCATCAACCCTCCAAGATACACACAGCAAAGATGTATTAATCTCTTATCTATTCAAGGTATGATCGAGCTTTAAGTTAGATAGAGAATGGCTCTAGAAACTATATAAGTCACACAAAACTGTATTTATTAAAGGATATATAAATATTAGGGGAGAGGTACGTAGGTCCAAGATTATATACATGTCTTTGTTTTATAAAATAAGGTTATGTACCAAATATTGGTTATATCCTAAATATATTAATTGTGCCTTTCTGAAACTTTTTACTATATATTAAAAAAACCAAAGTACATAAATATAGGCTGTTAACAGCTGTGATCGTTGCTTAGTATGCTGCTGGGTATTCCCTTACTGTACTCAGCAGAACCCTGGGGATGAAATTTGCACTCTGAGGCCTGTGTAACCTTAGGCAAGTTACCTAGATTTTTCTGTGCCTCAGTTTACTCATTTACAAAACATAAAAATAATATTATATCCTGCATAATATTGCTGTAACAATGAACCTAGTCAATATATATGAGTTTAGAACAATACATAGCCTAAAGTAAGTGCTTGATGAAGTTTGCAAAAGGAATCAGTGTCAGTTAGCTTTTCATGGTTGAGAACATATTACTCTTTTTCAATAAAAAAAACCTTAAGACTTGTTTCATTAAAAACTAATGCACTGATTAGAAAGGATGCTTTAGCTTCAAAAAGTGTGAAAGAGGTCATAGGAGGTAAAAATCCTTTACCTTCTCTAAAAGAGAAGGTAAATATGAAGGGAAATAAAAACTAAGATGGCAGAGATGCCAATATCTTCTATTTCTCACTTATCACTGTCCTAGAAGTGTTTTAATGAAGAAGGAATGATCTAGGTACCATCCCTAAATTCTAACAATGAAGATGAATTTGAGCAAGTTCCATTTTTAAATGCACTTGTCTCTAAGAGAGTCATTAACATCTTACAGGAATTTAGTTTACCTGCTTAGGTTTTTTGTTTGGTTGGTTGGTTTTTAACCTATTCAGAGAGTTAGTGTTGTCAAAGAATATGAACTATAAATTTGTGTAATGGGAAGCTGTAGATGAAATAAACTTTGGGAGAAGATCTGTGTGACACCTATAAGTGTGACACTTATAAGCATGAAAAAACAACCATTGGCTGAGGTCATGTTTCTATGGGTGACAAAGTACATTGAATTCATCTGGGTGATTCTTCTGGTCTAGTCTAGTTGTGGACATTTTCTGCTGCTGTAGGTCACATTTCTGGGGCCTTGGCTGGAACAATTGGGCTACATTCTCCATAGGAATACTCATCCTAGAGCAGGCTAGCCCAAGTGTGTTCAAATGAGGCACCCAGTAGTCCAAGAACAAGTGGAAGCATGAAACCTATATTTGGTTCTAGACGGAGCACTGGAACAATGCTGCTTCCAGAACATTCCTTTGGTAAAAGTGAGTCACAGGTCAGCCCAGGTTCAAGGATTGAAGGAATAGAGTTCACCACTAGATGGAAGGAGCTGCAAAGTCACATCACAAAGGGTGAGGATAGAGGCAAGGATAGACTTTGAGGTCATTTTGGAAATCTACTACAGGCAGCCAATGTCATTTCTATATCATGGAAGAGTGCTGAAGACAAAAAAAAAATAGGGTCCTATAAATAGAAGAGCATCAAAACCCATTTTGCAAATTGGCTAAGACCCCCCCCCCCCCATAGCCTTAAAATATCCTTTCTATTTTTCTGGCACCTGGTTGAATTCTAATGTCAAATATAAAGCAAGATTTTGTGTAAGTGGAATTACTGGTCAGACCACAACAAGCATGAATATATGGTTCACACTGATTCAATCCATGTGACTGGAGAGTCAAGAAATCCTTTATTTTGCTACTATGAAGGGAAAATTAATAATTCTTTAAAATAATTGGTTAACAAATGATGTGCATAATGTTGTTGCTTCTCTTTGGTCAACTGTGAGAGACAACTTTTCATCAACTTTTCTCCACATCAGACAGGGTTGAGAGGAGAGCAGTGTCAGTAATTTCACATATTAATCTATTAATACAGTATAATCTATTAATACAGTATAATCTATTAATACAGTATAGTGAGGCACATTAGAAGTCTCACTTTTGGGGTTACATAATTGTATTATAAATCTTACTAAGGTTTATTTTTAGAATTTCAGCATTTTAGCAACCACATCCATCAGTCTAGAGATGATATAGTCAAATTCTTTGAAAGAGGCCTCATCAACATACAAAGTTAAGATGTTGGTAATGCCAACAACAAGCCTTTAAGTGAGTCACATGAACACCTAATGAAAACAAAAATAACTCTTCAAGACAAACACAGACAGAAAAGCTAACCTTCAAAGGCTTAGAAAATGTCAGGTGCTTCATAATTAAATTGTATTGGAAATATAAAAAGCTAGAAATAGTCCAGAAAAATAGTAAGAGAAATCAGCACTTGTTAAAATCATTTGAGATAATAATATTGATCTCAGAGTTGCCTGTGGGTCTCTCTGGCATAATAAATGTAGGTTTGATTCTCTTTGTCTCTTAAAATCAAAATATAGAGGAAAAGAATTAGGAAAACTTTAGAAGTTTATCAAAGATGACATGAAAATAAGAGATGAAAACAATTTAGATAACTTAAAGTCATAAAATGTGAGAGCTAAAAAGACCAGATTATCTAATCCCTCATTTTAAAGTTAAAGAAATGAATACTCAGAGAAATTAATTGCCCAAGTCTGCACAACTAACAGATGGCTCATCTGTTCACCAATACTGATTTTATCCTACTTGCCTCAGGGCCTGACCACAGTTGCGAAGTAAGTTCCTAGTCATATTCATCAGCTTCTATAATATTATTTTAACATATGTGAGACATTTTTAATGGATTTATTAATATTTTAACAGATTGGAAGATTATGAGCTCATAACTGGGGTAAAATGTGTGGTTTCAGTCTCAATTCACCTCATTACTGAGTCTTTTCATATGAGGTTTGTCTAAGTTGGGTTACCAGAAAATGTAGGAAAAGCTTCAGCTTCTATAATCATATTCAGGTACATTTCTCACTCGAGGTCCCACTCTGCTTCAAACCAGATAAATGAACTATGAATTCAGGCAATCACATGAATGAAGCAACTTTGAACTTCATTTCTATACAGCATAAGTGGGCACTCTATAATATTTTATGGGAAGTACCTGAGTTATTGATTCTATGCAGACAAAGCCTTGCCCATTAGATAGAAAGGATAAAGCAGACCTACCCACAGTATCAGGCATCTCAAGCCTTGGCAGCTCCCAGTAAGAACTTTATACCCAGGCCTTGAGGAATCACAGGTGTTTTCTGTAGTAGACAAGTGATGCAAGTGGAGGACAATAGGAAAAGGGGAGAAACAGAGGATTAGAAAGGGAGAGGGAAGTGAAATAAAATAAAGAGCAAGCACCATTTGACAAGCACTTTGGGTATAGGGAGGGGAGTTAAAAATTAACAGTGGGAGAAATCGAGGTGTTTGTACAGTTGAAAGAGATGAGAGGATTCTAGAATGAAAAATAACGTGAAAAGTGGGCAGTATCTTAGTATTGTTATGGATTACAAATTAGTCCACTTTGTCATTATTTTAAAAAAAAGTAAATATGTAGCCTGGCTGGTGTAATTCAGTAGTTGAGTGTCAACCCATAAAGCAAGAGGTCATGGGTTTGATTCCTGGGCAGGGCATGCCCAGGTTGTGGGCTTGATTCAGTAGGGGGTGTGCAGGAGGCAACTGAATGGACATTTCTCTCTCATCACTTCTATCTCTCTATCCTTCTCCGTTCCTCTCTCTCTAAAATCAATAAAAACATTTTTAAAGTATATACATTTATAAATATATATTTATATATAGGGTAGGGCAAAAGTAGGTTTACAGTTGTTCGTATGGAAAATAATACATAATAATAAGTAATACTGTAAGAATAAACTCAATTTCCCATACTCACAACTGTGAATCTCATTTTGAACCCCCATATACGTGGTCACCTTTATTATTATTATTACTTGCGTGATGGTAACTCTTTGTATGTAAAGCCTTTCAGAGACAGAGACAGGCTTCATGGGGCCACGACTTTTATTGGGTGACATCACCCTGTTGCTTTCCCAGTCTTCCACTCACATTTCTAGAACTGCGTTTCTTTTGCACAACCTCCTGTTACTAGAAATGGCCACTCACTCTGCCACTGGTCCCACCCTTAACTCTGTAGGGTTGTGCTACACACACCTCTCTGTTGATATGAAGATATGAGCAGCGATTGCTTAATAGGACAGCTTAAAATAAGTACTATCATAAAGAAACATTAAAATATAAGGATTTGGGAGGAAATACACCTGTGGGAGACAAAGGAAGGGAGAAGGCTGTGAAGTGTTGCTACAATTCAAATGCTGATTATAAATCTGTTTGAACTTAAAAACTCCTATTTTTTCCCCCTGCGTAATCATAAGGCTCATATTCTGAATGTGTTAGCTTAGACATTCTGCTTAAAATACACTTTAACTAATTCTGAATTATTCAGCGTTAATCAGGTGTTGCTTCAAGTTATCTTCTTTGTGTTCCATGTCTCCTGAAGTCACAAAGTTGAGTTCAAATGCATCAGAGTAAAATAATCCCTAAGTGAAACATGAATTTGGCTCTACCAGCCATTTGCCAAACATCAAGGGTGTTAGACATGCGAGACTGGGCTGTTGCAAGGCAGCTGGGAAAGAAAAGAAAACTGTTTCTCTAAAGATGGATGAGATCCATCTCTGGATGGAATTCTGTTTTAGATGGTCTGGGTGCTACAGTGTTTAGAGGCAGCAGTGTTAATGGGCTGAGGGCCTAATAGTGTGTTTCTGGGCAGCATGGAGCACTGTGGGTTTTCTAGTAGAATAACAGTACTATTTTGGTATAATGTTCTGGTAAAAATATGCTGGGGAAACCAAGATGTTTATTATTACTGAAGGGAATTCCCAGTGTAGAAACAGCTTGATGCAGTGAAAATAGTATGATTTCGTTATGAGTGTCTCTGTGTCCAATTCTGATTGTACTTCTTACCAGCCGTGTGGCTTGCACAGGTTGGGTAACTGAAGTTCGGTTTTATGTTCTACGTCACACACAGTGGATACCTAAGCAGTAACAACTGCTAATATTGCTTTAAAATAGGTCTTCAGTACATAGAGCAATGGTTTGAAGTCATCTGGTTCTCTCATATGGATTGAGATGTAGTGCATGACACAGTTCACTTCAGTGGAAGGGGGCACAATTTCTTGCCCCCGAATAGGAATGTCATCTCCAACTTCTGACACAAATAATCCTGTGCTATAAGGAATTGAGAGGCGATACTGGTACTCAAAGTCACCATCTGAATATGAAGGAGGAATTGGCTTCAGAGTCCAGAACTGGAGAGAGGCTGAGCTCAAACCCCTTTGCTCCATCCCTGCAGAGATGCAAATAGCAGTGAACTACTGTCAGTAATATTGTAATAACCATGTATAGTGCCAGGTGGGTACTAGAATCAATGGGAAATCATTTTGTAAGTTACATAACTGTCTAACCACCATGTCATATATCTGAAACTAATATAATATTGAATGTCAACTATAATAGCAAAATCAAAAAAAAGGGAAACAAAAAATACAAAGAAAAATAGCAGTGAGCTGAGTTAGGAACAGGCAGTAGAGGCAACCATGGACTTTGATGTCAATTTTATACAAAGTTCCTGTACTTTTATCAGCTTCCAGAGTTGATAGTATCGACACCAAATACATAAGATTTGTATGTTTTTGTCAGTATATTTCTTCCATGTCTCTAACCCATAAAGTCTTCAAAGATCAGATTTTACTTAACTCATTTTTTTAATTTTGGCAATCCAGTTTATTCAGTGGAATATCAAAAAATGTAAACTGAGTTCCATGGGCCAAAATAATTCTCTGTGCTGAAGTGGTAACCATTTCAAACCTGTTCCTGCTAAGTGACATTTTTTGTTACTCTATTTTTATATTTCTTGGTTGGACAATTTGTACTTGTCTTCTTAATCAAATTTGACTCATTTGATGATATTTTTAAAGAGCATTGTACTCTTTTCATCATTTATACTCCTCTTGAACTAACTTTTAAAATTATTTTAACAAAACAAAGGAGGTTCCCCTGTTCCCTGCATTCACAGATTTGCTTCCCATGGGCCTCCTTCATCCAGTTGTCTATTTGTTTCTTGGCATCTCCCTCCTATCCCCCTTTTATTCCTAAAGTTTCTTTGGGAAAAAAAAGCACCATCCTTTAATAATCAGTTATACAAACTGAAAAGCTCAAGTTTCTTTTACTCCACCCTGGCTTTCATCCTCTACATTTAATATGCTCCCAAAGTCTGTACCTTTTAAACAACTTTATTGAGATATAAATTATACGCTATAAAGTTACCCCTTTGAAGTGTACAATTCAGTAGCTTTTAGTATAATGTAGAGTTGAACAACATCACCATGCTCTATCCAGAACACTTTTATTTCCCCAAAAGGAAATTCCATATCCATAAGCAGTTACTTCCTATACTTCTTCCCCCTAGTGACTGGGAGCCATTAATCTATTTTATGACTCTATGGATTTGCCTATTCTATATATTTTATGTAAATGAAATCATACAATATGTCATCTTTTGTAGCTGACTTCTTTTCCTTAGCAAAATGTATCAAGCATATATTAGTACTTTATTCCTTTTCATGGCCAAATGCTTTGCCAATGTATGGATATTTCCCAGTTGGTTTATCCACTCATCAGTTGATAGACATTTGGGCAGTTTCCACTTCAGGGCTATTATGGTGAACATTCATGTACCAGTTTTCGTGCGGACATATGCTTTAATTCCATTGGGTGGATGCCCAGGAGTGGAATTTCTAGGTCATAGAGTAGTGCTAAGCTTAACATTGTGAAGAACTGCTGGACAGTTTTTCATAGTCGGTGTGTCATTTTTAAATCCCACCAGAAATATCTGAGGATTTGACTTGCTGAATACTTAGGTCTCAGTACCCTCCTCTCTAGCCCACTATCAATGTCTCAGTTCAGGTCATCTTACAGCTAGACTATGATGATCACCTGATTGGCCTAGTAAATGTTCCAAACCTTCCTAATTCACTGCCCCCTCCCCTTCCAGAAAGGAGATTTCCTTGTAAAACACAAAACTGACCAAATCACTCCATGTTAAATACTGCAGAAATTACACATGGCTGAGACAACTACCTGGAATCTGGTGCCAGCTACTTGGCTTCTACCTCACTCCTCACACTCTCTCACCTTCCACTTCCAAGACTTGTGGTTTGCAATGAATCATATTACTCTTTGAGGCAACTTGAGACTATATTTTTACATTCAAATATGTCCTCTACCTGCAATGGTGTCACCCAATAAATATGGGCCTTTACCCTCTTGTAAATATGGGCAAATACCCTCAATATTTGGACCTGAGATGAAAAGTATTCATACTTTGAATTAATCTAAAGCATTTCTCACATTTATAGTCTTATTTATTGAAAATACTCAAAAAGTTATACTATTCACTGGACCTGGCCTTAAGATCTATTGTTAATTGATATTATTTCACTCATTCAAAAAATATTTACTGAATTTATATGCCAGAAATTGTTCTAGGCACTTGGGATACAAAACACAAAATTTCCTATTGTTATGAGTTTTCCTTTTAGAAGGGAAAGCCGGGCTATACACAAATAATTGAAATAGAGTATTTTAAGTGGCTGGAAGTGTTATGGGGACATGTGAGGCAGAGTGGGGTCTAAGGAGTGCTCAGAGAGAGTTGCAATTTTAAATAGAATAGTCAGGAAAGACCTCATGCACAAGAGGAAGGTTGAAAAAAGACCTGAAGGAAGTGAGATTTTGTGCCAAGTGGACATCCTTGAGAGGAATGGTCCAGGTAGAGAGGACCCTGTAGTGGGAGGGTGTCTGATGTGTTTTAGTGACAGTCACGGGATCAGTGTGCTTGGAAGCACATGAATACCTTAATAGGTGTTAAATGATAAGAGTTCATTCATTTCATGATAAAACTGAGAATGACACAAATTTACTGAAGAGTTTTTAGGGAAGGCAGCCTTAGGACCTTCTCAGAAGGTGAACTTGGGAAGTGGTAGGAGAACAAGCCTAGTTTTGTTACTGTTTAATGAACACCAAGATAACATGGGCTGGAACTTACTCTGTGAGATGCTTAGAGCCCAGTCATTTGCCTGACATTTGTTATTTTTGTCACTCCCTGTAGAAGGGAGATATAAAAATCTCAAAACAAGCCTAAAAGGGTTTGCTTGCTCAATTCAGAGACAGCAGGGAGACAAGAAGCTGGAAGAGGTTTCTATGTCTCACAGCAGTAGTGGGTGTTGGTGGGACATACGTAGAGAAGTGGGTGGTGGTAGTGAGGGAACAAGTTGTACTAAATTCCCAGGGTGTGGTTAAAAAAAAAAAGAGAGAGAGACAATTAGAGCTGGCCAAGGAAGTAGTATGAGCTTCAGGGTTTGACTGACAGCAGTTTTTCTCTGGCAGGTTTCTTGACTGCTTTTTAAAATATATATATATATTTTATTGATTTTTTTACAGAGAGGAAGGGAGAAAGATAGAGAGTTAGAAACACCGATGAGAGAGAAACATTGATCAGCTGCCTCCTGCACACCCCCCACTGGGGATGTGCCCGCAACCAAGGTACATGCCCTTGACTAGAATGGAACCTGGGACCCTTCAGTCCGTAGGCTGACACTCTATCCACTGAGCCAAACTGGTTAGGGCTCTTGACTGCTTTTAAGGATGATCCAGTTTATTGGCTATCATATTTGCCCTTCTGAAATAGAAGCTGTTTCCCAAAGTGAAGTTTTTAATAGTTGAAACATACGTTGTTGGAATGTTTAAATTACAAATTTGGGCTTATACAAAATATTCCAGTAAAAGAAAGTGTGCCCAATAAAACCCTAGCAATTGCTTTTATCTTTGTTTTTAAAACGTACTTTAAAAACAATACAGGCACGTAATTTCTAAAGTCAAATATTACCTGTTTATGTCTGAAGGAAGAATTGCTTCACATATTCTCTTTCTACTCTTTTATTGTTCGTAATTATTATCACTTCTTTTAGCTTTTTTGTTCTGTACTTCAAGAGTTTCAAATAACATGATTACAAAGCTATTTGCATGTTTTCCCAGTCTTACATACTACCTATTAAATTCTCTCTTTTATGCCTTAACTGGTTTGGCTCAGTGGATAGAGTGTCGGCCTGCAGACTGAGGGGTCCCAGGTTCGATTCTAGTCAAGGGCATGTACCTTGGTTGAGGGCACATTCCCAGTAGGGGTTGTGCAAGAGGCAGCTGATCAATGTTTCTCTCTCATTGATGTTTCTAACTCTCTATCCTTATCCCTTCCTCTCTGTTGTCTGTGTCCATTGGTTAGGCTTATATGCATGCATATAAGTCCGTTGGTTGATCTTTCCCCCATACCCCCACCTTCCTCTACCTTCCCTCTGAGGTTTGACAGTCTGATCTATGCTTCTCTGTCTCTGGATCTGTTATTGTTCATCAGTTTATGTTGTTCATTATATTCCACAAATGAGTGAGATCATGTGATATTTATCTTTCTCTGACTGGCTTATTTCACTTAGCATAATGCTCTCCAGTTCAATCCATGCTGTTGAAAATGGTAAGAATTCCTTCTTTTTTACCGCAGCATAGTATTCCATTATGTAGATGTACCACGGTTTTTTTAATCCACTCATTTGCTGATTGGCACTTAGGCTGTTTCCAAATCTTAGCTATGGTACATTGTGCTGCTATGAACATAGGGGTGCATATATCCTTTCTGATTGGTGTTTCTAGGCCTGGGACTGGCATTATCACTTCTACCCACATTCCATTAAGTAAAGTAAGTCACAAAATCCAACCCAACATCATTGGCTGGGCAAAGAAACCCCTAGTACACTAGTGTGTGGTACTGCAGAATCACATGGATGTATATGTAATTCTGATGAAGAGTAGGCATGAAGAATTTGAAACAATAATTCAATCTTGAACACTTAGCTTCTTATGCTATATCATAGCCATATTTTAAAACTTGCTATTCTTTTTTTTAAAATATATTTTATTGATTTTTTACAGAGAGGAGGAGAAAGGGATAGAGAGTTAGAAACATCGATGAGAGAGAAACATTGATCAGCTGCCTCCTGCACACTCCCTACGGGGATGTGCCTGCAGCCAAGGTACATGCCCTTGACTGGAATCGAACCTGGGACCCTTGAGTCCGCAGGCCAACACTCTATCCATTGAGCCAAACCAGTTAAGGTAGAAACTTGCTATTCTTAATCTCCTTTTGTTTCCATCTGAAGAAAGTCACAGGAGAGCCAGTAATCCTGCTGATAGCCCCTAAATAGGTTGATGTAGGGGAAAGCAACATGACTGTATTTGTCCATGACTAGGTTACCACTTTTATTGTTCTTCTCATCACTATCTGATAAGATATTTTTTTATAGTTGTTGTAAATTTCACATTACCAGTGACTGGCCATCTCACACTAAAGTCACAAATGCCTAGTGTCTATTATAATTAGATAAATTCATGAATGATACATGAATAGCAGATTATTTAGGAAAGTTGGGACAATAGATGAAAGGAGATCTAAGCTCTTCCAGGACCAGGGCTCTGTGGTTATATAAAACAGAGCATAGGTCTGGCTCACTGTGATAAAGTCTCTAAGTCTCATCCTGTTATTTTAAAAATAAGGAAGCCAACACTCATAGCGTTGAGTTATTTGTCCAATGGTATGGAATTGGAGTCAGAATTCAGAATCCTGTCACTGGGCTTTATAACCTTTGCATGAGTGACAGATTGAAGTCATGAGGAGAAGATGGTAGAGCTTTATGAGAAATTCATGCACAAACCATAGAAACGGAAATAATCCTAATAAAACAATTTGACTTCTCACTTCCATGATTTAGTATTTAATTGGTATGTGTCAGTAGAAGATGGAGTCTAGATTATCAAATTGTCCTAAGTCAAGGATATATTTATGAGTCTGACTCTTCTGTTTCAGTGAATTATTTGGATAAGTGATTTCAGGTTTAAGTGTTAGATGATGATGAAATGGGGAAAGAGGAAAGAAGAGACACGGTGTATTTTTTATATTAACCAGGTCTTCACTGGACTAATAAGAATATTTCTTTGTAACAAGGGCAACAATAGAAGCTCTCTTGGGGCTTTCAATCTCAGTGTTTTTCATTAGTATGTAAGGAGAGCTTTATAAGCTGCTTTTCTTTAATCCTAAAAGTACCCATAAAGATGGTTAGAATTTATCTTCATCATCATTTTAAAAAACAGCATTTTCTAATCTAAAAACACTGGGTTTAGAAAATCACCTGTGTTGTTATTGCTTAGAACAACCACATTCTCGATTGAATAGATGTTTGTGGGCTAACTTGGATACAGAATCACCCTTTATATTGGTGGTTTTCGATATCTTCTCTCACATGACTGATGATTCACAATTAGTCCTGTCTCATTTATGGGGCTATGGAGAGATGGAGGAGGGAGATGGAATAGAACAATTTACTAATATTCTTGATTTAAAATTTTTCCATTAATATAGTTTGAATCTTTGCCAACCATTGTTCTTTATCTTCAATTAAGCCTAACAGATAACAAGGTGATTGAACAAAGAACCCGTGATGTAAATGGAAAAACTATTTTCATGGACACACGTGTGCTTTTGGTTGTGATTTGATATTAAATACTATATTTAATTCATGTTTTCCATTAGTTGAATATTACCATTTTCTATGAGAGAATTAAATATGTCAGCATTTCATGGTGTTTTACATAAAGTACTCTGTCTTCCTGGTGCTCTACCACCTGAATAAATTTGAGCGTCTTTCCTGTATTTAATTTTCTATGAAATATTGTCTTTGTGTTAAACAACTGCTAGGGTCTTTCTGCATCTGCAAGGGTTCAGGAATCTGGAGAAGGGACTGCGATGCAAATTAATAACTAGACACTAGACAAGAAATATAAATTTGGGAGGCATGGGGGAGCCAGGGGAGGCTCCACTTTCTAGTGAAGTGGGATCCCTGAATCTCTGGACCCAGGACTTTTTATTCCCACATTGTGCCCTTTAGCAAAGCAGATATACATATCAAAGGTAAGGTTTTGTAAACAATAAAGGACCATCAGGTTGGGGAAACTGCCCTCAGCTGTCTGGCAGCAGGCAATAATATGCAGATCTTCAGCCCTGCTGAAGGTGTCCATCAGCCTTCTGATGAACTTCTCGCATTTATTGTGCTAACTACTGGAATTTGCTCCCAGCAACAATTAACTGAAAAAATGAACCTTTGGAAGGTAACCACTGAGCCAAACCGGCTAGGGCATTTTATTATCAATATTATTATTAACTACAAAGAGAGAAATTTTAATGACTGATGATTTGGCTAAAAGATAACCAATGTAAATTAGAAGATACATTATTTGACATTGTTCGATAGATGGTTAGAAGACTTCAAAGGTTTAAACAGGGAGATAGGAGGTCTCACCACTCTGAAGTTGCAACAATGATGAGTCAACCATGGATTACAGGTAACTAGAGGTGATAAGAGAACCGCTGGGAGATACTTTTGCCAGCAGAAGTTGGATATGAATCCTAGAAAAATAAAAAAGAAGAAAAAGAAAGGCTTTTAGAGAAGATGATCACATTGATTTACATCAAAGGATGACACATACAAAAACCATGTCCTACTCACCAATTTCTGCTAACAAGAGCATCTCCATGTCCCCATTCCATTGAAACACAAGGAAGAAGAATGCTCTATAGGTGGAGACATATAGAAGGAATCATCTTCCTATCAAAAGACATAAAATGAGGAAAAAAGAGATAACCCTCCAAAAAGAAATTGTAGTACTATTGGAATTGAATGTTGGGCAGTCAGTCAAAGAATGCCAAATACTCTATACATATGACGCCATTTGTTGAATTTACTTAAGGCCTCCTATAATTTTAATCCTTGCAACTTCAGAAATCAAATTTTTCTCCAGTTGTGACTCTGTGCAACCTCTTTTGCTTGTTTATTATACAAGGAAATAGAGCCAAATTGTTCCTCTGTGGAAGGAGCTTGTCCTTATAATCTTTGTCCCACTGTGAGTCAAGTGGCCTAGTTTCTGTTTTAGATCTTTATTTTAAAACCTGACTGCTTCAATGTCCTAATGAGCTATCATTGCCTGAGTGATGTTTTTCAACTGGCCTGGTTTCTTCTTTGTATTAATACTGTCATCTCCTGGCCTAAATATTTTTTATGCTTAATGATGCCTTTGTGTTTGTATCTTTGGGTTTTTAACAAAAGGACTTAATGTAAAAATCAAATATATAATCTCTCTGGACTTCTAAGTTATACCACAATTTTCTAGAGCTGCTAGAAAATTACCTCCCTTCGATTTAAAACAAGTTATACATAAAGCTTAATCATCTATTCAATAGAATTCAGAATATAAAGAATCAATATAAAAGCCCTTTTTTGTTGTTCTTTTGAATCATAATTATGAATCAAAGTTTCTTTCTATTTAACTTATGTATAAGAAGAATGTCTTTGCCATTTCCAATGTTATTGTCTCATGAATAATTACTTAAGCCAGTTGGTTCAGCACCACGCAAGACCATGACTCATCTCTTGTCTTTATGTCACGCTGTGATTCCTTAAGAAAGTACAGGTTGATAAATATAGTTCATTTGGATAAAGGATTTGAGCACTAGCCTATTCTAAGGCCAATAAGATTACTGTTTTTGTCATCTCTCTTTTGTCTCCTTAGTATATACTAATCACAGGAAGATAGCTGATGTTTCAATTGGTTCAATCAACAGTTACCTTTCCATGGAGTCACTGTTGGGGGCCAAAATTGATTAAGATTATTGATAGTCTCCATAATGTTAATTTTTTATTTAGCTTGCTACTCTGAACTAATAGGAGTTCAATAAATGTTTCCATACCAGAAGGCATTTGTAATTTTCAGTAAATATAATTTGAAGCAAGGAGTGGAAAGTATATGTAGTGTGAATGCAAGAATCAAGAAAACTGTATATTCCTTGCTCTATGTTTTGTTTCTATCCATCCTCATTCCAGAAAGCATTTGTGATGCCTTTATGGTTATAACTAGTAATCAGGATCCTTATACAAAAAGTATGATTGGAACCATTTATGTTGTCTTTGGAAACAAGGGTTAAAAGTATCCATCAGAGCCAATTAATTCCATATAAAAGTAAATTTCCCAAAGATCATTGCCTCACACCTGGACAAGCTCCCAAGACTATACTACTGTCAGGCTCCTTTCTATCAGCTTCCCTAAGGTTTGGATTAGCAAGAAACCAGCCAAAGCAAACAATGTCCAACTTTCTCAATGCACATTTTCTCTAACCAGCCACTTACGTAAGTATTATCTGAGTTATATCTTACAAATATAAAAAATACAATAGTATATTTGAACTTTCATCATATACAGACTAATAATTATTCTAATTCTATTAATATGTGGAATAAATTCAATATAAATAATTTTGGGACAATTAACTCATTTTACCTTCCCCATCCCAGTTTAGTAGTAAGCTATCTGGTTCTGTGTCTCAGAACAACTTTCTGATAATCTGTAGCAGACGGATTTTACGTCATGGTGGCCAATGGAGATTAGACATGTCAAAACCCTTCAATAGGATTGCTCAGTGAAGTCATTAGCTGAAAAAAGGCTCAACATTACTATTGTTTTTTTATAACTACACTGTCTAAACATCTCTTTCCACATCCAACAGGAGTATATTTTTAGGTTCATTATTTCTGATAACTAAATGAATTCCTTGATTGTATCCCAAACTTAAAATCAGACAAGTAATATTCTCTTGAAGGCATTTGAGATAACATTGAGACAAGTACTTGCAGGCATAACACCAACCAGTACTTAAATATCACTTTAAAATTTACAATATTTTTCACATATATTATGCTATATGACTCTCAAGTCACATGAGATTACTCAAATTGGGCATCTTTTACCAATGAGGAATTGAGGCTCAGATAATCAGGGCTAGGAATGTACATATTTTGCACTTAGGTATAATCTCCTATTGAGGGAACCTGACAGTTATGTTGAAATATTTGAAAATAAATGTCCCGCAGGTGAGAGTGCTACGAATAAAACATATGATGATCAGATCTCTTCACTGAGATGGGTTATTATTATCCCTGCTTTATAGCTGAAGAAATTTGAATATGTATTTCATTCCTGACTGGCACATTGATTCACCTTGAGTCCTTGAACAAATTATTATCCTTTCTGGAACTCTATATGAGGAGGTTAGACCAGATTATGACTAAGTTTTCTCTCTGAGTTAAAACTGAGGATATCCGGGGTCTACCTAGATTGTGCACTGGCATTTCATTGCCATCAGCTCATGCCAGTCAAGTACACTTAGCTTATTACCCTAGAATAAAGGAAATGCTCAGAGATGGAGATAAGGAGATATTCTTTCCATATCTGATAGAAAGCATTTTCATAGGAGGTGATTCTTCAAATCTGTCTGCCAATCTCTGGCTGTGTGGATCCACTTTTGGTCTAGTACAGACAGATAGGATGACAGAAAGAATACAAATCTCTAGGTCAGAGGAAGGATATCTAACAAGGTGTGACAGCGTGTCATTAAACAATGAGTGGCTTGGAGTGAAGAAAATCCATCTGCATTTCAGCTAAAGACATTTATGTTTAGTTGAATTCCGAAAACCTACCCTAGGTACCAAAAATGTTATCAGTATTGTATAACACACCATTACTCATTATTCTGAACTATTTAATCTGTCAGGGTTATTAGAAATGTGGGATTTAAGCAGACACTGGAAGAATCAGCTACTTAATGGTAAGAAACATCATTATAGACAAAACAAATAAAAATTTACAAAAAATTTAAATAACTACAATGTTTGGAAACTTGTTGGTAATTAGAAATTTGCTCTCAATCTCAGTCTACTTTGATCCTAAGAGTATATTGTCCATATAGCTAGTTATATTTTAGAATGACTCACTGGTTATATTCATATAAAGGAACTGTACTTAGGATTTTAAAGTGGTTTTGGAATTTTGGAATGGTTCACTGGTTATATTAACCTAAAGGAACAATCCCAGAACCTAATGCATGACTGAACCACGATAAGCAAAATCTTTCACAATTTCAATGGCTTCATTGTCCATGTTAACGTTGTGTATTCCTTCTGTAGTTGTGATTTTCACCTTCTTGATGTTCAAATGCAGATGTGGAAGTGAGGAGTCCTGGTTTATGTTCTGGGCCCTGCCACTCATGATTTCTGAGACTCTAGCTCTGTAATTTCCCGTCTTTAAATAACCATCTTTACAAAGCTGGGGGGTCTCAGAAATCAAAGCGGGGGCCTCAGAAATCATGAGGGGCAGGGCCCAGAACATAAACCAGGACTCCTGACTTCCGCAATTGTGCTTCCTTCCCCCATGAAGATTTCATCAGCTCTGTTGCTGCCAACATTTCCCACTAACAGAGCAGTGAATCAGGCAGACATCAGGCGCCTGTGTTTCCCTTGTTAACTGCCTGGCAATGATTTAAAACACCACTTCCAGCACCCAGAAAAAGCAGTTCCTAGCAGTGGAAGGATTAGGGGACAAAATCTTGATATGGAGTAGTAGGTTGAAATACTAGCCTTCCATCCTCATACAAACAGCAACCTTTAAAAAAATCATAATACTGAGGCATTTAGGTGCCAAGTCTTGGAAATTTCTGTTCACACTTTAAATTCTAAGCTCAGCTGCTTAATCACCTCTTTTTAGATTTAGCTTTTGACTGATGAAAGGTTGGAGATGGCTCATTTTGTTCAAGCAGCCCTAGTAGATTAGATGCCATTTATCATCAGCAGGAAACTGAAAGAAAGATAGAGAACTAATTGCCAATTTTCACCTTATCATTTATATTTTCTAACTCAAGAAAGCACCACAAAAGTTACTAAAAGTAACACATATATAGGTGTTAAGGTATCATATAATGTCAAAGATATCACAATATTCCTGAGTAGTTGTCTATCTTTTTTTTTTTGATTGATAGCTTCTCTATTTTATTTTTTACCATTTTTTTTGTTATTTTTAAAAATTTTTTTTATTATTATTATTAGTTAAGGTATTACAAATGTGTCCTCATCCCCCCCATTAACCCCCAACCTCCCCCCAACACACAAACTCATGCTCCCATACCCCTGTTGTCCATGTCCATTGGTTTGGCTTATATTCATGTATACAAGTCCTTCGGTTGATCTCTTCCCCTTACCCCCACCCTCCCCTACTTTCCTTCTGGGGATTGATAGCCTGATCGCTGTTTCTCAGTCTTTGGGTCTGTCCCTTTTCATCAGTCTATGTTGTTCTCTATAATCCACAAATGAGTGAGATCATGTGGTATTTATCTTTCTCTGACTGGCTTATTTCACTTAGCGTAATGCTCTCCAGTTCCATCCATGCTGTTGCAAAAGGCAAGAGTTCCTTTTTTTTTTTACCGCAGCATAGTATTCCATTGTGTATATGTACCACAGGTTTCTAATCCACTCATCTGCTGATGGGCACCTAGGCTGTTTCCAAATCTTAGCTATGGTGAATTGTGCTGCTATGAACATAGGGGTGCATATATCCTTTCTGATTGGCGTTTCTGGTTTCTTGGGATATATTCCTAGTAGTGGGATCACAGGGTCAAATGGGAGTTCCATTTTTAGTCTTCTGAGGTAACTCCATACTGTTCTCCACAGTGGCTGCACCAGTCTGCATTCCCACCAGCAGTGCAGAAGGGTTCCTTTTTCTCCACATCCTCTCCAACACTTGTTGTTTGTTGATTTGTTGATGATAGCCATTCTGACAGGTGTGAGATGATAACGCATTGTCGTTTTGATTTGCATCTCTCGTATAATTAGTGACTTTGAGCAGGTTTTCATAAATTTTTGAGATATAATTAATATGCAGCACTGTGTAAGCCCAAGGTATAGAACATAATGACTTGATTTATGAAATTATTACCACAATAACTTTTTACCACAATAATTTTAGTTAACATCCATCATCTCATGTAGATACAAAAACAATTGTATGCTGATATATATAATCAGCACTTCTGTATCCATTCATCTGTCAATGGACATTTAGATTATTTCTATGTCTTGGCTATTATAAATAATGCTGCTATGAACATGAGGAATGTACAGACATATCTTTAAAATAATGTTTTGCTTTTATTTTCCATAGTGGCTGTAACAACTAACACTCCCATCCACAGTGTACAAGGGTTCCTTTTTCTCCACAATCTTGCCAATTATCTCTTGTTTTTCGTTTGTTTGTTTTTTGATGATAGCTCTGAATGTCTTGCATTTCAATTAACATCTTTCAAATTATGCAATAATTTTTTCTGATAATCAGAAAAGCCCAGTGAGATGTCCCTATCCTTCACTCCATTTAATTGTTGTTGTTTTTATCTATAAGCTATTAAGGGCTTATTATATGCCTCGTATTATAGTGAGACATTTACTTTCATAATCTCTATAAAATCTCATTTAATCTTCATAACTGTCCTTTAAGATAAATATTATTATCAAATTTTTAAAAAGAAAAAGTAAAATAATTTTTTGATCTCACAGAGTAATTAAGAATTGAAATTCAGATGTGGCTAATGCCAGGGGCTATCTTCTAAGCCAGTACAAAAACAGATCTGATAGTGATAGGATCTCAGAATTATGACAGTCTGTCATCATTATCATCTTTACAATCCTGTTAGTATTCTCATTGCCTTTCTCTGGTTCTTAAGAATATTGCACTCTAGTTTGTTATTCATTTCCTGAAGTAGAAGGTGGCATTTCCAGGACAAAGAACTGCTTCATCGTTGTCAAAAGCTTGGTGTTGCACCATGATGTTAAGGATATGCCATTTAAAAAACGAATCACAGACATAATCAAATCCAATTTGTCGTACTAGAGAAAGGTATGCAGCTGTGTCTAACTGAGCTCCTCCTGGGCACAAACACCATTTGCTTTTTGCTGTTTCCAATGAAGTTTTTCATTTCAAGCTCTAAAAATGCCTTAAATTCAATACTTACCTGATCAGTGAATCATTAGAAAAAACACAATATGAAAACCATGATTCTTTGTACTCCAGTCATTACAAACTAATGGCATCTCGGTAATGAGGCTCAGTTAGTTTATGACATGATAGCTGTCCCTTTCAATTATCAGCCATTTCTTAGAGTTAGTTGTTTTGGTAAGACTCTGAGAATTGGGGGAAAGATCTTACCCCTTGTTGTCCAATCCCGGCACCTCCCCAGGACATCTCTAGTGGCATTTACACAAATAGTTCAATGCACTGGGAAGAGAGACAGCTTGGACCATGAGGGTCTTTGCTATGGCTAGCTGTGCTGACAGATAATATAGGAGACAATTTAAATGGCCTTGGGGTTTTTAGATATAACACCAGAGGCATAAGCCATGAAAGAAAGAATTGATGAGCTGGACTTTATTACAATTAAAATGTTCTTCCCTGCAAAAGACATTGTCAAGAGAATAAAAAGACAAGCCATAGACTGGGAGAAAAGACTTGCAAAAGACACATTCAATAAAGAACTGTTATATAAACTATACAACAAACTCTTATAACTCAACAAAAGATGAGATTTAAAAATGGGCCGAATACCTTAACAGACACCTCACCAAAGAAGATATACAGATGGAAAACATTTATGAAAAGATGTTCCCCAACATAAGTCATCAGGGAAATGCAAATTAAAACAACAATAAACTACCACTACACACCTATTAGAATGGCCCAAATCCAAAACAGTGACAACAACAAATGCTGGCGAAGATGTGGAGCAACAGGAACTCTCATACATTGCTGAGAATGGTGTAGTCACTTTAAAGGACAGTTGAGCAATTTGTTAAAAAACTAAAGAGACTCTTACCATATGATTCAACAACTATGTTCCATGCTATTTTCCCAGAGGAGTTGAAAACCTGCATACAGATGTTTATAGCATTTTTATTCAAAATGCCAAATTGAATGCAACTAAGATACACTTCAGTATTTGATGGATGAACTGTGGTTTATCTAGATAATGGGATGTTATTCAGTGCTAAAAAAAAAAATCAAGCTGTGAAAAGACATGGAGGAATTTTAAATTCATATTACTAAGTGAAAAAAGCCACACACTGAATGACTCCACCTATAGGACAGTCTGGGAAAGGCATCACTATGGAGATGGTAAAAAAAAAATCAGGGTTACCAGGAGTTAAGGGTTGGGGAGAGATGAACAGGGGCTCACAGAGAATTTTTATGGCAGTGAAACGACTTTGTGTGATAATACAATATAATATATATGTCATAGATTCAAACCAGGGACTGTACAACACTAAGAGTGAACCCTAACATAAACTTTTTTAAAAAAATATTTTTATTGATTTCAGAAAAGAAGGGAGAAAGAGAGATAGAAACATCAACCATGAGAGAGAACCATTGATTGGCTGCCTCCCACACACCCCACACCAGAGACTGAGCCTGCAACCCGGGCTTATGCCCTGACTGGGAATCGAACCATGACTTCCTGGTTCATAGGTCGATGCTCAACCACTAAGCCATACCGGCCGGACCCTAATGTAAACTTTTGATTCTGGTGATAATTTGTGCCAATGTAGCTTCATTAATTTTAACAAATGTGCCTCTCTGGTGGAGCATGTGGATAATGGGAGAGGCTATGCATGTGTGGGGACATAGGATATATGGGAAATCTCTGTACCTTCCTCTAATTTTGCTGTGACATTTAAAAACTGCTCTAAAATATAAAGTTTATATTTTTAAATGCTTTATTCAAGATGGTATTGATATCACTAGTATTTGTCTATCTCCTGCTGCTAGCCATTACTTTACACCCTTATAGATGGCTCCTGTACAGCTGTGACATCCTAAGGGTTCATAATATTCTCCCAAGATCTCAAATCGATGCAAAGAATCAATATGCACTAAGTGGCCGTGGGCAAAGAATCCCCACCATTTGAAGTGGCATCTTTCAGTCTTTCCCCACTCTGACACCTCTAGCAGATGACTTTTATATTTTGCATGTAGTCAGACTTCTATAGATAAATAACAACAACCTCATTATACATACATGCCTCTCTTTCCCACTCAAAAAGTAAATGGGTGAAAGTAAATATTTCCTATCAATATTTTTAAAGAAAATAATTCAACAATTTTACCAGTTATTAACAGCAAATTACTCATGACACTATTGTGTTAGTAATCCTTGGATAAGATCATGCTTGAGAGAATAAATTGAACTTTCCTGACCTATAAGTTTAATTGTTTCTTTCTAATGATGAAGTATAAAGTCTAATTTACAGAAATTCCATTGGTGCAGATATTTTCTACTTTCACTATCGCTTCCTCTTTATGCTTCTTCAATTATTTTAAAGGATTTACTATATGTTCATTTTATTAAAAATGAGTAGAAGCTCTTTTTGAAAAAAGTCAGGATTTAAATTATATATGACAGAAGTAGAACCAAGATCGCGGCATAGGTTAACACCGGAGATTGCTGCCTCGAACAACCACTTCAAAAAACAACTAAAAGACGGAACGGACATCATCCAGAACCACAGGAAGGCTGGCTGAGTGGAAATTCTACAACTAGGAGGAGAGAGAATATCATACCCAGACTCAGAGGAGGCTCAGTGCTGAAGTGAAATACTAAGGTGCGGAGTGCACGCGGAGCGGGCGAGTCTCTAGGGACCCAGATTCAAACAGGAGAAGCAGGACTGTCTGGCGTCGGTCGGAACTCGAAGGCAGCTTTCTCTCCGAGGTTTGCAGCGGTTGCTGGGACTCTGTGAGGCAGAGCCCCTAGGGACGGAACTGAGAGCAGCCATAACTGCTCGCTTTGGCCCGCCCTGTAGATCCCCGGGGACCCGCCCCGCCCAAGCCCTGTGCAGAGCCATTTGCCGGATAGCCTCAGGCAAAGGCTAGATTAGCACCGCCCTAGAGATCCAGCACAGAAGCTCTCCCACTGCAGACACAGCAGACTCTCATAGCCAGTTAGCCTGGAGGTCAAATCACCCCCAGTATTGCCAACAACAATCAAGGCTTAACTACAACAAGACTGTGCACAAAGACCACTAGGGGGTGCACCAAGAAAGCATAAAAAATGCGGAGACAAAGAAACAGGACAAAACTGTCAATGGAGGATACTGAGTTCAGAACCACACTTTTAAGGTCTCTTAAGAACTGTCTAGAAGCCGCCAATAAATGTAGTGAGATCCTCAAGAAATCTAATGAGACCCTCGATGTTATGATAAAGAACCAACTAGAAATTAAGCATACACAGACTGAAATAAGGAATACTATACAGACTCCCAACAGCAGACCAGAGGAGCGCAAGAATCAAGGCAAAGATTTGAAATGCGAAGAAGCAAAAAACACCCAACCAGAAAAGCAAAATGAAAAAAGAATCCGAAAATACGAAGATAGTGTAAGGAGCCTCTGGGACAGCTTCAAGAGTACCAACATCAGAATTATAGGGGTGCCAGAAGAAGAGAGAGAGCAAGATATTGAAAACCTATTTGAAGAAATAATGACAGAAAACTTCCCCCACCTGGTGAAAGAAATAGACTTACAGGTCCAGGAAGCCCAGAGAACCCCAAACAAAAGGAATCCAAAGAGGACCACACCAAGACACATCATAATTAAAATGCCAAGAGCAAAAGACAAAGAGAGAATCTTAAAAGCAGCAAGAGAAAGAAACTCAGTTACCTACAAGGGAATACCCATACGACTGTCAGCTGATTTCTCAACAGAAACTTTGCAGGCCAGAAGGGAATGGCAAGAAATATTCAAAGTGATGAATACCAAGAACCTACAACCAAGATTACTTTATCCAGCAAAGCTATCATTCAGAATTCAAGGTCAGATAAAGATCTTCACAGATAAGGAAAAGCTAAAGGAGTTCATCACCACCAAACCAGTATTATATGAAATGCTGAAAGGTATCCTTTAAGAAGAGGAAGAAGAAGAAAAAGGTAAAGATACAAATTATGAACAACAAACATGCATCTATCAACAAGTGAATCTAAGAATCAAGTGAATAAATAATATGGTGATCATAATAGAATCAGGGACATAGAAAGGGAATGGACTGACTATTCTTGGGGGGGAAAGGGGTGTGGGAGATGCGGGAAGAGACTGGACAAAAATCGTGCACCTATGGATGAGGACAGTGGGTGTGGAGTGAGGGCGGAGGGTGGGGCGGGAACTGGGAGGAGGGGAGTTATGGGGGGAAAAAGAGGAACAAATGTAATAATCTGAACAATAAAGATTTAATTAAAAAAAAAGAAAAAAAATTATATATGACAAATACATATATTCTATAATCCTCCTGTTTCACAGTCTAAGCAGTTCATTTACTATCATTGACTTGTTATCCGGCAAAAGAAATGGCTGAGTTTGTTATATTCCCCTCAGTATGTTTACTGTAGAGGAATATAAAATTGACCATTTTCAATTACCTTGAAAACAATGAACTGGAAATAATAGTGTTTTTCCCAAGTAGGGAAAGAGTAAAGTGCACATTTTCCACTGCATTTATATTGCAACTGTGAAGTGTTTTCCATGTAGCTCCTAATGGGACTTCAAAAATTTCCCTTGGGTTATCCCAAACTTCATGATTGTTTTAAATGCAGTATCTCTTCAATGAGAAGTGACAGAAAACAACAAATAGTAACTTGATAAAACATGAAGACTTTTGCTTGCTTTCAAAATCTGAAAAAGGCAAGAAACTGAAATCAAATTATGGGATTTTTTTTACTATGTAAATAGAAATCATAAGAAAAAATAGTGATCATAAGTTATATGGCAAAGTGGGTCTTACCGTTTGATTATTCTTTGTGTAGATGTTTTGCAAAAATGGCCCCAAAAGTCTCACTCTTCCCTGTGTCCACATCCATTGCCAAATGACTTGAAAGCTCCAGCAATCAAGAGCTGGAGTCTTCTCTCCCATTCCTCCACCCTGGGGCAAATGGGAGCAGTACTGGAGGGACCAGGTGGTTGTGGAGACACACCAGGGTTAAGGAGGGGGAAGAGCAAGATTGAATTTTGGCAGCAGACGTGATCTTGCCTAGGAAGGGGTAGAGTTTATGGTTAGGATTAGGGTTGAGATAATCAGCATAACATGGCTGGAGAATCTGGGCTTGCTTTTAAGTTGCTTTTTCAACAGAATGTGAAAGAAAAGAGGAGGTTCCAGTTCTGAGCCAAGGCCTCCAAACACTGAATTCTCTGCTCTCCCTGTTGCTCCTCTGCATTTGTCTGAGAGAGGAGACTGAGATAACATATGGAATCAGATCTGAGTTGTCTAAATGAGGCTCTCCTGGACCTGTAATAGCTGACCACAGACACATGAGTGAGCACAGATGACTTCTCCCTCCTTGATGTAGCACCAGGATTACTGAGTGTCCTCCTTTTCACCAATAGTGGGAATAGCTTTTGACTATGGAAATAAAAACCTGTTTATAACCTAATATGCTTGTGTGTGTTTCCAGTCCATGCAGGTAACCTTTAATGCTATTAGAGGCAGAATAGTACAATGGTTAGGAGTCTGAGCACAGCCACTTAGAAGCTATGTAAATTTGGGCCCACTTCTTAAAGAGGTGATGATGATAATAATGAAATCTTCCTCATGGGATTGTTGAGGACCCCACTCTATTCTTGGTCCTCCCTTACCTAAGTATTCCTTCTTCTCAGAATCTATGAATTGCTATTTCTCATTTCCATGGACTGATATCCATAGCCCAGGCTCTGGTACATCTATAATAATAAAAGGGTACTATGCTAATTAGACCAGACGCCCTTCTAGACGAAGCTGGGGTGGAGCAAAGCCCAGGTCCCTGGTGCCTGCTGGTGGCCAGAGGGAAGCCAGCCTGGGTCCTGGATGCCAGAGGGAAGCCAGTGCCGGCAGCCAGGGAAAGGAAGGCCTACTCTTGCACGAATTTCATGCTTCAGGCCTCTAGTATATATATAATCTTTTTCCCTGATGAACAGGGACCTCCCCACACACCTTGATGATTCATGTCATCTGTGCTCCTGGTTGGGACCCTAATCAAAAGAATAAGTTTATTAAATTAATAATAGCCAAGAGTAACTTTAGCAAAGAACAAAACAACCATGTAAGCCACGTTACCATTCTAGGTATTTTTATCATCCAGTTTTGTTATAAGGACTTGAAATTTCATTTTCCAAAGATTTATAAATTTCATTTTCCAAAGGTTTATTTTTGTTTATCATATCCACACTAGAAGACTGGTCCCCATGTTATAGACTGAAAAAGCTATTTGAATTAAAATAAGTTTATAGGGTATGTTTTAAGTAACTAGAAGCTAATTGTTTACACTAAATCTTCAGGGACAAACTAAAAATTAAAACAATTATTATTCAGATGTTTCTAAATACTCATTTCTATCTAAATATTACATAAGATGTAAGACAAATATGTTTAGTTAAATGAGGGGTCCATGCAGCGTCAGTCCTTGCCTACTGCTCTCTTTGCTTCTTCTCTGAGAAAGCTAAACTCAGGACACGTGTAGCTGCTGTTCACTCCATCTGATAATATAACTCACAATTCTAGCTCTGCTAAAGGATGAGCTGAGTGTTTTACTTGGTGAGATTGATTGTCTATCCTGCCTCTGTAGAAGTGACTACAAACCAGGCCATGTCCCAGGTGACAGCCAATTTCCAAATGAGGCCAAGAATATTTAGATGTGGTTAGAGCTCTGACTTGGGATTTATCTTCTGGAGATGCCACAGTGCCTATTTAATTTCCTGACATTTTCAGACATGGAGAAAGGATATGGTTGATGAGTCACCAATATTAATGGGGTTTTGAATTTTATTTGCTTCAGCAGCTGCCTCCCCATTAGTCATACACACATACACACACACACACACACACACACACACACACACACACACACACACTTTATCAGGCAGACTACAGGGAAAAGGCAGTGTCGACAGCCATTCAGGTGCCATTTTCATTATCAGACCTTGGCTGCTGCTTCATGGGGAAGGGAGTTGTTTGTTTCTTTGCCTTGTGTGTGTCTGTTTGAGAAGCTGAAAATAATTGTTGTTTAGATATTGCCTTAATGGAGAGGGCTTCATTTGTTTAATGGACAGAAAACACCCCAGGAGCTTGAATACAGTGAATCTCCTTAATCATAAGAGAGCAGAGAGTTTCATAATATTTCAATGCATACTGTTTTCCTGGTTTTGCATATCTACATTCCCTGATAAGAAAAGGAGAAAAATAAAGTGAAGCATTTGTGTTTTGGGTAACGATTTTAATTTCACAAATGTCCACACAAATCTAAGGTTTGAAGTTGAAGTATTAGAATAGTTGTATCATTGCTACCTGTGAGGTTCTCCAGCTGCTAACATCCCAAGTGCATTTTTTAAGAGCCACACCAGTTGGCTCCCAGCAGTGACTGAGCTTGCTGAACAATCCAGTCCCTTCATCCTATCTTTAAAATATATCATTTTCCATCCTTCTACAGGTGTGTAGTGGGGATGCCTCAATTTCCTGTACTTCCTGTGCTTTGCAGATTGAAAGGGATGTTGTTCTAGAGAGCCCCCTCTGTGAGTGAACAAAGGTAATTTTCATTCAGAAAGCAACATCTCTTGAGTTCTTTATCCTGAATTATGAGCCCAGACCAGGGTCTCACTTAGTTGTTCTCAACTATTAATGTACACATGAATCACCTGCGAGTTTGTTTATAATCTATATTTTCCAGATACACCCTAAAAATTCTGGTCACCAATTTCAGTGTGCGCCACCAATTCTGATGTGTGCAGAGCATTGTCGCCGCTCTACCAAGCAATGCTTCATCATCAGCTAGGTGTTCTAATTTACAATTTAACTCAGTCCTGACATTATCTACACAGAGATAGCATCAGACTCCACAGGTTAAGGTCCTTCAAGACTGCACCCCACCCCTCCAACTTCAGATGCCTGTGCTTCTGACGGACTGGATATAGATTGGGGGTCCTAGGGAACCCCTCCTTTGGTTTAATTACTTTGCTAGAGTAGCTCACAGAACTTAGAAAAGTATTTTACTTGTTAAGTTACCAATTTATTATAGAGGATATAACTCAAGAACTGCCAATTGGAAGAGATGCATAGGGCAAGGTATGGAGCAGGGGCATCAAGCTTCCATGCTTTCTCCACCTGTCTATTCTCCCAGAACCTGTGGCAGAAACCATACTGCCTGGAAGCATTCCACACTCTGTCCTTTTGTTTTTTTATGAAGGTTTCATTACATGGTCATGATTGATTAAACCATTAGTCATTGGCTATTGATTCAACTTCCAGCCCTTCTCCCCTTCCCAGTCAGGGGTGTAGCTCTGAACGTTCCAACTCTCTATTCCTGGTGTGTTCCCCTGGCAACAAGCCCCCATCCTTAGCTGCTTTCCAATAGTCACCTCATAACATAAACCCAGTTGTGGTGGAAAGGGGCTTGGTGTGAATAGCAAGACACCATTTTACCTTTATGGCTCTAAAGTGATTTCAGGAACTGAGGACAAGAGGCCAAATATTCTAACAAAAGATGTTTTCATTACTCTTATCACTCAGGAAATTCTGAGTATTTTGGGAGCCAGCAACTTGACAATGAGAAAATATATATTTCTTATGAATCACAATATCACACACTTCCAGTAGTTCTTGGATAAAGCCCAAGAATCTGTAGTTTAATAAGGATGTTAGTGAACCTGATGAAGGCTGTCTACAGTGCAAATCTTGAAGAGCAATGGTCAATCCCAGGAGTCTCTGGAGTCTGCCCTTCACAGAAAAGGATGACCCATTTCTTAGTCAACATTTCACTAATCAATGAGAAAGCTGCCACCACCAGCTTAACTAAGAAAGGGGGATGCCACATGGAAGAACCCAGGTTAAAAACTATATATCTCCACCCAGAATCCAAAGCACTTCCGGAAACCCCATTCAGGGAAAATCCAGAAACCAGATATCTGAGCCCTCAGATTGTACAAGGAGTGAATGTCCCACCTTCAGCTGACCTGAAGAGGCATGTTATCCACCACCTTGTTCTGAGGGTTCCTAGGTTCCCTATGATCTTGCTGAAAATATGCTATGACTTCTTGCTTCAGGGTTGATTACAAGGGCAAAAGACTTTGAAATTTGAGAATTCTTTGTGTTCTTCCTGCTCCTGACATGAGTCTCCCCAAGACGCTTCAGGAGGAAGAATATTTTGCTTCTTTCAGCTTGCTTGTGGGGAAGACAAATCCTGTCAGCTCCCTCTTGGATCCTGCCTTTGAAGGGAAAGGACATATACATCTAAATATCACTCAGAGAACGTAGTATGGTTTCTGCCATAGATGTTGCCACCATCACCATTGAAGAGCCACGTCTTAGGCAGGAGAAGATCTTGTATCCAACCATAGCAATGAGGCACATCTCCTCTCCAGTGACTCAGAACTGCAAGGTGGCTTTCAGTGGAAAGCTCAAAAGAAGTGAAACAGAATAATAGGGATGGGGCGTATCAGAGACCCTCACAACCATAACTTCAATCGAAGCAATTGCCATGCTGCCCCTTGTCACTTGTGCAGCTCTATTTCCTAAGAAGCCCAGCGTCATTTATGCCTGCAGACTCACGTACAGGATGATCTTCCAAATTGTAAACCCTTTATATTAGTTAAGACTCCCTGATTATAGGGAATGCAAACTCAACCAAAATAAATAAGGTTTTTAAAACAGGTGTGTTTGGGGGAGTGTTTATGCTTAAGACACAACTATGAAGGGCTTTGAAGATGTCATCAGCAAACTCTCCCCTACCCCCTTTCCGTTACATTATGAGATTACTCTGCTCTGCTCTGTCAGTAAGCATCATTCCACAGACAGGCCTTCCTGATGCAGAGGAAACTATGCTACAAGTTATGATTATAAGTTCTGATACTAAGAAAGAAAAATGATTATATTGAATTTTTAGTGTGAATTCTGATTAGCACTTCTTGAGCTCTATACCTACCCCTGAATCAAATGTTGGGCCAAAGACTTGACTTTCCCTGATTAGCAACCTTGAACTATGACCCAAGGAGACTATGGTAGGAGATTGTGGTAGGAGACTATGATAGGAGGCTGTGAGGGTGAGTAGGGGGAGAGGGAGTGAAAGGGGTGTGAAGGCAGCATGCAGAAAAACAAAAACATGATCTACTCTACTTTTCTCCTTCTGCCACTTACTTCTCATTCATTGACACTCAGCTCAAATGCACCCTCCTCTGAGAAGCCTTTCAGAACTCCCTCGGGCAGAACAGCTTCTCCTGAGTACAGACTATTCTTCACAGATTGTTTATTTATCTGACACTCCCAAAGGACAGACCTCCTAAAGGAAAAAAAAAAACAAATCAAAGACATCAAATTTATCTTTGCATCTTGAGCATTTAGCATCTTGGGACACCCTATCTTGATATTCTGGTAAAGGCTGATAAGAAAAATAAACATCGTTTGGCAAGAAGCAGCAAAATCTGAGATTTAGATGGAGTATCCAATCACCCATCTGTGAATCTTTCCCCAAATGGAATTGCCTCCAGGTCTTCTATTTTTTTCCATTTGAAATTTGTTATAGGACTAAAGGGGCCCATTTACCTACATATATCAAAGCCCAATTAAATTTGAACAGGAGTTTGCAGCCAAGAAAGTAAAGATTTATTTATAAGGAAATGGCACCACGCCCAGAGTCATAGGTGACTTGGCTGGCTCCCCAAGGCTTCCAGGGGATGGGTTATATAGGGGGAAATCATTAATCATGGTGACTAAAGGAGTTAGGGTTGTGCGCTCTACTGATTGGCTGGAGCCAGGATAGGGAGTATGCTGTGTCAGGTGCTGATGTCAGCCATGGAGTCATTCTGTCTGGTTTCATGAAGGTGTGGTCCTTAGGGTATAGGGTCTTCTGCTTTCATGGACCTGGGGCTGAAGCACAACTGAAGTCAAGATGTTATCTTTTGTTTGACCAAACTCCGTTTCTGAGGCTTTGTTCTTAGACAGTTGATGCTGACCAGAATATGCTATCCGAAGGGTTTAACCATTAAGGAAGGGAGTGGACAGGCAGAAAGGAGAAAGGGTAATGTTAAAGAAATGGAGCCTTCTTTAAGGTGTTTTGAATGCAGTGTCCTTTAAATGCTACTGCAAAGAAGGATAAAATCAGTTTATAGGAAAAGGATTTGGTATGTGCTCAATGCTTTTGCATGTGTAACTGAAGAGTGTACCGAATTCCATTTAAATAGCAATTGCTCTGGAGGTGATTATAACTTGTATATGTTTTTAAAAATTCTGCAAGCATCTTAGAAGCATTTTAGGGTAAAAGTTATAGGAAAGGAGCAATTTTCTTTCAATTTTCAAGGAAAATGAAAACGAAAGCAGTCTCTTATATACTTTTCAGTCCTAATTTTTCTTTTCTTGACACACCAACGCATGCGCATGCACAGACAGACAGACAGGCATGTGCACGCGCGCGCGCACACACACACACACACACACACACACACACACACTCCTTTTTCTTTATTTAAACCTGCAAACATCCTCAACTTTTCATTCTTCACCAATTAGTGCCATTTAAACTGAGCTTTGCTAATTAAATAAAGAACTCTGAGGTCACATAGTGGGGACAATGGGGGTTGGGAGGTGAGAAGAACGTTAGAAAATTAGCTCACACATTATCTGCAATTTTATTTCACAGCACGTATGAAAGGAGCTGTGCATCCAGGGCACAAGAGGTTACTTATGAAAGGAATTCACAGTGGAAAATAATGAGGGAGATTTCAGGAAGCCATCCATCTGCTGGCTGTTCCTAGAGGCCTTTGGACAGCCAGAACACGGGCCATGCTAAATGGAAGCAAGGTGACATTTAGAGTACATGGCTCATTGAAAAGAGCAAATGTATGCAAGCCCAGGAATATTGTCCCAGGGGAAAATAAACCTTGCTATTGCTAGCACCATTGTTGGAGCTGGTGAGTTTTTTCAGCTTTCAAAGACTTTTGGCAACCTAGGAATCCTGCAGAAACTAGAATAATGGCTGGTGTTTACTAGAACAGCAGACCCAGCTGAGATCAAGGCAGAGGGCAACAGACACAATCTCTACAAAAGTTTGCAAGGAGGGCTTCAGAGATATTTCCTTGTATTATTCATTTCATACGCCACTATTTATATTTTTGCATAGGCTTCGATATGAAAGAACTGTGGATTTTCTCTTAATGAAAAAGTCAATTTTAGAGGAAAAGTAATTACTGGGGAAAGACTGGACATATCATTGTTTCATTAAAGATAGCCAAGTTGCCCTGGCCCATTTGGTTCAGTGATTAGAATGTTAGCCCAAGGACCAAAGGGTCATGAGTTTGATTCCCAGTCAAGGGCACATACCTCAGTTGCAGGCTTGGTCCCTGGCCCCAGAGGCAACCAATCAATCTGTCTCTTTTACAAGTATGTTTCTCTTTCTCTCCCTTCACCCTCCCTCATCTCTATTCTCTAAAAAAAAAAAAATCCAATTTTTGAAATGCCAATCTGCCAGTCTCCTTATTTACTCTAGAGAAAAGGTACCAAGGAGGACTGAAATATGTATATGAGAAGATTACTTATGGCATGGAATCCCTCTCAAACTCCTATATGCCCCCCACATCTTTATCCCGATGTCCTGCTAATGCCTCCATTACACAACAACAAAGTTCATTATAGGAATTTCTTGGGGGAGAAAGTCAAGAGAAGTCTTAATCTTCTGAGATACTACCTATCAGTGATGACCAACATTAACATTTTATCTATAATATTCTAGACTTCTTTTTAGTAAACCAAAACATCCTATCTAATAAAAGAGAAACATGGTAATTGGCGTACGACTGCTACCCTTCCCATTGGCTAATCAGGGAGATATGCAAATTAACTGCCAGCTAAGATGGTGGCCGGCAGCCAGGCAACTTAAACTGAACATGAGGCTTGCTTGCTTCAGTGATGGAGGACTCTAACGTTCCCTGCCTGCCTTGCCGGCCTCTGAGCTTGCAGTTTAAGAAACATTGTAACAAATATAGAAGCTAAACAAAACCCCAGAAACCAGCTTTCAGCTGGCTGGGATCTCAGAGCTGGAGTTGATACAGAGTTTCGATTATAGAACCTAAAGAAACCAGATACCTGCTTTCAGCAGCTGAGGCCTCAGAGCTGGAGCCAAGCCTCAGAGCTAAAGCTGGCCCAGAATTAAAAAAAGAAAAGAAAAAAAGCAGCAGTTGGGAGCTTCAGTCCCAGCCTGAAAACAGCCCTCAGCCCCTCACCCAGACTGGCCAGGCACCCCAGGGGGGACCCCCACCCTGAAGGGTGTGTGACCAGCTGCAAACAGCCATCATCCCCTCATCCAGGCTGACCAGGCACCCCAGTGGGGACCCCCACCCTGATCCAGGACACCCTTCAGGGCAAACCAGCCAGCCCCCACCCATGCACCAGGCCTCTATTCTATATAGTAAAAGGGTAATATGCGTCCCAGCATCGGGATCAGCGGAGCTGAGAGGCCTCCTGGCACCGGGATCAGCATGACAGGGGGCAGCACCCAAACCCCCTGATCAGCCCTGCTCTGTGCCTGATAGGGGGGAGCTCCCCAACCCCCTGATCACCCTGCGGCTCTGTGTGTGACAGGGTGTGGCGTCCCAACCCCCCCACCCCACAGGCCCTGCTGTGTGTGTGACGGGGTAGAGCCATAACCTCCCCATTGGCCCTGCCCTGAGTGTGAGAGTGGCGGCACCCCAACGCCCTGATCTGCCCTGCTCTGTGGGTGATAGAGGGTGCGCCCCAACCCCCTGATCCGCCCTGCTCTGTGTGTGACAGGGGGTGGTGCGCCAACTCCCCTATCGGCCCTACTCTGTGAGTGATAGGGGGGAGCTCCTCAACCCCCTGATGGGCCCTGCTCTGTGCGTGACAGGGGGTGGCACCGCAACCTCCCCATTGACCCTGCCTTGAGTGTGACAGTAGGCGGTGCCCCACCCCCCATCGGCCCTACCCTGAGTGTGACTGAGGGTGGCATCGCAACCTCCCAATCCGCCCTGCTCTGTGCATGACAGGGGGCGGCGCCCCAACTCTCCAATCATCCCTGCTCTGAGCCCGACCAGGGGCTGCACCTAGGGATTGGGCCTGCCCTCTGCCACCAGGGAGCAGGCCTAAGCCAGCAGGTTGTTATCTCCTGAGGGGTCCCAGACTGTGAGAGGGCACAGGCCAGGCTGAGGGATGCCCCCCTCTCTCCCGAGTGCACAAATTTTTGTGCACCGGGCCTCTAGTGTAGATATAAACATATAAATGTACATACATCTGATTATAGATTCTTTTTACAAATGAAATTATCTTGGAATACACTTTGTAATTTACTTTCCTTCACTCAACAATAAAGCATGTGCATAGTTCACATCATGAGATACACATTTGCATTTGCATTCCTAGTAGATATACTGTATTCTGTAGTATGGATAGTCTGCAATTCCTTTAAACTCAGAATTAGAATAAAAAGTCAAAAGCACGACTGCTATAAACGATGAGTCCCAACTTTCCTGGATACTCTCCTCAAAATACAACCTGACACATTAATGCACACATAGCCATTCATGTGATGGTGTCATAATATAATTCTAGAGAAGGCTGCAGTGAATCTGGGAAGTTGCAGAAATTCTGGAAAAATTATAAAGTATACTGAGTTCTGAATGTATTTTCCAAAACTTGCCAAAGTATGAGTTCATCATAAACCATCTTAGTTGTCCTTGTCTGCTGTGACACCTACCTCAGTTGTTCGGCACAGAGTAGGTGCTCAAAAAATGTTTGTTGATTGGAAATGAATAAAGGAGAGGAGGACACAGATGATTCTTGCCATGAGCTGGAGAACTCTGAACTTAAGCAATTGTTCATTATGTCCTTATACAACTGGGGTTAAAGATAACGCTTTAGAATAAAGGCAAATGGGGTGACTGGGGGATCCCAGAAATTGCTTGAGATTTTTAAAAATTTTCTATGACACAAAGAAAGCAGCTCCTATCTCAATACTGTAAAAAAAAAAAAAGAAAGAAAGAAAAGAAAAGAAAAGAAAATCGAAGAGAAGCTAGCTTAGTATGGACGAGCCACAGATAAGGATATCATAAGGTCTGAGTACTTGAACATCATCAAGTTTGCAAATGTTAATTGAAATTAGCTGCACTTTCTGTATGGAAAAAGAAGTTTTTCTGGCTGATGTACAAATGCTTCTAGCATCACTGAAAGGAATATATGGAATTTGCAGGTGAAGATGGCAATTTTTATTTTCTAGAGAAAAATAGGTCTGTGGCTCTAGAGAATGTATGAACATAACTGTCAGTGAAATTGGATGAAGAAGTTTTAGGGTCCCTGAGCTAGGAGGAAATAACATATCCTTTGACCTGCATGGCAAGCCATCAAAACAATCCGAGCCTTTCCAAGGTTCCCTTTTTCTCTTCACATCTAACAGAACTCTCACTTGTCAGTAGCAGGGCTCCAGCTGACTTTACATCATCTTTTTATTGCAAAATATCTGCCAACCTTCCATCCTATAAAGTACCTTCTAAATTCCTTTCAGGAAACTGGAATATTCTTAAATGCACACACATGGACAGACTTCAGATATGTTTCACCACAAATGCCAGTAGGAAAAACCGTAAAGCCTTCCACTAAATCCTGTAATGCAGTTGAAGTTGCTGATCTGATCCCAGCACACTCCTGCCTTCTGCCTGATGAAAATCAGTCGCTTTTGTCAAGTTCACCTGTTTAAATGTTTACTGAATGCAATCCTCACTTAGCTGATGGGTCTTTGCCATAGAAACTCTCTTAGCAACCAAGATGAGCACCAACAGAAAGACAGGGGAACACTGGAAAGGACATCTGCAAAATACTGCTAGTCCTGAGAGGACCCGCTTCTGTGTAAAGTGAGTACTGGGAAAGTGAGTACTGGTCTTGAAACTGAGTGTCCTCTTAATTCTGATTATTGTTTTAAAACAGTCCTGTTTTTCTTCTCTCTCCGTACACTTCACTGACCTGACCCTAGTCTCTCACCTTGATGATGATTGACTCTGAGGCAACAGAAAATAAGAGCCTCATAAGATTTAAGCCCTTGGCAGGCTAAAGATAACATCTTTTTAAAATTTATTGTTATTGATTTTAGAGAGATAGGGAGAGAGATAAACATCGATGCGAGAGAGAAACATTAATCTTTCGGTGCATGAGATGACACTCAGCCAACTAAGCCACACGGGCCAGGGCTAAAAATAACCTCTTAATCTAAATTATGTTTCAGCTACTGAGCCCTAAGGCTGAATGACCTTCTGGCTACTTCTCCTTGAAATGGGTTCTAGATGCTAGAGCTGACCTCTGAATTGGCCTTGAGACCTGAAGAAATGATTTATTATACTTATGTCACCTTTGACCAATCAGCTCCTAACATGACCTTGAACCTCTATCTCATGGTGTCTTGTGATTTTGCCCTATGTCATCTGTAGGGTACATGCCAACAGGGAGTCAGGTCTGGAGCATGAGCTCCCTGTCTCTGGATTAGCCAATTTTAATAAACTTGACTGCCCGTGCATATTTTGGCTAGCGTGCTCAGACAGGAGGAACTTAATTATTGGCCTTTGGTAACAGTTACATAAACAGGAGCACACTGGGATCAAATGGTATGCCAGCCTTTTGCCATCTTGCTTGGTTTTCAGCATAGAAAGCCAGACTAAAGATGCCAGTCTCAAGATGCTCACCTCCATCTGTAATTACACGCCAGCTGGAATTACAATTGTTGAGCTTGTCAGTCTTCCTACTCAGCCCTTCCAGCTTCAGGCATAATAACCTGCAACAAGCTACTTCAATCACATCCAGTTTCGGATACAATCCATTCATTCCTTCAATTCATTGAGCACCAATGTTAAGCATTCAGCTATGATCTGAGGATGCAGTACCAAATGAGACAGATAAGATCACATTTTTTTCATGAAGCTTGCATGCCAGTAAATGAAGATAGCAAATCAATCCAGCTATTCATCTATCCATGCATACATACATACATCAGTCATGAACAAATAAGCAATCAATCTCAGATATTTATAATAGTTGCCATGAAGAATTCAAACTAAGTAATGTGAAAGGACAGTAGGTGGGAGCTGATTTAGGTAACTTGATCAGTGAAGGTTTATTCATGTGTGATCCAAGCAGAGAGAAAAGCTGGTGCACAGGGACCAAGGTAGAAACAAGCTTGACATAGAACAAGAACAGAAATCAGTGCAGAGAGTCCAAAGTGTAGTGAGAGGAGTCGTGCCTTGGTCTCACGATTTAGGCTAGACCTTGAGATATGATGATGCCTCCTTGAAGTCAGCCCCTGTCTTGTAGTTCATGAAGCTGGCTGTGTCCTATTTTAACCAAGCCGTTCTACCTGAGTGTCTTCACTATTCTGAACCCACAACCCACCTGATCTGCATTCTTGGAAATCTGATCACAACGCATTAGTTACTGCATTTTAGATTGCTGGCCAATTGCCCCAGATCGGTTGCTCGAGTGCTGACCGTGTCTGGTCAAATCATATTCCCCTTTTCCCATCAACCTAAGATAGGCCATTATACTTTATATATAGTGGGTTTATTGTAGTATATTTACATGCAGTAAAATTCACTCACTTTAGTAAAAATTTCTGAGTTTAACAAATGCATATAGTGACGTAACCATAATAAAGATATTGGCCATTTTCCCATGTCACTTTTTAAGACTGAGAAAGACTGCAAGACTCTGGCAATCACTGATGTATTTTATTTCCTTTAATTTTGACTTTTCCAGAATATCAGATAAATGGAATAATAGAGTATGTAAACTTTTGAGTCTTGCCTCTTATGCTTAGCACAATACATTTTACATTTCTTCTGTGATTTCATGTATCAATGGATCTTTTCTTGCTAAATAATATTCCATTGTGAGTTATCTACCACAATTTGTTTTTCCTTTAAGTAGTTGAAGACTATTTGGGTTCATTTCAGTTTGGGGCAATTGTGAAGAAAGCCTCTATAAACATTTATGCACAAGTTTTATGAAAATATATGGTTTCATTTCTCTTGGGTAAATATCTAGGGTTGAAATTTCTAAGTTTTATGGCAAGTATATAATAAATGTTTAACATTATGAGACTGACATACTTTGAATGACTCCTTTGTACATCTGAAAAGTACAACTTTGTGCAACAGAATGAAGATTAAACCTAGAATTAAAGACCTTTGTTCAAACCACACATTGGAAACTAACAATTTTCATAACTTTGGGTGAGTTATTTCATTATTTTCTTGGACTCATTTATTGGACTCATTTCTTGGACAGCCAATGGAATATGGATTAATGTAATTTTAGCGGCATACTATTGTAGCATAAGCTGACTGGGAGAGCTTCATTAAATGTAAATGATTATATTTTATTACAAATTATTATATTATTAATACATTTCATCACAAATCTATTATAAATGAGAGGTCATTTTAGTGTTTGATGCATGCTGCAAGCAGTTGGTACAAAACCACAGTCACAGGCATGCACAAGCCATACATTTGTACACTATGTCTTTTTTGAATATAAGGTTCCAGAATTGCACTGTCCACTAAGGTAGCCACTAGGCACATTGTCTATTAAATTTAGATTAATTAAAATTAAATACACTTAAAGATTCAGTGTCCTCAGTTGCATTAGTCACATATCAAGTGCTCAATAACCACATGTAGCTAGTGACTACCTCATTGGACAACCTAGATGATAAAACATTTTTTTTCATGCAGAAAGTTGTACATGGTGCTGATCTAGAGGGCAAATACTATGCCCTTGTCCTGTTAAGTAAAAAAAGAAATACAGAAAAAAAATTCTAGAACCCATTTGCAGCTCAGTAATTTTGCTATAATGATCATGATTCGTCTTGATCTTGAGACTTATAATCAGCCCTATAAGCCCATACACACAAGAATCTAGTGGCTTGTAAAGGCAAGCCCCCAACACCTACTTATGAGTAATGGCATCATCCTGCACATTTATGGTCTACTCCTATTTAAATCCAACCTTGTTTGAGTCCTTCCTCCTGACCATCTCATTTATTATCTTGTTCTTGCTCCTTTGAGCTTGACATTGACTTCTAATCTCTCTGGATTAATATTTTTCCCTCGACTTTCCTAGAGTATCTACCTCTAAATGGTATAGTGAATAGGCAGTTTCCCCAAGACTAATCTAGTATGTGCTGCTGGTAGCCTTCCCCATGCTGACCCTTAATCTGGGTGGAAGAGATGCACAATGATGCTCTAAGGGCAGTAGCTGCTGCTCAGATCATGTCCAAGTTGTTGACTATTGGCAAGTGTCATGAAATCAAATGTTTTTAGGAACCCAGTGAGCAATGTAAATAAGCAAAGCAGCCTGTGAGTTACAATAGGAGCAGAGAGGATTAAAGCAGATGGAAGACAATACCCTATCATGAGAAGCTAGTCAAATAAAAACATGTATACAATATATAGGCAACTAGAAGTACAGAAATTGAAAAAAAAGTGGTAACACTATTTTTTTAATAGATAATCATATAGTGGCCTAGAAAAACATGAGATAATCAATCCTAAAACTAATACAAATAATAAAGAATCAGTCAGCTAAAAGGTTATAAAAATAGCCTACAGAGAAACCAAGATGGCAGCATAGGTAAAGACCGGAAATTGCTGCCTCCCACAACAACTTCAAAAATACAACGAAAAGACAAAATGGACATCATCCAGAACTACAGGAAGGCTGGCTGAGTGGAAATTCTACAACTAGAAGAAAAGAGAAAAGCACACTGAGACTCAGAGGAGCTGTGGAAGTAAAGTGCAGAGGTTGGGGGCTCGAGTGCGTGCGGAAAGGGGAGGCTCAAGCGAGCGCTCGCGGAAAGGGGCTGGTACCTGAGGACTCGGCTGTCTTTTTGAATTGGGAGGGAGTCACAAGCTCCCAACTGCTCTGAACTCCGGTTCCGGGAAGTCTCTGGGGACCCAGGGCTCATACAGGGAGAAACTGGACTGTCTGGCAGCAGGCAGAATTCGGAACTTGAGGGCTGCTTTCCCTCAGAGGTGCTTGCAGCAATTACAGGGACACTGAGACGCGTGGCCCCTTGGGGCAGGGCTGAAGATCAACCATAGCTGCTTGCTCCGCCCTTTGATTTCCTGAGACCCTGCCCCACCCAGGCTGCGGCAGAGGCTTTTGCATATGAATGCCCTGGCCTTTTGCAACCTGAAAATTAACTAACAAATTGCAGCTGGGCCAGACAGACCCAGAACTTCCAAGAGAAGGCCCAAGGCCCCACTGCAGCTTGCATTGCTTCACAGCTGGGCCTCATCTGGGCACCTCCAAACCCCAAAAAAGGAAGGGGAATCTGCAGATCTCTTGGTAGCTCCTGCTGGGTAACCTCAGACAGAGGCTAAATTAGCACCTCCTTAGATCCAAGAGCCAGTGTACCCAGTGGTCACAGTGGGACCATCCAGATTACAACTCCTCAGATCCATAAGGGACACACTCAGGGGGCAGACTCAGTGAACACCAAAGCCCCCACTGAAGCAAGTCTTGCCCCAGAAGGGTGTCTTCAGCACAGAAGTTCTCCCACTGCATACACAGCTGATTCTTACTGCCAACTGGCCTGGAGGTCAATTCCTCCCAGTGATACCTACAACAATCAAGGCATAACTACAACAAGACTATGCACAAAGCCCACAAGGGGGTGCACCAAGAGTGTCCACCTCAGGTAACAGGGGAGGCTGAGCCACTGGGCCCTATAGGACACCTAGCACACAAAACCACTCTACCAACACAGGGAAGCATTAAAAAGGCAGAGACAAAGAAACAGGTCACAAATGACAGAAATGGAGGAAAGAAAACGACTGGATATAGAGTTCAAAACCACATTTATAAGGTTTTTCAAGAATTTTATGGAAACCGCCGATAAATTTAGTGAGACCCTGGAGGATATGAAAAAAGATCAACTAGAAATTAAGCATACACTGACTGAAATAAAGAATAATATACAGAGATCCAACAGCAGACAAGTGGATCCCAAGAATCAAGTCAAAGATTTGAAATACGAAGAAACAAAAAATACCCAACCAAAAAAGAAAAAAGAATCCAACAACATGAAGATAGTGTAAGGAGCCTCTGGGACAACTTCAAGCGTACCAACATCAGAATTATAGGGGTGCCAGAAGAAGAGAGAGGGCAAGATATTGAAAACCTATTTGAAGGAATAATGACAGAAAACTTCCCCCACCTGGTGAAAGAAATAGACTTACAAGTCCAGGAAGCGCAGAGAACCCCAAACAAAAGGAATCCAAAGAGGACTACACCAAGACACATCATAATTAAAATGCCAAGAGCAAAAGACAAAGAGAGAATATTAAAAGCAGCAAGAGAAAAAAAGTCAGTTACCTACAAGGGAGTACCCATACGACTGTCAGCTGATTTCTCAACGGAAACCATGTAGGCCAGAAGAGAGTGGCAAGAAATATTCAAAGTGATGAATAGCAAGAACCTACAACCAAGATTACTTTATCCAGCAAAGCTATCATTCAGAATTCAAGGTCAGATAAAGATCTTCACAGATAAGCAAAAGCTAAAGGAGTTCATCACCACCAAGCCAGCATTATATGAAATGCTGAAAGGTATTCTTTAAGAAGAGGAAGAAGAAAAAGGAACTCTTACCGCTTGCCACAGCATGGATGGAACTAGAGAGCATTATGCTAAGTGAAATAAGCCAGTCAGAGAAGGATAAATACCACATGATCTCACTCATTTGTGGAATATAATGAACAACATAAACTGATGAACAAGGACTGATCCAGAGACAGAGAGGCATTGATTGGACTGTCGGGCCTTGGAGGAAAGGTAGGGGAGGGTGGGGGTAAGGGGGAAAGATCAACTAAAGGACTTACATGCAAGCATATAGGTCTAACCAATGGACACGGACAATGGGGGGGGGGGTTGAGGGCATGAATGGGGGCGGGTAGGGGGTAACGTGGGGATAAGGACACATATGTAATATCTTAATCAATAAAAAATATATTAAAAAAAGAAAAAAAATAGCCTACAAAAATTAATAACCTCAATATATACCAGTACAAACAATAGCCAACTAGAATATATAATGGAAGAGCAAAACTTATTTGCAGTAATAGAAAAGAAAAAATAAGAAATAAATTGAACAAGTGTCTGGAAATTCCAAATAAAAAAAAACTTTAAAAACACTCAAAAAAAAGGGAGGTGGGTACAAAATTAGATGGGAACAAATGAAAAGACATTCTTGCTCTTGAACAAATCCATTTAACTTCTTAAACCTGTCAAGTGTCCCCAAGGTAATATATAAATTTAAGGACATCTCAATAAAATCTAAGGAATTCATTTCTTCTGGAGCTAAATACGTTTATTTTAAAGTTTACATGTATTTTAACCTTTCTAGAAAATCTAGGAAAACTTTTTAAAAAGAGCAATAAGAGGGGTCAACTTTTGCCAGATTAAAGCATAGTATACAGTCTGCATAATAAAAACAGAGTGGTCCTGGGGTCCAATTAAAGGGACTAGTATGCTCAAAAATAGAAAGAAAAAAATGATTAACCCAACTACAGAAATCTAAGTTAAAATATTTTGAATGGAAAAAATGACATCAGAAAGGAAGAAAGACAAATTACAAACAATGAGAAAATATCTGCCACATAGACAAAGGGATAACCTTCTTAATTTATAAATATCTCTTAAAGTGAGAAACACCAAAGCCTGACACAAAAATGGCCAAAAGATATGAACATATAGTTCAGTAAAAGCACAGAAATAATGTGTAAGCAAGAAAAAATGCCCAGCAGATCTCTATGGAGTTTATTCATCTAGTATAACTGAAACGTATGCCTATTGAATTACAGTTCCCCATTTCCTCCACCCCTAGCCCCTGGCAACCAGTGTTGTATTCTCTGTTGCTGTGATTTTGACTATTTAGACATTGCATATAAGAGGAATCATAGAGTATTTGTCTTTCTGTGATTGGCTTATTACACTTAGCATCATGTCTTCCGGATACATCCATGTTGTGCCAATGGCAGGGTTTGTTATTTTTCTTTTTTAAGATGGAATAATAGTCCATTGAATAGATATACCATGTTTTAATTCTCTGTTGATGGACACTTGGGTTGTTTCCATGCTACTTTTGTATATTTTTAAGAAACCAATAAAACAAGTGAAAATTGTTACCTAGAGGTGAGTTGAAACAGGGTGAGAGGAATAGAATTGCAATAAGAATTCTATTGGTATAACTCTTCATTCATTACATAAAGTGCTTTATGTATTAAGAAATAAAATTAAATCCAAAAGGATGAAAAATTCACAAGGTGTCATCAGGCTGAATTCCCCCCACACACACACACACTTGTCCCCACCCCCCACATTCCACCATTGGTGACCTATGCAATGACCTGCAAGCTGAAGGACTTGTTTTCTAAGGTGCATTCTGAGACTGTGAATGGAAAATATGAGCTTGGAGAAGGAAAACTGAGATTTAAAATTAGGTAAAACTGATTTAATCCACGTTTATAAAGGCTAATAAATTACATTATAATTAGCTGTTCAATTATCTTAACTTCACTATGTGTAGAGAGGTGTTGGTCATAAGTTTTTCATTCTGGCTTTTCATTTTCTCCCCAAAGAGATTTTGAACACAAGCCATGATCAAAAATGTATCTTCAGTTTCTAAGATTTCAGGAAACAAGGCCAACTTTTTCCTCATTTCCATCATCTGACTCAAAAACCATGCCCCTGAGGCAGCAACAGCGAACATATTGGTGTCAGCAATTATGGGCTGACTCATCAGAGAATGTGCGCAATTAACCTATTGAACATCTCTCCAGCAGGCATTTCAGCCTCAGTAGAACCATCTGCACTGCATTCACCCAGGGTAGGAACCCAGCCAACCACCCTGTGTTCCCATGCATTTCCACTCTGATGCCTACCCAGAAGCAATTCATAACCCTACAGTGCTGCTGCATCAGCAATCCAACAAAAACTCAAAACACTCCCTCTAAGCTGAACAGACCATTTCTGGATTACTCTGCTCCCTCTGAGCTAACCCAAGCCCTAGGAAAATAATTCCCCACTCGTTGCAATTCTTCACATAACAGTTCACAAGTGCTGTTGGGACTGAGTCTACCAATTTTTGTTTGAATATAGATTTAGCCATTTGGTTTGCAGAATGGCCATAGAAAAAAATCACATAATATCTCTACATTTCAATATCTTCATTTATAAAACACCCAACTAACAGGCTGTTTGGTAGGAATTTAGTGAGATACTCTATGTATGCCAGGGTTGCAAATGAGCATTCAAGCTCCCCTATTCAAAGTGCTGAGAAATGTTAGCTCTTATTTCTATAACTAATAGAAATCCTCTTTCTTAAGAATCTCCATCTTCCCCCACTGTGAGCAACTGGGGAACAGAAACAATTACACAAGAATAAAGGAGTGAACTCTGCTATCTAAAATATCTCAATGCCTTCCAGTTTAATAGTCTCTTTTGGGTAACACAGCGTATTTTATGTAAACATTGTCAAATCCTCCACCCTACTTCTTTTCTGCAAGATGGATTTCTAGGGAGACGTGTGGTTGCAGGGAAGAAGACATGTGCTGAGCTCTGGTATTCATGGATCTCTCTCCTGCATAGTGGCTGGGCTGGACCCAGGCTTGAACTCTGTAGTACAGTGATAGGGTCCCTGGTGGCAGGCAGTCCTCCTACTGCTGCTTAAGTCTGCAGCTGACACATTTGTGATCTATTTTTTTAGCTCAGTCAAGACTTGCCCGGCTCATTGGGCCCTGTTTCAGTAGGCAGGTTTTCTGTGACACTTGGTTTGACTCCCACTTTTCTCTGTCCCTGGCAACTCTACCCCTAGAAAACTCTTAGCTGTTCTCCTTTCCACCACCAAAATGATTCTTATAGGGACTTCTGGGTCACGTAGTGGAACTAAGTGCAGCTTGAGAAAGCTGGCTTGTCTGTACTCCCTTGTTATGCCACCATCCTCTTGAACATATGTGGACAACTGTATAGGACTCTCCTCCCAGGATTTCAAAGAGAGAATGGGACCAAAACCCTTGCTTCAAATTTATCTCATCCGATACAACACCCTTCTCATTCTGGCCCGCCCTAGAACTTTGGTTCAGAGAGGGCTAGCAAAGCATATGCTCTCCTCACACAGGTTCTTTCTTTCTTTCTTTCTTTCTTTCTTTCTTTCTTTCTTTCTTTCTTTCTTTCTTTCTTTCTGACATCACAAGGTCATATCCTCTTTTCAGAAATAGAATTCAACTTGCCTACATTTCTGGGACCATAAAGGTGAATGAGGAACAGGAAGAGAAACTAGTTTACTGATGAGGGAAGCTCCAAAGTAGAGTTTTGTTGATATATATATATATCCGTACTGTGCCTGGCCCAGAACATGCATATAGTAAGTGCCAACTATTACTAATAATCTATATATGTAAAAGCATAATATGCCAACACTCAATGCAGGAACTGCCCCCAGCCTGCAGGTTCTGATCGCCTGACCAGACAACCTCTTAGTCCCTTTCCCCAGCTGGCAGGCTCTGATTGCCTGATGGGGGACAGGGAACTGGGGGTGGGCGGCAGCAGACATGGGCGGCGCCAGGCCAAGGTGGGTGAGAGTGAGCAGGGCCCCAATCACCCTGCCGGTTGCCCCACACACAGAGGACGACAGGCATCAGCGGCAGGGGAAAATCGGCCCTAGGCCAGGCCTAGGGACCCTACCCATGCACAAATTCATGCACCAGGCCTCCAGTGTTCTATATTTGTTCAAAGGAAGATGCCTCCATGCTTTTTCAAAGCAGGCCAGATGATCAACCATCTGTATGTTTGTAGGTCAGTTGAAATTTTTATTGTTGCTAAAGGGAAGCAGAAGGTCCATGTTTTTCTTATGAGTATTGGGAATGATTATTGATTCAAATGTATGCCTGATCTTTAGCTCTATTTTCATGTTATCAAGAGTCCTATTGTCCTGGTTTAATGAAGCAAATTAAAAGAATTATATGTAAAAATTTCCCTGTGAGAAATATTTGCAATACTTATTAATTAATTAACTTAACAAATATTTTTTTTTATTGCTTAAAGTATTACAAAGGGTATTACATATGTGTCCATTTTATCCCCCCGCCCTAGACAGTCCCCTAGCCTCCCCTATCCCCCAGTGTCTTATGTCCATTGGTTATGCTTATATGCATGCATATAAGTCCTTTAGTTGATCTCTTACCCCCCTACCTCCTGCCCCCCAACCCTCCCCGGCCTTCCCGCTGCAGTTTGACAATCTGTTTGAGGCAGCTCTGCCTCTGTATCTATTATTGTTCAAAAGTTTATAATGGTCTCTATTATCCATGAATGAGTGAGATCATGTGGTATATTTCCTTCATTGACTGGCTTATTTCACTTAGCATAATGCTCTCTAGTTCCATCCATGATGTTGCAAATGGTAAGAGTTCCTTCCTTTTTAGAGCAGCATAGTATTCCATCGTGTAGATGTACCACAGTTTTCTAATCCATTCATCTACTGATGGGCACTTAGGCTGTTTCCAGATCTTAGCTATGGTGAATTGTGCTGCTATGAACATAGGGATGCATATATCCTTTCTGATTGGTGTTTCCGGTTTCTTGGGATATATTCCTAGAAGTGGGATCACAGGGTCAAATGGGAGTTCCATTTTCAGTTTTTTGAGGAAACTCCATACTGTCTTCCATAGTGGCTGCACCAGTCTGCATTCCCACCAGCAGTGCACAAGTGTTCCTTTTTCTCCACATCCTCTCCAGCACTTGTCGTTTGTTGATTTGTTGATGATAGCCAACTTAACAAATATTTATGCAGCACCTATTACATGCCTAGGGACACATGAATAAAATATCCTCTCTGTTTCTTCTGGACATAGGACAAAGAGCTCATTATTTGATATACAAAGAGCTTTTACAAGTCAGTAAAGAAGGTCAAAACACAAAATTTGACCAAGGATATGAAAATAATTCTCAAATACACACTCACACACAGATATGCACACACAAGAAACCTACCAATATTTTAAAATCATTAATCTACCCAGAGTTAGTGGAATGAAAATTACACTTCTAAGATACTTTATACTATGTTATAATGAGACTGTTTCTGTCTCAATTTTATTTGAAGCATGAAAAGATTAGATTTAAAGTAAACCATAATGTTAAAATTCTTAGTAATCAAGATCAGCCAACTCTTAAAGATTTCATCTATAATGAGGAGGTAAAATGGGCTAGAACATTGGAGAATGAGCGAAGATTTGAGAAGAGCATTGTTTGAAAGCTGTTGGTTTGTCGCTAGTTCTACCCCTAAGGAGAGCAATTAGGGAGGCCTGATCTCTGACCGAAGGTCTGAAGAGTTTTAGAGGGATCCTCAGAGCCTAGTTATTCATTCAACACATATGTATTGAGTTGTGCAAGTGGTACTCAGTGCTACTGTACTAGGTGCTGGAGATACAGCAGTAAGGAAGGCACTTGATACACCACCACTGTGGAATGTATGTCCTGAGAATGACTTTGTTTAGCTATTCAGTTTTATACGTTGATCGCTCATTCATAAGGATTACATTGGGGGGACATTCCAAGTGAACTGTGGATAGATCTATGCAAATGAAGCATATATTAGCTTCTAAGTGCTCACTTTTGTGTTTTGTTTTGTTGTTTCTGCAAGTGATATGTACTCAGCTGATCTTGTTCTTTTTTATCTCAAGACCTGTTTACCAGGTGTCTTTCACCATAAAAAAAAAAAAAAAAAAAAAAAAAGGTCTTCATTGCTGATGGATCGCACAGCCTTCGTAAGAGATCAAAATAAAACCCTCAACAGAACATCAACATTTAGTCAGGCTTCAAAGGATAATATTTTTCATAAAACTGTCTTTCAGAGCTTGATTTCCTCTGAAAATCAGTATCTTAGCAAAATCAGCCTGTGCCCTACTATCAGTAATGTCCATGGAATTTAACGGGAAGGCAGCGAGCTCAGAGCTGGATATGGCTATGCTTCCATGGTTGTCTCTAGCTTAGGTCTCCATGTCGGGATGTGACAGAAGGAATGGAGGGCGAAGCCCCAGTCAAAAGGACAGTGCTTGGTTCATTCAGAAATTTAGCTAGAGTCCATTTATTTCCACTTTTATTATTTCCATAGTCCATGATATCTCTATGCTGCCGATGAGAAAAGTAAAGTTTGGACAGTTTATGTAATTAATGTCCCTAAGGGCCTCTGTCAGTTAAGGTAAGAACCAAGATTCAAACTCTGATTTACCTGCTTCAGCTTCTATCCACTTCAATATGCTGCCTCTTACACAACCCTGCGCAAAGCTTTTAAGCAGCAGAAAACTCTAGAAGCTCCCAAATTAAATATTCCCCGTTATTTGTTTGCTGAGTGTTTCTACAACAGCCATCAGAGAGCCTCATCCTCAGGGACCCGTCACATTAGACTGCCCATGTGGGCTGTTTGATTTAAGGTAGATCCCAAGTCACCAAAGGAAGAATGTCAGCTGTTCTGTGAATTGAAACGGGACAACATAAAATGTCAACAATGCATGGCCAAAAGTCTCACAGGGAACAAGAAAACATTGACGAGAGACAGGCCAGGGATTTCAAAGGTTCAAGAAGCAAGATCCTCCATTGGGGTTCTGCCAATCAGTTAGCACTTGGTCATGAAGGGAAATAACAACTCCAGGACCACAGACAAGCTGATGATTTTCTCAGTGGATACCAATCGGTGGTAATATGAAGGTAACACACACCCTGAAGAAGGGATATCATAGCACAAGGAGAAATTCAAGAAATTATGACATTTCTTGAATATATTTTGTTTTGTCATAGAATTTCTTTTTCCATGTATATCTGTGTTTGTCTTAATATTTTTAAAACTTTCTTTCCCAAGTCTTTACCCAAAATGTATACCAGAAGATATGTCAGGTTTTCCCTTTGGTTTTGAGTTTCCACAGCATGTTGCACACCCAGGAATCTCTTGATCCAGTTGGAGAAGTGGGATTTTCACTGAAGACAAATGTAATTTTCTGACCATATGCCTCCTGCTAACACTTTCTGTAGGGCGCGGCTATAGGGTTAAGCCTCAGACTGACCTATTGGCAAAGCCACAAACAAGTCCCAGCTTAGAGGTCACAGCCTTCTTAGCAAAATTAGGCTTGACCTTATGACGGCTCCCTAGATCTTATCTGGGAAGCTAATGGGCTGAGGCAGATGCAGCAAGTGCTGCCAAAACAAGTGAAACTCACAAGAACATTGTAACTATGGTGACCACTACCTTGTTTACCTCTGGCTATAAAATAAAGGCTCAGCTTGCCTCTGGATCTCTTTTTGTGGCCTCAGCCAGGCAAAGGAAGATCTACCTAGACCCAGCAAGGCTCAGAATGCCCCTCTGTTCTTCTCAGCATTCCGGATGTAACATAGTATTCCACGGGGGCTATCTTGAACCTAGTTTTGAAGTCATGATTAAAAACTCTAAGTTCTTATTCCTGAGCAGTTTATCAAGCCTCCACCTCAACTTCTGTAATGAGACTCTAACACTCCTGGGCTACAATACTCACATGCCCAACTTGCAGAGCCCCCACTCCTCAAATACCCAAAATCCAGGGACAGACCCCCTGTGACTCTGCAGAATGATTTGTAATATCCCATCCCTAAGAAGCCTTTGCAAAACCTTGCTAACCCACTCCACTGGCTATGCAGAAGGTGCCTCCTACAGTTCCAGCTTCTGTTACCCTGTCTCTGGGTGCAACACTCTGCGGCAGCCTTTGCTTGTTTAAAGCTTTTCTGCCTTTGTGTTGGGTCCCACCATCTAAGAACCTAAAATCATACTTAACATTATATAATGATGAAACACCAGATGGGCTAGGTGCTCCCTTCCCTGAGTGTCATGTACAGCCCATCAGGACCAGCTGTGACTCAACAAAGAAGTTGATAATTATGTTCAACACTTCCAGCCTCTATAATAATTGTAATTAACTGTTTTCTCTTTTTGATGCCCCATAGATATAGTAAAACCAAGTTCTATTTCTGGCGATATGGAACATTATATACCAGTGATGGCGAACCTATGACACGTGTGTCAGAGATGACATGCGAACTCATTGTTTTGGTTGATTTTTCTTTGTTAAATGGCATTTAAATATATAAAATAAATATCAAAAATATAAGTCTTTGTTTTACTATGGTTGCATATTATCAAAAAATTTCTATATGTGACACGGCACCAAAGTTAAGTTAGGGTTTTTCAAAGTGCTGACATGCCGAGCTCAAAAGGTTTGCCATCACTGTTATATACCTTTAAAATATCCCAAATGGGTGCTCTTTGAAGATGGAAATCTGGAACAGAGACTTGTAAACATTACAGGAACCCTTCAAGGACTTGGAAAAAATAAGCCTATCTAACAGTGAAATGTGTTTGTCCTGCTCTAGATGCTATACCAGTTGTCCTCACATGGGTTTGGTGCTAAGATTCACACTCTCTGCTTGGCCTAAACAACCCCAAGCCATAAGAGTAATGTAAGGTGCTCTTATGTTGGTAATCTCTCAGAACTTTGGATAAAACAAATATAGATCTCCTCTTTAAAGATACACCTTCATAGTCAGATTTGCATAATATTCTTGGATAAATCCACACTGTCCATGAGTTCTCAATCTAAAATGTAAAAAAAGAGAGAGGAAAAATGATGCCATTGTGTGTGAGAGTTATGAAAGTAAACAAGCAGCAGAGTAACCCCCCAAGCAATTGATATCGGAATGATTTCATACAGAATATGAGTGTGTTTCAAATATCTAAAAAAAATTAAATGAACTATAAAACATGAAAAAGGAGTATTATTATGCCCCCAAATCAGTCATAATTGAAAAGAAAAAATATGCATGCATATAAGCATAACAAATAGATACAAGACACTGTGGGATAGGGGAGGCTGGGGGAAAGCCAAGGGGAAAAAAAAGGAGACATATGTAATACTCTTTGTAATGCCTTAAGCAATAAAACAAAATTAAAATAAATAAATAAAATGCAAAAAAAGAAAAGAAAAATATGCTTAAATTATTAACACATCTACACTAATAAAAGAGAAACATGCAAATTGGTGTCACTCTGCTATGCCCACCAGCCTATCAGGATGAGTATGTAAATTAACCCAACAAAGATGGCAGTTAATTTGCATACGCAGGTGCGGAGCGAAGACTGAAGGCTCTGGCCAGAGTGAAGACTGAAGACTGAAGACTGAAGAGGCTTGGCTTCTCTGCTGTGGCCGGACCAAAGGCCTAGGTCCCGGGTGCCAGAAGAAAACCAGTGCCGGCAGCCAGGGGAAAGAAGGCCTATTGCACGAATCTTCATGCAATGGGCTTCTAGTAATAATTATAATTAACTGTTGAAACAGCAGATGAGATATAGCTCAAGAAAGAATTGGTGAACTGGAAGATAAATCTGAAGAACTTACCCTCATGAAGTACAGAGTCACAAAAACCAAATAATCCTATGGTACTTCCCATGTTCATGTATCATACAAATCTCTCTAACTGTGATAAATGTTTTTTCCTCCTAGCAACCCTATAAGTTAGGTATTGTTTTGTTTTAATTTTACAGATGGGGGAAATAAAAAAGAGTGAAATGAATTACTCTGCCTAAAATCACACTTATAAGTAAGTGGCAAAGATAAAATTGGAGCCCAAACATTCAGACTCTGAAGTTTACAATCTTAACCATTAAGAGACATGAAAGGAAAAAAAGAAAAGAAAATTGAAGAAAAAATTTTCAGCATTCATCTACCTATTTGAAGTTTCACAAATGAAGAAAGAATAGGGGAGAAGTATACTTATAGACAATTATCAGATTCAGAATACACCAAATCTCAAACAGGAAAATTACAAATAATTTCACACTGATATGACAAAAATAATTCATACAGAGTATTTTAGAATGATTCTATCATTGTCAGAATATTTTATCTTTATGCATTAAGGGATAAGTAAATTCCAAACTTCCTTTGTATAACATACAAAAATAGCTATTTAATATAATTTCCAAGATTATAGGCATTAACATGTATATTGTTATTCATAAAAACCAATTAATATACTTAATATAATTGACAAGCTTGATCTAATGAACATATATGGAGTCCTGCATAAACAATTAAAGAATAAAATTCTTAGCCACAAAAGAAGTCTCAATAAATGCCCCCAAATTACATTTTTACTGCAAGGCAATGAAGTTTAAAAATCTGTGTTTTAAATAACTTTTTAAAACATTTCAAACTTTTTAAAAATTTAAAAATTCATTTCTAAACAATTTATGGCTCAAAGAAGAAATAATAATAAAAATTAGAAAATACCAGAAACTGAACTATAAATTTTCCCAGGGATCTCCTGCATCCATTAACTTCTCAAAGAGGAGGTGTGGATGCTCATTTACCCCTTGGTGTGAATCTCAGACAAGAGCTGCCTCCCTAGGGAAATTTTCATGCAAAGTACATCAAGGTGGTAAAAGTCTAGACAATTGGCCGGTCTTGTGGGTTCAAATTTTGGTTCTGCCTTTTTTTTAGTTGTGTGCCTCAGTTACCACATCCATAAAATGGGACTAAACATAGCTATATATATATATATATATATATATATATATATATATATATGATTGTTATAATTGAATAAATATATTTTCTCTCTCTCTCTCTCCATATGTGTGTGTGTGTGTGTGTGTGTGTGTGTGTATTGCTAGAATGTTACCTGATGTAAAATAAGCACAATATAACTCTTTGTTGCTCTTTCTGTTGCTGGCAGAATATCAGTGAGCAGATGAAGGTGGTATTTATTTCTATTACGGTGGTATTTAGAGGCCTTTGCAAAAATGCTAAAATCATGTCTGCTCACAGCCACTTTCTCTGCCTATGGTTGAATCCAAACCTATTATTTAGTTTGACCACACTTATCACACCTTTCTCTTCATCCCAGGCAACCACAGATTTTGTCTATGAAATCTAGGTAATTTTTCCATTGAATTATTGTTACTCCCTCCATTCTGGATTTTCACCTGCAAGTCCTCCGAAGTCACAACCAGGGGAGAGGGACACATTTGGAGAATTCCCAAATCATCACACTCCACAATTTTCCTCAGGAATATATTAGTGCTGTATGGAAAATGTACCAGTAAAATATACCAGTAAAAGCCTAAGCGACCTTTAAGACCCAATGATGGGAACGACCAGAACGACCTGTTGACCAGTCGCTATGACATGCACTGACTACCACGGGGCAGGCACTGAATGCAGAAGCTGCCCCCTGGTGGTCAGCGCACTCCCACAGCCAACCTCCCATGGCCCCTCCCCCACCAGCTGGCCCCCCCATGGCCCCGATTGGAGGGCTGGCCGGCCAACCTCCCAGGGTCCCTCCCACCAGCCAGACCCCATGATAGGCCACGATCTCCAGCCAGGCTGAAGGACCCCACCCATGCATGAATTCGTGCACTGAGCCTCTAGTTAAAGAATAAAGAGTTATAAAAATGTACCCATTAGAAAATAAAGAGTTGTAGTCTATTCAAATAAAATTCAAAATCAAGTTTGGTAAAACCACATTGATAATACATAAGGTATTTGTAATATGTATCCTTTTGGGTAAGAGTAATAAGTCTCCTGCTTAAGTGAGAGGGATTGAGATTGTTCCTTTTGCTTTGCCAGGCCTACAAGAAGGAAAATCTGCAGGGGCCAGAGGAGTGAAATTGATTCTTTTATTCTCTTAATCTGGGCTTGACCTCTCTCTCATTTTAAAAGTGGTAGACCTTCCTCTATTCTTTCTGTAGGTGGCATGTTGGAGTGGACATTTCCATCATCTGTGTTTATTAATTTCTCATTGCTTCCCATGTGTGGGAGGAGGAGTGACTCATCTGGTTGTTTAGAGAGAATCCAGGACAAAGGAGCAGGTTCTGTGCTATCTGACTTACAGAGAAAACCTACTTCTCTCTCTCGCTCTCTCTCTCTCTCTCTCTCCACCCATCTATTTCTCCCTCCCTTCCTTTCCTCTCTGCTTCTCTGTCCTTAAATAGGTGAGTAAATCAGGCTGCCCCTGCCCAATTTGTCTGGCCCTCTTCAATTTGAGGTAGAAGCCAGGAAGGTGGACCCTCCATCTTCTTTAATAAACCAGAGACTCTGCTCTTTGGTGAAAAAAGAGAGACTTCCCAGCTCATTTATAAAGGCTCCTATTAGCTTTTAGTTCTAGTGAGCATAAATTACCATGTTGATCTAGGAAGGAAAGGGGTTGACCCTTAGGTCTCTCCCTTCTAATACATATAAACTCATCCATAATGTAGAATTAGTAATATTGAATAAGTTATGCAAGTTGGTTTTTTGCCAATATGTAATTATTTGACTTATGTTAAGATGATGAATTAATAAGCAACTGGCCATAATAACCTTTCCTAGAAAGGTCTCATTAATAAACTATGCTGCTTATTAATTAAAATATTGTTAGAATTATGTTTAGCAATTCCAGATCATTTGCTAACACAAGTGAAAAAAAAAAACTTTTTCTAGGTCAAACAGAATTAGATATTGGCATTTCTTAGCAAAATAAACACCAAAAAACAAGAAATTACACATGAAGACACAAACACAAATGAAACAATAGGGTAACATTCAGACTGATTATAGGAAACCTAAGTACCCAATGAAGGTAAAATGCAAACCATGGAGCATCTTTTAAATGAGACTTAGCCTCGGATCCTCTTCGAAAATAGCAGATTAAAGGAAACTATGCAGTTGAGTAAGAGCTTATGGGAAAGTCCTTTAATGGAACATTTTTTTAGAGTAATTGCAAAGAAAGCAACTTGGTGATTTTTATTGAACAACACAGAATAATTTAAGGACGTAAGAGCACACACTTTCCATAAGAGATTACCCTCTTACTGGAAGGGCTGCCTCTGCATTGCGTCCATGGCTGGGGGCATTCCAGGCACCCTCTATGGCTTTGATTAATTACTTTCCTTGTATTCTATTTTATTAGAGAGTCATGCAGTGAGGAATGAGGACTGACTTGATCAGAAAATAGCTTCTGTTGAATCAAAGGCTTAAAAATAGTATTGAAATGTGGTGAATCAGGGAAAAGAAGACAAATGGGCATACGGAGGCTCTCAACAGCTGCTTTCCTAACATGGGGTCTTCTAAACTCTGTGTCCTTCACCCCAGCTCTTGGGGTAAGAATTCAACCCAAATTCAAGTATTTTTTCCATCTATTTTGCCTGTACACACCTCTATATAAAAGGAAATGAGAACTTAAAACACAACACTAAACAGATGTTTTAACAGTTCTGTATAGTCCAGGCTGGTTAGACTAGTTATAAAAGGCAGTTATGAGTGTGGGGTGAGCAACCATTAAAACAGGAAATGGTCAGTTACTGTATGTTGTTTGAAACAGACCAAAAAAATTAGAGGATACTAATTTCTCAGACTGGCTTAAAGAGCAGTAAACATGGAAATTAATTAGGTATGACTTTCTAAGTACATGTGTCCCACCTGTCATCCCCACTGACCTCCCCTTCTTTGACTTTACCCACAGTACAACTCTTGGTGGCCAGAACCACTTACTTGGCCTACCATTTTGCTAATACTTGAAATTGTTCAATATATTGTTTTTTTTCTTCTATCATCCCAGCTAACTTGCAAACTCTTCAGGGGCCACAGAATGGATATTCTACATTATTAGACTATTCAGCAGTGCTGGGCACAAAAAGGGTGGCCGGCACGAATATTCTGTGCTTTTCTTTCCCTGTTGCCTTCAGGATAGAAGTCAAAAAGCTTAGCCTGCTGAAAAAGGGCCCTTCATCCAATTTTGCCAACTCTTCAGCTTTTTTCTCAGCACTGCCAATATTTGCCTCACCAATACTATGGTCCAAGCATACTGGATTTCTTTCAAAGTCTAAATATGTGACATATTCTCTCTTATTTTAGGACTTTGCACATGTAGCTACAATTTTTCCTTCATCCCCATCACCTAGATTATACCATTATAGACTTCACTTAGATATTCCTTATTATCACATTTTCAGGAGGCTTATCATGAGACCCAAGATGGGGGTCCACATCTCTCCAGTGCACTTCTGTGATACCCTGCACCCACCACTGTTGTACCACTTACCAGATTGCATTATAAAGGTCTTACAAATGCCTGAATGCAAAGGCTGTGTCCAGGTTACAGTTCTAGCTCTTGCAATCATGTTTCTGCTACTACCCAGCTTCCTTTCATTTTTGCTGACTTAACCCATGAATGAATGATTGAACGGATGGCCTTGATGGGTGACGCTCAGTGATCTCTGCTAACAGTAAAGGATAAAGAAGGTCAAATGTATGGTGATGGAAGGAGATTTGACTTTGGGTGGTAAACATACAATGCAATATACAGATGATGCATTCTGGAATTTTATACTTGAAACCTATATAGTTTTATGAACCAATGCCACCCCAATACATTTTGTGTAAAAGAAAAGTCTTATGCTTAAAGAATTCTAAATATTTCATCTTGCATCTCAGATATTCTGCTTTAGGAGATAAGTTGTTCATTCTGACATATTGTGGTTACCACCTGAGGATTGTCCTGAAAGCTAAAAATTAGAATACAGTTCTTTATACAATAGCAGGATTTGGTGCTGTATGAATGCACAAAATAAATCTTGCTCAAGAAAACACTTTACTAATAAAATTAGCCTACACTTGTAAAGTCCTCACTTACAGATAAATTAAACAAATTGAGACAAACTTTAAATTTGGCTTGAAAATTATTAACCAAACTGATACCCAAGGCCTTGATTTACATGATTTATTTGGCTTAAAAACCAATTTAATGCAGTTTTTAAAAATTATTTTTAAGTTCACATATGTGTTCATTGTAAATATACAATGCCTGAATTACAATTTAAGGAATTTAATTTTTTTTCTACTTAGCTGACAAATTGTACGTCTCTTTATTTCCTTTTTCATTTCAAAAAGTGGAGGGAACTATGAAACCCTGAATACCATTTTGTTTTCTTCTTTCTTTCTTTCTTTCTTTTTTTCTTTCTTTCTTTCTTTCTTTCTTTCTTTCTTTCTTTCTTTCTTTCTTTCTTTCTTTTTTTCTTTTCTCCTTTCTTTCTTTCTTTCTTTCTTTCTTTCTTTCTTTCTTTCTTTCTTTCTTTCTTTGTCTTTCTTTCTTTCTTTCTTTCTATTTATTTCATTATTGATTTCAGAGAATAAGGGAGAGAAAGAGAGAGATAGAAACATCAATGATGAGAGAGAATCATTGACTGGCTGCTTCCTGCACACCTCTTACGGGGGATCGAGCCTGAAACCCAGGCATGTGCCCTTGACCAGAATCAAACCCAGGACCCTTCAGTCTGCAGGCCGATGCTCTATCCACTGAGCCAAACCAGCTAAGGCTTGTTCTCTCTTCTTGAGGCTCTTCTGTAAACACCCAGAGTATTGGGTCTGTGAACAATATTTCTGGAGTGTCCTTGATTTTCTTAAATCCTCAGGAAAAAAATGGTTTAAGCAGAGATTATCGATGTCTGTTGGCATTCTGGAAGTCACTTGAGTTATGTCTGAAGAATTCAAATCATGTTGAAGGGACGGCAGTAATCCAAGCAAACTCATCCTTTAAAAGATTTGAATTAAATTTTCAGAATCTGAGAGATGAATAATGGAAAGGAAAACACTTAACCCTAAGCTACAAGAATGAATACAGACATTCATATCAATAGGAATTTTATGAATAGATTTTTTTTCTTATTCAGAAGGTATGCATCTTCTGGGAGTCCTCATTGTGGAAGTTGTCTTTATTTCTCCATTACCTCATGCCACAAACTCAAATTAAAAATCAGAAGTCTGTTGAATTTAGGAGAATGTGGCAGGTAGATAACTGTGTCATGCACTACTAAAACTGAAGGAAGAAAATAATAAAATAAGGTAAAAGTGCAAATTAAAGATTAGTTGGAGCACTAAAAAAGCAAATAAACAAACAAAAACAACACTGTTAAATCCTTCTTAAAGCTGAAGAGGCATTTTCATACCTTTCCAGATGGAAGTTAAAAATGACCAAATCAATGTTTTATAATATTGATATACCCTTCGAATGTCAGTGTTTTATGAAAGATTTTAGAAATTTGAATTATCATCATGGAAATAATAACTGACAATAAACTATAGTTATATAACTTACTTTTACAAAGCACTTACATATTTATTAACTCTGTTTGTCCCTACGATATACCTGTGGAATAGCCAGGATATATTTTCTATTTTACAAAAATGAAACCGAGAATTAAGTAGGAAGGTTGAATGAATTGGCCAGAGTATTTTTCCCTCTTTCCACTCGCTAAGTCCAAAGAAATCTAATTTTTCTCTGGTAGACAATCTGGAGTAGAGCAAAACACATCACTTTTTTGCCAATGTCATTTTAATTCAGTTTGCTGATAAGTGAAAATCATTTTACACTGGGGAACCAAGTTTCTAAAAAGAAGAAAATAGATTGTTTGTCCTGCTCAACATGGGAGAGCAATGAGAACTGAACAATATTTAGTTTCATGAAGTCAGCTGGTTGGCCCCTTGGCATCCAAATGTGAACCCAAAAGGTGCCTATGCACATCCTAACAAATCCTGGCCATGCTCCTATGTGTCCTGGATTGATGTCATGAGATCTTTACTTTGCTCATTCTTATGTGAGATGCTTAGACCCTTTAGTTTCCCAAATAGTTTTGTCTCATTTGGCGATAAACAGGAAATGCTTCTGATGTACTAGCTGGAAGGGAAAAGGTGTCTATTATTCCTTTTAAACTATTAAGTTTGGGACATGACCCTTAGAGACAGATATAAATAAGCACAGAGAGGAACTTCTCTCTCTGTCCTCTCGTTTCCATTAAGAAGTATGTGCCAAACAGAAAATTTAATGGGGGATTTTTTCCCAGGCAACAGGATAGTGTTTGTAAAGTCTCCATAGAGTAAGAAATCATAGCATATTTGGAGAGGTACAAGTAGGGCAATGAGCTGTAGCCCAAAGAAACATCTGGGAGAAGAGAAGTCTGGAAACAGACAAGTACAAGACCATGAAGCAGTTTCAATGCCAAGATAAATCTGGATGCTATCTCATGGATTATGAGGAACTATTAAAAATTTGAAAGCAATGAAGTGACATTTTCAGATTAGGTTGTTTCAGATTAGAGAGGATAGTTTGAAGCTGGGTCAAATTAGATGCAAGGAGAATACCTAAAAAGCTATTAGAGTAAGAGATGATCAGGCTTCCCTAATCTATGACAGAATCTATAGCATTCGCAGGTATAACTTTCAAGAGAAAATGTTGTGGCAGGTTGATAAGATGGCCACACTTAATACCTTCCTTATATATAAGTCCCTTGGCAATGTGACTTTGCAGCCCCTTCTATCAAAATATCAAACCTATCATGTCTGAAATTTCACATTGATTCCAATCCCCACCACAGGGCAGTCTGGCAGTTCACAGCTAAGGTCATGGCATCACTGGGTAGTGCAACTAAAGCTGGCAGGTGGGACAAGAATGAAAAGATCCTCCTTTATTTCCTGTGTAGCATAATGTCTCTTCAGGTTGAATAACCCCATCTTCTCATTCTCATCTCTGGGAGAATTACCTGTCCCCACTGATGCCAGGAAGTTGATTTTCAGAATGAAGTAGAGGAGACTGGGGACAGAGAATATGTTTAGCTTGCAGAGTGTGTGATTGGATAAATCAATTCTGTGACCTTATGAACATTTCCTGAGTCACTTACTTGTTCCTTTTAACATCAACAGATAGGATTTTCACAGGGTCAGGTTCTTCTTTCAAAACCTGGAATATGTGCCCTTGGGACCTTTGTATCTTCTCACCCATTGCCTTGCTATCATTCTTAAAGCCAAAAAGCTTCCAGGATGCTATTCATAAAAACAAACAAACAAAAAACAACAAAAAGAAACCAATAAAAACACACTCAGTAGAACTGTTCCCTTTTTGCTTGTTCCCATCCAAAACCATCAGTTGAACCTTCTGGAGGAAGAGACAACTTCTATACGGAAAGTTCAGAGACATTGGGAAGGACATCCATCCCCACTCAACATGTATTTGCTGTTAGGGCAGCCCATTATCAGGTATTTAAGCCTTTCGCTCCACCATTAGCGATAAGTGCAAACCCAGTGCAATCCTCCTGGGGAGGAATTAATACCCCAATGCAAAATGACAACAGTGTCCTCATAGACAAGACATTCACAGACCCACAAATACTTCTCTGGAGTGGGTTAGCTTATATGGCCCTGGATTGTTTCTACAAATGAGCAAGGGGAACATTGTCTGACATACACAGTTCATTGTGACTAGGACTCAGGTCTTCCGATTCCTCATTCATTGTTCTTAGAGGAAGAAAACAAAGCTGAGTAGAGAAGATACTGGATAGGGCACTAATGGAAGCCATAGAAGGGTCAGGAAAATAAAGGTCGGAAAATGGGAACTCCACTGATGCCAAAGTACATTTCCACTCTCCCTCATCCCACCAAGAAACAGTATGTTTCATGGGCCTTGTTACTCAAACAAGAACTCGAACTAGACACATCGGCCTCACCCAAAGGTTTATTAGAAATGTACAATCTCAGGCTCCAGCCCCGAGCTACATTTTAACAAGATCTCCAAGCGAGCCTAGCACACTTTCAAGTATGAGAAGCACTGGGCTAGGCTCCCAGGCAGCAACTCAGATCACTGCCCCACCAAGACTGTCCTGCCCACCATTGCCCTCCTACAGAAGCCAGGACCAGCCTCTGGGCTGACATAGCACTTTGTTATTTCAAGTCCACAATTCACAGGGTCTCTTGATGTAACTCCAGAACCCTCAAAGAAGATAAATGGAGAGTCACAATACATGAAGGTGGGGAGGTCAGCAAAAAGTGCTTGAACAGTTTAAATAAAAGCTGCTAGGACTTCACCTGGATGTGCCTATAACCTAGATCTGATTGGAATATTTTTGTTTGACTTCGTTTGATTTTATTTAATGCGTTTGTTTTGTTTGTCCACATAAAGATTCTTTTTATTTCACGGAGCAGGCAAAGTGAAACTGTTCCACAGACTACCTCCTAAATGTCTCTCATTCCTCCTATTCCACACTAGGCTATGCATAGCTCTATTTTATAGGTTTTTCTAAATAAGCACTTTTATAAGGCAGTTTTCCTACTAGATTGTGAGCTCCTCAAAAGCAAAATTGTATGTTTATTTATTTTTGCCACCCTAACAGTTAGCGGTGGCCCCCTGCCAATGCATGAGCGAGGTGATGTGGGATACTGGCCGTTTCTCCCCCTGCAAACAAGCTTTGCTCTGGAGCATCTCATTGGACCAGCAGTGACTTTCATGTCTGTAGTCTGTTCTCATGGCTCCCCTGCCCAATTCTGCTTCCTCCCTTTTTCTTTCAAAGGTGTTAAGCTCTATAAACATTTTGCACCCCTACCTCATGTCAGAGTCTGCTTCCTGGAATGTTCTACTGGTACCCTGGGACAGTAGCCCTTGTCCAGACAGGCTACTTGCCTCGGTTTTCCAGGCGGGAGTCCATGCCTGGTCTAACTCACAGTCTGTTCTAAGTTCTGTCATTTTTTGGTAGTGGAACTGGGCCAACAACCTCACTTCAGTTTCCCCTGGACACATTCTTCTGTATACCATGTCCTTCATCAGCCTCAGGCCTGGCAGTGAAACAAGGCAATAGACATATGCAGGCATACAGTATTCAAAGTGCCAAGAAATTCTCTCTCGTAGAATCCACATATATAGTTTTAAGGAAGAACTCTGGTTAGCCCAGCCCGGATTACATTCCTGGTTGAACTCCCGGTCAAGGGAACAATTTGCATATTAGCCTTTTATTATATAGGAGATATATATATATCCTATCTAATAAAAGAGAAACATGGTAATTGGTGTACGACCGATACCCTTTTCATTGGCTAATCAGCGAGATATGCAAATTAACTGTCAGCCAAGATGGCGGCCGGCAGCCAGGCAGCTTGAAACTAACATGAGGCTTGGTTGCCTCAGTGACGGAGGAAACCAACGTTCCCCGCCTGCCGCTGCCTCTGAGCGGGCAGTATAAGAAACATTGTAACAAATACGCCCAACTTCAGCCAGCAGATTGGCAACATTATAAGCAAAGGCCAGAAACCTACTTTCAGCCGGAGGCCTAAGAGCTGGAGCCAAGCCTCAAGCTAAAGCTGGCCCAGAATTAAAAAAAAAAAAAAAGGAAAAAAGGAGCGTTTGGGAGTTCAGTCACCCCCAGCCTGAAAACAGCCCTCAGCCCCTCACCCAGGCTGGCCAGGCACCCCAGTGGGGACCCCCACCCTGATCCAGGACACCCTTCAGGGCAAACCAGCCGGCCCCACCCATGCACCAGGCCTCAATCCTATATAGTAAAAAGGTAATATGCCTCCCAGCACCGGGATCAGCGGAGCCGAGAGGCCTCCCGGCACTGGAATCAGCATGACAGGGGGCAGCACCCAAACCCCCTGATCGCCCTGCGGCTCTGTGTGTGACAGGGGCCGGGGCCACAACCTCCCTATCCACCCTGCTCTGTGCCTGATAGGGGGGAGCTCCCCCCCCACGGGCCCTGCTCTGTGTGTGACGGGGTAGAGCCATAACCTCCCCATCAGCCCTGCCCTGAGTGTGAGAGTGGCGGCGCCCCAACCCCCTGATCCGCCCTGCTCTGTGGGTGATAGAGGGCAGCACCCCAACCCCCTGATGGGCCCTGCTCTGTGCGTGACAGGGTACAGAGCCCCAACCCCCGTGATGGGCCCTGCTCTGTGTGTGACAGGGGGTTGCTCCACAACCTCCCCATCGACCCTGCCTTGAGTGTGACAGGGGGCGGCGCCCCAACTCCCCAATCAGCCCTGCTCTGAGCCCGACCAGGGGCTGCACCTAGGGATTGGGCCTGCCCTCTGCCACCCGGGAGCAGGCCTAAGCCAGCAGGTCGTTATCTCCCGAGGGGTCCTAGACTGCGAGAGGGCACAGGCCAGGCTGAGGGACCCCCCCTCCCCCCCGAGTGCACAAATTTTTGTGCACCGGGCCTCTAGTATATATATATATATATATATATATATATATATATATATATATATATATATATATATATGTATGTATATATACATATATATACATATATATACATATATATACATATATACATATGTGTATATATATATATATGTGTGTATATATATATATATATAGACATACATACACTAGAGGCCCGGTGCACAAAAATTTGTGCACTTGGGGGGGTACCTCAGCCCAGCCTGTGCCCTCTCGCAGTCTGGGACCCCTCGGGAGATAACGACCTGCTGGCTTAGGCCTGCTCCTGGGTAGCAGATGGAAGGCCCAATCCCTAGGTGCAGCCCCTGGTTGGGCTCAGAGCAGGGCCAATTGGGGAGTTGGGGCACCGCCCCCTGTCATGCACAGAGCAGGGCGGATTGGGAGGTTGCGATGCCACCCTCAGTCACGCTCAGGGTAGGGCCGATTGGGGGGTTGGGGCACCGCCCCCTGTCACACTCAAGGCAGGGTCAATGGGGAGGTTGCAGCGCCACCCCCTGTCATGCACAGAGCAGGGCCAATCAGGGGGTTGGGGCCCCACCCTCTATCACCCACAGAGCAGGGCCGATCAGGGCGTTGGGGCACCGCCACTCTCACACTCAGGGCAGGGCCAATGGGGAGGTTATGGCTCTACCCCATCACACACAGAGCAGGGCCCGTGGGGTGGGGGGTTGGAGCGCTGCACCCTGTCACACACAGAGCCGCAGGGTGATCAGGGGGTTGGGGAGCTCCCCCCTATCAGGCACAGAGCAGGGCCAATCAGAGGGTTGGGGCACCTTCCCCTGTCACAAACAGAGCAGGGCCAATAGGGAGGTTGTGGCCCCGCCCCCTGTCACACACAGAGCCGCAGGGCGATCAGGGTGTTTGGGCGCTGCCCCCTGTCATGCTGATCCCGGTGCCAGGAGGCCTCTCAGCTCTGCTGATCCTGGTGCTGGGAGGCATATTACCCTTTTACTATATAGAATAGAGGCCTGGGTGCATGGGTGGGGGCCAGCTGGTTTTCCTTGAAGGGTGTCCTGGATCAGGGTGGGGGGTTCCCATTAGGGTGCCTGGCCAGCCTGGATGAGGGGATGATAGCTGTTTGCAGCTGGTCACACACCCTTCAGGGTGGGGGTCCCCACTGGGGTGCCTGGCCAGTCTGGGTGAGGGGCTGAGGGCTGTTTTCAGACTGGGACTGAAGCTCCCAACTGCTGCTTTTTTTCTTTTCTTTTTTTATTCTGGGCCAGCTTTAGCTCTGAGGGTTGGCTCCAGCTCTGAGGCCTCAGCTGCTGAAAACAGGTATCTGGTTTGTTTCGGTTCTATAATCGAAACTCTGTATCAACTCCAGCTCTGAGATCCCAGCTCTCTGAAAGCTGGTTTCTGGGGTTTTGTTTAGCTTCTATATTTGTTACAATGTTTTTTAAACTGCAAGCTCAGAGGCCGGCAAGGCAGGCAGGGAACGTTGCTGTCCTCCGTCACTGAAGCAAGCAAGCCTCATGTTAGTTTCAAGCTGCCTGGCTGCCGGCCGCCATCTTGGCTGGCAGTTAATTTGCATATCTCGCTGATTAGCCAATGGGAAGGGTAGCGGTCGTACACCAATTACCATGTTTCTCTTTTATTAGATAGGAGATATATATATATATATATATATATATATATATATATATATAGTAGGTAAGCCATCACTAAGGACAAGAGGGTGGATGGGACATCATGATGGATCAAATTCGGGACTCCATGTGGCTCTGTGGCTTCAAGAGGGGAGATTCCATGATTGCCAGCTCCAAAGTGTGTACATTGGGGAGAGGCATTCCCCAATGCTGGTGTGATGTGTGACCAGGAGAAAGAGGGAGTGGGATGTTGAGTATACAAAGCAAACAGACAAAACGTAGTTTCTCACTATATGTTCCCTGTTTTAAGAAGCATGAGTCATGTGTAATTACAATAGAATATGGTAGCTGTTGTTAAAGGAGTGTTACTATAAAGAAGGAAAGATTAATCTGATATCTTTTGGGGGATGTGAAGGCAAGGTCTACAGAGTGGGAAGTAAGAGAAAGCAATGTCTAAAAATGCTTCAAAAAGTTGTACCTTAAGGAATAAACAAAAGTTTGGCAAAAAGACAAGCTGGGGGACCAGCCAGATGGAAGAAATGGAATGTCCGGGTCACTAAGGTTAAAACTTCATGGCGGAACATTCTCCCCTGAAGTCCCTATTGGAACATCTCTATGGAAGTATATGAAGTTTTAGGATGGACTGGACACTGCACATCTCTAGTTCGAATGCACCTTTCCTTCCTGAATGCTTCCCATTCATAGCAAATATGCATTGAAATAATCAGGCTGATTCATTGGCTTACCTATTATATATATATATATATATATATATATATATATATATATATATATATATATATCTCCTGTATAATAAAAGGCTAATATGCAAATTGTTCCCTTGACCAGGAGTTCAACAGGGAGTTCAAGCAGGGGGCAGGGCCAGCTCACCAAATGTCCCTGGCCCCTCCCTCTGGCCGGCTCAATCAACCCCAATTGGGGCAGGCCAACCAGACCCCACTCATGCATGAATTCATGCACTGGGCCTCTAATATATATATATATATATATATATATATATATATATATATATATATATATATTCAGAGAGAAAGGGAGAGAGAGAGAAAAAAACATCAATGATGAGAGAGAATTATTGATTGGCTGCCTCCTGTATACCCCACACTGGGAATCAAGCCTGCAACCCAGGCATGTGCCCCTATTGGGAATCAAACCATAACCTCCTGGTTCATAGGTTGATGCTCAACCACTGAGCCACACTGGCTGGGCAGCTTACCTATATTTTTATAGCTATTTTTCTTGTCTTTTATAGGCATAGATGCATCCACAGAAAAGGTTAGGATTTCAACTCAGTAAAGAGTAGATAATTCTGTATGAAGAAAGACTGTGGATGGAATATTGGAGATATAGCAATTATTAAACTTATTAAGACTTTAAATATGTAGAATAAGTGATCAGTATTTTTATGTATATTTACACTAGAGGCCCCAGTGCACAAAATTTGTGCAATGGGGGTGGGGTGGGAAGAGGGTCCCTCAGCTCATCCTGCACCCTCTCGCAATCTAGGACCACTGGCTCCTAACTGCTTGCCTGTCTGCTTGCCTGATCACCCCTAACAACTTTGCCTCTCTGCCTCATTGCCCCTAACCACTCTGCCTGCCTGCCTCATCGCCCCTAACTGCTCACCTGCCTGCCTGATCGCCCCTAACCACTCTGCCTGCCTGCCTGCCTGATCACCCTTAACTGCTCGCCTGTCTGCCTGATCATCCCTAATCACTCTGCCTGCCTGCTTGATCACCCCTAACTGCCTCTGCCTCAGCCCCGCCACTGTGGCTTCATCCGGAAGGACGTCTGGAATGACATCCAGAAGGTCGTTCAGCTGTCCGGTATAATTAGCATATTATGCTTTTATTATTATAGATATGTGTACATGTAAGAGTAATATATGTGGAGTATATCGCATGAATCTGTTCATTATGTTAAAAATGCCATTTTAGTGCACAAATGTTGTGTACAAGTGCATAATTTATATTCACATGTATAACATATTTACATATATTATGTTAAGAAGGCATTCTTTATATATTGGCAGAATCAAAAGTGACATTTCATATTATATTGAATTCTGTGCTTCAAGGGTTCCAATTATAATGCAGTCGTAGTATATTTGAATACGACATATTTAAAATTAAATCTTACACTAGCTCTTACTGGAAATGAATACAAATATGAAGCACAAAATTAGAAACTATTCTCATTTATTTTTTTGTTGCATGTAACTTTTCTTTAATGGTACAAGTCTTATGAGGAACAAATCTTAAACACAATAAACAAAAAGCGCAGATCCTGGCTTATTCCATCCAGCACTCTGGAAAGGGTGTTAAATCATCAAAGAGGCTAAGGTTGGCACTGATGCCTTCTTGTTTTTATTTTCTTAAAGATGCAGGAAACCTGAAGGTTAAAGCACAAAATTGCTATCACCAGTCTCATGAATTTTGAAACCCCTCTTGCTCTGTGCTGATTTTACATTACAGAACAGTTCAATGCAGTAACCCTGGCTCTCCAGCTACCATAGCAACCTGTTGATTCAGAATGAATTGAATTGTGGGATTATCACTACGGGGAAAAGGAGAGAGGTTTCTAAGCCTTATTTATGTTTTACTCAGTTCACTGTGTAATGCCTATGAATGGGAAGACCCAGAAGAAATTCTTGTTATTTCCTTTAAAATCTATGTAGAATTTTAAAAACACTGTGGTTATTAAATATTCATGTCTATAAGGGTTAATTTGTCATTGCACCATTGTTAAAATGTAGACAACAAATAAAATAAAAATGAAAGTCTTCAATATCTCATTGCAAATTCACTTTTTTTAAAAATGGGATTTGGACACTGTATAGAAAGAACAGTCACATGAAATTGGAACTTGATCTTGTCAGTTTTCCCTGCCCATATTGGATAACTTTAGCATAAATTAGGATTTTAAATTTAAAAATAAATCAGAAGTGTTGGTTCATACAACCTACAGATTTCTGAACTTTCCAGTCCCTGGGAAATGGACCCAGCTAAGTTGGAACCCATAACAGATGGAATCAGAATTCATTGCTTCAATCCCAACCACTTTCTCAAAATAGCTGCAGTATAAGAAATAATTCTGTTTGCCAATGAGGCCAAAGTGCTTTCACAACATGGTCTATTTTTGTGTAAATACATTATATGCACTTCTTATATTCCCCTCTGTGCATGCTGTCCAGTACTTGAATATACACATTGCAAATGGTCAGTAGCTCTCGTTTAATTAACTGGGAAATTCTACCTTGTATTTAGTTCTGGGCACTGCAAACCACTTGACACACATTATTGATGAGTCCTCACAAAAAATACCCCAGATCCAGCTGGAGTAAGTGCCTGATCTAATAAATAGCAAAGCCAGGATTTTACTTTGTTTTGTTTGGTTTGGTTTGTTTTATTGGCCCCAAAGCCTCTTCTCCAAGAGAATGTTCACTCAAGTCAGAAGACTTTCTGGAATTGCCACCTGAATGCTCTTTGAGCTGTGATACAGGAATGCATTGCCAGCCAACATTAGAAAGGCTAAATTATTATGAGCTGGTCCAAACTCACCCTATAATACATGAGTAAAAACTTAATTGTTAATTAAAACATCAAGTTCTTGAGTATTCCTAGATCTCAGGATTAAAAAAATTGCCAGTTAAAAAGAAATGCCAATGTGGGAATCTAGGGTTGGATTCAAACTCAAATTAAGGCAAACATTACGTTAGATTCTCTTTAAAGCATAAACCATGACACCATCCTGAGATATCAGATGTTCTCAAAACACCAAAGTCAAAGAGCTTCTCAGACAACTATGGGGGATGCACAGTAGGTACTTCATTCTTTTCTATTAAATTGAGCTGAGGTTACAGAAAGTACATGCACAGACTCCATAAAGTGTGAGACACCAAAGAGAAAGGCATGATAGCATTGCTTATTTATTCAACACATGTACATTGAGCAGCTCACATGGAAGAGGCATAGGTTGGCCATTGTAGTAGAGGATATTGAGAGGTTATTCAGAGCAGGTCCCTGATTTCAGAGCTTACAATTTAACAGATGGGGCAGACAGGTCAACATGAATAGCCAGAGCTATATAGCAAAACCAAGAGAAACAAATATTGCAAAGTAGATAAAAGAAAATTACTGTGAACACCACGGGGGTAAAAGCAATCAGTGCACTCTTAATAGAGGTAGCAGTATGTGCACTAGGCCTCGAAGAATGACTAAAACATTGGAAGACTCCTTCAGGCTGAGGAAACAAAAGCACCAAAATATAATTATGTGCTGGAGCAACAGGAAGTAGCAATGGGACTATTCCATCATTATGTCCTATTTAACACAGACATCATAGGCCATGCTTCAGCCAGTCCTTTCACCCCACCACCACTATCCCCCTATGCTGTCCAGAAGTTAATGATAATGATTTAATGAAGGGGTTTCAAGAGGTGGGGAAAGAGTCTGATAAAATAACAAACCTCAAGATATCAACAATACATTCTTACTTGAAAATATCCTGAGAATAGAAGACAGAGTGGAAATTAACGTATGCAAATGATATGGAATTTAATTATAAATACACATGTGGCTTTGGCTCTCTAGAAAAGGTTGCTGATGATTGCTATCATAAACCTTCTGGAAGGTAAATACTGCCTGAACACTTGCAAACAAATTGCCATCATTTTTCCAAATCAAAAGACTTAAAGTTGCCAGGAAAACTCCACTGGCTTTTCAGTCCCTGGTTCTTTTCACCCCTCAGAAGTTCCCTGATCAAAATCCACAGGGCTTCTCAGACTTCCAACAGTCAGGAATAATAGTCACAGCATAAATAGCATTAACTGTAGTAGCTACGTATCTGGTCTGGCATGTTTTATATCAGCATAGGACTAATCTCCATTGTCTTTTCAATAGCAGTAATCTTTTTGTTCTATGGGGTAAAATAACTATAATTATCCCTCATATTAATAAAAATGTCACAATTGCTATCATTTTGCAATGTTAGAAAACTACAGCATCTTAGAGGCTTGCCTCACCATGGCTTAGGCCCTTCTGAACATGCACAAGTGAAGTTGAAAAAATATCTGGATCCAGTTTGTCACAGGCCAACATCTTCTATCTACTCCCTTCCTGTGAAGTCACAGGGGGCACTGAGCTCCAATGCTGCTGTTGCATTTCTTTTAGGTGAAGATGAAAGGCTTGGTATAGAAAGGTATTGAAATCTAGATCAGGAATTTTATAATTTCAGGCTGTAAAAATTTAATATTTTATTAATGTCATTAACTTTCTTTAATTTCATTCTGTAAAATTAAAAATGGGTCTTAAATCTGTATCAATATAATAAAATTGATGTTTATTTTCTCAACAAGAATTTATCTGGTTTCACTAGGTTCAAAGTCCATGTCCATTGTTTTTATTTTCTCTTCCTTTTCTGTCCCTCATTCCCAAATTTTTCATTTAGTCAATAACTAGTTTCTTCTGAACTTTCTATGTACCAGTTATTGAACTATGGAGCTAGAGGTACAATGATAAATAAAGCAAACAATACCGTCAAGGAAATTGCATTCTAGTGATGGAGGAGTAAGCAATAAATAAGATAAAATTGTAAATTAAAATGTTAGGTGTAATAAGTGGTAAGGAGATAAGAAAAGTGTACTAGAGTTGAAGATTTAGAAAAAGTATTGTTGAGAAGTCAATATTTGTACAAAAGACTTGAAGGAAATATGGGAAAAACCCATGCAGATATTTGGGGAAATAGCACTTCTGAAAGAGAAAACAGCAAATGCACAACTCTTGAGGTGGAAGTATGCTTGGCATAGTCCAGGAATAGTGAGGAGGTCAGTACAAAGGAGGGAGTAATGGGAAGAGTGCTAGGAAAGAGTTCAGAATTAAATCATGCAGGGCATTGAATATCATAGTAATAGCTTTGGCCCTCACTCAATGATATCATCTGATCTAGATTATAACTGGATCACGCTGGTTGCTATTCAAAATACAGTGAAATTAGAGTGAAAGCAGATAAAACCAATAGAAGGATATTCCAATAACCCAGGTGAGAGATGATCATGGTTCGTAGTATACTGGTAATAGTGGAGGTGGTGGGAAGGTAGAATGTGGATCTATTTTGAGGTTGAAACAACAAGATTTGGTGCCAAATCATAAATGAGTTATAAGATAAAGAGGAGTCAGGGACAAAAACCACAGGCTTTGGTCTGAAGAACTGAGATGCAAAAGTCTGGAAGAGAAGCTGGAATTTTGTCAAGGAGTAGGAAACCAGGAGTTCTTCGATGGCCTGGTTTCCTTTGAGATACCTACTGAACATCCAAGTGGGGATGCCATCTAAACAGTTGAATCAATAAGTTTGGAATTCAGAAACTCATTATGAGCTGAAAATATAGATTTGGAAGTTGCTGGCCAATAGTTGGCGGTAAAGCCATGAGGCTTGGAGGGGATCACCTAATGAATGAGTATAGACAGGTAGAAGAATTTCCAGGTATGATCTCTGATCTCCAATTATCAGAAGTTGGGCAGATGAGGAAACAGCAAAGGGTACTGAGAAACAGTAGCCGGTGAGGTAGAGGGAGATCCAGGCATGTGTGATGACTTGTACACCAAGCAAAGAGGCATTTACAAGGGAAAAAGAGATTACATTGTCAACTGCTGCTAAGTCAAATAAGATAAGGACTTGGCATTGACCATCCGATTTAGCAATGTGGAGGTCATTGTTGATCTGGACAAGAGCCATCATTTCTATGAAGAACTTGGGGTAAAAACCTGACCAAAATGGGTTTTTGAATGTAAGGGGAGAATTTGGGTAAGTACACATAACCCTTTAAAGAGTTTCTTACCCACAAGGAAAGGAAAGCAAAGAGTGTATCACCTCAATGCAGGTAGGTGGGTAAAAATGAACATGGGAATCTGAAGACTCTCTCCTCTGGTTCTTTATTTTTCACAGTGAAACATGAAGCAATATAATCATGTGAGAGTGTGGACAGTGGAGTCAGGGTTTGATATTTGCTGACAGAGGGGAAAATACAATATTATCTAAAGAATGAGAGAGACTGAATGGGTTGGGGGTGTATAGGATTCCAGGAGAGTATTATAGGCCACTTGAAGTCAGTGAGCATGAATTAAGTGAAATCAAACAGCAATGGTATGTTTTCCTGCTATGTTCAGTTGTAGAAGAGGTAAGAGTGGGTGGAGAATTGGACTTAACTAGAATTCTTGTGTAGCAAAGCAATTACAATGCTAAGTGAAATGAGCCAGTCAGAGAAAGACAAGTACCATATGATTTCACTCATATGTGGAATCTAATGAACAAAATGAACTAACAAGCAAAACAGAGACAGACTCTTAGAGAGCAGGCTAACAGCTGTCTTGGAGAGGGGGGGTTGGGGGGGCTAAGTTAGGTGGTGGAAGGGTTGAGCAAAAAAAAAAAGAGAAAAAAACTCATGAACATAGATAACAGTGTGGTGATTGCTGGGGGGAGGTGGCAGTAGGAGGAGGTAGAAGAGGAGATAGAGGGATAAATGGTGATGGAAGGAGACTTCACTTGGGTTGGTGAACACACAATACAGTGTACAGATGATGTGTTGTGGAATTGTACACCTGAAACCTGTATAATTTGTTAACCAATGTCACCTCAATAAACTCATTAAAAGGGAAAATAAAGAAACATGAGAGACCCAAGGAAATTAAAAATGTTTACAAAGGCCCTAGCTGGTTTGGCTCAGTGGATAGAGTGTCAGCCTGTGGACTGAAGTATCCCAGGTTCCATTCTAGTCAAGGGCATATACCTGGGTTTTGGGCTCGATCCTCAGTAAGGGGCATACAGGAAGCAGCCGATCAAAGATTCTCTCTCATCATTGATGTTTCTATCTCTCTCTCCCTCTCCCTTCCTCTCAGAAATCAATGTCCTATATAATAAAATGATAATAAGCAAATCAACCAAATGGTGGAACGACTGGTCGCTATGATGCGCACTGACCACCAGGGGGCAGATGCTCTGTGCAGGAGCTGCCCCTGGTGGTCAGTGTGCTCCCACAGGGGGAGCGCTGCATGGCTGGTGAGTGCAGCAGCGGTGTCTGGCACCTCTCCCGCCTCTGCAACAGTTGGACATCCCCGGAGGGCTCCCGGACTGCGGACTGCGACTGCGAAAGGGCACAGGCCAGGCTGAGGGACACCCTTCCCTCCCCTCCCTGCCGTACCCCCCTCCACTCCCCCGGGAGTGCACATGAAATTTAAGCTTGACAATGTGAGTGGTGAAAACTATAGGGAGAGTGAGAGAGTAGAAAGATGATAAGATCCATGGATTACATTTTTGGTGGGTGTGGGGAATTATTGGAACAAAGATACTAGAGGAATTCACCGGAAATATACAAGGTGGTTGTTAGAGTGAAATGATTTAGGATAGGTTGCGCTTACTAGTAAGGACAAGATCAAGGGGTAAATATGCAAGTGCATAGTTGATGGAGGATAGAGGCTGGAAAGTGTTGGAAAGGTCTTTTTCATGGATATTGAAATCAACAAGTGTTAGAAAAAGTGACCGTAAGCAGGAGTTACTGTTTTTAATTCATGAGGAGCCATAGATGACTGTGACAGTGAGGGAGGGGTAATAAATAGGTACTGGGTGATGGCATGAAATTTATGGTGGCAAATCCATACAGAGTTAGCCTTAAATTTACAGTGTCACATGTTGAATATATTTTAATTTTTAAAAAAGCACCATTATCCCAGCTGTTCTGGATGTCCAACATTTTGTCTTGACCTTTACTTGGGTTTTGTGAACCTCTGTGGGGTTTGTTGTTGTTGTTGTTTTATTAATTTCAGAGAGGAAGGGAGAGGGAGAGAGAGAGAGAGAGAGAGAAACATCAGTGATGAGAGAGAATCAATGATTGGCTGCCTCCTGCATGTCCCTGACTGGGTATCTGAGCCAGCAACCTCGGTATGTGCCCTGACCGGGAATCAAACTCTGACCTCTTGGTTCATAGGTCAATGCTCAACCACTGAGTCACGCCAGCCCAGCTCTATTTATGTTTTTGATGCATCTAATTTGACTTGGTTTTACTTTACTTGCATGTAAGATAATCCCCACTAATAATAAAGCATACCATTTCCCCTCAAAAAAAAAGTTGAAAGAAAAAATGTCCCATAAGCAGCAGAAAGGAACAAGGAAAGAGTGTAAGGGGAAGCAGCAACATGAGTGGGGAGACACGCTCCTCTCAGAGCAAGAAGATAAAGGGAACATTCACAGGAGAGGTTGAGGATGCAGAGGGTTTTGTTGATGACTGACCTTAGGTATTGAAGACCATAATGAACAATGTTATAGAATATGGAAAAGAGTAGGCACTGGGGTTTAAAAGGTGATACAGTTTAGGGGGGGCTTTGAGTGTGGGAAATGAGGGATGACTTGGAAGTCTTGTTTTAAAGGGCACAATTGGTTTAGTCCTAAATGTCCCCAAAGCAGGTAAGGAGGAGAGGCTTTGAGTATTGAGGGGAGGGATGGCTGGGTAGGTAAGAGTCTGGCCAAGATCATATAGAGTGCGAAGCTCTTACGTGTCTCCTTCTGATGGAGGCCTGGATTCCTACAAGAGGTGCAGTCTTGTTGTATAGGCAGCGTCTCTCTCCTTCCAGTGGAAGCCTTCAGAGGGCACCTGCTTGGAGAGCTCTAACTACTGCTGAAAGAGACTTCTGGGAAGGAAAAGTGATACTGTTGCCCTAATTCTAACTAATTTGTCATCCACATCCTTGAATAGTACTTATAACTTTATTTCTTGTGCTAGTGATACATATACTTATGAAAAAGTCTTTGGATCAGAAATAAATAAGCCTGATGAGTCAATAGCTGGCGATATAGTGGTACTGCAAAAAGGCAAAGATGTTTGCTGACTGCTGTCTGAGAGAAGTCAGGCAGAGAATATATATATATATATATATATATATATATATATATATATATATCTCCCAAATTAAATATCTCCCCAACTACCAATCCTGATGCCTGAAATGTCATCGTTAGAGAATGGTGGAATTTCAACTGAGACTTTAAGAAAAAGCATCACTTTGTGTTGTAGCAAAATGAGTACAAGGTTTAACATCCTCCTGGTTTGTGTATCAATCCCAGCCTGGACTCTCATCAGCTGTGTTGTGTCTGTCACTTCCTCTCACTTCCTAACTTGTCAGGAGAGCAAGTTTCTTTTGGGTGTAGATGGTCCAAGTTATCATGTCTGCTAAGGGCTTATATGAAATAGTCACATGGAGGATTTAGTGTACTAGGAGTGACTTACTTCATGAAACAGAAGATTGAAAAGAATATATAATGGGAAGAAAGTGGATATGGACATTGGCATCTAAATATGTAGCTGAACTTTAGGCTTCACAAATATCCAGGCTTTCTCACTACTGCCTTGTGTGATAGTAACTCTACCTTGAAAGTATTTGAGTAAAGACCACTTATTAGAAGTATGGTAGAGATAATTCACCTCTAAGGGTTCTTCCAGTTATAGATTATTGGATTTCATATAATTGTATGACAATTGGGACAGAAAAGAGGAAAAAATTATGAAGCAGGAAAACCTACATTCAGTGTTTCCTCTCAAGTCATTCAAGGATAGTCTCCCATCCCCACCCCTGAGAAATACACATACACCTACATACACATACACATACACATACACATACACATATACACATATGCACAGACACACTTGTGCCCTCACTTGGAAGTGACCCACACTGAGACGCCATGAGCTTCTCACCACCCCACCTCCAAAGTCCCAAGTCTCAGGGAAAGGGCACTTCCCAGAGAGACAGTGTAGTGCAGTGGTTAAGAATACAGGCTTTGTCACTTACACGCTGGGTGACTTTGGGAAAGTTATATAACCTTTCTGAATTTTGTTTTTCCTGATGTAAAAGGGAGATGAAAGACCTTTGACAGTGGTATAATAGAGACCAAATGAATTCAAAGTATGTAAAGTGTTTAGTATAGTGCCCAGTGCACAACAAACATTCAATAAATAGTGACGATTATTTACTTCCTTGGTTGTTTTTTACCAACCATTGTCATATTTGTTGTTTTATATGTTTTCTTGCTGCTGTTGTTGATTTCCTGTTGATATGTTTGGATGCTGATATCTTCCCCATCCGCTGAAGTGATGCACATTGTAACAGTTATGTGCTTCCTACCCCATTCAGAATTCTCCCGAGCACTAGGACAAGAGAGAGGGCAGCTGGTGTGTTCTCACTGTGCCCATTCACTTAGCTGATAGTCAGTTTGGGGTCTCTTAACCCCTCTTGAGTCATACAAAAGAGGCAGAAGCCTTGTATTCTGGGGACCAGGGTGACCTGGGAATAGATAAATTGCTTCCAAGGCTATAGTCATTTCTGATTGCCCTGCACACAGCTTCCCCCCCCACCCCATCCCCAGTGTTGGTTATGTGTATGGAAGAATTAAATGTTTTTATTTATATAAATCAAGGGTAAAAAGTATAAACAGGCCAATGGAAACCTTAGACAAGCATTAGATAGTGCGCTGTTAGAGGATGTTGCATTCTATAAGCATATACCATGATCATATGTGTATCACTCATGATATCTTACCTGGGTGGGCTGTGGAAGGTGATGATTTTCTCTTTTCACTCCATACTGCTTGCTCTCTGGTTTTCCAGAATGAAGAGTCCACAGTTGTCCAGAAATAACATTTATTAATCAAAAATAAAACACACATTGAAAAGACCTTATAAATAAAACTATATACTTATAATGCTTTATTTATTTTTTGCTTCAGTACTGCACAAAACACTACAGACAATAACAAAATAATTCAATAAATATTAAAAACCTTCAAGAGAATTATAAGACACTCTTTATCATATGTGAGCATCCACAAGGCCACGACCATTAGATACACTATTAAACACTATCATAGATATCTTTCTTAATTAAGGGATATAATTACTTTTTTATCCAGAAGTCATAACATTTACACATATCAACACACAAGAGAACAACTCAGAGAGTGAAGCAGACACCCAGTGAAATGGAGACATCTGCCTGTACATCATTTAAAGATATTACATTGTTAACAGGATAGAAGTCAACACACTAAAGAGAAAAGTTGGGGTTTTCTTGGGGTCAGAGGAGTGAAAGTAGGGCATTTTGTAAAAGCCTTTTACATATTTTCCATTGCTCTCTTGGCAATATGCTCCCTTCCCTTTTCTGCCTTTTCTTGGTTGAGGTATTCCAGCACTTTCATTAACATATCTTCATCCAAATACTGCCTGTTGGGGGTGTTCTCATTCTTCGGGGGCCCCATGGGGAGCCGTTTGCTTACAGAGGCTGGTTTGTCAATCTCCTGAGAGCTGCCTTGATTCAAATGTTCTTTGATGGCCTGCTCGATTTGGTCCTCTTCCTGTAGGTCATCTTCAGATGAGACTTGACTGGGAGCTCGCTTCATCTGGTTTGGATTCATGATCTCAGGGTATTTAACTAGCATCCTGGCCAAGTACTCTCCTAATTCTTGATCCTTGTCATTCAGATTTTCGTAGGCCATTTGTCTGTTTTCAGCATCTGGCATCCAGACACCTTTGGACAGCTGGTTTGCTCTCGATCTTCCAGGACCATAGGGAAGTCTTGGCATAACCTTCTCTCTGTTATACTGACTGGAAAAATATGGAGGCTTTTGATTTGCAGCACTATCCATCCCTAAAAGATTTAAAATGTCCTCAACAGTGAGCCCATCTGGTAGGGCCTCTGTCACAGTACGCCCAGGTATTTTGGGGTAGCCATTCTTGGAGAGCATCTTATTCTGGAACGTATCTGGATGGTCTAAGTCAACCTCTGAGGTGTCATCTAGGTCAACGGGAAGTTCAAGTTCTGGCTCTGGTTCCACTGATCCATTTGGCTTCTCTCCTGTTTTGAGCATGTCAATTAAGTCTTCAGGAGGTATCTGTAAATTCCTTGAAATTTCAATCAGCTGATAAATAGACTGAGAATCAAGTGGTTTCTCAAAAAGTCTGGTTGCCCTCTCCCCATTTTGCCCATTCTGGGACCTCCCACCTCCTGCAGCCTCCACTAACCTTTTCAGATAGGCAATTACTTTGGCGACATCATCTGAGAGTTGATCTTTACTCTCTTTCCGGAGATCTTCATCCTGGAGGCCCAGCTGCCCTGAACGCTTCATTTCATTATTGATCTGTTCATTTTTTTCTATATTCTCTTTGCTGTCCTTTACCTCTTCCTGGGTTTGACTCTCTATTTTTTCCTCTACTGGATTCCAATCTTCGCCCCCGACCACATCTTCATAGGCAATGTTATTGGCCTTGTAGATATCATCTTCATCATCTGCGTAAAGTTTTTGCTCCTCGTCTGACCTCTCACGCTTCTGGTTGTTTGGTCCTGTCAGTTTCCCCAGCTCTTGGAACACAGATTCCAGTGTAGCAAGACTTTGAGGAGTATATTGTTCCTCCACTATTTCATTTGTGCGCTTAAAGGGGTTGTCCCTGGAATTCTCTTCATACATAGGAGGGAATCGCATGTGCTTGAGCTTTCGCTCTGCCCACTGTTGAGTTTCATAATCATCAGGCATGTCAACTGGAAAGTTCTTCTCTGAATTCAAGGTATAGGGTTTGTTTTCATTTGGTTCAGACTGGGGCTCATTTTCAGCCTGTCTCAGAGCTTCAAGGATTATTTTCATCCACTCATCTTCACTCAGGGAATCTCTTGAACTTTCTGGGAAGTGACTTTCATCTCCATTTTCTTTTTGCTGAAGGGGAACAGAGACACCTTGGTAGGGATTATAGTCTGGGTTGCTTTCTTCTTTGTGAGCTTGTTGTCGGAGCTTTTCTATGTATTCCAAAGCCCTGATCATTTCAGGACTGGGAAACCTTTGGACGTTTTCCAATCTGAGGTCTGGTTCTTTCTGAAGCAGCTGGTTTCGCTGAAATGATGCTGCCTCAGCCCCAGAGATGAGGAAAATTAAAGGGATGAGAGACAGAGCTGCTCCAAGCCAGTGAGTCTTAGCTTCTGCCATGTTCGAAAGATTTCCTTAAAAAGGGAAAACATGAGTTAACACAAATGAAGCAGACTAGAAGACACTATAGCAAAAGATGTAATTGACCATTGAGGGAAAAACATAGTAGAGATTACTTCACATTAAACTTAGAATGACTGTTTTTAAAATCTATAAATATATCCCCTATGATTATCAGAAGCTAACCACAGAAACCTAGCAAAATTTTTGCCCATTTGCATCAAATTTGCATGATATGCACTTGGATAAAATACTAACAAAAACAATGATTTGATGTTTCTCAAATTTTATTTTTTAAATTATGAAACATGTCATTTGTTTTCAGTATGCATTGTTTCTTTTTAATGAAGACTTTCCAAGATGAGTTTTAGTTTTCTTGTACAGCATTCCTATTGAAAGCAGTGGCAAAAAAGGTTAGTTGGTTTAATTTAAAACATGCATGTACACATGCACACACACACACACACACACACACACACACATAAGCACACACACTAATTTACTTAAGGTTGTATCAAAAAACATGCGGTTTAGTTTATAAATTGTCCACCTAATTTTGTTGTAGAAATATAGTAGCAATAATATTATTACATATAATAAATTGATACAGCATGTTAATGTCAATCATAATGAATTACCTTGTGGATGAGTCCCACTCACATACATTTTCAGAAATAACTTATTCTCACTCTGTCACCAAACCTAACTATCCATTTTGGAAGGTGTGTACCTTAATAACCTCCACAAAATGTGTTTTCTCAGGTCCGAACTAGTAGGCTACCCAATGAAGTTTCTTTTTGTGTAAACAGGTTAAAATAATACATTAAACTGTTTTAAAATATCTGTGCTCCATATTTCTTCTAATAATTTTATTGTAACTCTCTTAAAAAATGCAATCATGGTTATATTTTTCATCAGCCCTCAGCAGTGTATAGTAAATAATAACAGATGCTACAGAGAGAACATAAGTTTACTTAACCAATCTATTTCTGAACTTGTGAGTGTTCAGATTCAGCGTGTCTTATGTCTGTGTCTATTTTTGTCTGGACCTGTGAAATCTTAAATGACTCATACTGTTAAAATACCTTAAAATAACCACTATGTAACTCTCAATTTAGATATACACAGACAATATGTTGAATTCTTCCTACTTAAAAATTTTCATTCATTTTTCTCCACTTCCTTATTATCTCACATATGAATTAACAAGGATGTCAGTTCTTATATGTTTTATATTTGGCATTGCAAATATTAAAGGACTATCTTAATACTTGCAATTTGGTTGCAAATAAAATAAATTTAAAGGAAGTTTATAAGTTTGCTCATGATATCTTACCTGGATCATGGTTTTGTGATATATTAACAGTGTGGGTACAAGTTTCTGTTAGCTTAGATATCAACTGCAGAAAATATTGTTTACTAGATCATATTGGTATTTAAGTAATTTCAAAGCCTCAAAATGATTGTAGTTACAGAAATTTCTTTAGCACTGATGCATATATTTATTAAAATGATTCTCATTAACCAGTATATTTAATTTACTGAAAGAAAAATCTCTAAAAGCATGTCAGAGAAAGCTCCTAAAATATTTACTAGGAATCAATGTTTACTGAAATAAATTTTAGTCATAAATTCTTATGTTTAAATAAAAATACAGTATGCATTGTTCTCTCTATTATTTCAGGATTAATTTAGCCTTGGTAATCTATTTTCAACATTATCATTTGAAACAGTAATTTTAATTTAGTAAACTAATTTTCTTTTAAACCATTATCCTGAAGTATTCTTAACATAAAAATTATGTGCTTGTCTTTAAAATCATTTCCTTATAGCTGGGTTTTGCTGTGGAGTTGGGGCAGAATACTCAATCAGTTATTTAAAGCATAGCCTAACAAGCTCTACCCTTTAGTCATTTATTAGGTTCAGTTTGGATGACATAGCTACTGCCTTTGAGTAAGACTCAAGAGATTTCTTTCTCAGGTAGCAGCTCTTCTAAGTAACAAAGATGGTTTCAACAGCTCTAACATCCTATATAGGGATTGAATTAAAGCCCCCACTCATAAAAATGTATTTTCTCTTGAAATTCAACTAAAACATGGACAAATACAGGTGGTTATCTAATTCAAGCAATTAAACTAGTTTGGATACAGGGGGAAAAACACACATTTGACCCATTCAAAGTCTAACAAAATATTGTACAACCTTTTTCAATCAAAGCATAATAGTAGTTTATACAGTTATGAATGTTTTCCTGGTGTATTCAAAATTATCATCTCTCTGTAATTCATGGTCATATTCAACCTATAACCCAAGATAATATTTCACTCTGAATAAAGGAAGAAGCCAGTGTTCCAGACCATTCTAATTTTACTTTCCCAGGACTAAAATTAGGAAATTGTGATGTAAGCCCTTTCGGAGTATACCAATTCAGAAAATAATTTTATATAGTTAATTTTGAGCTCTTGCAAGGTAAATGTCAAAGAAAAAGTAGTTCCAAAATTGGTTGCTAAAATTTATGACTGATGTGCTTAACATTGCAATCAGTGAAAACCTACTGTTAAAAAGAGTAAGTATATAAATTATATCTGTGGTTTTGTATCTGGTTCTTAGAGGAAAAAACAATAAATTAAGGAAAGAAACAAAATGTCAAGCTTGGTTAAGGTTACATTAATATGTGTATTGATACCAAAATTCTTAACTTTTTCATGCTTCTTATGACTAAATAACATTATTATTGATAAATATCTAACAGCAGGTGGCATAAATCATAGGTTCAATCGCATATATACGCATGCAGGGTCCTTATATTGGCTGATGAGCAGCAGGTTGCTATTCAGTTAATCTATAGATATAAGCTTGTCAAACGATCTTTCTTCTCAGCTAGAAATTAAGGGAAGAACAAGTAATTTAGAACTTTCCAATAAACCAAACAGAAATGCAATCTTACCTCTTCTTTATATGGCAAAGAAAGTCTACAGCATGCTCCTCCCGGTCCGCCTGGTGAGCTGGTCGGGCCGTTTCAGCACCCGGACAGCTCCTGGGCTTATAGGGAGCCGCGGCGCCTGACTCCGCACTGCCACACTGACGTCACCATGCCAAGCCACAAACCCGAGCACAAGCGAGCTTTTTCAAAGAACCGGAGAGAAAATAATCACTTTATATATTTTTTTTAAAAAAATGCTGCATGCTTACGCCACCTGTCTTTTTGTGGCAAAAATTGCAGTTGTCTTCTTTTCATCTTTGAGGTTTGAAATAAAATCCTCTGCGCAATTTCCCTTAGAAAGAAAGAATTCTGCCAGACAGACATGGCTCATTGCAATACCATCTCAACTGTGTTCTAGTATCTTTTGATAAGGTTTTCTTGTTGATGCTTTTCTTGTCATCTTTATAAGAAAGTTTTATAGGTAAGGATTTTTTCTTCTTCATTGCCCACAAAGAAATTACATATCATTCCCTAGTATAAATGTGAAAAGATTTATTTCATATCATGACCACAAGCAGCACTGCTTTTAAATTGGTATTTATTTAAATAAAGAAGTTTTCTTTTTTTAAATGACATTAAACTTTAAGGTTCTAATGACTTGGAATTTTCCTTTAGAGTTTTGTAATTTTGAACTAGGCATCCCTAAGGTTACGGGTATAGCAGTTGATAATTCTATATGAACCTGCTGTAATCTTTTATAATATTTTATATCAATAAAAGAAGCTCAGAAGTTCAGCGTTAATGAAAATATTTCTATTAAGAGAAAAATAAATTCTTTCAGTTACAAAAAAAGTGACAAATGTTATTAAAATTTATTTACAGTTGAGAGGAAGTTGGACTATAAATATTTTCCTTCTGTTGAATCTGTGAATTGAATACCTTCAAAAAATGTGGCCAATCCAGGGAATAATATACTAGTTAACTCCCAGTTTCTCAGATTTGTAATTCATGAGCATTCCTGCTAATTACATATTTTAATAATTTATATAAGTATAAATTTTAATTTTATTTTATTAAAAATATGAGTTTCTAAAAACTATATAATTTAAAATACACTTTAAGTATGCAAAGGAATCTTATTATATCAGAGATCCCTTTATATCTCTGTTAATGAATAATCATCCACTGATTTATGCATTCAATAAGTTGCAATGACTACTAAGTGCCAGATGAATGATAAATGATACATATAGATGATATATAAAGATATATATATATATATATATATATATATATATATATATATATATATATACATATATATCTTACTTTGGGGAATGCTTTAGTTCAGTGTGGATGACAGACAAACATTATCCTATATAATAAAAGGCTAATATGCAAATTGTCCCCTCAACCAGGAGTTCCACTGGAAGTTTGACCAGCCCACCAACCACCTATGGCCCCTCCCCCTGGCCAACCCACTCCCAATAGCTGCCCCCACCCTGACTGGGAGTGGAACCAGCCCGCCCTGCCCATGGCCCCTCCTCCCAGCTGGCCAACTGCCTACAGCCCCTCCCCTTGGCCAGCTCCACCCTTGATCAGCACCCCCCAGCCCAATCGGGGGTGGGGCCAGCCAGCTAACTACCCATAGTCTCTCCCCCCAGGCATGCATGAATTCATGCACCAGGCCTCCAGTTTTGATATAAATTGGAAAGCACTAAGAAAGAGGTTAACCAGCAGTGTTTGGGAAACATTATGGAAGACCACTTGGTTCAATAGACATTCAGGGGGTAAAATTTAGAGAGAGGAGGGAAGCCTCCTGGGAAAAGAAGCCTGAACTGATATATTTCATTACCATGTTTTATTAAAATTGTATCTAACTATGCTAGGTAAACCATAGTACTCTTGAACTCCTTAAGGAAATAGGAATAGTTTAAAAGCTTAGGGGGAAAAATCTTGGGAAAAGTGGCCCTTGATTCTCTCTTGATGCTCTTCTGGTGAAGATATTTGATTTTCCTAAATGGCTGAGAGACTGTCTATGAATTGACATGGAACTCATATAGTCTCAGGCTGGAGTCCTATGGCCGATTCATCCAATAATCTCATTTTTCATAATGGGTTTTTAGAGCATGGTCACATTCTAGGTTGAAGAGGCCTGAGTAAAACCTATTTCTCAAGTACCATCTCAATGAAACCAGTTCATTTGCTGATATCTTTGTTATCTCTACACACTTGATAACAGTTTCTTAAATTTTGGCAAAGGCCACTGTGAATTTGACTTAATTTGTTTTCCAGTAGTTCTGTGTGGCCAGTTGAGCTAACCAGTATCAACTCAGCCTCAGAAAATTCCACAAGGTTACTCTTAAAGGGTTGAGTTGGTTCAGCATAGGTCTCAACAGTTCTCAAGAAAGTCACTCTTGACCTGGTTAGTTCACTTATGTGGAATGAACTTTTTTGGCAAGGATTGGAAGCTATATTCCTTCTAAGATTCCAAAGTCAACTTCTTTCTTGGGAATGTCTTTAATCTCTCAGAATCCATATAAAATCTAATTCAAAAACTCCAAATAGACTTGAGATATCAGGAGACAGCTGCTATATGGACTGGTTCCATCAGCTAAAGGGGTCAGTAGAGCAATGAACCATATGTAGGTAACTGAATTCCTGTCTACTATAAGATACTATGGTAAATAATTATAACTCATTGAGTTCCATTATGTTTCACACTGTATTTGGAACTTCAGCAACCTAATTTAATCCTCAGGACAACTATAATGGATAGCTATTTTTGTCTGTTTTGCAGATGAAAAACTGAAACTCAGAAATAAGAAAGTGGGCCACTGTTCCCTCGCTTATAATTGAATTGGTAGAGGTAGATTTGCTTGGTTCTTTCCAAAGTTATTTCAATAATAAAGATTATGATCCAGGTACTTAGCTAGGTGATAGAAATACAGAAATGAATATAGCATGGATCAAATAATCCAAGTCTAGAATGTAGTCACTTTGACAAAAATCCTCAGGGGTTGTCCCAATTGCTTTTCCTGGTCACTGTCCCCATAGCCTAGGCCCAGACTCCTATCTGGAGCAGCAAAATGGAAAACAGGAGTCAACAATAAATTACTTTCTTGATGTTAAGGGATATATTAAAATATCATCCAAACAAGAGAGTAGTTATTGAATTTGGAAAATTCTATTCTCCAGTGTCCTGTGTTTTATAGATTTTTCAATGAGTTATACTTAATATATCTCTAGAAGCCATTAATTTTTGTCAGTAGTTATTTGTTTTAAAGAGATCTATTTTCTCTAATAGATACCTACTTGGAGAAGTTAAAATACCATATATACAGAGAGAAAGAAACTTTTTGTTGATGTGAAATCTTTTAGAGATAATGTATTAAAGATAACCTATAAATCTTTTTACCAATAAGCCTAAGATATGATAATTTTAAATGTTCCTTACAAAATTTTAATTTTCTGTTAGGTCTAAATTGCAAACTATCATTGCCTCTAAGAAGCAAAGCTCTATATCTTGGACATTTTCAGAATGATTATGTGCTGTGTATGATAATGGTTTTTTACTAAATTAGCTTGCATCTCCACCATGGAGCTGTTAAGAGCAAGCTAATCATTAACAATTTAAATCAAAGTAATTAAAATGAACTAATTTGTTTTTATGGTTGGATTTCCTTAAATCTTGATCATTTTGTTCTTTTTTATACAGTTTCATATTTCATTTAGACCAGATTTTTATTTTATTTTTGTCATTTGTAAAAGCAATCTTCTATCTTAGTAATCCTTCTATTTGAAACGTATCTCTCTTCCACTCCATTACCCTTCTCATTTTGTTTCAATTTATATGAAAGCAATTAAGATCTAGAAGGCCAATGTGTCTTCTTTCTCCTATGTCCCCCATCTTTTTCTTCTCTGTCTCTAACTTCCTCCCTCACCCTTCTCTCCTTGGAAGGAAAGACTCTCATGGAGGAGTCTGATCTCGGTGCCTATGGCCTGAGGTCCTCCAGCATTCCCTGGGGTAGAGGTATAGGGGTGGTCATCTGCACTGCCTTTCCCGGCCCCCCAAGGCCTGGGCTACTTTTCATTGCTCATTTCTCACCTGTCTGCCTTTCTTTCCTTCTTTTCACTTTTCCTTCTTGGCACTCCTTGTTAATTCTTTACCTCTCTGGTGCATTGCTTCCAAAATTTACTTAAAAGTCCTCTCTTTTAGTTATAGCACACTTCCTTTATTATAAATGGTCATGTCATAAGATGACTTTTTCTTAAACTCACTATCAAAGAGGAATGAAATGTTTTTCCACTTTCCTTGCAAAGGCAGAGCCTGCCAAATTGCTGTTCAGAGAACACATAAATCAGAAACTGGGTACACTTAATTTAATACTTTAACTACTAAGTTTCCCAGACAAAATTCACTAGGAGGCAGGAACTCTGTTTTCTACCACTGTACCCACATGTCTAGCCCTGTACCTTGGCCAACACAAAAATATTGGCCAACACAATCAATTCAATTGGGTTGAATTGATTCAACAGTTTCTCATTCCTACTGTCAAAGCTTCACACACTCCATCTTGAGATTTTTTTTAACCCTTTCAAAGTATCCTTATGCAAAGTATTTGCATTCTGTATTTTTCTAGTTTTTTTCCTCATTTTGTAAAACGTTTTCCTAGTATTTGAGTTAAAATTTGAAGTTGCATGCACACAAAGTAAAATGAGCCATTTAGAATCCCCCAGTATTTGTTTATTCTTTGTAATTTTTTTTCTTACAACAACGACTCTTATTGGGAAGTGAAATGTAAATTTTGGTAAATTGTGATTGGGTACAGAAGAAACATGGAGTTTTGAGAGTATTGTGAAGTTGTTATCCCTCCCTTTTTTATTATTCTATCAGTGTACCGTATTACTCATGGCCCTAGATAGACTAGATAACATTTAAAGCCCCTTCTAATTCTTGAACACTGCGCCTCTTTGCCATGTAAAATATAAGTTAGCTGTGTAGCTATTTTTGCATTTGTCTGCTAGGTACTAAAGTATGGCCTTTCTCATAAACTCTGTGAGAACCATTTAAACCAAATAAATATAGGCTATCTTCTCCATTGTTTTTGGATTCTGGAACCATCTGGTGCTTGGAGGAAAAGAAAGTACCAGTCTTTTAATCTAATATCATGTATGTTTGAGCAGCTGCTCCCTCAGTGGGTTTTGGGGGGAAATAGTTTATGCACTAAGAGTGAATTACTTTGCTTAAGCAATATTGACTGTCTCAATCTTTCAGATTCTTCAGGCATAATTGTTTTGTGAATCAATGTTTTCAGTATTTACATGTAACAAGGGTATTTTTTATTGAAAATGAACCAACTACATACTTCTTCCCCTATTTCTATCAGAAGCCCAGGGAGATGCAGGAATACCTTCAAAGTCAAAGTTAAACATCTTTGTGGTTAAGTTTAGCATTTTATGTCCAGGGTTCCCATTGACTCACTGGATGACTTTCACAGTTCACTTTGTAGGGATTTTAGAGTGCTACTTTGGTAGAATGTGTATATCTCTTCTACAGGTAGGGCACTTGCGTATATAATATGAGGTGGGGAGCTGAAAATTTCTCCCCAGCCCGAAACCTTCTCCCTCAAATCTAGCAGCCACTGTATCTGTACTCCACATCACAGGCAATTTCTTTCTTGGAATTTTTGGTAGAGTCCATAAATAAATCTAATCATCTAATCACATTGACACTGAAAAAAGAGGATATGCTACAGGTGAGTGATGTAGAGAGCATGTTAGAGCAGTGACTCTCAAAGTGTGGTCCCCAATCAGCAGCATTAGCATCACCTTGGAACTTGGTAGCAATGCACATTCTCTGGCCCCACCTGAATCTCCTGAATCAGAAACTCTGGTTATGGGTCCTAGCATTGGGGGATTCTAATGGATATTTTAGTTTGAAGACCACAGAGTTAGAGCATAAGAAGGCAAGCCTGAGAGAAGGGCTATAGGGTGCACCCTGACAATCCTCAAAGACCCTAGAATAAAGGTGAGAACACTGATAATGGGGAAAGTCTGGTGAAAAATGAAGTCAAAAGCAAGAAAGAGTGACATGACTGACTAATTTATAGTTTAACTCTGCTCAGCCCCTCTAAAATATAATATAATAATGTGTACTAGTATATTAGAATGTGCTTTTTATCAGTCACATTTTTATCAGATGCTCAAGTGAATGTGTGACCTTAAAATTTTGTTGTAGCTCTTAATATTATTCACTAAATATTTCTGTTTCTCCCCTCTTCTGGGCATATGAATTATACTTCTTGGACTCTTACAATTGGGTGACGTCGTGTGATATTCTAGCCTATGCACTTAGAATAAATGTATCCCAGAGTTTACCTCACCATAGCGGCTGGCAAAGTTTAAGATGATAGCTGTTCACACAGCCTTGTTCCTGAGTGAGTGATTAAAATGTGCAGTTTCCTTGTAGACCTTTGATGGGTATGTAGCATGAGCAGTTGTTATAAGCAACTGGTTTTGGGGGACTGTTTAGTTACCACATATAACCTAGCTTATCCTGACTAATACAAATACTAAAATCAACTGGTTTGTAATATTATTGTAACTTGAGTGCCTTAGCCTTACAGTTATAGTTCTACCCAGAGAAGAATGGTGAGATGAGTTGACAATGAGTATTTTGTCCGAGTTTCCCCTGTGGGCACATGTTCTCAAAGGAGTCAATCAGATTCATCTATATTTCCCAAAGTATGAAATGCATATTCACAGTGCTATTGGAAGTAGTATTATGCTAGGCATAGACATAACATCAAGTGACATTAAATTATGTAGCCTAAAATTCATTCCTTGCACAAGTCTCCTGGTTATATAAAGACAACAAGCTCAGTTCTGGACTAGTATGTCTGTAACACTTTTCTAACACTTACACATCTTCCTTTTTTGGCCTTAGACTCAGACCTTTCTACAGGTTGCAGGATGTAACCAGAGATTTATTAATATCCTTGTATTTTTATTGAATTTACATTTGGGTTGCCTCCTTTTTATGTAGGTGATCAATTTTTCAATTTGAGGCAGCGATACAAACCTCCTTATACTTAGGTTTAACCAAAGACTCAATGTAGAAAATATATATTAAGTAAATAATAGTACTTATAATGCTTGAGATAAAATAATTCTTCAAATGACTACATTTTTGGAAATTTGTGTTACACTGTAGTTCAACCTTGAGTGAGACTTAATCCTCATTTTTTTTGGATCAAAACTATTGGGTTAAGTCACGTCTCCCTCCTCTTTTCCCCATCTCCAAGTATGCTATATTCAATGACAAAAAAATTTTTCATTTAGAAAATGTTTTAGTTCTTCAGTAAACCTTTCCTCAGAACAAACTCAACAGGCAGCAGTAATGTACCGCAGAAGGTAGAATGCTACTGGGCTTCTGTCTAGCTGTGTGGCCTCAGTTTCTTCATTTGCTGAACTAGGGTAATATTACTTAGGCTAACAGCCTGTGGGAGTAGCTGCAAGGACCCAATTATCCTATAGTTGTGGAAATGCTCTGGAAAGTTTGAGGCATTCTGCAGAAGAACTGCCTCATTATTATTCACCTTCCAATCCCTGGGTATTCACGGCAACCGGGTTTGTAATCCTTATTTTTTTTATTGTAACCAACCTAAGAAAAGAGTTTCCCTTAGATTTCTAGACGTCAATGCAAGGCAAGTCGTTTGCAGCGTCCCTCAACTAGAATGAAGAAGGGAAGAAACAACGCAAGTGTTTGCGTAACTGCTGGAAGCCAGTTCCGCTCTCCAGCAGGAGGAGGTGGGGTTTCTTCTGGGAGCCGGCTTCTAGCTCCAGTTGCCTTGACTTCAGTCTCTCGTGGCGTCAAAGGGATGAATTTAAAGTCAAAACACAGCAGGCTACGGGGAATGAGACGTGGGTCACGCCCCGCGGGGGCCGAGAGGTGCTGGTGAATCGGCAGCAGATATGAATGAAAGCGAACACCTCATTTTAGACCCGCGCAGCCGCCTCCTCAGCCCACGGCCAAGTTCATGGTTTAATCATCACTCTCTCAGCTCAGCCCTGCACAAAGGGATACGCACAGTGGAAGCAATTTGCACATTATGCATTCAGAGAGGCGCAGCCATTCATTACATTCATCCCTGCCTCTGTCCTAATGAGTCTCGGGAACAAGGCTGAAATGTCAAGACGCTTTGGCGTCTTTTCCTGAGGGGCGAACTACGTGATCCTGACAACACCGACAAGGCGGCAGCAGAGGTTCAGAGCACCGAGCGGTGGGGCCTTGCCGCACACCCCAGAATGACTGCTTTCCCCAAGGCTCACAGCCACCTTGGCTGCTGAGACAATTAAAATGTTCTGAGCCAATTCGACTCTTCAAGGTTCCTCTTTGGGGGGCATTTATTTCCTGGCCTCAACTCTGAGATCTCTAATGAGCCTGTTGTCTGTATCACTAGTATTCATTAGCTGATGCAGGAGTTGGGGTCTTTTAACAATAGCAATCAAAAGCCGAGGATGTAAAATGTTGTTGTTGTTGTTGTTGTTGTTGTTGTTGCCTACAAACGTGAATTCCTTCCTTCTGAGCTATGCTCCATTACTCTTCATCTTAGCCAAAAGTCAAAATCATCCATTAGGAGAAAGAGGCAGTTAATGGCAAGTTCTGGCACCAGACTGCCTGAGTTTGAACCTTGCATCTTCACTTACTAGCTGCACAGGCCTGGTCAGCTTACTCTCTTTGTGCTTCTGCTTCCTTGTCCATAAAATATAAACCATAATAGTAGGTCCATCCTAGGGTTTTGTGTATTTCATCCAGAACCATACGCATTCAATAACGATAGTACAATTATTAGTAGTAAACATCTACTGGATATTTTCTTTGTGTCAAGCATTGCATTAGGCATCAAGGATACAATGTGAGTAAGATTCAGGGCCTGTCCACAGGGAGTCTAGTGGGGAAAACATCTCTGCACACATAACTGCAGTGGGCTGGGATCAATCTGTGCAGGAGGAGACCATGATTAATTCTGCAGAGGGGGGCTGGAGAGGATCTCAGATGGCCGGAACCTTTGAATGTGGCTAAGATGGATCAAAGCTGCCAGAGGAGTAGAAGCTCTTGCTTCATCCTCACCTCCCAGGCAGCCTGGATCCTTACACAGAGCTTTCTTTACTGGTGACAGAGTATGTGGCTGCTCTGGAGCCTCACCTGTGGGTCCAGAGCAGCCATGGGCAAACTACGGCCCGCGGGCCAGATTGGGTCTGTTTGAAATGAATAAAACTAAAAAAAAGACCGTACCCTTTTATGTAATGATGTTTACTTTGAATTTATATTAGTTCACACAAACACTCCATCCATGCTTTTGTTCCGGCCCTCCGGTCCAGTTTAAGAACCCATTGTGGCCCTCGAGTCAAAAAGTTTGCCCACCCCTGGTCCAGAGTCTTCCTTCCACACCTGTGCTCCTCCACAAGGCCCTGCCTCTCCCAGGGGAGAGCTGTGTCTCCCAATCCCAAAGATACTAAAGCCAGTAAAATAATGGATCCATTACAAGAGCAAGAAAGGGGCTTGCCTAAAACCAAGGTATTCTGTATTCTCAGAATATTCTGGTCTTTGAGCCTTGGAATTAGAATCTCATAGCATTTTATTAAAGGCCCCAATAGGACAGACACTGAGATAAACACTTTTTAGGAATTCTTGGTTGAGAAAAGGTAACATAGGAAAATGAGGGTGCAGTATAATTATAACAGCTAATGTTTATTAAGTTTAGTATTTAACTTGTATTTGACAATTACTGTATCTTTACAACTGATCTATTAGGTGGGGAATATTACATGTTGAACTATATGAAATGACCATTTTTAGATTTAAAAAATGGTTGAATATAGACAGTTTTATGTGATTCAAACTAGTCACGATTGAGATTACAGGTTTGGCCCTCATAGTCTTGCTATTTTATCCCACTTGGAAATGTGATTAGTTAGGCAAAATAAATTTAAACTTGAGAATTTAATGATGATCTTTTATATAAGTGAAATCTCCACTGAGCAAATCTAAATCTAATTGGGGATTCCTGGAACCAGTATTGTATAACTGGGTCTTACACAGGCTACATGGAGAGTGTGTTCTCCTTCAGCCTCCCACTCCACATAAATCTTTGATAGAAGTGAGTGCTTCCTTCAAGAGCCACCATTACGCAGCAGGTTTTAAATAAAGGTGCAAAATCCGGCAAGATGGGTATGGGCTTCACTACATTCAGATGTCCATCATTCTGTCTGTCTATTCATCATCTCTCATGTAATTATTTGTCACCATCAACTCAAATCAAGACCATAGAGGTTATTTTTAGAAGTTATGGAAACAGTACTTGTTGGGGACTCTACACATCCTTTGACCCCACACAGGCCTGTCCCTCCACAGCTGCATTGCAAACCTCAGACCTTAGCCTTCCATGAAGTCCTGCTCTCTGATAGAACCAGTCTGTAATAATGACAACAAACACCATTTGAGTAACCTTCTGCTCATGCATTCATTCAGTCATTTGCTCATTCATCAAATGTTTATTGAACCGATTGAATTATTCGGGAGGAGTGAGCCATCTTCCCTGCCCTCTGAGAGCCCATAGGCTAGGGGCTAGAGGTTTAGGTAGATGCATGGAGGTGGGTGAAAGAGGCACATGCATAAGTCATTGTTAGATAAGACAGAATAAAATATATTCCCAAGGGAGGCTCAAGGAAAGGGCCAAGAGGAAAGAGGAGTAATTCATTTTCCCAAAAGTTCATGAAAACTTTCATGGGTGTGGTGGCATTTGAACAGGGCCTTGAAGAAAGATTGCATGTAGAAGAAAGATGAGATAAGGATATGCTCTACTGAGGGAAAGAGCAAGGCACAGAGAGAAAGAAATAGATCTGCTACAGAAAACGGAATTTGGTTTGCCCTAACACCAACAGGTAACATGTATTAAACGTTTACCTTGTTCCAAGCACAGGGTTAAGTGTTATACATAAATGATGATACTTAATCTTTATAATAATTTTATGAGATAATCTTATTATTATTCCCACTTCACATACACGAAAACTGAAGGCACAAAAGAACCAACAACTTTCCCAGGTTCATTCATTTACTAAAGGGAAGAGCAGAGACAACCCCAAAGAACTGGCCTTCTTCCTAGCCCACCTTGTAACCATGCCCCTACACCTGCACCACCTGCTGGATAGTGCAGAACAAGGCTAGAGTCTTGATGAAAATCCCTTTGGATGCCAAGTGAAGGGGTTGGGGCTTCATTATTGTCACCCTGTCTCAATAGACAGGGAAATAAATGTAGAGAAAGGAAATAAATGACAACACAAGGAAAACTAGTGGGGCAGCTGTGTGGAGAATATATTTGCATTTTGATGAGAACGCTTAATGCTTCAAGATAGAGCCTTTAACCAAGGGAAGTTCAGACTTTGAGGTAGCCCCAGATGTTAGAGACTTCCAGATGAAGCTGAGGGTGGGCAACATCAGCTTAAGGATACCTTTCACACATCCTGGGAAAGTAGCTCTCTGCAGATAGAAACCCACTTCCACCTCCTCCCCTGCAAATGAAGTCATTTAAATCAATCTTATTCTACAGATAAGGAGAGTGAAAGTCTGAGGTGTGTGTGTGTGTGTGTGTGTGTGTGTTTTCCAAACTCATGCAGCTGGAATGTGGCTGAACAGAGATCCAAAAGCAGGTTGTCTGTCTCCCAGTTCTGTGCTTCTTACATGGCTAGAGTCAGGTTTAAACTTCCTGAGTTAATATTTAAACCAGCAGAGTCAGAAGCATGGCAGCAGGCTGCACACAGCTGTACTTCCAACTCTCCCAGCTTCCGCCAGCCCAGGAAACACGACCATTGCAGGAAAGGGGGAGCACTGCTGCTCCCCCTGCTACTTAGGTTGCAAAAGGAAGGCTGTAATCTGCCCCTCTTGTCACCCCTTCTCCCCCATCCTCCCCTCTCACCTCCCAGGCTACTTCAAAGTGCTCTTGTCCACTGCCTGGCTGCCTCTCACTATTGTCAACTCCTTGTTGTTGTTTTTCAAAGGTTAGACCAAAACAAGTAATCTAGAAGTACCCAGAGAAGAGTTAAATAAAACAAATCAGATTGGGAAGGCAAGTGAGCCAGATGCAGAAAATCAAGTTCCTCCTGTGTTTTAAACACAGGACTCCAAGAATGAGAAATGCATCTCCAGACCGCTGTGGGCCTTCCCCTCCTGCAACTTCGCAAGTGGACACATGGAGCTATTTGCCTTACACCTAATTGCTACAAATTAGGTTTTGCATCTAATTGCATTAAAGCCTTGCTGACTTATTCATGCACTTTTTAATGAGAAAAGTGCAGCCTGATTTCAGCTCTCTGCTCCCCTGAATATCAATCTCTCATTTATTAGCTCAAGTGTCTCTGGAAGAGAGAGTGCTTTCTGGCAGAGGGGCCACTTTTCATCAAGTCATTCAACATTTTGCACATTTGACTAAAGTAAACCTGAAGAATGTCCCTTCCTTCATGGGTCCGCAGCTACATGGACTAGGAGAAGAGGACCAGAGCTGTTGGATGGGAGTTGAGGAACTATTGAGACTATACTGCAAAGGCATCTATGAGAGGAAGATGCAGGCCTGGTTGGGCAGCTGTCTGTCTGAGGAAGGTCCATCTGCTAGGTGAGACAGGGAAGAGCGGTAATACTCCAAAACAGGAATGTAGCAGCACTGATGCTAATCCCAGTAGCCAGAGGGATAGCAGCAGGACCCACTTACCCAGAGGAGTCTTTGCTCATTCCCAGGTCAGATGCAAGAGACCAACCAAGCAAGTTGGGTGTGGGCTCTTAATCACCCCCTACTCAAGATTCTCCAATGGCTAGCCATTGCTCTCAAATTGACATCCCAAACCTTAACACTGCTCACCCGTTCCTGTAGATCCTGCCTCCGCTTGTCCCCCAAACTTCACCTTCTTCCACTCTAGTCTTCCCTCTCTGTTCCTCAATCACTCAGAGCTTTCTATCACCCCAGGGCCTTTGTGCATTCCATCTCCTAAATGTGGAACATGGCTCCTAGTCCATACAAATAAACTGCCATTCAGTCTGTAGCCTTCCCTTCACTCATCATGTCCTAATGGAAGCCATCCTTGACACCCCAGATTAAAGCAGGTTCCATTCTTAAAAACTCTCAAAGAACCCAATTCCTTACTGGATGGCCTTCATTTTCTGTCTTTATGCTGTGGCATTAGAGACCTTGGTCCTGGAGAGACTGCCCTCCCAAGGATAGCTAATACATAAGAGATAATAAAAGATTCCCTTTGCAAGCATGACTTTGATATTTAAAAAAAAACAACAACCAATTCAGAGCCCACTATCCCACTGTCTCCTTTATCAAACTCTTACACATTAAGTCAATATTCTCCCTGCACTATTAAATCACTCCAGGACCAGGTAGTGGATAATTAGGGACCTACCATGCAGAGGCTGCCAATATTATCCAAGCTATCCAACCCTAAGCTTGTTCAGAACACCTTCTGACCAAAATCCCAATAGAGGCTCTGACCCATGCTGTGTACTTTCGCTGCTCTGCCTCCTGGCTGACCCTGGTGCTTCCCCGTGTGGCCCTGCATGGCAGGTGGTATCTCCTGTTTCTAGAGATCCTGAGTACAAACTTTTTTATAATTATAAAAATATTCTTTCTTTTCTTTTTTTGTATCTACATGAGATGATGAATGTTAACTAAACTTATTTGGTAATAAATTCATGGCATTTAAAGTCAAATTATGCTTTAGACAAACTTATACACTGCTGTATGTCAATTATATCTCAATGAAACTGGGGGAGGGACTTATTCCTTCATGACAATCTTTCCCACATCTGTTGATTTTGTACCATACCTGTTTCAAACAAACCCAAGCATACTCTAACACATTTACTGTCATCAGACCTCCCTTGATCATTCCTATAACAGACTGTTTTATATCTCCCCCACTGGACTGTAAGCTCCCTAAGAGAAGGTTCCATATCTGTCTGCGCTTACTTTTGTTATCACAGTACCTAGCTCTTAAGAGATACCCTAAAAAAAAGAACAAGTATTCCCAATCCCATGAGAAGTTCTAAGAGAATTACACAGGAAGAGGGAGGCAGAAACCTGCCATAATGACCAGGTTGACACAGCCAAGCATGGAAACAGGCTGGACACCTAAATCTAGGTAGGTACCCAGCGCTCCTCTAAGGTGGAGAGGATGCCAGGTGAATCGCAGTAGTACCATCTCCAGAACCCATTAGCTGAAGAGATAAGCCCAATCCCACTTAGGTCCGGGTCACTGGTGTGTAGACTAAAGGCATCAATGGCTTGTTGAGAGGGTCTGGGGCTTGGAGAGACATAGTCAAACTGACTGGTGAATCAGCATTTTAGTATTACCCAGCCCGAGTGAGCCTCCACAGGCCACTTACTTCACCTGCAGGTCTTTACCACCGAAGAAATATGGTGATGCAAAAACTATACATCAGTGAGAGGGCAGGAAATGGAGGCTCCTCCTTACTAACCAGAAAGTCATAAGTGGTCAAGAATTTACTTTGTATTGTGTATGTGCACATGTTTTTGTTTTTTTATTTACTTATTTATCTGTATTTTAATAATTTTTACATTTTTCAGTTATAGTTGATATACAATATTAGTTTTAGGTATACAACCCAGTGAGAATACATTAAAGGGATTAAGAAATAATTTTATTTTTTATTGTGATATACTTGACATATAATACTGTGCTTGAGATGTATGATGTGTTGATTGATACATTTATATATTGCAATATAATTATCACATAGCATAACTAACACCTCTATCATGTCACACAGTTATCGTTTCTTTTGTGTGTGTGTGTGATGAGAACGTTTAAGATCTAGTCTCTTAGCAACTTTGAAGTATCTAATACAGTCTTGTTGACTGTAATAGAAGCTTGTTTTTTTATATTTGTCTGAAAGAAACCATCTGTGTTCTCAGCACACCCTTAGGACATTGCAGAGTGTCTCTGAAAATACATTCATTGATGCCCAAGGCCATTTAGGAAGACAATCTGAGTGATGGTTAACATAGGTGACACTGTAAAATAATAAATAGCACTGACAGCCAACTGTTAGGGCTTATTCACAGGAGGCAAGAGTGTCACTGTTGCTTCTCGCTTGCTGTTTAAAGTGCGTCACAGAGGCTAAACGGACATCCTGTGCGTCGTGCTCAAAGCCAGCTCTGTTCTCTGACACAGCATGTCCAATTAGAAGCCCAGCAGCTAGCACCCCTGACCCCAACTGTGGGAGGCAGGCTCGAGCTCCGGTGCTATTTCCAGCCGAGATGATGAGCCCGGGGAGGTGACGCATCCAAACACTTCGCCTGTTGTTTCTTAATTGACAACCCGAGCGCTTCGCTTCAAATGATCCTTCCTCCAAACCCAATTAAGTAGCTTGCTTCTCCCGGAAGGCAAGTTTCAAAAAATTCCCCTGTACTCCCATTCTCCGTTGCCATTCCCCAACTCCTAGCCACCTCCCCTGAGGCAAGCATTCGAATGTGCTTAAGGTGGATCTTTTTTGCTTGTTTGTGCGCTTGCAAAATGGACTTTGTTGCTCTCTGTGCGTGTATTTTTAATTTATGTAAATTGTATTGTGTTAGATGTCCCCTTCCATTTTATGCACTACTGCCCCCCTCCCCCCCACACACACACACTTATCACTGTCTCTCTGTGGTTCAGTTGCTAGGTGTTCATCTAATCTGCACAGTATGAATACCCACACCTTACCTGGCCACTGACTTGGTGATGAATACCGACTCTCCATTATTGCAGAAGACAGCCCTGTGCCTGCCCCTTACATCTGTGCACATTCTTATCTTTCCTAGGGCCAGAGTGCTCTCCACAGGCTCCGGAGAGCGCCTCTATCCTTGCATTCCCAACCTGCCTAAGCCTTTGGAATTTTCTAGTCTCCCACTTTTGCCAAACTCATATGTGTAAAGTGATATTTCATTAATTAAATTTGCATTAATGAGTTTGAGTGACCCTCTATATGCTTGGTGGTCTTTTGGATTTCCTCTTCTTGTTAAACTATCTATCTATATCTTTTGCCTATTTTTCTTCTATGGTTGCTGTCTTGTAGAGTCTGGTTATCAATTTATCATCAATTTTCTACATTACCACTATCTTATCCCATTCTGCCATCTATTACCTTTGTAGTATCCTTTGTTGAAGGATTTAGATGTCATTAAAGTCATCTTTTTTTTTATCCTAAGGTATTCGAGGTGTGTGTTTTTTTCTCATCTCTGTAAAACAAAGTAGTTTACATTTTTTACTAGTAAGTTTACAGTTTTCATATAGAAAAATTGTATTACTCTTTGAAGTTTAATCTCATATCTTCTAACTTACTGAATCTCTTAGTTTAAAGAGTTTGAATGTTGATGTTGTTTGATTGTTTTAGATTAGTGATTATATCATCTTTAAATAACAGCAGTTTTATTTCTTTTTCTAAATCTTTATATCACTTTTATCTACAGGACTCTGATAACAGAAGTGCTGATATAAGATCTTTGTCTATTTTTAAAATTTGATTAATTAATTTTTGACATGCTATATTATATTAGTTTCAGATGTACAACATAATACAAGTAAGGGATCTTTGCTTTTTTACTGATCTTATATGTAATTATTATAATTTTTTATTAAATATAATATTTGCCTTAAGTTTTTTTAAATAAAGCTTTAATCAAATTAAGGAAATTCTTTTTTATTCCTAGTTTGTGAAGAGCTTTTATCACAAATTAATCTTAAATCTTATAAATGCTTTATGTACATGGATTGCAATAATCATTAGATTTCTCTTCATTAGCTTATTACTGTAGGTCAATTAGTATAGGTTGTTTTGTTGTTAGATTTCTGTATGTTACATCATCTTTACATTCTTTGAGAAATAACTTGGTCATAACATTTTAAAATATAATATTAGTTGGTTAGATTATATTTTATTCAAAAATAATTCTGTGTTTTATATTTTTCCTTATATGGCATTGGAATCAAGATCATACAGGTCTCATAAAATTGGCTGTTGCTCTTGTCTCATTACTTTCTAGAATAAATTACATAACCTGGGAATCTGGTGCTCTTGATAGTTTGGTGGAGATCCCATGAAGCTTTCTGCACTTGAGTTGGGGACACAAACAGGTGGGTGCATAGGAGGAGTTCCTTTAATACTTATTGGTGCACTAATTTCTCTACTTCTTGTTATATCAATTTTGACACTTGTTTTTTTTTTCTAGAAATTCATTTAGTCCATCTAGTTTACCAAATAAATTAGATGCAGTTATCATAAGAGTCTTTGATTATTTTTATTTTTATTTTTAAATCTCAGTTGTATTTGTGGTTGCTTCCCCTTCTGCATTTTATCTTTTTTCCCATTTTCCCTTCTTTTTTAAATTCTTCTTGCCAAATGTTTCTCTTGAATTAATATTTTTAAAAACCAATTTTGAGTTTGTTAATCTTCTCTTATTCTTTATCCCCATTACATTGACATCTAATTTATTTTCATTGCTTCTTTTCTATTTTGTTTATTTGCTCTGCTGCTCTTTTCCCATGTCATAAGCTTAGCTTGTTTATATTTTAAATCTTTGATGTTTCCTGATAAGTATATTTAAAGCTATATATTTCCCTCAAAGTTCTCCTGTAGATGTGCCTGACAAGTTTTGACATTAATGCTTTCATTATAATTTAAGCCTAGATATGTCTTCATTTCCTTTATGACTTCCTCTCGACTCTAGGTTTTTGGGGTTTTTTTAGTAGTAAGATATTATCTCATTATATGTGGGATTTCTGTTAGATATCCTTTTCTTATTGATTTATAATTTTATTGCATTACCAGGTACATTTGGGGTGCATGCGCTATCAACTTTCTGCAGATGTCAAATCTGGAGCACTAAGAAAAAGTAACAAATTTTGACCTAGACACAGTTGAGACATTTGGAGGTTTAGAATGCCATTTTGAAGTCAAAGGAAGAGCCAACCAATAATAACTTAACAATGAGAAAGGCTACAGGAGCTTACTTTGGGCCTTAAGAGTGTGGAAAGATTCTAACAGGGAAGGAGCTCTCCAAGAGACAAGAAATAGGTGACATTTGGCGTTGGAGCTTCGGATTCTATCCCAGAAGCACATTATAGATTTTTTTGGAACATGTTCATTAAAGGAGTAGTCTCCCATCTATCCTAAACTCCTTCCTCACTTTTGAGGATTTAAGAACACAGTGGGGCCTTGATTTATGAGTGTCTCAACTAACGAGTTTTTCGAGATACGAGCCATCTCTCGGCTGATTTTTTGCTTTGAGTTGCGAGCTAAAATTCGGGTTATGAGTCAGCTTCAGATACCCCACTGCTAGTTGGTGCAGCGAACGTCACAGTGAACGCCACAACATCAGCCCAGCATCACGTGTCTCACTCGTTCACTTTTTGATTTGACATATGAATAATTTGAGTTACAAGCTCCGTCACAGAACGAATTAAACTCGTAAGTCAAGGCCCCACTGTAAATGGTTCTCAGAGGAATTGTAGGCACAACAGATGAAATATAACCAGGAATCTTCTTGATTTCTCTAGGTGTTCAAATGCCTCCCTCTTGGGCTAGCTTGAGATTCCAGTCCTACCTATCCTTAGCCTTTTTCGTTTTGCCTCTAGATCAGCGGTTCTCAACCTGTGGGTCGCGACCCCTTAGAGGTTGAAAGGCTCTTTCACAGGGGTCGCCTAAGACCATCGGAAAACACATATATAATTACATATTGTTTTTGTGACTAATCACTATGCTTTAATTATGTTCAATTTGTAACAATAAAATTGGGGTCACCACAACATGAGGAACTGTATTAAAGGGTCGCGGCATTAGGAAGGTTGAGAACCACTGCTCTAGATGAACACTTTTTATGCTACTTTTGATTATTTATATATCAGCATCACCATTCCTGTCAGTCTTCCAGCAAGTAACTGAAAGATGAATGTATCACATTCTAAATTTTTTAACGACATAACTAGACTCTCCTGAGGCAGTCATAAACCTGTTAAGGCTCCTACATATTACCTCCTTAAGGATTCTAAAACATGAGCTTACTCTAACGTGTCCTTCCCCCCACTTTTTTTTTCTTGGCCCTTTTGGACTTCCTATTTTCCCAATTACTCTTTGGTTCTGGAAACTCCATCTCCAGTAGGCAATAATACTTAATTAAGGATATTTGTCTACAAGCTTTAAGTAAGCTTTTCTAATTGCAACAGTTTCACATCACTTTTGTTCATGCTGATAACTTATTTAAACAACTTGAATAATTCAAAATCATGTTTTGAATTGTTAATCAGAATAATGATAGCAGCAGTTCAACACTCTCTAACAATTTGACTTGCAGTGGGTTTGAAAAAGGCCCTGAAACCATTTCCCTCAACATCTTGAGTCTCTACCCTCAAAGCAAATCCAAAATAGATTTGCTGCTCCTCAGAGACAGCCTTTCCCCTGTAGTGTGTTGATTTTGGACATAGCAATACAGAGGAGACCTGGTGTCACTCCCCAGGTACATTTCACAACTGCAAATATCTTTGTATTCTCCCTGGCTTTGATTTGCAATCTCTCAATTAAAGGAGACAATAGGAAAGCTCTTTTCTGCTCCTTTCTTCTGCACATGTATCTCATCTCTCTTTGCCTGGCTCATGCCGTACCTCTCCCACAACTCACATCATATCAGTACACAGTAGTCCCTCCCTTTCTCAGCTGCCAATAACACATGGAATTGATGGCGTTCTCTTCCCTAATTAGTAATTACCTAGCAAATCATTGTGTCCCAATTGTTTTTCTTTTCCCCTGGTGGAAGCATCCTTAGGTGTTGATGGACTTTGTTTCTCTTTTATCTTTCATCAAAGGTCAGGCAGGGCATTCATAATTCCCAGCCAGCCCAAGGCCAGGCATGCAGTACACATTAGGTAAATAGTGATTAATCAGTGTCAGTAGCTGAGTGAAAGAAAAAAGATTTTAAAACAAGATTATGACAGAAAGAAACTCTGAGCTCAAGTAAACAGGTCATGCTCCTTAGCCCTCTGGACAACTGGTCTATAGCATTTGTTACAGTTTTAATTATTTGTTTCATTACTATGTTCTTTTCTAGAAGGTTACCTCGACCAAGATGAAAATTATGTCTAAAATTACATAGGGAACAATATTGCAGGGAATGCATTTCCATTGCTTCTGCTATTCTTAACTGGAAGTATATGACTATCTGTAATGCTACTGGTCATGGGCAATTAGGATGTCTGTGTGCTGGTGCCAAATAGCCTAAATGTGAGAGAAGCCAACTTAGTATTAATCACGAAAGTCACTACAGTTAGATTTATGCAAAGAAAAGAGAACTATTTGCACAGGATTAATAAATCATCCTCTCTAATACTTTAATTCCAGAGACTTCTAAAAACCTAGACTTGAAATTTAGCATTAAGGAATTGACTGTTCCACCTTAACTTCACAATTTTTTTCCCCCTTTCCTGACACATAGGAAAAACCATGAGGGAAAAACCCTAAAATCATCACAATTTAACCATGTCACCAAGCACTATCTGTCTCTGCAGTTTAACCTGAGAGTTTGACTGGGGTGGAATAAGGTACCTGACGCGTGACTGACATTTGATTTGTTTCCATTAATTTGTGGGACTAGAGAAATGAAAATTGTAATAGCTACAACTTACTTGGGTGACATTTTATCTATTTTAGATATTTTAGCAGATTGACAATGAATAGAATGTACTATTTCAGTACACTCAATCTGAAATACCTCATTTGCCCTATAAAGAAAGACAACCACTGGTGAAAAGGTTATTTTTCAAATGTCAAGAAGCAACTGCTCCACATTATTGCCTATCGGAGAGAATGCCTTAATGTCCCAGATTTTCATTTTCCGCTACTCGTAAGAGAATCTCTAGAACGGCTAAAAGGTACAAGAAAGACACTAAACTACAAATTAGAAGGGTAAATACCCTTCGGAAAGGATCTTGACCATTACAAGTGCTCTTTCTTAGAATGCATATCAATGTCTGGCTCCACTGCACTCAATTCACTCTGAAAACAGCCCCCAAATCCATGCTTCATCTGTGAGTGCTGTATTCATGGTGAGGCAGCACACATCCATTTATTCTCTTACTGAGCCTCTTATATGTGGATAAATCATGACATCCAAGACACACCAGATCCCTGGCACCATTAATTGAGGTAGAAAAGACGAGGAGAGGAGCAGAACCTACTGCGGGGGCGGGGGGGGGGGGGAGAGGGTAGGGAGGATGGATCAAGAATTCTGCTTTGGAAATGTTAAGTCTGCTATGCCTGAAGACATCCAAGCAGAGATGTCAAGTAGGCAGCAGAGCAGAAGAGGGGTGGAGATGTAAATCTGTGAATCATCAGCATAAATAAGTTATTTAATGTGATAAGCAAATTCATGCCTCTAGAATAATACTCTTCTACAGAATAATCATCAGAATAACAACCAGGCCTGCTGCTCAGGAGTATGGTCATGAAAGTTATTAAAATATTAAAATATTTCCCTGTCTCAAGTCTCCCACACCCCCAGCACCCGTTGGCCTGCCCACCATCTAGTTACTTAAAGGTATAACATCTTCAGGCAGTGACAATTTAGATTGGTCTCTATTCATGACCTACCACTTAAACATTTCAAATATAAGCCCTGATTCACAACTAATATTTCTTGAGCTCTTAACATATGCCAGGTGCTATGTTAAACCCTTTATTTGATTGCCCTACTCAGTCCTCACAACTACCCTTTATGGTAAATATTAATATCATCCCCTTTACACAGTTGAGAAAACTGAGGCTGGGAGAGGCTGGTAGCCAATTCTGGGCTCTATAGATAGTGGCTGATGGAGATCAGGCCTGAGCCAAAAAATTCTAAGGTTGGAGCCCCTATACCAATCTGCTTCCCTAGCTCTGGAGAGCCTGTCTTTGGCTGCATGGCATTATCAGGGCATGGGGATCTATAGGGTGTCTCAGAAAAATGTATACACACTTTAACAGCTGATAGCTTAACTTTGAAAATAAAATGTATTTTAATAAATACTGCCTTTATAATTGCAGTGAGGACATAGCAAGAACGTGGCCATCTGCAAACCAGGAAGAGAGTTTTCACCAGGAACCGAATCAAATCACCTTGATCTTGGACTTCCCAGACTCCAGAATTGTGAGAGAATAACATAAATTTTTATAGTTTAAGCCACCCAGTCTAGGGCATTTTGTTATTGCAGCCTGAGCAGAGTAAAATAATTTGCTCTTCCCTATTTCTTTTTTTTGTCTTCTTAAATTCCTTCAGTGAGTATGCATTTCTTTTATGGAAGTTATTCGTTCTGTTTGATAAATATTTCTTGCTCTTTGCATTTCAAGCCCATAGAGAATTGAATTCCTTTATCTCCTTGGAGGTTAAGCATATACATGCTTTTTAAAAAGCCAGGCTGTGATGTAGCTCATTCTCTCCCCTAGCTCAGGTGATCCTGGCAGTGCATGATGTTGATGTAGAGTTTCTCTCAGCCAAGGCCATTGAGTGGCTATGATTAGCGGACTTCCTACTCAATGGAAATTGATTGAGAAATAAAACTATGATATTTGGGATTATTTGTTACTGTAGCATAGCTTAGCCTATCCTGCCAGATATAGCTTCTAAATAAAAAAAAGGAAAAAAAAGAAACTTTTAAAAATTTAAATAACATCAGCTTTTACATAGAATTAGACTCTACATACAGTAAATTAAACCATGTCTGTGTTCACCTACCTTGTGGGATCAATGAGAACTAAAATATCTCCCTAGATCAAACACTCATTATACTGCTTTATTTTCAACTAGAGGCCCGATGCATGAAACTCGTGCAAGAGTAGGCCTGTCTTCCCCCAGCTGCCAGCACCAGCTTCCCTCTAACACCCAAAACCTGGGCTTCCCTCGCAGCCTGGCTTTGTCCAGAAGTTTGTCTGGAAGGATGTTCAGAAGGACATCAGGTCTAATTAGCATATTATGCTTTTATTATTATAGATTGTTGATCATTTTATTTCTATCTCCATACATTCTCTTACTAAGTAAATGGTCACACCCCCAAGGAGGATAACTCAGAAATTTTTCATCAGAAGTAGCTTAACAGGAATACTGGGCTCCTTTATTGATAAATCATTGAATTCTTGAAGGACAAGGCGATAGGTGAGGACATTGGGTAGATTGCCACAGTGGACAGTTTTGGACAATAAGGCATGACTCTTCTGTAAATAAAAAGTGAAAGGTGACTAAAAAGGAAGAAAGCCAACATGTCCTCACGATGTTACTCAGTCTTCAAGGCTGTCCAAAAAGTGTAGTGAATGATTTTATCTAAGGGAAATTACTTATCCTATTTATCCATCCTACAAATCAGAACAAAATCTGGAGGAAATACAGGGTGGGAGAAGTGCCAATTAGAATAGGCAGCCAAATAGCAGTGGTTACAGGGAAATGCTTGCTATGTGTCACAAGGTACGAGTTACAGGGCCCTCGTCAAAAACACAACACAACTCAGCTGCAACTGAGCTCAGCTCTTTTTGTTTCACATAAAGTATGAATAAAACATTGGGCGCTATTCCGAGAAGAATAACCTATTATGAAAACGGCATCAGTGAAAGAAATGGGGATAGCAGGAACAGCCAGGCAGTTACACTATGTGTGCCACAGCACAAATATTTTCATTAAAAGTAAATATGTCCAACACAAAAATGCTCTGCTTTACCGTAACTGCTCTGTTTTGTAGCATCTATGAATCAATCTTGGGCTATTAAATGTGTAAAAGTGAACAACATTGTGCCTTACTAATTATGATCTTCATTGGCATGGAGCCTGGGTAGAAAAGATACAATTTGCAGCTCTGTATTGAAAGCAAATCTCCCCACAATTGTTTACTGAAGTATACCATTTTCTTCTTTATTTCCAAAACATATGCAAGGTGACAAAGTACTCTAGCCTTTTTCACTTCAGCTGCCAGGACTGTATATTAATGCCTTTGTAGGAATGCTCACAGTTACTGAAATAGAAAGAAACAAATCCTCAAGATGGCAATATTAAGAAAACACCAAAGAATTGGAATAAGTTCAGTTTTTCCCCCTCTCTCCTGTTTCTCCTTATCTCTCACTCAACTATTCCTAAAACATTTTTTTTAACTTCTTTCTGATTTCCAGGCTAAGAGCTCTCTACTTTTTTCTAAATCAGCCTTCTCCTATCATCATTTCCTTCCCTTTCCACTTGAGTCTGCAGGGTTCATCACCTCAAGCAGGATCCGCCAATATCCTCAATCCCTTCTGTGCCACTATCTGTCCAATGTGTTACTTGGTACAATGTTTTTAGGGTTTGTTTGCTCTTGGTCTCCTTTTACTTGACAAACTCTTTCATTTTCTTCAAGACTTAACTCAGATCTATTTCCTTAGCAAATTGGTTTCCACCTTGAGAGTTCCCCAGGTGAATTCAAATTGTACCCCCTACCCCACCCCACCCCACCACCACACACAGGGAGGGCAAGGAGAGACAGAAGAAAGAGACAGACCACTCCAGGTTGGTAAGTGGCAGGTGTGGTAAGCAAGGGAACTTACACAGGAAACTTGGTCTGGGCAGCCACAAGACAAGTAGATTTCCACACTCACCCACCAGAATCGTAAAAGTTTATATAGAGGCCTTAATGGGGTTTAGTCACGACAGCACCTTACTCTCTCAAGGCTACATCCTTGAAATGGTTCCTACTGTGGAAATTGTGGGCAGAGTGTACATTCCAAAGATGGGGGTGGGACTGGGGCAAGCCTCCAATTGCCCAGCCAGCTCCAGTCAACAGGCAGTAGTGTCCTCTCAGTGACCTCCTCCAACACAAACTTTGCCTGGCACTCCCCTTCCAGGCTAAGGGCATATACCTAAGTCTTTGGTTCCTCTATTATTAATTTCACTTGTATTGTTTGTTTGGGTGGCTATCTTCCCCAATTGACTGGGAGCTCCTTCAGCGCCAAGACTTGCCCTAGAAATGTTTGCATTCTCAATATATTCACGTCATACGTATTGCTTCTCACACAGTATGAAGTCAACCACTGTTTGTGGATTATGATGGCAATTTGTATCAAGAATACAACAATTAGCCCTAACAGGTTTGGCTATCAGTGGATAGAGCATCGGCCTGCGGACTGAAAGGTCCCAGGTTCGATTCCGGTCAAGGGCATGTACCTGGGTTGCAGGCACATTCCCAGTGGAGAGTGTGCAGGAGGCAGCTGATCGATGTTTCTCTCTCATCGATGTTTCTAACTCTCTATCCCTCTCCTTTCCTCTCTGTAAAAAATCAATAAAATATATATTTTAAAAAAGAATACAACATTTATTACAAGAAGTGAATGAAATTAGAGAGTCCATATTTTCCTCATGGTTTACAGAAGGGTCACAAAAGAGGCCTGGGGAATTTGGTTTTCTGAAGATACAAAGGAAATTTAGGGTTTCTGCTTCTAAACTTTTAATTTGAAAATGTGACAGTATCCAAAGGTAGCTTATAGCATAATTGCAAAAACCGTGTTAACATGCTAAATACACTCACCTGAAATGGCAGTGAAGTTAGAAATCCAATTCTTTAAGTGTAGCTGGAATAATTGAAAAATCGCATCAGAAAAAAATCTGATGTAGTCATGAAATGAGAAAGAGTCTTAAAACTGCTTTATTTTTTTTTATATATTTTACTGATTTTTTACAGAGAGAAAGGGAGAGGAATAGAGAGTTAGAAACATCGATGAGAGAGAAGCATCGATCAGCTGCCTCCTGCACACCCACCACTGGGGATGTGCCCGCAGCCAAGGTACATGCCCCCGACCGGAATCAAACCCAGGACCCTTCAGTCCCCAGGCCGACGCTCCATCCACTGAGCCAAACCGGTGCTGGCTTAAAACTGCTTTATTAACCACCATTGAAATTTAATAGTTTAAACATTAACTCTTTGCTGCAGAGGGTCTCAAACGTAAGAGAGTTTGTAATACTAATTGTTAAAATGCTCCTAATCTGTTTCCAAGGGCTTGAAACGGCCTTTAATTGCTGCTCTGTCTTTGATCAAGGCAAAGAAAAAAAAATCACTAATGTTAAATTCATTCAGCATTCTCAATGCCCAACAAAGGGAATATATGTTAAAGTTTTTTAAGTATAAATAAAAAATTAAGAATTAGGCCAGCGGTTCTCAACCTGTGGGTCGCGACCCCTTTGGGGGTCGAACGACCCTTTCACAGGGGCCGCCTAAGATCATTGGAAAACACATATATAATTACATATTGTGATTAATCACTATGATTAATCACTATGCTTTAATTATGTTCAATTTGTAACAATGAAAATACATCCTGCATATCAGATATTTACATTACGATTCATAACGGAGGCAAAATTACAGTTATGAAGTAGCAATGAAAATAATTTTATGGTTGGGGGTCACCACAACATGAGGAACTGTATTATAGGGTCACGGCATTAGGAAAGTTGAGAACCACTGAATTAGACAATTGACAGAAACTTTAGTTGACAATGAATGTAAAAATAGACTTTACCCTTCCACCTGTAATTCTTAGTGAATAGGGGTTTTCAGTCTGGAATGCAGATATTTCTTCATCATTCATGATAATTTTACAGGAAATAATAAGTTTTATTTTTACCTCCTGAATATTAAAAATATTTCAAGATCATTATATATTTTTATTACAGTAGCTTTGGACATGTTCATTTATGTTGTTTAAAAGTTACAAATCACAGTTAGACTACATCAGAATTACTTGAAAATTTTCCCAAAATAAAAATAATGTTGGGACACCAGACACTGGGGGGTAGGGGAGGTGGGGGGAAGGTCAAGGGGGGGAAAAAAGGAGACATATGTACTACTCTTTGTAATATTTTAAGCAATAAAACAAAATTTAAAAGAATAATGTTGGTTACATCCAATACTATTGATTACTTTTACCACAACTCTTCATTTATGGTCAGAATAATATTTCTTAAATACATTCAAACTAACAGATAAATGCATCAGAAAAATAATAATTAAGAAAAATAAATTTGCAAAGTGCAGAACTGTTGACAGGGAATACTAAAAGGAGATCATAACTCTTTTTTTAATAAAAGGAAAACATATAATAATTTCACTCAAACCAATATAATATTAAGGTACTTGTAGAAACATTGTCACCTCCAACATCTGTCACCTAATTCTTTCTTGCTGAGTACACAACCTCTTCCATATAATATGTTCAAAGATGATGGCTGAAGACTCAGTCCCAGGGTGAATCTGAATCAAATTTAGCCTTTTATGGTAATCCTGTTCCCTTTGTCAGGGTGGGCATACAATCAAGGCAATACGTCTTCTTTTATTACAAGTTGTTTGTCAGAATCTGATGCAGCCATGGAACTGTACAGCCATCCTTCAGCCCTGAGGTGGGTCAGCCTGAGGGCAAGCTGCCATTCTGAAGGTGGTAGAATAGACCAATTGTTACCATAGTTAGCTAATTATTACTAAAGGGAAGGAGGCAAAGGGAATGGACACTGAGCCTGTTTGCTTCACCAGGAAGCTACAGACTCATCCACATACTCCAGGGGATTGCCACCGAAGAGATTTAATCTTGGAGGGACAGGAAATCTCTCCAGGAGCACTGCCTGCCCTCCACGACTGGATTGTCTGCAGTGGTCGGCAAACTCATTAGTCAACAGAGCCAAATATCAACAGTACTTCTTCAAAATAGACTCGCCCAGGCCAAAAACCAACTTCTGCGCATGGGCCACGAAGTTTCAATCGCACTGTATGTGCACGCCCACATGGTATTTTGTGGAAGAGCCACACTCAAGGGGCCAAAGAGCCGCATGTGGCTTGCGAGCCGCAGTTTGCTGACCACGGGACTCTGGGGGAACAAGGGGAGGTAAGTACATGCACAATAGAAGCCAAAATGGCACAGGGGGAAGTGCTTGACCATAGAGGGCTTTCGGTCTAATCTGTAAAAGGGATTACTGGTCAGGGGTGGACCTATCAGAGGCCCATAAGCTTGGGAGGTTGATGGATTATTTTGTAAAAACTGCTTCTTCCCAAGCCTAAGATGATAAAAACCCAGTTTAACGAAGAAGCTCTCTCTTGCCCAGCTAGTGATACACTGGCCCCTCATTTGCACTTTCGCTTGCCAGGGCACACACAACCATGCAGGTCTAGCAGCCAACTGGGGCATGCAGCAGGCCACAGCGACTCCATAGCTTTAATAAGCGACTCCATAAGCTTTAATAAGAAACAAAATTCATTGGGATTTTGATAGGGATTGCACTGAATCTGTGGAGTAATTAAAACTGTATGGTACTGGCATAAAGATGGACATAGACAAATAGAACAGAACAGAAGAGAAGGCCCAGAAATAAACCCACACATAAACAGTCAACTAATCTTCAATGAGGGTGCCAAGAATATACAGTGGGGAAGGATCATCTTTTCAACAAATGGTGTGGGGAAAACTAGTTATCCAGATGGATCCGGAGGCCTTTGGACTCTTATCTCACATCATATACAAAAATGAACTCAAAATGGGTGAAAATATTAGACCTAAGACCTGAAACAGTAATTCCTAGGAAAGAAACCATAGAGGAAATGCTCCTTGATGTTAACCTTGGCAATTACGTGTTGGGTATAATCCCAAAAGCACAGGCAACAAAAGCAAAAATGGACAAGTGGGACTACATCAAACTTAAAGCTCTGCAAAGCAAAGGGGACTTTTAACAAAGTACAAAGGCAACCCACAAAATGGGAGAAAGTATTTGCAAACCATATATCTGATAAGTGGTTAACACCCAAAACATACAAGCAACTCCTACAACTCAATAGTATGGAAAAAAAGCCTAATAACCTAATCTTAAAGTGGGCAAAGTACCTGAATAGACATTTCTCCAAAGAAGACATACAAATGGTATATAAAAAGGTACTCAACATCACTAATCATCAGGGAAATTCACTTCAAAACCACAATGAAATATCATCTCACACCTGTTAGAATGGCTATTATAAAAAAAAAAAGGTAACAAGTTTTGTTGAGGATGTGGAAAAATTGGAACATTTGTACAGCATTATGGTAATTTAGAATGGTGCAGCTACTAATGGAATTGAGGCTCCTCAAAAAATTAAAAATAGAATTGCCATATGATTCAGCAATCCCACTTCTGGATATATATCCACAAAGAATTATTAATAAGATCTGGAAGAGCTGTGTCATCCTCATGTTCACTGCAGCATTATTCATTATAACAAAGATGAATAATGAATGGAAACAACCTACATGTTCATCAGTGGATGAATGAGTAAAGAAAATGTGGTATATACGTACAATGGAATATTATTCAGCTTTTTAAAAAGAAGTAAATCCTACCATTTTCAACAGCAGGGATGAACTTGAAGGACATTATGCTGAGGAAAATAAGCCAGCCACAGAAGAATAAATGTTGCATGGTTTCACTTACATGAGGAACCTAAAGTAGTCTACCCATACAAGCAGAGAGTAGAACCGTGGTTGCTAGGGGCTGGGTGTGAGTAGGCGAAAATGGGTATGTAGTTCCAGTTATGCAAGATGAGTAAGTTCTAGAGATCTGCTATAAAACATAGTGTCTACAGTTAACCATAGTATATTGCACACTTACAATAAATTATTAACAAGGTTGATCTCATGTGAGGTGTTTTATCACAAAATATGGGTGGGCATGGGAAAACTTTCAAAGGTGATAGATATGTTTATTACCATGATGTAGTGATGGTATGGGGTGTATGCATTTGTTCAAACTAATCAAATTGTATACATTAAATATATGCAGTTTTATCTATATACTAAAGGCCTGGTGCACGGATGGGTCCCTCAGCCTGGCCTGCACCTTTTTGCAATACAGAACCCCTTGGGGGATGTCAGACTGCTGGTTTGGGGGATTGGGCCGAAACGGGCAGTCCAAGGAATGTAGCAGTGTGCGAAGTCTGACCATCCAAATGGCCAGTACATATGACGTTCATTGACCACCAGGGGGCAGATGCTCAACGCAGGAGCTGCTGAACTGTGGTGACTTGGCAGCAGCGCTTCTCAGGTGATGCACCCCAGAACCAGAGAGGAAGGATCCTGATTCCTCACGAGGTTGCATGATACCACCTTCGGCCGTGGGTTATGTTATTGCTGGAGCACTGTTGGCCCCAAATCTGGTTTACTGCTGAGCTGCTGTAATTAATTTCCTTTCAATGTGCACGAATCATGCACCAGGCCACTAGTATATAAATAAAGCTGTAAAAATATTGAATGAATATGGGTTTAAAGGTGATTGTAACAAGACAAAAATAATAACCACCACAACAACAAAAACAGTTTTCTGTCCTTGCACAGCCCATGTCCACCAGGCAGCTCCTATGGTGTGGCTATCAGCATTCTCTCTAATTCTAGTACATAGACATTTCCACCACTCCTTTTATTTCCCTGAAATTAGCCATTGTGATGTTAATTTTATGGGTCAACTTGTCTAGTCCATGGTACCAGGATATTTGGTCAAACAGCAGTCTAGATGTCTACTGTGAAGGTAGTTTTTAGATGAGGTTAACATTTAAATCAGTGGACTTTAAGTAAAGCAGATTACTCCCCACAATGTGGTTGAGCCTCACCCAGTCAGTTGAAGGCCTTAAGAGAAAGACTGACTTCCCCAAGAAAGAAGTAATTCTGCCAGCAAGTTGCCTTAAGATTTGACCTGCAACATCAACTCCTCCCTAGTCTCTAGCCTGCCAGATTTTGTGCTTGCCAGCCTCCCCATTACCTGACCCAATTTCTTAACACACACACACACACACACACACACACACACACACACACACATCCTGTGGGTTGTTTCCCTAGAGAACTCTGACTAATATAGTTTACTAGTGGCCTGGTACATGAATTCATGCACATTGAAAGGAAATTAATTAGAAGAAATATTTTAATATTGCTATTCGCCCTTTCTCTATAATAGAAGTGTCAACCAAATTCACGATCGACAATAACACACTTGCCATTGGCACCAGCAAGAGCTTTATATGTATCGTGCATGTGTGAGTCAACTTAACCTTTCATATATATATAGAATAAACTTGCTTAATTAGATCTGCTTTCTGATGTAGCTAAACTTTTTCCAGCCCAGTGAAGCACCCCAACTTCTCTTTCAGGTAATTGTCAGCGACACAGAAGTAAATATCAACATGAAGCAGATTATTATTGTAGATCATGCAGGGAGAACAAAGGGTAAAAAATTTAACTGCAGCAGTGTTTGACTATATTCTGCACAGTGAGAAAACCTGAAGTCATTTTCAAGGTCCACCATTTCTTACTTTTCAGACAGGTCAAGTTTCTAAGCTTTCTAAATCTCTGTTTTCCAGCTAATGAAAAGAAAATAGGATTCCACCGAGTCTCCTATCTACCTACTCCAGGACTTCTGTGAGGATCAAATGAGATGAGGCACGGGAAAATGCTTCACAGTGTGAAATGTTTCCACCAGGCTATAAAGCAAGTGATGTTCCTGGGCTGAAGAAACTGCCAAGGGGCTAGTCAGTAGGGAGAGGAAGCCAGGCATTGCTACATGATGTCATTACCCAGATGGACACTTAGCATATTAGCCTTATATATATATAGATGTTTTCAAAAAAGTTTCTTATTTTTATTTTATCTAAAAACTCTAGACCTTTAGGGAAGTGTATATATTACCTAGTTTTCTCCTAAAGAGCCCAAACAATTCTTCATAGTTTTAAAGATAATTTATTTTATCCACAAAACAAGACTATTGCTGTTTATTTCCCTTCTTTTGTTAAATGGCTATAATATAAAACTAAACAATTTTTAAGTAATAATTGACACTGAAGAAAAACTTCCAGAGGTAACATCTATGACCAAAACGAACAAACAAGACTCAGTCACCTGGGATTACAGATCACATTTTAATTATCAGGGGAGGAGGTATAGAGAGAGCACAGCCAGCTGCTTTAATTTCTAATTAATCCAAAACCGTCATTTCAAATGACCAATCAGCCATTCAGCCATGTCAGAGTGGAGTTTTCAGATCTGATTGTTAATAGGCAACAGTTCAGGGCTTCCTAAGAAAAACAATATATGAGAAGGTTTTTTCTGGAGATCTAATATTTAAATAAATATAGTTTTAGTAGCTTGCTATTTGATAAGCACCTATACTATAGGTCCTATAGGGTCCTGCCTCTGAAAATTAATAAAATGCAAGGAATAGCTGTCCACTTCAAAACATCCCAGCTAAACCGACAATCTCGTAGGCTACATATCTAGTTAAGTTGACTTACCTTACTGTTTGGCCACATTATGGTTTATTTGCTTGTTCCCTTGGGCCACGAGATAATGTTCTGAGTGTGTGGGGGCATGTATATACTTATACATACATAAAATGTCATGTTTAATAACAGTGATAATTATATCAGTTGTAACCACAAACACATATGTTTCCTAAATGGCAGGCACTATGCTAAGTATCTTACAGGTGTTGCCTCATTTAAAGTTTACTACAGCCCAATCGGGTTTGTTTGTCTCATCTTCCAGATGAGAAATCAAAGGCTCCCAAAGGTTAAAAAATGTCATAGCTAAAAATTGACAGAGATGTAGTCCAAATGTCAGTCTAGGAACTCAATCACTAAGCCTCGGGCTTCTCAATGTAGAAAGGGAATAATAATAATCTAGGGTAAGATTATGAGTGATTTTTCCCTATATATTGATTTTATTTACCATTTTTGTACAAAATTGATAACTTGCACATTTTTTCTTAAATAGAAATATAAGCAGATATTAGGGCACACTAGAGAAGCAACATGTTTTTTAAATAGATAGATAGATAGATAGATAGATAGATAGATAGATAGATAAATAGATAGATAGATTTCAGAGAGGAAGAGAGAGGGAGAGATAGAAACATCAATGATGAGAGAGAATCATTGGTCAGTTGCCTCCTGCATGCCCTACACTAGGGATGGAGCCCACAACCCAGGCATGTGCCCTTGACCGGGAATCAAACTGTGACCTCCAGGTTCATAGGTCAACCCTCAACCACTGAGCCACGCCAACCAGGCAGCAACATGCTTTTTGATTGAGGCAGGCTGATGAAGTCCTGCCTTTGCTCTTGACCTTCACTCACTTGAATGTTAATTCACTCAATCTCCCCCAGGCTCAGTTTTCTCTTAAAGGCATTGTGATTAGTGATACAAAATATTTTGTCTTAACACAGTGCCTGAATATAATAAACACATTGTAAGTGTTATTCTTGTTTTTATGTCATTTTTATTCTCATTTCTATGAAAGCAGAGTCTCCATTTTTATAAAAACAGGGTTTTTAAATATCTACATATATGATGGGGCCATGCCACAAAGGGCTTCCTTAGTCCAAAGAGCCAGACATCTGCCATTTCTCCTCCAGAGGAAGAAATAGTTCCCAAGCCACTACATTTCCTTGTCACTATAGAACAGTTTTCATTATCACCGTGTAGTAACAATTAGTTGTGTATCTCACTGAGACCATCAAAACATATTTAGATTGTAGCTTAACTGTTCTGCTAAGTGGTAGCAATGAAAAATAGTGGGAAAATGTTGTTGCCCAGGATAAACTATTTCAGAAACAAAGAACCATTGCTTTATGAGCTAACCTTGGAGTTAGATACCTTTCATAATATCAGAAAACAACAATATATCTATGCATCTATAACTACATACAGTGTTATTTTATATTAAAATTTTATATTTGATTATATATCACATTACATATATAATCTCTAGGTTGTCAATATAAAAAGTTTCAACAAGCATTTAATTATTTTGGTATTGTAGAGTTTTTAAGAAAATTAAGTCATATAAATAGAGTCAGGTTTGAGGAAGTGACTTACTGTGATTCTAAAATACTAAACCAAGTAATTGAAGGGCCCCCTTCGCTATCCTTGAAAGAATCAGGGAAGTTATGGGTGTGAACAGTTTTTTATTTCCCCTGATGAATTATGTATGTTTCATCTCCTTAATATGAGAAAATATCAAAAAGGCAGAAAGCAGTGATTTTGCTAATAAGTCTTAATTAAAAGGACAAGGCCAAATTGCTGGATAAATTATGGCCACTCGTCCGAAGTCCCACTCCATTCACTATCATTTGGATGAAAGTTTCATCTCCCATGTCCCAAAGTTTTCCTTCTTTAATCTATTTAGTGTGCTGTGAACAGAAATGTATGATCTTGATTAAATTCAGAAGAACTGCTGGGTTGTGCATGTTAGATCTCAATGGGTCACTGCTACTAGAAAATCAAAATTAGAGTTTTAGGAATGTTAAATAAATAAATGAATGAATAGCTGGGACCTTTGCTCTGATGGAGAGTTAGTGTGAAACTAGAAAGAATCTGGCTAACCTACAGGCAAACATTCCAAGACCTAAAAGGGTCAACGTCTGGGGAGTCATTAATTTATAGGTAGAGGGTAGCCTGGGGATGAAGGCAAATTTGTTTGCATAAAAAAGTAGTAGATTAAAATACAGACTCACAGGGGGCCCAGGGAATTGGCATGTTTTAAAGTGCCCCAGCTCTTAACAATTGATGGAAAGTCAATTTGGAAAAATTGACTTAAGAAGTAAAAATGGCCGAAACCGGTTTGGCTCAGTGGATAGAGCGTCGGCTTGCGGACTGAAAGGTCCCAGGTTCGATTCTGGTCAAGGGCATGTACCTTGGTTGCGGGCACATCCCCAGTGGGAGATGTGCAGGAGGCAGCTGATCGATGTTTCTCTCTCATCAATGTTTCTAACTCTCTATCTCTCTCTCCCTTCCTCTCTGTAAAAAATCAATAAAATATATTAAAATAAAAAGAAGTAAAAATGACAAATCAACTTTTGGTAAACTAATCTACCACCTCCAATGACATTGCAGCAAAAAAATCGAAGTATGTAATCTTTACATTTAAGCAATCTTGCCACAATGCTGAAAAAGCCATATTTGACATGGGAGAGAATTAATAAACCAGCAGACATTTTTGCCTTTGAATTGCCAATTTGATATTTTGTTCAGTCTCCTACCCCACCTAATTGAGCAATTCTTTTAACTTATAAACACACCACTTCCATATCAATTTCAAATGACATATAAAATTGAATGACAGAAGTAAATAGGTATTGTGGAATCCATATATATAAAGAGCCAGGGGCCATCACAACCGAAACAACCAAATGGACAACTGAACAGGCTGAGTGGGGCAACAAGGCTGGCAGGGGGTTAGTGAGGGACGACCAAACGACTGAGCCCCAGGCTGTGTGGAGCGACCAGGCCACCAGAGGGGGGCATTGAGGGGTGACCAGGCTGGCAGGGGGGGCAGTTGGGGGCAACCAGGTTGGCAGTGGGGGGAAGTTGGGGGCGACCAGGCCAGCAAGCAGGTAAGCAGTTAGGAGCCAGCAGTCCCGGATTGTGAGAGGGATGGATTGTGAGAGGGATGTCCTACTGCCGGTTTAGGCCTGATTCCCAGGATTGGGCCTAAACCGACAGTCGGACATCCCCCGAGGGGTCCTGGATTGGAGAGGGTGGAGGCTGAGCTGAGGGGACCCCCATGCACAAATTTCGTGCACCAGCTCTCTAGTCTATAATAATATCACAAAGATTGGCATTACTCATTAATTACTAATTACCTTCTCAGATTTCTGGATTTGAATATACTGTAGACATTGACAATATATTCTCGCATAGCTAATGCTAAGGTTGGAATTTAATCTGTTCTAAAAGTCAACCTTCAAGTTCAGGCCCTCTCTCTGGGCAAAAGCAGTAGCAAGGTTGCAGAGTTTCAACTGTGTCCTCCCAACAGTTTTCAACTTTCACTAACCATACGGCCTAATGGCAATAGTCCTGGGAGAGTTGAAGACCTAGGTATTTTACCATCGGAATGGGAATCATCCCAAGATGACTGGGGAACAGGGGAGTAGAACTGGAACCTACATTTTCATAAGCCAGACAGGATGATTCTAACTCTGTTACTAAATGTATTAGTCAGGATAAAGTACATGATCATTCATGCTTTGGTTTGCCAATCTAGTATAATAATAATATCTGAATCTTCCTTTTCCCTAGGAATATTGGAAAGATAACATTACTGAATTTACATTTAAAAATTAAAACTTAAGGATTATGTTTTTTAAAAGTAGCAGTTGAAATTAACAGGTTAAGCATTAGGAAAATTTGAATCTAAAACCCATTATACCACTTACTCATCACTGAATTTGTGTATCAGTTTCATACCTGCAAAGAGGAGAGATTTAACAACAACCTCATGATGTTATGTGAGATTAAAGCAGGTATTTTATGCAAAGCACTAGTCTCATGATTGCCACATTGTATGTACTCAATTAAAAAAAAAAGATGTTAGAGGAGCTATAAACTTGCTGGATTTTTTTCCAAGTAAGAGTGATAAATAAAGCTGTGCTGCCATAGCCACTAATATTTTGGGAATCTTTGTTGCTGCTACATAACCTAGCTCTCTTGGTCAGTTGATGGTAGAATGTTTTGCTTCTAAATAAAGTAATTACCAGGTACAGCCTTCCCTATGAACCGTGGTCACCATGGAGATCAGATTCTTCAAGCAATGGATCATCTGCCAGAATGCCAAGAGCAGATCCATGTATAAATATTCCTGCAGAGGCACACATGAAAAGCCCCTGGCAGAATACACTTCGTGCCAGATGTTCAGTTTCATGTTTAACCAGATGCCCAGTTGTTTTTATTTTCCTGCTGTAATTAGTTACTAGCACTCATGGGAATGAGATCTTGAGACATCAGAAGAGAAAGCCTTTCTCAGCGACTTTCAAGGATCCTCTGTCTGCACTAATGTGCAGTCTCCTGACTGCGTGCAAGAGTTTGCCACTTCTCCAACCACCACCACCCCCCCCACCCCCATCTCCTTGTAGAGCAAGTCTGCTCAGCTGAGATCCACCAGTGCTGTGACTGCGGGCAACACCAGCAGCCCACTGCCCACTGTTCACCTCTGGCACTGGCAGCTCCCAACCCCTCCTCTCTGAGGCCTTGGATGACCCCTAGAGTCTTGTCAACATCTGTCATGGAGGAGGACTTTGTATGGAAAGACGCTGCCGGAACATGTGTCAGGAGAAAAAAGTAATGATAAGAAACCACTAGGAGGGAAAGACAAAGCTTATAATTATTAGAGATCAACACCACATAGGAAAGCCAAGCATGGGGGTTGAAAGAAGACAGAATTCGGAGTCAAAAAACAGGGATTTGAATGCCAGCTCCTTCAGTCCTACCAGTAATAATCATACTTAACATTTCTTTTAGCGATCTCTAGCACCTTACATGCAACCTCTCATTGAATGTTCACAACAAACACATGAGGTCAATTCTACTGTATCATTACCCGGTTTTTCTAAATTGGGGGCCTGGGGGGAAATGAGGTGTACCACAAATAAAAATGTTCCTTTTAGTTTATCCAACAATTCCTCTCCTTTTAAAACTCCAGTGATGAGTAATTGTTTTGTACATCTGCCAACTACATTCAGGAAGCTAGGCGTCTGAAATGTCTGTGTGATCAATTTCTGGTACAATCAAGGGACAGTGGGTCTGTTAGGAAACGCCTCCTAGGGCAGCAGCATGTGAGTATGCGATAGAATTGTACAGAAATAAGGCTCCAGCATTTATAGGCTAAAGGGGATTTTTCAGTTTCCTTACACTGGGTTACATGAGCATTCCCTCCCATATTTTCCTCCAAACATGTCTCGTGTAGATAAAAATAATTTAGATCTCTCTAAATATCTCACCTTCCCCCACTAGAAACCTTCAATAGCTCCTCAATACCCAAAGAAAAGGTCTATAACCCTTAATGAGGAGTTGCAGGTTCTTCACAATCTTCCCACGCATACCCTTTCTGGCAAAAAAAAAAAAAAAAAAAAAAAAAAATTTAAAGCCACTCTTTACCTTCCCCCATGTACACATACTGACTCTATGTTATAGCTACCTCACACCTCTGCTACCACAACATGCCTTTACCTCCGTGTCTTTGTTCATGCTGTTTCCTCTACCAGATGCACCTTTTTCCTAATCGTTGTCTGTCAAAACAATATCATGTATATTAGTTTGCTGGCCATTGCAAAGCACCATAACTGGGTGGCTTAAACAACAGAAATTTGTCTCACTGTTTGTAAGTTGGAAGTCCAAGATGAAGGGTTTGCAGGATTGGTTCCTCCTAAGGGCTGTGAGGGAGAATCTGTTCCCTGCCCCGCTCCTCGCCTCCCCCCCCCTCTCTCTCTCTCATTTCTGCTGGTTTGCTGGACGTCTTTGTCATTTTTCCAACATTTCTTTTGGAATGTTTTCCAACATTTCTTTTTCTTAGGCTTTCAAGCTCTAAAATAAGGGAGAGCATCCATCGTAGGTATCAATCTCATCAGCACTTTGAGACACTGAATACTTTTGAGACTGTAACGTGTTTTTTAAAATTACTAAATGAAAAGTCTGACTTCCATAGCTAAAAGGTGTTTTGTGTCTGTTGAAGTGAAGTGATTCTCCTTAGAAACGGATCTTCCTTCATTAAGCATGCTGAATCCAAGTGAAATGGAAGCCTTACCAGGAGAAGGAAAGATCAATCGATACTGTTCTATAAGGCTGTCCTTTTCATTTGTTTCTTGTGAATCACATGAACTTCAGGGAGATCTCGCATCCGTGCTTTTCATTAGGGAACAGGTAATGTGCTTAGCTTCCCTTTTATGACTCAGTCTAGGGAACACTGTGATCTGGCTTCTGGGTTTCAAAATAAACAAACTTTTTTCTCATTAATGTTAGAATAACCTTGGAGAAGCTGAGAGACTGGTTTTACTAAGCTTTGAAAAAGAAAAAAAAGTGCATTTTAGAAAGGCAAAATATATATACCTACAGCAAGATGATAGAATTTGTCTGCTAAAGTGTATGGCACAACATCCACCTGGGCCTGCAGGCCGGGAGAGTAATTCTCTGACACAGCAGCCTCCAAGGTCAGTCCTGAGAGGAAGGCCAAGAACAGTTTCACCACCCACACGGGAGAGTCCACAGCCACACTGTCTCGGTTACAGGCAGTAGATCACCCATTACCTTTCGCACTCACCATGTCATATAAGGCGCAACAATTCTAACTTCAAGGGGGCCAATACTTGGGACTGGGTGGAGGTGAGGGGCAGGGCATCTGTGTCCTTAAAAACCTTTTCCCTATTTCAGTCTTGCTTTTTCTAACATGTTTTCAGGATAACCATCCCTGCTAACACATCACTCTTTTTTAACAGTTTTATTGAGGTATATTTCATAGGCAAGAAACTGCATATATTTAATGTCTTCAATTTGATGAGTTAGAACATGTGCATATACCCATGAAACTATCACCACAATCAAGATAACAAACATATCCATTGCCTCCAAAAGTTTCCTTTTGCTCCTTTGTTTTTCCCTTTGTTGTTATTTTTGTGTATAAAATATGAACACTGACTGTGACACCTACCCTCTTAACAATATTTAAGTGCCCAATACAGCGTTGTTAACTTGAGGCAACATATTAGTCTTTATACAAATGTTGTTGAAAAGGAGCCACATTTGCAGAATGTGTTCAAGGAGACTGTTTATCTGATCTTGCCCTAGCAATGCTTCTGGCTGTCATTCATGGATTTTAATGGGCAAATTTCAAGTCAGTTCCAATCAACAAGGTTAGTTTACTTGAATCGTGTTAGAGGCAGAAAGCGTGGCCCTAGCCGGTTTGGCTCAGTGGAAAGAGCATCAGCCTGCACGATGAAAGGTCCTGGGTTTGATTCTGGTCAAGGGCACATGCCTGAGTTATGGGCTCGATCCTCAGTAGGGGGGGGTGTGTAGGAGGCAGCCGATCAATGATTCTCTCTCATCATTGATGTTTCTATCTCTCTCTCCCTCACCCTTCTGCTCTGAAATCAATAAAAACATATATATTTTTACAAATAAAGGGTTCCATGAAGGCTGGAGAGAGTTTAAAGGAGAAAACGTTTGCAAGATAGGAAAATGAAGAGGAGCCTGAGCCATTCTAGACAGTGTTTAATGATAGCTCATGTAGCTGCCCATCAAGGGAAATGAGGATGTGCTTAGATGCTTCCACACCTAGTAGAAAAGAACATAAAGTACTTTAGTGTTTATCTTGAAACCTCTTGCGTAGATGAGATGAAAAAAGATGAGTTGTGACTCAGTGACTAACTAGAGGAAATGTGTCATAAGACAGTGATTTAGTTGAGTTTCAGCATCACACTCAGCCAATCTGACATACAGTTTGAAAGTTGAGAAGTAAACTTACTAAATACGATTTTTATTGCTAGTACATTTATTTTCCAAGATAAAATACATTTCTTAATCCCATAATTCTGGATCAATCTTATAAAAGAATTTCACTCTCAAAAGCCAATAAATTTTGATTATTTTTCCCAAGTAAATATCTACATTAGTCATAGAATTTATTATTACAGGAAACTCATAAATGCAATGAAATAATTTATGCTCTCTCCCTGTGGGGAATATAAATTCATATGTATTAAAAAGAAGCTAAATTAACTATTTCAGAAAGCCAATCGTGGCAACTATATAGCAGCCACATTATGAAATATACACCCTCAGGGTTTAGCAAATGTTGACTAATTTATCCAATGAAATACAAAATATCAAACTTTCCATGTTAGAAGAAAACATGGTTTTAAATTTCTGTTGCATTTGGTTCTCTTATATTCATCCAAACTTTTTGAAGATAACATTTTTCCAGTGTTATTGAGGTATAATTAACAAATAAAATTGTATATATTTAAAGTGTACAAGTTGAGGAATTGTGATATTTATTTAATTGTTGCCGGGAGCCGGTCCATCCTTGCTGTTTCAAAGGACCTGGCATATATGACATACTGTTCTTAAAATGTTTGCTCACCTTCTTGGCACTATGTGTTTTAACCAAGTTTTCCTCTCTGAGAAAGGTTGTTTCCCCAGGTAGGGATTTTCCCCTGAAGTTAGGGAGGGAATAAAACCCCTCAACTAAGTGCCAGGCGGGTAATTAATCACTTTAACTACAAACAATCATGCTTAAGCTACATAATCTTTACTCCCTGGAATGGAGATAAGAAACGCCCTAACCTTTGTAATAGAGATTGATAGGATTGAATCAACTGGTATAAATACAGATGTAACAAGACAGAACTTAGAAGACAGAACCAAGAGAGACAGAACCAAGGCACAGAACCTACACAGAACATTCTCTAGAGACAGAACTTCGCTGGAGAGAACATGGCAAAAGATCCTGGACAGAAACTGGCCACAGAACCTGCAGACAGAACCTAGCGAGAGAACCTGGCTGAAGAACCTAGAGACAGAACCTGGCTACAGAACCTGGATAGAACATGGCAAGAGAACCTGACTAGAACCTGGTGACTGAACCTGGCTGGAGAACCTGGACCGAACCTGGCTGGAGAACCTAGCGAGGGAACATGGCTACAGAACCTGGCTGGAGAACCTAGCAAGAGAACATGGACACAGAACCTAGCTGGAGATCCTAACCAGAACTTCGCTGGAGATCCTGAACAGAACTTGGCTGGAGATCCTGGCTAGAGATCCTGGCTAGGCTGCTGATCAACTGAACGCTGTCTCCGTGTCATTCCTTCTTCGCCGACTCCGTCCACACCTTTGGGAACCCCTGGACCTGCTGGGGTTGGACCCCAGCAAATTGTGATATTATTTATTTGAGTCTTCCCTCCTTGTTTTTAGTCAGTCTAGCTACAAATTTGTCAACTTTGTTACTTTTTTTCAAGAAGATAGCTTTTAGTTTTGCTGATTGCTTCTATTTTTTTTCTAGTCTCTACTTCATTTATTTCAGCTCTGATCTCTATTATTTCTTTCTTCTGCTAACTTTGGGCTTATCTGTTCTTTTTATTCTAGTTCCACTAGGTATAACCTTAGTTTGTTTATTTGAGATCTTTATTTTTTTCTTAATGTAAGCATTTATCACTAAAAACTTCCTTCTTAGAAATGCTTTTGTTGCACCTCAAGTTTTGGTATGTTATTTTCCTTTTATTGTTGTTTCAAAATACTTTCTAATTTAGCTTTGATATTTTTCTTTGATTGTTCAACAGTGTGTTGTTTAGTTTCCACATTTTTGTGAATTTTCCAATTTTCCTCCTGTTTATTGGTTTCTAGTTTCATACCAATGTGATCAGAAAAAAAAACTTGATATTTTAATCTTCTTAAATTTGCTAAGACTTGTTTTGTGACCTAACATATAATGTATTCTGGAGAATGTTCCATGTACACTCAAGAAGAATGCATATTCTGCTGTTTGGATGAAATGTTCTGTAATATTTGCTAAGTTCCTTTGGTCTAAAATATAACTTGAGACCAGTGTTTCCTTATTGATTTTCCTTTTTATTTTTAAATATATTTTATTGATTTTTTACAGAAAGGAAGGGAGAGAGATAGTCAGAAACATCGATGAGAGAGAAGCATCAATCAGCTGCCTCCTGCACATCTCCTACTGGGGATGTGCCTGCAACCCAGATACATACCCTTGACCGGAATGGAACCTGGGACCTTTCAGTCCACAGGCCGACGCTCTATCCACTGAGCCAAACCAGTTTCGGCTGATTTTCTTTTCATTGTTGACAGTGGGGTATTAAAATCCCTAATATTATTGCATGGATGTTTATTTTTCCTTTGATGTCTGTTAGTATTTGCCTAATATATTCAGGTATTCTGATGTTGGGTGCATATATATTTATAATTTCTATATTTTATTGATAAATTGACTCTCTTAGTATTATAAAATGACCTCCTCTGTCTTTTGTTACAATTTTGACTTAAAGTATATTTTTCTTAGATAAGTATAGCTATCCCTTCTCTCTTCTGGTTTCCATTTACATGGAATATATTTTTCTATTACTTTACTTTTAACCTGTGTGTGCCCTTATAGGTGAAGTGAGTCTCTTGTAAACTGTATATCATTACTGTGTTTTGTTTTGTTTTTTAGTCTATTTAGTCATTCTATGTTTTTTTATTGGGTAAATAATCCATTTATATGTAAAGTGATTATTGATAGATAAGGACTTACTACAGCCATCTTGTTATTAATTTTGTCTTGTTATTTGTTTTCTTGGCTTCTTCAATACACAACATCAAACATTATATTCACATTTATTTAAAATGTCTGATCAATTATCATTTTAAGGTATTGGCAGGATATGCAAATTACTTTGATAGAAAATTAGATGCTTGATATTTTTAGTTTTCATTCATAATTTTTATGCCTTGACACTCCCTAAGAAGTGTAACCTGCACTTGTGTAGAAAAAAATAAGATAGGTTCCCAAATATTCACTAATTTTGAAACTAAAAAGTCACTATCTTTAAAGTATTCCAGCATTTATTTAAATCAGGCTTTTTCTGTAGGAGGTCAGATAGTAAATATCTTAGGTCCAATGGGTCACCCAGCCTCTGTCACAACTATGCAACTCTGTTATTGCAACACAAAAGCAACCACATAGCATATTTAAAAGAATGGACTTTGCCAATAAAACTTTATTTACAAAAACATGAGGCAGACAAGTTATGGCCTATAGCCATAGTTTTCTGACCAAACCATGATCTAAATTATCACAGGGACTCTTACATTTCCTGCTCTTCATTAATCAGGTAATAATGAGGAAATTAAAAACATGAAACAATACATGTTAGGCATGAAAATAATCCATAGGATTTTAATTTCTCAGAAAATAACATGATAAATATTCTTTTACCTCCACATTTAACTGATAGTAAACCTTGGACTATTTAATGGGCTCAAGATACATTTTTGGCCGAGACGGGTTTGGCTCAGTGGATGGAGCGTCGACCTGCGGACTGAAGGGTCCCGGGTTCGATTCCGGTCGGGGGCATGTGCCTGGGTTGCGGGCATATCCCCAGTGGGGGATGTGCGGGAGGCAGCTGGTTGATGTTTCTCTCTCATCGATGTTTCTAACTCTCTATCTCTCTCCCTTCCTCTCTGTAAACAATCAATAAAATATATATATATTATAAAAAAAAAAAAAGATACATTTTTGAGCAGAACCAACAACAAACCGGACTCACTAATGAACTGAATTTAAGAGAAGAATCAATAATGACTCCAAACTTTTTAGCATGAGAAAATAGTGATGCCACTTATTGAAATGAAAATACTAAGTAGGAATATATTTGGGGATTGAAATGCTAATTTTGAAATGTCTGTGAAACATCAAAGAAAAGCTGCCAGATAGGCTAATGAATGTATTCAGAGAAGAGGTTTTGACTAAAAAGATAAATTTGGGAGTCAACAGCTCATAGATGGCAGTTAAAGCTATGAAAAAGGATGAAGTTACCTAGACAGAGATGGTAGAAAGAGAAAGCAAGGCAAGGAGAGATCTCAGTGTACTTTCTGAATCATCCAAGAAAACACTAATCATGGTCAGCACAGTTAAACAATGTGAAGAGGATTTTATTGCACTCCCAATCTTGGTAAGTCTGTAACTTATGGGAGGTAATAAATCATATTTCTATTTCCCATAGTTATTTTCAAATTTTTCAAATAAGATAGCCCTTTGTCCAGGAAATATGTTAGGGTACAGGTTCATCTCAACAAATTATAGGAAATGCTATACAAGTTAATAATGATTAATGTACTATATTTAATTTAAGAATTTTTATAAATTCATCTTCTTATACTCAGTACCTATGGTTCACTAGTCAAAGAGTTAATATTAGCCTCCCCATTATGTAGAAAAGCAGCAGATTTCAAATAATCTCTGCAATTCAGATTCATGCTGCATTTTATTTCTATCTACATAATATACTTATTGTTCTTTCTCTTTAAAAAAGTATTTTTATTGATTTCAGAGAGGAAGGGAGAGGGAGAGAGAGATAGAAACATCAATGATAAGAGAGAATCATTGATTGGCTGCCTCCTGCACACTCCCCACCGGGGATCAAGCCGGCAACCTGGGCATGTGCTCTGACTGGGAATCCAACAGTGACCTCCTGGTTCATAGGTCAACACTGAACCACTGAACTACACCAGCCAGGCTGTTCTTCCTCTTGAGAAACTATCTTCCCAGAAGAATAGGCAAGTTCCCTGCACTTTATTAATGTGAACAGAACTAGGACTAAGAGGAGATAGCTTTTGTCATCTGCTCAAGCATTTTAATTTTCACTTATAAAAGTCCACTATCTATTTTTCAGGAAGACGTTGGAGAAAGGAAAAAAGAACAGTAGATGAGAAAAGACCAAGAGAATGCTCAAGACAATGAACTTAGTGCAAACAGCCATTCCATTTTCTGGGCAGTGGGGAAGATTTATGTAGTTCACCTTCCAGGGTGCTTGAGAGACTCATATCAGACCAACCCTCTAGTAAATAACAACTACAAATTCTGAACAGGTATAAAAAGCAAACTCTGAAGGTATTCGAGGGTGAAAAAATGGAATGGAGTCAATATTTGTAAAAAGAGAGTTGCACTGGGTAAATTCCAGTTTTTATAGCTTTTGATAGAGCTAAAAAGGATAAAAGAGCTGCATTGAAATTTGAGCTGCTTGCCACCTACTGCTGGAGAGACAAAGTTTTTTAAATTTCAGTTTAACCAAATTACCAGCCTGATTTTTTAAAAATCAATATTGTTCAGAGAACCATAATAGAATCAAGAGTTTTTATAACATTCTTCACAATGTCCAAGATGCAATACAAGATTGCTCAACATAAAAATAAACAGGAAAACATGGCCCATTCTCCAGTTAATAGACAATATAGACCAATCCAGAGATGACTCAGATGTTGACATTATCTGACTCGGATTTTAAAGCAGCTATTACCATTATTATCATAGTATGTTAAAATTAGGCTATATCATCAGAAAAACAAACTATAAAAGGAATCAAATATAAGTTTTATACCTAGAAAATGCTATATCTGAAATTAAAATGTTACTGGATGGGTTTAGTGGGTCAGAGTGGAAAAGACAAAAAAGAGATCAGCCAACTTGAAAATAGATCAATAGAAATGATTAATCTAAAGAATAGAAACGATTGAAAATAAAAAAAGGAACAGAGCTTCAGAGATGTGTAGGGCAATATTGAAAGGTCTACGCTATGTGTAATAGGGGTCCCAGAATGAGAGCAGAGAAAGTATGGGGTAGAAAAACAATTTTTTAAAAATAATGGCTAAATTTTTTCCAAATTTGGTTGAAGTAATAAATTAACATAGTCAACCTGTTAAAAACCAAAGGAAAAAAACTTATGAGTAGACAAAGAAAAATAACACATTGCACGCAAAGAAACAAGAATCATTGACTTCCTCTCATCAGAACAATAATCTTTAAAGTGCTAAAATAATTTTAAAATAGTGAATGTATAGTTTAATCTTCAGCAAAACTACCCTTCAAAATTCAAGATCAAATAAAGGCATGTGTGGATAAGAGAAAGCTAAAGTTCATAACCTTCAGACCCGGACTTCACGAGGTTCTTTAGGCTGAACGGGGTAAAAACATAAATTTTCAGGAAATAATAAAGAGCATTAGAATGATATATGTGTAAATATGCAAAAGGCTAATTTTTCTCTTAATTTTTAAAAATACATATGCCTATTTAAAGAATTACATTGACCCAAATATTTGAAGATAGACTGAATTTTTCACTTTGTGTCTAAATGTTATCAAGCTTAGATCTTAAAAGGTCACCAAATTTACTCTGGCATGAAACTGACATTTGGAGATAATATGATTTTTATTTTCTGGAGTTAAATATTTTTTCTATCAACATTTACTTGTCACATTCATTCTAGTTGGATCTTTTTCTCCCCTTAGTAAAGAAATGTGTCCAGAGTTGATAAGCTTAGCAAGCTTCTAGCCTAATAGGATTATTCTCAGAACCTCTTTTTTAAAAAGAAGACACTTTCCTAATGGAGTTTTATTCTGAGAGATTTCTGATTTGCTAATTAATGAAGCAGTAAGTAATAAACAACTCCTGTGTAGTTAGAACCCCTAGGTTCTAGGACGTATACTTAGTTCATTAACTCTGCAGACTAATTTAGGTTAGAATAAAGAGCAAGGTATTTTCAGATAATGGTAAAATTATTTTTTAATAAAATAGAATCTACTCCCCATTCATACACACACACACATTATAATGTAAAGTTCCTCCAAAGAGAAAGTTGTATTTAAAAATTCAGTTAAAAATGCATCCAAATGCTGGTAAACAGAAGAAGGTAATTTTGTACTATTAAAAATATTGAGCAAAAATATCCAAAATAAAGTTATCAGAATCATACTATATTCAGAATCTTTTCATAATTTCTAAAAATATTCAACAAAATTATTTTCCCAATTCTTGTGTTTGCCTGCTGGACATTTCTCCTGGATACTCTATCAATGTCTCAACATCTATTTATCAGCAATTAAACTTTTCATCTTCTGCCTCAAAACATTTTTTTTCCTAACTTCCCATTCCTTGGTATCACCATCTTCTTTGTCTCTGAAGTTCCAAATATAACATTTATTCTTGGTTTCACTTTTATCTCTCATAAAAGGATTGACCTTGTCCTATTTTTTTTATTGCTAAGTCCCTGTAAACTAACCTTTTCTTTTCCTTGCCTCTACCTCCAGTGTAATTCAGGCTATAAAATACTTCACTTGAGGCCAAGAATCCTGGATTCAGGGTTAAAGAATACAGAGGTAAAGAAAATGCTGTGCAAGCCTTCATGTTATCTGGTGTTTATTAAGTATTTAAGTTAATTCATCTACTCTTACTACAGCTCATTTAAATTAATTCACCTAATATTACTATCCTATATAATAAAACCCTAATATGCAAATTTACCAAACAGTGGAATGACTGGTCATTATGAACTGACCACCAGCAGGCAGACACTCAATGTAGGAGCTGCCCCCCTGGTGGTCACTGTGCTCCCACAGGGGGAGCACCGCTCAGCCAGAAGCCGGGCTCACGGCTGGCGAGCGCAGTGGTGGTGGCAGGAGCCTCTGCAGCAGCACTGAGGAGCAGCAAGCCAAGCTGTAGGGAGCAGCAAGCAGTCAGGCAGTAAGGAGTGAGGGGTCCTGGACTGTGAGAGGGCACAGACCAGGCTGAGGGAGGCCAAATTTTGTGCACTGGGCCTCTAGTAGTTCTATAATAATACAGACATTATTACTATCCTAGCATAGAGAGGGGAAGACTATATAAAAAGATACCAAGTAACTTGCCCAGTTACCACATATATGTACATTAATGAGTGGGTCTTAGGCTGAAGCCAAGTCTGTTTGAGTCCAAAGTATAAATCTTTTTTTTAATTTTTTTATTGATATTTTTACAGAGAGGAAGGGAGAAGGATAGAGTTAGAAACATCAATGAGAGAGAAACATCGATCAGCTGGCTCTTGCACACCCCTTCTGGGGATATGCCCGCAACCAAGGTACATGCCCTTGACTGGAATCTAACGTGGGACCCTTCAGTCCGCAGGCCGGCGCTCTATCCACTGAGCCAAATCAGTTAGGGCCAAAGTATAAATCTTCATCAGTACAGGTACTGCCTTTCAGGGCCAGATTCTAAGGCCATGAGGTAGTTTGATGGCATCTCCATGCATTTCTTCCAGGGCAAGTCTTCTCAAATCAATTAAGTTCAATGTGCAAAAATATAGTGGTCACAGAAATGTGTTTCATCAATCGATGTCTGTCTATTCTGGTATGATCTCCTTCACCCACAGCTTTAGAAGAAAGATAAAAATGGAATCTATCTAGCTAATTGGTGGTATTTGTGTGAAGGGAAAATCTATTTGGAATCCCAGTGGGTTCAGCTTCTGCTGGGTTTGTCCTAATAATTTATAACTTTTCTGCCCTCAGTCATCAATGCCATCCCTATCCATAGGAAGAAACGTAAAATAAAATAAAAATGTTTTAAACAGCTAGAGTTTAGAAGAAATGGCCCTGCCAGCATTGGAGAAAGACAAAAGAGCAGTTGCTGTTGAAAAATGCTGGTACCACAAACTGAAAGCCACTCCTTGGAGATTCTGAAGATACAGAAAGGGAAAAGTCGAAGAGGGAGAAGGGAATATGCGTGGCTGCCAATGTTGCCTCCGTGAAAGGAAGTGTTTTTGCTTTGCCTTTTTGGAATGAGCCTTCTTAGTACAAAATGCATCTTCAATTGTGCATGAAGCCTGAGGTAGAGGAACGCTGGTTCCCTCTAATCTGATTGCCCTTTAGCACAGATTGGGAAGAGGGTCCTAGAGACAGGGCTGGAGGCGCCTGGAGGACAAGCAGGATTTGCTCCATGGGAGCCCAGGAACATTTCGTCCAACTGTCTGTTCATCATCTCAGCAGCCAGTGTCTGCTAGCGGAGCGGCTTTCAGCCAGAGTCATGGGCTAAGGGGGTGTACACCGGGTGGAATTGGCAGGATCTGAGCCTTTTGCCCATCAAAATCCATTGCTGGTTGGCACAGGAACAGAGATTCCTTTTAAAATGGAACGTGTCAGCCAAATTAATCCCATTAAACTCTAAATGACCTTCCATTGAGGAAAGCTCACTAAAAAGGATGTTGCTCTATTACTATTCCTTCTCTACCTTAGAAATCTTCTTGGGAAAATAGAATTTCTTAAAGTGTCAGAATGTCAGAGGTAGAGGCAATCTTAAAAGATATAATCTGCCTTAGTTATTATCCCATCTAACCATTTTATTTCATAAATGCTTGACATAGGGAGAAAGATAACTCATCAGAAGAGGTGAATTACCTTACGTTTTCTTGTTGCTGTTGAAACATAAAATTCATGTACTATATAATGTCTATAATTTTGTTTATAAAATAAAATAATAATTTTTTCTAGTTTTAGTCCCTTAAAATAGATCTCAATAAAATCTAATTCAAAGTCACCTTGAAAGATAACTCAAAATAGCTCTTTTTGTAAAGTTCTAATCTATGTTATTCCAGGGTTGATTAAAATATCTCTTCTGGCCAGACTGATCTCTCCACTATTAAAATAAGACTTATAACGCACTTTCTTTATAAGTTCTAACCTATTTTTGAAATTGTATCATACGTTGAGTTCACTGCCTTCTCCCTTATATCATTATACATATCTTGACTTCCTTCTTTCTGTGTACTTATTTCTAAGTACACAGAACTCTAAACATATTAGAAAGTTCTTGTACTTATTGGTTTGAGGTTTCCAATGTCAATCAGACTTAAGAAAAGACAAAGATTTCAGCATGAGACACACTATTACTATTGCTAAGAATGGTAGCTAATATGTAGAGGGTGCTGACTAAGTGGGGAACAATTTACTAAGGGTATTACCTTGTGTTATCATGACACCTGTTTTTATTAGGAGGTTAGTGCTATTAAAATTCTCCATATTGCCAATAAAGAAATGGGGTCAGAGTTCAGAAATTGTCCAAGGCCACACAATGAGAAATAGTTGAACCAGGATTTTAGTTCTAAAACTCTGATATCAAAGCACTGACATAACCACTATGCAAACCTGCCCATAAACTTGTGAGAAATGAATCTGTAATGTAATCAATTGCAAGATTTATTGGGGAGTTTCTAATGTTGTGCGAAAGAGCTGAGTACCTGACCTAGCCTTGGTGGGGGTGCTCATGGAAAAAATCCCAAATGAATTGCCCTCAGCGCTTAGTTTTGAATAAAAAGTAGGAGTTTCACAGTATGGTGGAGGTGTTCGCCAATCAGTGGGAAGAACACAGAGTAAAGAATAGATGCAGAAAAGGGTGTAGTGCATTTTAATATAGTTTATTATGATTTATGTGTCAATTTTTTAAAGTCCATTATGTAGACATAAGTACGCAAAAAGTCAGCAAAATAAAACATACTTTAAACATGTTTCAGTGGATAGATTACTTTAAATTCCAGATTTTTCAGTCACTTCATTATGATGCTGTGACAGACAAGTAATCCTTGACTTCTAGTTGGAGTGACCTTTCAGTCTGGCTTCCTTGCAGATCCCAACTTTTATATTATTTTCTTTCCTTTGCCCTTCAGAGTTTTCCTGGGGGTTTAACATGGCTGTGTGAATTAGCATCTCCAAGTTCTAGAGCTTCATTATAAAGGTCTTCAGTAACTTCATCAATAATGTAATTTCAGTTTCTTGTTCTTACATCCAATCCAAATGTAAATATACCTTTCATATGCCCTTCTGAAAAATTGTATCCCTGACTAAAATATTTATTTGCTAGCAGCTAGGAAGAAGTCAAATTCCAGACAAGAGATTTGATTTTTACATGTGAAATAGGTCTTTTCACAATCAGACTTGATAATGTCTTACAAATTGTCTTTGAATTCACACTGTCATGTTTCCTTCTGATATCTCCCCCCAGAAGCATTTCTCTTTTCATAAGCCATCAATTGAGTGGGAAAACAATAGCTTATTTTGGTATTTCCGCCACTTTTGACATCTCTGGTGATACTCTCATCATTGTGAATCTGTTGTGTGTTTTTTCTCTCTCTGAATTTCATCAGCCTTACAGCTAGTTTCATAATAAGCCCTAATGGAAATCATTGGCATGAATAATCAAAAGTTGCAAACCATGTGTGTGGTTCATGATGAATTAAAGTCATTCTTATTTTGATAAGAATTACCTTGACAGCAAGTCATGATTAAAATTTACTATTTTGTGATTCTTTTCTCTTGAATTTTCTTGGGTTTTGTTGAGCCTGACTTTTAAGAAATAATGTTAATCAGACCAGAACTATTTTTTTTCCTTTATAAGTATGATGCTATCAGTAGAATTTGTCTTTACTGCCATTTAAAATTTAAAAGAAAAATATCAAACTTTCAGTGGAGTTGTAGTTAAAGTACAGATAACTCTGTACAAGAGTCAGATGAGACTGTGTCTGTTTAGTTTCAAAGAGAAAAATACTATTATTTATTATTTATGATTTTTTTTATTAAAAACTGTCAATAGAATAAAAGTTTAAATTCTAGAAAGTATTCTGACTTTATCTTCCAGTCCCATTGCTATCTCTCTTCAATTTCCTTCTTTCTGTAACTTCTCTTCTAGAGCTTAATATAAATTTTGTTTTCATCATTATCTTGGGTTAAATTCAGTTGGGAAGGAAGGAAGAAGCATGGGAGTTGATAAGCAGAAAAAGTCAATTCAAATAAAACTGGCTTTTGCATTTTTCAATCTTCAAAGAAGAATCACAGGTTTGGGGACAGATTCATTCTGCTGAAGCATTAATGCCCACTTATTTATTCAGTAAGTATTTCCTGTGTGCCAACCACTGGGGAGCAGTGTTTTGGGCTCTAGAGATATATTGGTGAGAAAAACAAGACTGAAACCTGGCCCCACAAAGTATAGAATCTAGTCAGGAGAACAGACTAAAATAAACATGTAAATTAATGTAAGCTATGGTACATACAAGACAAGAAAGGTAGGTGGCATGATGAACACATTATACAGGAACCCCCAGAATGTTCCACCAAGGTCAGATGAAGCTTCTCAAGGAAATGGCATTGTGGTTGAGAGCTGAAGATGGGTAAGTGGTAACTAGGCATGGGGGTAGATGATGAGAAGATTATTTGGGCAGTGGAGAACACTGTACTTAGCTTGTTGGTGTATCAAGGAACCCTAAGAACTACTTCATAATATAACTTCAGAGTAATGCAGCAGTAATTTTGAGGAGGGGGGAATAGAAAAATGGGTCACAGTACTTCACACAGAATAAGTACTAAATGAACTTGGGCTTCTGTAGCTACCGTTTTCCTTTTCAAAATGCTGCGCCCCACCTCCCTCCTCATCTGCAGCTCTCTCAGCCATCTTCCAAACATTTTCTAAGAACCCAACTTTTCAGCCCCCAGGCAAAAACCCTTTTCAATGTATATTCTAAGTCTGTTCTGTGACCTAGCAGAAGCCTTCCTTGAATACATAAAATTAATGTATTGGTCATTCAGCAAATGTGTGTTAAGCTGATATGTGGTTAACAATAGTGACAGCTAAGACTTACTGAGTATGTACCATTGTGCCAGGGATGTCATATGGGTAGTGATCTCTTAACAGCAATTTTATTTATCAGGGTCTTTTACTGCCTTCATTTTACCAATGGGTACAGGAGGTCAAACAATTTTCTAGGGGCATATGTCTAATAAGTGGCAAAGCTGTGCTTTGAATTCAAGAAATCTATCTTGAGTGTGAGAGCCTAACCACTGCTCCAAACTACCTCTTTAAAGGAACACAAGGCTCTTGTTCATGTGGCGCTTCCAACCTACTTGGAAATAGACAGGAAGATGGTGTAAATTCAATAAAAATGTAAATAAATAAGCTGCACAATGGCCATTTGTGATTAATTTTACAAGGGAGTTAAACTGAGTGATGGGATGCATAGGGGTTAGGTTGTGGCAGGAAACAACGATTTAGAAAAAGTATTCAGAAATAGATTTTTGAGCAAGGGTCCTTAGAACTGAGATCTAAAAGATAGAAAAGAAACAGCAGTATGAAAATGTAGGAAAGAATTTCCAGCAAAGGAAATAGAAAAAGCAAAGGTCTTAAAGTAGGATCAGACTAATGTATAGGGGACATTGAGAGAGACCAGAACATGGAGGGAAAGTGTAAAGAGATAAACCAGACCATGTAAAACCTGCTGCCACCATAGTAGGTTTCAATGTCATCCCAAAGACCATGGGAAGCCAGTGTATATTTTATAGCAAGCACTGACGTGAAAAAAGATCTGATTAATATTTTTAGAATATTAACTTTCATATGGGAGACTAGATTACAGAAGTCAAGAGTTAAAGAAAGAAGACCAGTTCAGAGTTACTGCTGACAACTGAGAAAAACATGATTATGGTTTATACTAGGGTAGTGACATTGGACATGGAGAGAGGGAATAGAGAGAGAAATGTAAAGACCTGGATGTAGGGAGTGAGAACAGAGGAATCAAGGATGACTCCTAGGTGTTTTGTCTTAGATAACTACAAATGCTGGTCCCTCCTAAGGGAGACAAAGGAGAAGCAAGTTTTGAGGAAAAGTCATGAGTTCCAATTTGCACCTGAAGTTTGACTTCTTATTGGACCTTCATGTGAAAGTATAAAGTACAAAGTTGCACCCATGTAGTTGGAGCTTAAGGCTAGAGGTAAAATATAAGTGTCATCAATGATATATAAAGTCATGGAGTTCACTAAAAGGGGAAAGAAAAGAGGTTTAGGCCATAGTTTCTAGACATCACCATCTTTCTCTGGGTCTTAGATTCCCTATCAGTTAAATGTAAGAAAAGCAATAATGATATATCCTGCCTCAGGCTGGAGGAATCTAAACTTATCACCCTCTTTTCCTTCATTCTTGAGGGTTCCTCTACATTGCTCGCAAGTAAGGAAATATTTTTCCCAGCAGATTGTCAAATGGGTTGAAAGCTTGGTTATGGCTTCCTGGAGCAAAACAAAGAACAATTCTTAGATCCTTATTCAACTTTCCTTCCATTGAATCCCATTTGTGACCAAGCAGATAAAGCTCCAGAAAGGGCCTTATTTATTTTCCTTTCAGAATGTTCATGAGAATGGGGCCAGCGATGTTCCTAACTTCTTTATGTAAATCCAAGGAATCTGAGTTGACATCCCACACTACAGAGGAACAAGTAAGCACAAACTTCTGTATACCAACCACATAATCATATCTGAACATTCAGCTTCAACACCAAGATTTACAAGGATCCAGCAGATCCTTTTGTCAATCAACAAGAATTTACTGAGAGTCCTTAGAGTCCCTGGTACCAGATGAGGCTGCTTTTGTGAGCAAGCAAGCAAGTTCTCTGCCACAAAAATAGAAATGTAATCACTTGTTCGTCCAAACATTTCCCTTTAGCTTTTGCAATATGCTTTTTTTTTTTTTTTTTTTTTTTTAATGAATGACTAACAGAATAGCAGCTGCAAAGGTAGCTTGCAAATTTCAGCCAGAGGCCCTGAGAGGAAAGATGACTCATCCACACCTGACGTCAAAGCCTCCTTCCTCTCAGAGCAGCAGGAAGAGAATGGTAATGCCAGGGTAGAATGACCCAGATGCCCTCCTGAGTCCCTCATGGATCATAACAGCTTCCTCCTCCCCTGACTGGTAATGATGATTTCAACCCAAAGAAAGTTTAAAATGTGAAAACTAAAATTTCATAGTTAAGTTGACTAGAAAACTAAAAACAAGAGTTTCTCTCTTCCTGTCAAGCAATACCAAGTCTCTGTTGTGAGTTCTCCTTTGGAAAATGTTGAAGGAATGAAATTCCTTTCAGTGTGTTTTGTATTGATTTGTGTCTCAGTTCAGGCTGCTGTAACAAACACCATAGACTGGACGGCTTAAACAACAAACATTTATTTCTCCCAGTTCTGGAGGCTGGGAAGTCCAAGATCAAGGTGCCGACAGATTTGGTGTCTGTTAAGGGCCCTCTTCTGGGTTTGCAGATGGCGAACTTCTTGCTGCATCTGCAACAAGGTGCAGAGAAAGAGGGGGCTCTGGTTTCTTTGTCTTTTTACAATGAAACTAATTTCATTATGGGGGCTCTACCATCGTAACTTCATTTAACCCTAATTACCTTCCAAACCCTCCACCTCCAAATATCATCACAAAGGGTTCGGGTATCAACATGTGAATTTGGGGGACAGGGGACAAAAACATGCCATACATAACAATTTGCTTACCAACATCTTCCTAGTGACTATTTCCAGTTTGCCTTTTACTTCATGATTTCTAAGGACTTTAGTAGGTTATGCACCAGCCATTCCCCTACTCATTCTGATACTTATTCAGAGGCTCAAGTGCACCAAGTAACTCCAATGTCACAATTCAACAAAATTCTGACATCTCTGTGCAAATCATAAAACAAATGTGCCCTTGAAAACTTCCGGGTTATGTCAGAGTTCATCCTCCAAGGTATTTGTCCTGGGGCCTCCTGCCTAGGCTACTACTCTCTTTGTTTAGTGCTCTGGGTGTTGCAGAAGACCGGAGAAAAACCAAGCCACGCTTAGAGAAAAGGAGTTACATTTTATTATTAAATTCTGTGCAGGCCCAGAGAACAATGTGTCTTTCAAATGCTGGGCCCCCAACATGGAGGAAACTTTCTTTATTTATACTTTTTCCAGTCCTTTGTCTCCCAAATTTGGAATGAGACTTCTGGGCCTTCTCAGAAAGAAGGCCTGTGTGCTGGGAAGGGGCCATGAGACCATATCTCCAGGCCTGGCCTGGTGTCAGCACTGACAACTCTGTCTGGGGCATAGTTTACGGCCTCTCTGGAATGGGAGTAGTCTTATTTTCCTTATTCTTTAAGACAGAAGCCAGAATAGCAGGGTTAAAATTTCAAACAGCAGTTTTTATATAAGATGGATGCTTCATGGGCAATGCATCAATTCCATTCTAAATCTTTCTCTTCTTCCCAAGGTGACTGGATATCTAATTAGCAGATTAATCCTAAATCATTGATGACTACTAATGGGTTACTTGGTCTTCCTCTGAAATCCCAATTTAAGTCATATGTCTGGTCACTCTAGCACCCACTGATCACTTAGCTCTTGGAATTTTTATTATATAAGAGTCTTTTATTATTCCTTTGAGTATTGGATATATTGAATTTTTATTGTATCTTACTATTTGTTTTGCGGCTCTTAATTGGAGTAAAATTACTTTATCATCATCTTAATTTTCATTTGTTCTTTTATTCAGAACACCTATCACAATGGTTTTAAAGGTCAACCCAATAAGAGTTTGTGAGGTTGAATTGAATTTACATGATGGTGACTTCAGGAACAACAGTCCAATTTCATAAACCTAATAGTAGCATTTCAGATATTATAGCAGATAGGTGGGAAAGATAATTTTGGATGAGAAGGACTTTCAGAATCCCTTAACATATTCTCGTATGTGCTATTGATATGGAAAACTAGCCCTCATTAGTTTGATGCCCCAGGGTAGGCTTCAATATAACATTATCACCCAAATTTACACAGGACCAGCTGATAATAGGAAACCAATTATTAATTCGTAAATTATAATGAGAGAAGGACCTGGCCTATGAACCATGACACTAGCCGAGGGCATGTCCTCTCTAACATGCAAGTCTGCTAAGGAAAACACACTAGAATGAGAAGTAGATGCCTGATAAATATTGGATAAGAGTCAAAATAGAGATCTTTTCAATAGGCTTCGGAAATCTCGTGAAAGGCCCTTCATTTTTGCAGAAGAGTACAATTTTTGTCATATGGAGTTGGAACCCCAATCCTTTGGGAAATGCCAAAAATCATCATAACAAAAACGCTTATTCTCCAACTCCCTTTTCTAAAGTTTATGCAAATGTGCATCTTCTGAATTGTATATGTTCATCTTATTTGCAAAGCTCCCCACCTTCCCCTTTGTCATTAGGGGGTCATTTCTATACTGGATGGTTTTATTATCACTCTCATTGAGACTCTATTGTCCTCCTGGAAGAGGACAGCCTCTAACCCTTCTAATATTCAATCTGGAATTTCCCCAAAATGGGTGTATGACAGATAATGAGACTATTCCATGAGTTCACCCCAAACGGATCCAAACTATATGCATCTGTTGGAGGAAAAGAGAAGCATCATAAATAATCAGTAGAAATCATAAATAGGCAGGTGATGCTCGATTATCGTAATACAGAGCTTTAGGGGAGGAGAGAGGCTAACATGAAGCATTGATAGGTGTAGCAGGCATGATGCCACTTTGATTTTAACTCTATAATAGTCCATGTCCAATGGTGGTAATAATCCTAATTATGAAAATCCTGAAGTATAGAGAAATTAAATAACTTGAGTAATGTCACAACTTGTGATAACGCTGAGATTTAAATTAAGTTCTGTCTGGTTCAGACATTCTCTGCACTTCTCACCATGTGCTGGGCTCAAGGGTCATGGGCTCTCAGCTCCAGGAATCAGCCATTGTATTTCCATTGAATTTCTATTTGTGTTCAGTAGGCAGTTCATCTGTGTCAACACTGGTTTTAAAGTGAAATAATAAGGAGACCAACCAAGATGGCGGCATAGGTTAACGCCGGAGTTTGCTGCTTTGAACAACTACTTCAAAAGTGAAACCAAAAAACGGAAGGGACGTCTCCCAGAACCACAGGAACGCTGGCTGAGTGGAAGTCCTACAACTAGGAGGAAAGAGAAACGCATACGGACACTCAGAGGAGGCGCAGTGCTGAAGTCAAATTCTGAGGTGCGGAGTGCGCGGAGTGGGCTGGCGGCGGAGGGCGCGGTTGTTGTTTTCAATCGGGAGGGAGTCAAAGACTCTGAGCACCAGATACAGGCGAGTCTTTAGGGACCCAGACTCAAACAGGAGAAGCGGGACTGTCTGGCTTCGGTCAGAGCGAGTGCAGCTTTCTCTCCCAGCTTTGCAGCGGGTGCTGGGACTCAGAGAGGCAGAGCCCCTGGGGACAGGACTGAGAGCCGCCATAACTGCTCTCTCCAGCCCACGCTGTTGATCCTATTCGACCCGCCCTACCCAAGCCCTGCACAGAGGCATTTGCCGGATAGCCTCAGGCAAAGGCTAGATTAGCACCTCCCTAGAGGACAGAAGTTCTCTCACTGCTGACACTCATAGCTGATTCTCATAGCCACTTGGCCTGGAGGTCAAACCCTCCCTGGAATTAGCTACAACAATCAAGATTTATCTATAAGACTGCGAACAAAGACCACTAGGGGGTGCACCAAGGAAGCATAACAAAATGCGGAGACAAAGAAACAGGACAAAATTGTCAATGGAAGAAATAGAGTTCAGAACCACACTTTTAAGGTCTCTCAAGAACTGTTTAGAAGCTGCCGATAAACTTAATGAGCTCTACACGAAAACTAATAAGACCCTCGATCTTATATTGGGGAACCAACTAGAAATTAAGCACACACGGACTGAAATAACGAATATTATACAGACACCCGACAGCAGACCAGAGGAGCGCAAGAATCAAGTCAATGATTTGAAATGCGAGGAAGCAAAGAACATCCAACCGGAAAAGCAAAATGAAAAAAGAATCCAAAAATGCGAGGATAGTGTAAGGAGCCTCTGGGACAGCTTCAAGCGTACCAACATCAGAATTATAGGGGTGCCAGAAGATGAGAGAGAGCAAGATATTGAAAACCTATTTGAAGAAATAATGACAGAAAACTTCCCCCACCTGGTGAAAGAAATGGACTTACAGGTCCAAGAAGCGCGGAGAACCCCAAACAAAAGGAATCCAAACAGGACCACACCAAGACACATCATAATTAAAATGCCAAGAGCAAAAGATAAAGAGAGAATCTTAAAAGCAGCAAGAGAAAGAAACGCAGTTACCTACAAGGGAATACCCATACGACTGTCAGCTGATTTCTCAACAGAAACTTTGCAGGCCAGAAGGGAGTGGCAAGAAATATTCAAAGTGATGAATACCAAGAACCTACAACCAAGACTACTTTATCCAGCAAAGCTATCATTCAGAACGGAAGGTCAGATAAAGAGCTTCACAGATAAGGAAAAGCTAAAGGAGTTCATCACCACCAAACCAGGATTATATGAAATGCTGAAAGGTATCCTTTAAGAAGAGGAAGAGGAAGAAAAAGGTAAAGATACAAATTATGAACAACAAATATGCATCTATCAACAAGTGAATCTAAGAATCAAGTGAATAAATAATCTGATGATCAGAATGAACTGTTGATTATAATAGAATCAGGGACATAGAAAGGGAATGGACTGACTATTCCTGGGGGGAAAGGGGTGTGGGAGATGTGGGAAGAGACTGGACAAAAATCGTGCACCTATGGATGAGGACAGTGGGTGGGGAGTGAGGGCGGAGGGTGGGGCGGGAACTGGGAGGAGGGGAGTTATGGGGGGGGAAAAAAAAGGAACAAATGTAATAATCTGAACAATAAAGATTTAATAAAAATAAAAAAAAAATAAAGTGAAATAATAAAAGTGAGAGATACCTGCATGAAATTTATCCTAAATTTTTTTGAGTGTTATCTTATATGTTACTTCCTTACCCCATTCCTGAAATAAACCAGTCAAATAAATTTCCCAACATAGTAAGTATAAAGTGATGTGCCTACAGCCTTGAATGAACCTTCAGTTCTTAGCCCCACAATTTGTCCAACATAGTCCCTACTGTTCTTTCCCTTGTTCTTCCTCAGCAGAGGTCTGAATGTCAATAACTGCAGGGTCCTCCTCCAAGTTCTGAAACTCCTCAGAGGCCCAGGCCCGGCTCTGGGGGATTCCCCCTCTGAGATTCTAGGTTCTAATTACTTGAATCTCTTTTCTTTGCTCCTTAAAGTGGTAACTGCAGTCACCACCTCTGTGATACATCAGGATTCCCTTTCCACTTTTTCAACCCACTATACTGTCTACACAATTCTTTATAATAAGTGCCCTCTGCTCAAATGACTAAGAGCTGTTTTGTGACTGGGCCCTAACTGACACAGTAATTGATACTAGAAAAATTATAAATCATAAAAATAAAGAAAGAAATAGAAAGAGATGGAACAGTCAGAAATCACCCTTTTGAATAGGAGGCATACAAAAATAAATGAGTAAAGGAAGCCAGCCAATAGGCTCTTTATTGCCAATTTATGCCTATAGTAAACAATCACAAAACCTCTGTGACTACAACTCTGAGCTTGTGCTGCCCTTGTGTCTAGGAGCTTAGTTAGGTGGTACTGCTGATGTTGGCTTGGCTCACTAAGAAACCAGGAGTGAATGCCAACTTGGCCACAGTAAAATAGACAACTGGGAGAGCAACCTGAAGATAGAGACATTGGCAGGAGCCAGATCCAAGTAGATGACAGTAAAACATTTGAATTTGATTCAGGTGTAATAGGAAGATCTATTTCTATTTCTTTAGGAATAGTTTATTTCAATTTCTTTACTTTTCATTGGTTTCTTTTCACAGTTATCACTACTTAAAATGACAGTGAATACTGATTTTCTACTTATTTATTGTCAGTCTCTCTCAATAAATTACTGGGAGGCAGGGATTTTTGTCTTACTCATTACTATATTTCCAGGGTCTATGCGAATTCTTTTAAAGATAAGGGGCTCAATTTTAGGGAATGGCTATAGGGTTAAGCCTTGGACTAACCTGTGGCAGGGCCACAAACAAGTCCCAGCTTGGAGGGCAGAGCCCTCTTAGCATAATTAAGCTTAACCTTATAGCCCTCCCTAGTTTCTTCCTAGGTAGCTAATGGGCTGTGGGAGGTGCAGCAAGTGCTGCCAAAACAAAATGAAACTCACAAAAACATTGTAAACATGTTGACCACACCCTTGTTTTGATCTGACTATAAAATAAAGCCTCAGCTTACAGGCTGGATCTTTCTGTGTCCTCATCCAGGCATGGGAGACCCATCGAACCCTAGCTGTATTCTCTTTGCCTGACTTCTTAATCCTTCACAACCTCTCCTCAGGTTCCCTTGGCCATGCTGGCATGGCACACTCAATAAATATTTTTTTAATAAATGACTGATATTAAATTGTTTTTATGTCACCCTTAGGAATCCTTGTCTGATACCTGCATACCCCCACTCAATAGAGATATACTCAGGCTTGGTACTTCTGGGCTGTCTAGTACAGTGTTTCTCAACCTGTGGGTTGCGACCCCTTTGGCAGTTGAACGACCCTTTCACAGGGATCACCTAAGACCATCCTGCATATCAGATATTTACATTACAATTCATAACAGTAGCAACATTACAGTTATGAAGTAGCAACGAAAATAATTTTATGGTTGGGTCACAACATGAGGAACTATATTTAAAGGGCCAGAAGGTTGAGAACCACTGCTCTAGTACTTCCCTGTCTTAGCACTTTCATACTGCTTGCCTACTTATCAGTATTCCTCTCTAGACTATAAGTTCCTGGAGACCAGGGGCTCTGTGTTGGTCGTTGTTTTATCCCTAGTGTTTAGCATAAAGATGTGGTACATGGCAATGATTGCTGAATATTTTCTGAAGATATGAGTATATATTAAGCATATAGTAAGTCTATTCTAGGATGAATGACTTTGGTTATTATGTTAAGGGAAAGAAAATAGAGAGAAAAATACTCAAAAAGGAGAATGAGATCCTATGCTCTTTTACTTTAGTTGCACAGAATCTATTTTATGAAAGTTAAAGATTTTATACTTAGTTGGCTGAACTGCCTACCCACAGATGATTTAAAATTCTCCCTGAGGAGGGAATGACGCAGAAAAACAAGAATAGCTGTTGTTGATATGTGACTTATACCCCTCAAGGATATTCAGTAGCTTGTATATCCGTTACATCAGGCTTCTCTAGGTTATTGTATTTATGATGTGGACTTGAAATCAGAAGACTAAATATAGCATCAAGAGCCCCAGGCAATTTATAAGAGCCTTGGACAAAAGTTTATCTCATGTTTTCCATCAAGCACCCATTTGAACCTGTCCCTCTTGTATTGGCTTATATCGTTTTAGCTGGATAAACCAGTAAGGAGGAAAGGACATTTTATTAACCATATCCTTATTTAAGGTTGAAAAGCACCCCCACCTGTGACTTACAGTGCAGAACATACTCAAAGCAGGGTTTGGGGCTTTTGGTGTTTGTTACTTTCCTTCTTTCCTTCCTTCCTTCCTTCCTTCCTTCCTTCCTTCCTTCCTTCCTTCCTTCCTTCCTTCCTTCCTTCCTTCCTTCCTTTCCTCCTTTTCTTCCTCCTCCTTCTCCTCCTCCTCCTCCTCTTCCTCCTCCTCCTCCTCCTCCTCCTCCTCCTCCTCCATCTCTTTCTTTGACTGAAGCCTCATTAAATGAGTGGAAATAAGACCTAATCAGTAATTATATCACTTAACAGTGAGATTGCTATCTGAGGGCAATGCTGAAGTCAGTTCCTATTCCAAAGGGCAAATGGTAAAAATGAGGCTGTGTGGCCTTGGAGTCTAAAGTCCAGTTTTTGGAAAAGGTCCAAGATCATAATGTGAAAATGTCATTTAGGCCATTGTTTTCTAAGTAGAAGAACCCAAAATAATTGTAGACATGAGTAACTAATGGACTGATGAATTATTCATACCTGTGCACACCTGCCACTTTTCTAATGTAAGACTGTGGGAATGAATAACTAGAGTAGTTGAAATTAAAATTTCATCCTCATTAGTTACTACTGGCTGGGGAACATAGACGACATAATCTATTGAAATGGTTAGCATAGTGCATAGTTGCTATTATTTTCTTATTAGAGCTACTATTTAGTGAGTTCCAAATCAACTTATTTTCTGACTGAGGTATGGATGTTTCAGAAAAATAGTTGACTGTCACCACAGCAGCTAAATTCTACTCATTCAAGTACCCATAACTGGGTTTAGCTGACATTTATTAAACATTTTCTAATTGCCAGGCATTGAACCAACCTCTTACAAGTTTTACTTTACTTAATTCCCACAACAAAAAAAGGGGGATTCCTCCCACCACCCCCTAGTTTTACTGATGAAAATTGAGAAGTTGGGCAAAACCCAAAGTTCCACAGAGAATAAATGGCAGAGCTGGGATCCAAACCTGGGTCCAACTCCACAGCCTTAAATGTGGTTGTTTCTTTGAGATCAGCTCCCATCTGAAATTGAGCCCCCTGTGAACCTCACCCATCTCAAGCTAGTTGCTCTATTTAAAACTCATTGATGCTTGTTAATGAGCATAATTCACTCTAAGTTCTTTTTTTATTCAATGAAGGTATTATTAAATAAGGGATATATGAATGGGCACATGGATGAATGAACAAAGCATTGAATGAGTGAGCAATCTCCCCATCTTCCCTGTATCTTAATCCCTGAGCCTGTGAACAATGTCTACCTTAACCTTATCTTCTGACAACCATTGTGCAGCTGATTCTGATTAACTTCTGTTTCTTTGTATGTGAGGTGTCTTGCCTGAATACAAACTCATCCAATGGAAACATGAAATGAACTTTTTGAAGCTATTTCAAAAACTCCATTTTCCATTGCACTGTAAATAACTTTAATGAGGGAAAGAGGTGACTAGCAGCAGAATAACAGCCAGAAGTACTATGCATTCACAATTTCTACAGTTTTTGTTTGTGTATCAAGTTAAAACAGAGAAATAAGAAAGAAAAAGGCTAAACCAAATATGAGTCAAACTACTTCTCTTCTTAAACTCACATATTTTTAAACTTGAGTACAATTAATATTGAGTTAATAAATATAGCATAATTTTCAGGTAATGGATATAGCAATGTGTGTTGTTTTGTTTCTTTCTCTTTAAGGAAAAGGAACTGAGAAATTATAGACTTGAGTCAACTCAACACAAGGAGTATTCATTGAGAAACTACTTTGGAGTTATTATTTTGTTCATTCAGGCAACAAAAATCTTCCCTTACTATAAGCTAGTCTGTGAACTGTGGATGCAGAGAGACCAGTCCTTGCCTCGCCAGGCTCTTCACAGGCTAGTGGAGGGTTTGATACATGTCTTGATCATAGAAGCTACATAAGAGCTGTGTTGTCAGAACAGAGGAGGAGATGTGCTCCTCTACCTGAGGAGGTCTGGGAGGGTGACCTTTGGGTCCTGAAGAAGGTGTCTTCTGCCACATGATGGAAAAAGATTTGGGGAACCTAATGCATGCCAGGCTCTCTTCTAAGCAGTGTTCTAGGTGCTGGGGATTTGGGTCCCTGCCCTCAAAAATCATTCATCCTAGTGAGGAAGAAAAAGGGGAGGATAAATACATAAAAACATGCACACACAGGTGAATAAAGAGGCTAATAACCAAACAAACCCGTAGGAAAATTTCAAATAATGTGTTATAAAGAAAATAAAACAGGATCATGGGAATGAACTTGACATTCTGCTTTTCTGGAACTATCATCAAAGGGCTCTCTGAGAAGGTGACATATAAATTGTAAGTTCTGAACATGCAGAAGAAAGCAAGAGTGGGTCACATGTTGGCAGCACAGTTGAATGAAGGGTCCTGTGATCAGTGAGGCTGGAGAGACCATGACGAGACCTGGTTCCACACCAAGGAGCTTAGATATTATCATATGAGCACCATGAGATGACGACAGGGTTTATAGTAACAGGGGAGAGATCTGATCTGGACTCACTGTGCTTTGCTCAGTCACTGAGAAATCACTGCACAAAGTCTGGATTAGGAGATTTTTCTCAAATTCTTTATTGGAAAGACTAAACCAACAGACCTTGTCTCTTTCTCTGAAAAGGGCAAACAATGTAAACTATATCTGATGTTCTTCAATAAAACAAAAATGTGACTCAGTTAATATTCCTGGTCATGGTTCTGAAGCTTGACTTTTATAGAAATTATGACAAGAGTCCCATGTAGGGAGATAATGTAATGTGCCTTATTGTGTCCAGTTTTGGAAAGATGTATAAATCAATAATTAAAGAACATAAGTATCCCACCCAACCCCACCCACAGCAGTCTCTGCAGAATGTGGAGGAAGGAGCCTGCTGGCTGCCAGCAGGAGAGAAAAGAGTAGCCTCTCAAGTAGACTGTGATGCTGGGCGTCACCTCCCTGGTATGAAGGTCCTAAAAGCAAGGGCACAGGTATCAGGCCCTATCAAGGCCTGTTTCTTAAATCAAGATCTTCGTGTTTGAGGCAGAATATCATCAAATTTTTAAATGTGCAGCTTATCCAACAACTGCATTGAACACTAAAAAGTAAGAAAATGTCTGTGAGCCATGGTAGTCGGTAAAGTGTCCCTAAGGTGGGCAAAACTCATGGTCATAGACCAGCCGTGGGCGAACTACGGCCCGCGGGCCAGATCCGGCCCGTTTGAAATGAATAAAACTAAAAAAAAAAAAGACCGTACTCTTTTATGTAATGATGTTTACTTTGAATTTATATTAGTTCACACAAACACTCCATCTATGCTTTTGTTCCGGCCCTCTGGTCCAGTTTAAGAACCCATTGTGGCCCTCAAGTCAAAAAGTTTGCCTACCCCTGTCATAGACCCATGACCCTCACTAGCTATTCCTGGACTTGTGGTAAATATCCTCTTCTATGAGTTACTGAATACTTACCTAACCACTCTTCTATCCTGGGCACTTAGATTGTTCCCAATCTTTTGAACTACTAGAAAACTACTGTTGAAGATCATCCTTATTCATGTAGACTTTTCATGTTTTGGATTATTCTCAGACTAGAGGCCTGGTGCACAAATTCATGCACAGGTGGGGTCCCTCGGCCTGGCTGGCGATTGGGGCCAATCAGGGCAGTCTAGCCCAGTCCAGATCAGGCCGGCCTGCCAGGGGAAGGGACCGCAGGAGGTTAGCCGGCTGCGGGAAGTTGGCTGTGGGAGAGCACTGACCACCAGGGAGCAGCTCCTGCATTGATTGTCTGCCCCCTAGTGTTCAGTGCACGTCATAGCAACTGGCTGGTCATCTGGTTGTCCAGTCGTAATGGTCGCTTAGGCTTTTATATATATAGATAAGATCAGGAGTAGGCAAACTTGTGGAGAGGGCCAGATAGTAAAAGTTTAGGCTTTGTAGAGCAGTGTGTCTCCTCTTCCTTCCATTCCTCCCCCTCCTTCCTGTGCTCTTCCTCTGCCCTCCTCACCTCCTCCTCCTCTTCCTTTTCTTCTTGTAACAAACCCTTTAAAACTATACAGACCTTCCTTACCTTGAGGGCCATACAAAATCAAGCCAAGGGTTGGACTCGGCCCATGGGCCAGTCTCAGAATTCCTGGGTCAAAGGCTATGAGCACTGTGATGTCATTTATACTCACTAACAAAAGGTATGCTGTTTACCTGGGTCATCCAACGTTGGGTGTTATTTTTTAGCTTTCATTTTGTGTTAAATATAATTTGAATTTTTGTAAAAGACAAAGAAATTTTGCTAGGAATTCTTATTCATTTTTTTAAAAACATTTCAATCTTGCTAAAATGGTTGAGGTTAGAAGTAGAGCCCATTACCCCAGAAAAATGAAATGCCTCATTATGCTTTTTTTTTTTTCTGCACTGTGGAGGGGCAACATCATTGTGTCATATAAGGTCCCTCAGTGCACTGGAGACATTAAGTTTCTGGGGAACATGACCTGCCCATGGCCTTTCAAATCTGTGTGACACTAAGCTTTATCATTTGGGGATTATCCTGAATATGTCAAAGGAAGAAACTATTTTAAAACTAGAGTTTGCCCACGATTAAAGTTTCTATTTTGTCAGATTTGCCCTGTTGGCCTCAGGGGAGATATTAGCCTCACGCTTGCTTTGTCCAATGAAGCAAGAAATTCGTCCTAGCCAGTTCATCCCAGCCTGGCAGGAGTCAGGAGAGGAGTGCAGGGGGTGGTAGGAGGGAGGAGAGGAAAAACCTCCAGGGGACACACCCCAACCTATTAGCTATAAAGAAATCCTCTTCCTTGAATAGAAAGGTAAGAAATGGTATTTAAGTGCAATTTCTGTCATCCACTTATAAAATGCTGACCCAGTTCCATCCTTTTTCTTTGTTTCAGCTCCATGAAGCTATTTTTGGCAACTTAACTCTTCTTCCCAACAATAGAGTTAGGATAGCTCTTCTGCTGCTTATCGATGGACCCAGAATAGAAAGCAGTACCAGCAGCTGGCATTTATTGAGCACGTACTAAGTTCCAGACCCTGTCCAGATACAGATGAGGAAACTGAGGCAGGCAGAAGTTACCTGCCCAAAGTCACCTCAGGCAAGTAGCAGCCTCAGGATATGAACCCTGAAATTCCAGGTCCAAAACCCACCTTATTAATCAACTCAGAGATTCTAAGTGCTGACTGTAAGAGTTGATCAAATGGGATACGTAAAGAGATTCTCCTGGTCTTAGAGGAGAGCCAGCAAGGTTGACAAAGGCCACCTCTCCACTTGTTCCCATGCAGGTCTACCTTTCCTGCTGCCCAGAGGGACCAACCTGGCAAGGCTGATGGGCAAGCTGCCCTGAGCAAAGTTAGAGCCCCCAAATCTGCAAAGTTGCCAGTTATATATATACTCTTTGTTTACTTCACCCCCTTCCCTTTTGTATCAGAAGAAGCAAGGCTTTCTGCCCCCAGCCATGTCAGTTCTGGCTCTAACCACACAATCCTGATAAAGTGGAAAGATGCAACCTTCTCAAAGAACCCATTGCACTTCACCCCCAAAACACCTTCCCAGATTCTCCCCTTCCTGGTCTCCATAAGTATTGGTATTCACATACCATACAACTGATCATAGCATCTGAATGTGGGGAGGGGGTCCTAAGACCACCTTCAGGCTTGATGATTCATTGGGATTCGCAGGGTTCAGAAGCTGCTATAGTTACAAGTATTGTTTATTTCAGTAAAAGGATATGGAATAGAATCAGCAAAGGGACAAGGCACATGGGACAGGTCCAGGAAACACAAGCTTCCAGGGTTCCTTCTCGGTGCTGTCACACAGGGATATGCTGAATTCTCTCAGCAGCCAAGTGCAATGCATACAAAGTGCTGCCAGTCAGGGAAGCTCATCAAGGGATTTTTGGGGGCGGCGGGTTAGTCATGTAGGCATGTGAGGTTCATGTGACTGATCTCAGCTACTGTCTCTAGCCTCAAACCCAGAGCAAAAACCATAAATCACAATGTTAGGATAATAATTGTACAGCCTGGCCCAAGCCCTCAGGCATGCAGAAACACTCTTATCTGGCAAATCATTCCAAAGGCTTAGAGTTTATCTCCCTAGAGGCAGTCTGCTCTGGGTGCAGGTTTTATTTGGACTATGCAGGGTTTGAGCAACCAGACCTGATGAGTTAACACTTTCCTGTACACATTTTAATCAGAGAAAATGACATATCTCCTCAAATGGCTCTACCAACAATATTATTTGCCACCCAGATGAATGGCTTTGGCATAAAATCTTAGTGTCAACTCACATAAATATATTAAATTCAGGCTGGCCTGGAAATGTGATAGATCAACTTTTAGTCCCAACCCACTTGTTTTCTCATTGTTGTTGTTTTTTCCACAAGAAACAACACATATCTTTATGGTACCACTAGTAGATGCTCAGTTTTAATTTTGATCACATTACTGACATCATAGGAGCATCTGCAGCCAATTAAGTGCCATGTTGAATTTAGTCTTTCATTTTCCAACTTACATAGCAAATATTTATTGATATTTTTACTGTGTGTCTGATACTGGTATTAGTTACTTGTATTAACTCTAGACGGTGCTATATTTTTTTCATTCTCTGAAAATAAACTTGATTACATGTATCCGGATCCTGTTGATAGTAGCCCATAATTGTTTCACGCATTAGGGCAGGCTCACTGCTGTAACAAACCCCAGGAGTTCAGTGGCTTAGCACAACATAAGCTTATTTCTGACACACATTTCAATCCAGTGTGGCTATTCCTACAGGGTTGGCTTTCTTGATGACCTTTTTTTAGGTTTCTGCCATCTCATGGCTCTGCCTTCTCTGGATCCTGGAGTACTTTTCCTTCAGCTGCAAACAGGAAAAGAGAAAGAATGGAGGGTGATATGTGGGAGGATGTCTATGAGTCAGGCCTGCAGTTGGGCATATGTTATTTCAACCCACATTTCACTGGCCATAATTCCCCCATAGAGAAACCAAACTTACAACGAGCCTGGGAAATGAAGTCTAGCTCTATGCCCTGGAGGAAACAGCAAATGATCGGATAAATAAACAGCTGGTATTTGCCTCATTTTTCATTCAACACTGGCTCAAACGTGAAGGTGCTATTTCATAGGTAGATTCAAACAAGGTCGAAATGGAAGCCTTAGCTAAATGCAGAAAATAGTCACAGAATCAACGATTTCCCCTGCCCTCTTCCCCCCCAGATTATCAGTCCCTTTTATTCAACACTGGAAAATATGAAACATGTAAGAAATTCCACCTCCAAAATTAAACACAAACTTGGTAATTCACCCTTTATCTACATTCCAGGAGTAGCACTTCTGTCTCCTCCTACATGGTACCCTTCATTTAAAGTGCACTCAATGTACTTCACTTGATCATTTAAAAGGGTGACAAACAGGCTTGAATGTCATTAGGCTTGTATTTTATACCAGTATACAGGCTCATCAAATACTTTCATGAGGGAACACTTTGATCAAGACAAGGTTTAATTAAACAAATGGTTAGCACTGGGACCCGATCAAAGCATAAATGTTAATGTGCTGATTATTCTTCCCTCTCGTGTTTAAGGAGTGGTTCAGACTAGCTCACTTCCATGTTCCCACCTGACTCTGACATTCTATTCATTCCAAAGAGCAAGTTCATGAACCTTGTTGGTGGGACATCCAGGACCAGCATGAAGTTCCCCAATTCCTAGTTCATTTTGATGCTTCAATCATAATTATGATATTTAGTCGTTTGGCTCAGAATATCCCAACCAGTGAGTTATGGCCCACTTGCTTGCTCTGAGAGACTGATGGCTAAAAATCATATATATTTAGAAAAAGAAAATTAAGCCACTATTTCCCATCGACTCAAAAGTTCACAAGTTCAATTTATATTTGAATAGTATTTGGATGGCTGTCTCAGAAAAGTATCTAAATGTATTGATTATTTATTTTATCTCATAATATTCTAAATATAAAATGCAAGAGCAGAGAGGACTTGGAATAAAAATATCTACAAATGTAACAGTTCCTAAAATAATGAGTTATTCTGATTTTTGCTTTATGATTCATCATTCTTGACATTCTTTATAGTATGCATAAGATTTAAATTTTCTTTCATATTGACTTGTTCTATTCTCTTATATCTTAAATTAAGTTTTCAACTAATAAAGTATGTACAAATGGTTTTCTTTACAACTATGACTATTATATCCCATGAGGTTAGGTATTGCAAGTAGAACATAATTGATTTTATTCACTTTTTAAAAATTTATGTTCCTTGATTTATTTATTCATCCATCCACCATTTCAGTTTAGCCTTTAATGTTACAATTAGCCAAAGTCAAACTCTTGATAAAATATTATAAAAATTTGTTTCTAGAATTTAAAAGATACTTATTTATAAAAACAGAAAAATATAATTTACCCAGTTCATTAGATTCCCCAAAGTTATTTAATTCTACATAAGTGAAATTAATACTTATAGTTTGACTTTTTAAAAGTTTGTTTTAGTAATAAAAATATGTATTTTAATACTTTCAAACTTTGACTGCATTATTTTCAAAATTATTCTTCACTATACTTAATTTTTAAATTTACTTTTGTAACATTCTAAAAATTCCAAATGACCCAAATTATTTTTGAAACAATTTTTAACCACAAGCCCCTTTTTACAACCATATTAGTTCTTTATTCTTCACATTTATGTAATCTTAAATTTTACAGATATTTTCCCACCATAATAGAAACATTTTATTAAAACTGGAGGCTTCAAAAATTCAAAAGATTTCTTCCCCTCCAAAAAATATTTTTCTTAAAGTTTAAGTCACCATTGAAACCGTATGAGGGTTATCTCACATTTGGAACCAAGTGTTCTCATAATTCTTTCTTTCCCCCAGCCTAAACGTTTTATTTACTTCAAAATATTATCAGGTAAATTATGCTGACATCTTTCTACTAAACATCCATTTTACACACAGGATTAATGAACATTGCAAACATCTGCAAGTATAAAATATGAATCAAAGTTCTCTTATAAGTTAGTTATACAACCATGTCGGGTGTAGCTCATAAACCTAGTGGATGTAGCTCCTGAGGTCCTGCTAATAAAGCAAAGGCCCCATAAGTCACACAATTGGAGTTGCTCATTTTACCAGCCTCCATGGACACTCTCAACATTTCCAAAGGAAAGAGAAAAGGCGCCACTTTGGAATAATATTATTAGTAAACAGATAGGGGTCATGTCAATACCATGAAGATAATTCTAATCTAGAGGACAGTTAAATCATAACTGTATCATCTCTGATTAATCTACCCTTGTTAGGAACTATGCTAAGGAGAAATGTTTAAAACCTTATCTATTCTGTAAAGTAGCAAAACAAGCTGGTTGACAAAATAGCAAATGAACACTTCGAAACGATTAAGTTATGATGGAAACACTACGTAAGTTAGTACTGATAGCAGAAATGCAAGGTGGAGACGTTGAGATTTAGTTAATATCTGAGTTTACTCACAAAGAATTTGACAAAAATAAAAGTTCATCTGTAGGCCTAAATTCTATATTAAATGTTTCCTTGAAATTAGCTAGTTAATATTAATAAAGGAAAGAGAGCAAAGGAGAGGCCAGACATTGTAAGCATGGTCATCTGGGCAGCTTCACCAGGAAGCACAGCTTCACACTCCTTAAGGAACCATGGATCCATTCCCTGCAGACCACTGGGGGGAGGGACTGAACAAAGGGGGGAGATGGGTGAAGTCCAGGTGACACACAGAAGGTGCTTGCCTGTCAGTTTAGCCTAGGGAACGATGGATTGGCTAGGGGGTGGACCCCATCAAAAGTATGCGAACTCTTGAGTTAATTGGTTAGTTTGAAGAAATTTTCGGGTTAAAATCCCCAGACTAATGAGTTTTCATGCTCTCTTTCCTCTTGTTTGCTCTTGCTTTCTCTTGCTCCACAACCCATACTCACCCATGTACTTGCCTGTTCTCTCTTCATAGCCATGTGTCCTTAGTAGCCGCATGGCCCATGGCCACGCTGACTCCGCACACAGGATGCTGGACTGGACTGGACTGAATTCTAATATGGAACAGAAATTCTGGGCAATGGCCTTAATTCTGGCCCTACTGAAGACAAGTTTAGACTTTGTCCATGGCGAGGTGGACAGAGATGGGACCTTGGAGGTCCTCTTAATATTACATCATCAATAAAGCTTTCCACAAAACCCCATTCTTCTGTGGGTGCCTCAGGAAATTTTTTTCCTTATGGCACCCCAAGAATTCCACTTCCACTGATAACAGTAGTATTACCAAAAGGTGAATCGAATACAGCCCTACTGTTACAGTCCTGTTTTTTGCTTTACTTGACAAAATAGATTATCATTGTTTAATACCAAAGTACATTGTCTATGGATAGAGTTTTTCAAGTTGGTCAAGAATTAAATAAAAATTGAAGAAAAAAATTAATGACCCTCATTTTGCAAGTTACTGTAAATAGTCATTGGCTTGCTTTACTTACATTCCAGAGCATCTGATTGAATTTAATCCAAAATTGTGGGAACCATGTGAAAACAATGTATTAGCATTTCCCAAAAAGTAAAGTTAAACACAGTTCACCGGTGATGTTTCATGGGAATTATCATGTGAGTTCTAAAGAAGAATTATAGGTTCAGAAGAACATCTATGTATGTCTGAAGAAAAGTTGTATCATTATTTTAGGAAATTTGGTATGGAAAAAAATAGTTTGAATAAATTAAAAGTTAATTTGCTTTATCACAATAAATTCCAACCTTACATAAGTTAATAAAATAAAAGGGGTTACTAGTTTTAAAGAATGATCTGCTTCATTAACTATGGGTAAAGAGATTAGATTATCAAAATGTGGGTGGTGGTAAGAAAGAAGTCAACAGGAACAAAGCAGTAAATACTCTTCCCTCATTTGCTGTCACCTACTTGTGGGGTTTCTCCTTGATGATAAGCACCAAGAAAATTAAAAGGACTTGACCAGGAATTTTCATGTCAAGCATGAAATCTGATTTTTCTAAAAAATTTACTCCTAAAAGCACACTCATGTTCCTCACTTAAAATTTTAAAAAAACATTTTATTTGGACGTTTTATAAAATTTAGTATTTATTATCTTTTCTTTCACTTGGTAGTTTTATTATAATTATACAATACAAAGAAAACATAATGATTATTTTCACCAAGGCTCATGTAAGATGTCTCCAAAGTCCCTCAAATTTACCCCAGCGTGCCATATTGTTGTTCATTTTCTAGGTGTGATGCTGACATGAAGCCTGAGGAGCCCCGTCTATAGCTAGGTGGTCTCTAATCTGTATTTTATGGAACAGAAATTCTGGGCAGTGGCCCTACTGAAGGTGATACGGGACTTTGTCCATGTATGTAAAAATGAGGTTCAAAGCCCATCTTACAAGACTTTTTTTTAAAAAATAGGGTTCCACCAAATAATAACAACGAAAGCTAAACCACAAACTGAAGAACTTAGGTAAACAAAGTGATCACAAGTGATAGTTAAACTTCAATCTGATGCCATCATTATAATTACATGATTAATTGAGGAAATGTTAGATATTGAAAGCCCAATAATTACTTCGTACGCTAATCTGAGTTATTTCCATTTAATGATAGTTATATTGAGGAACTGGTCCATTTTTCCTTCTGTACTGCTGCCTTGCCATTCTTCCCTAAATATCTCTGCCAAGATTACTCAATGAGAACATTTTTCCCTCACGGTCTCTAGAGGTCTACCCTATGGGATCTCCTGGAGGATCCAATAGCAGGCACACTCTTAGAAAAAGCACTCCCTACCCACTCCAGTGTGAATGATACCATACCTCAGCACTAACATTGAAAATGCACAGGTAAGACATCAGAAGTGGGCACTAAGATAAAAGCATTGCGAGCTATTTCCATACAAGGTCTGATCACATTCACTACCTGGTTATATAGAACTTTCATTCCAGGAAGCATGGATGTGACATATTCACAATAATAATGGTCGGCAGCAAATATTTTCTTCAGGGGTGAGGAAAGAAAAGAGGAGAAAAGGCATCTACCATACAGCAATAATACGGGGTGGGGCAAAAGTAGGGTTACAGTTGTGAGTTCATTACTTTATTATCATTTATTAACTAGAGGCCTGATGCACAAAATTCAAGGGGCTCGGCCCTCACAACCCCAGGCTTCCTCTGGAAGGTTGTCTGGATGGTCATTCCGCTGTTTGGCCATCAGGTCTAATTAGCATATTACGCTTTTATTATTATAATCGTATCATTTTCCATATGAACAACTGTAAACCTACTTTTCCTGCCCTGTATTAAATGCCCTAAGTAAGCCTAATAAACAGTAAGTCTTCAAATATCTTAAAAATACCTTAAAACATAGTTAAAACAAAATCTCTCCAGCAACTAAGAGTGCTTTGTAACATAAAGATTATTAAAATAGTAATAATAACAATTATTACTCTTGTTATTTACCTCTATTATACTATTTTTATAATAAGGGAAATAAGTTATAGACACTATATCTCCAGATGTCTAAAACCTTAATCAATATATAGAGTCTGTAGAAAACATGACCTCATTATACTGTCCCTTATATTAAATTAAAAGGTAAAATTAAAATCTCAGTCAAGAGAGCAGCTTCCAAGGCCTCAAAAACACAACTATCTTTGGTTCTTATACTATCTTTGGTTCTCTTCCTTCATTCCAACCCTGAAAAATAAATAAATTCAGGACATTAAGATCAGATACATTGTATCTGGACTGAAATTTCATTATTTTCAAGTGTATTTAAAATGTCCAGCATGGCCCTGGCCGGTAGGGTTCAGTTTGTTGGGCATCATCCCGTGCTCCAAAAGGTTGCCATTTTTATTCCCAGTCAGATCACATGCCCCAGTTGGAGGCTCAGTGCCTGGGTTGGGGACTCGATCCCCTGTGGGGGCCATGCAGGAGGCAGTCAATCAATGTTTCTCTCTCTCTCTCCCCCTCTCCCTTCTTCTCTCTCTAAAATCAATAAAATCATATATTTTTAAAAAATGTCTAGCGTTACATATGAACTCTGAACTATTAACATAATTTTGAATGATCAATCAGATAATTTTAAAAGCTAAACCTTTAGAAAAAGTATTGCTACTTTACATTCTAAAGCACGGATTATTATAATACAGTTCTCAGCCTGTCAGTAGAGGACCAAATGCAGCAAAAAAACATACTACAATAAATGTATTTAAATTAGCTTAGAAAATTACATGGAGTTAGCACATTGCAAACAAATGTTCAAATCTACTGAATCATGAGGCTGTTATGTGAACATCCAGAACGACAATAAGTCATATACAGTATAATACAGGCATGTAATAATGATAAATATGTTAAACAACTTTCAATTTTGCTAGTTAACAAAAAATCCCTTTTAAGTTATTTTTGGCATGGTGCTGGAGGCTCTGTCCAATGACTGGAGGCGGGCGCTGCTTCTTTGCAAGGCCAGAGCACGCAGCGCTCAGAGACTTCAAGAAGGTGCAGTCAGAACGTCGGCTTGTTCATGTACTCTTCCAGGGTCTGCAAGAGAACAGCAACTTAGAACAGCTTCCCTCAAGCCACATCCTGTAGCAGACTGTGAAGTCTGTTCCGCATTCCTTTGCCATTACTGAAAGGCAGTGTTGAAAAGTTCGTGTGGACATAAAACTCTGCATTCTAATCAAGAAGGATGGTTCCAAGTCTGAGTATCATTCGTATACACACCCATAGGGCTCAAACTAACTAATGATCAACTGAGGAGAAACTATGCTGGATCACAAAAATGAATGTCCAGCAAGAGCAACGCTAAAGCAACAGCTGCAAGATATCACTGCTGACTTCAGAGAAGTGCGCCTGCTAAAATGATCATGAGGACTATGCCAGGCACATGTATGAGAGAAATCGAATTCTATTTGTGGAATATTTTTAGCGTTACAGATATTGTACAGAACATCTTCCTTACACTTGTTGCCAAGATATATCGAAAAAACAACCATAAGTCTTAAGATTTCCTGCCTTGCATCTTGAGGAAGCTTTCTTCCAAAGTATACAATTATGTTTCTTCATCTTCCTCAACAGTTACCAGGTTTGTGACATGCCACAAGGCCATGGTTTTTGTCCAGACTTTTTAAATGTTTGAGTGGCTTCACAATGACAGGCAGAGTTCAAAGCTACGGTGATGTTGCAAGTCCATACCATGCACGATGGATGGACTTTTCTCTTGCACTCTTTCCTAGAATACCTGTGTGTGCAACACACTGGGTTCTGGGTTAAATCAATAAGATAGATCAAGGGGGGAGACTTAGGTAACACCGCTGCCTTTGATAGCTCAATCTGTGATGCTCAATGCATTCTTAAGCCTGAACCCCAGGACACGTGGTTCACTTGCCCCTGCCAGGAAGACAATCAACCAGCATGGGACAAACAGGTGAAGGCCAAGGCCAAGCCAGATTGTTCAGAAGATACTCGGGTTACAAATCAGGTGTGTTCTAACTGGTCTTCACCAGCTCTATTTAGAGTGCCAGTGCTCCTCTGCTGAAAATACTGTGGTCAGTCATCCACACTTCCCTATTAGGTGCTTACACCTTGAAGATGAACATTGGCCAATAAGAGCTGACACCCCAAGACCTCTGCCCTCTACCACCTTTTACAGATGCTGCCCATGTCTTCACAGTTAGCAAGGGTGTCACATTGGCCAGGGGCCCATGCCTGTTTTGTGGCAACACTTAAAAAGGAATATAAAGTCACAAATACAAAATTGGGCATAAAGTTTTTGAAAATGAGGGGGGCGGGGGAATGACAGGAGATTGCGAATTTTTTTTTAATTTTATTTTCTTGTTTAAAGTACTACAAATAGTAGTACATATGTCTCTTTTTCCTTTTTTCCCTATTGACCTTCCCCTGGCCTTCCTTCCCCCCCAGCATATGCCCTTCCCCCCCTCCCCCCCAGTGTCTTTTGTCCATTGGCTATGCTTATATGCATGCATACAAGTCCTTCGGTTGATCTCTTACCTCCCCCTACCACAACACTCCCTAGCCTTCCCGCTGTAGTTTGACAGTCTGTTCAATGCTTCTTTGACTCTGTATTTATTTTTGTTCATCAGTTTATAATGTTCTTTATATTCCACAAATGAGTGAGATCATGTGGTATTTTTCTTTCACTAACTGGCTTATTTTTAAAAGATGACAACTATCGCAAAATCCAGAACAAGAGCATATGGTTACCAATCATTAAGTGCCTGACACCCTCTACAATATATTTATTGTCTGGCTACTTCTTCTTTGCAGTTAAGATACCCTGGAGTTGTCACCTCACTGACTCCACAATTCATTGGCCCCTACTGAACGGCACTGGTGCATTCAGTCTGCTGAAGACTGAGCCATGCTACTCAAATTACATGAGCCAATAATGTATGAGGTTGGTACAGTCTTGAGCTTGTAGGAACAGATTCTTTTCTAAACTTGCTTTCTTACTCTGTGGTCAAAACATCTGTTTGTCAACCCCATTAGTAATCTCAGGAATTGCAACCTCTGCAATTCAAGATCACTATCTTCTTTTTCCTTCTAATCACTTTGCACCTGTCATCTGCAATTCTTAGTTGTTACCTTCACAGCAAGATACTGCCTAAAGCCATCCTCAACCAATCAAACTGTTCATTTACTTCCACATTATCAACATCTTGCCCTAGTATACTCAGAATAAGCTTTCACCACTTGGAGATTTAAGACTGTATATATGGGGAGACAGTCTTTTATTAAGGGGTCTAGAGAAAGTCCCAGGGGCTATGTGCAGGTTTTCAGTTGGGTTAAAAATGAAACAACGTTATTATTTTAATCTTAAGGTTACTCCCTTAACCTTTAGTAACTACAAATATGTGTTTAGGTCCCAAGGACAGAAAATAAAGAAAGCAGTAATTTTTTTCTTTATGTGATTATATTACTTGCGTGCATTCATTTAAACTTCTCTGACTGAACTTACAAAGCAAACCAAATATACAAAGTCAATTTTTTAGCCAGCTCCCCAAATGTTCATTGACTTAGCCTGTATCAGAATGCCGATAATGCTGTTTCGATTTGGCAGGTGCTGTTGAATCAACGAGATTTATAGGGCAGTCATGGCATTGCCAGCTCACTATGGGGACACAGAGGCTAACTGGAGGACCCCCGAGACCTACTCATCAGGACCTTCCACTCAATCACAGGGGACATGAACTACCAATTAGTGTTTAAAATTGTGAAAGGGCTCTCTCTTGAAATACCTGCTTCCAGATTTAAATGGAACTAGAAGTACTAGATACACTGCAAGCTCTTTAAAATGTTTTCCTGGGTCGGGGGAAGGGGTGTTCAAAATAACACAGGTGTGTCTTGGCACCAATTCAAAAAATTTTAATTCCCTAAGTGCCAAAAGACCCTGTTTAAAGTCTGTTTCTCCTATATTTTAAAAAATATTTTTATTAATTTCAGAGAGAAGAAGGGAGAGGAGGAGAAAGAAACATCCATGATGAGAAAGATCTGCTGCCTCCTGCATGCCCCCTACTGGAAATCAAGCCCACAACCCAGGCATGTGCCCTGACAGGGTATCAAACCCTGACCTCCTGGTTCATGGGTCGATGCTCAACCACTGAGCTACAATGGCCAGGCAAGTTTGTTTCTCCTACAAGGAGACTTCACAGTAAGAGCCCTGGGATGGAATTATAAACAACCTCCTGGCATAGTGAAAGAAAGGCTGTTCTGTGGAATTTCCAAACCACTGATTTCTCAAGTATCTTGTAAAATTCCCTTCCCATAGCATTTGAAGAGAGTCAAGTAAACAGCAGAAAGTTTATGTGCATTTTTTGCACCTCTAGCAATAAATACATCGGCCTTTTAGCTGGCACAGACAAACTCAAAAAGACGTCTTTCTCAGTATCCAAGAACTGATGCCCTAGATAGGCAGGAACAAGTAATCAGCTCAAAGACGTGCAAACACAGTTGCTGGGAAATCATTCCGCACATTGTTTTATTAATTTAATCAGTTTATTCTTTTAAAACAGTAGGAAGAATGGCTTTAATGCCAATTTTTCAAAGGTACTTTGTAACACTCTGGAATCTCTTGACCTGCTGTTATGAAAATAGAAAGATGGCAAGACCCATAAATGCTGTGGGAAGAAGTACCCAGAGGCGGCAGAGCTGGGTTGGATTATCTCATGTAGGAGGTCAAAGGCCAGTGGAGTGATGCGCTATTCTTCACAGTGTACCTGGGAAAACTGAAGGGACCCATGGCGGGAAGGTCCTTTATGCCAATCTGGACTACAACTAAAAGCAAAGCCCCACTATACTTTATATGAGCACCACAGAGTGGGGAGCACAAACAAATGGATGCTTCAGGGCCCTTTTATACCTTGGCAAGCGAGCCTCGGTATTCCCAACTAATTTATGCAAATAGGAGCCCACACACAGCCTTCTGAGGAGGTGTAAGAAATTTTAATTAAAATGATAAATGCCCTCTTCAAGAATAAAGCTCTGATAGCCCTGGCAAATGAAATAAAGATGTGCTGCAAATTTCCTTTCTGGGGCAGCACATACTTTAACGAAAGTTTTTATACCCCTCATAAAATTATTCTTATAAAGAATACCACCAAGTATTTGATAGCTTTTTGATAGGGAGGTAACCTCACTGAAAAGCTCAAACGTGAAGAGTGAAGGTTCTGGAGCCCAAGTGCCTAGGTTCAAATCTCTAATCCACACTTAGTAGCTGTGTGATGTTCAGCAGGTCACTTAACCTCTCTGTGCCCCAGTTTACTCATCTTTCAAATGAGGCTCACAATACTACCTACCTCTTAGAGTTGCTGTGATAATTAAATAAATTAATACATGTAAGTTGCTTGGAAACTGTACTCAGTACAGAGTAAGAACTTAATAAGTGTTGACTAATATTTAATTACCACTACCACCACCACTACTACCACCATCACAATCATAACTACCATCACCGTCACCACTACTACCACCACCACAACCACTACTACCACCACTACCACCATCACTATCGTATCTACCGCCACCACCACTGCCACTACCACCACCAATATCACCACAACCACTACCACCACCATCAACATGACTGCCATCATCACCATCACTACCACCATCAATACCACCACCATTATAGTCATCATCAACTTTTCCCACTGCATGAGAAACTGAGTACTGACCTCCTGTAACATATCAGAATCTTCAATGGCTTTGACAGCAGATTTCTTGGACGTTTCCTGAATTTCTCCACCTATTATAAATTCATCCAGGATAAAATAAGCCTTTTCAAAGTTAAAGATAATATCCAGCTCACAGACCTGGTAGGACAAAAAAACAACAACAAATGTTTTGATAAACCTGCAGTGATATCAAGGGAAACATATACTAGTGTCTCGAGCTTTTCAAGTAACACCCATGTGGCATACCAAGGATAAAAATATCAGGTAGCATGTTAAGGACAGAAAAGTTGAACTAGGGAATTGCAGGCCTTTAATAAAAGTAGTAAAATCACATTCCATTAAAGCAGAGCGTGTCCCTAGGTAATGTTTAATGTCACAACAAAAGATTTGAGACTCGGTGGAGGAATGAGGCTGCCCAGCTCCTATTTCAACCTGCTCAGATGAAAGCTAAGCCCCACTACATTTCAGGCTCTGGGGCCGTGCTTCCTCTCTCCTGCTCTCTGCTCTGTGAGTCGGAGCTCCTAGTTTTAGGACCCTCAGAAGGTCACACTTCAGACCTCAATTGCGCTAATTTTTCTCAAAATTATGTCACAGGCCAGTGGCTCTCAACCTTCAGAATATGTTTAAACCACCCAGAAGCCGTGTTAAAACATCACTGCTGGAGTTTTTAGTGCAGTGTGCCTGGCTAAGCCCGAGAGTTTGAACCTCTAACGGGGTCCCAGGCGATGCTAATGATGCTGGACATGTGGGGAACCAATGACACTGCCATAGACCAGAACAGTCTGATAGATTTGGTCAAGTGAAGCAGTGGTAAGACTACTCCCCGTATTTCAAATAAAGCTCATTTCCAATTATTCAACCCAACAGCCATTCAGGGACTCTCCTTGCTGTTTCCTTCAACTCACTGACACCTAACTCTCCATTCCCACACCCTCCTGAAGGTCTGAGAACGGCAAGATTTCAGTCCTCCCTGACCCCTACCTCTCAGCAGACTGGAGCTTTGGAAACTCTTCACCAATCTCGTCCCTGAAAATTTTCTCTCTCCTGTTCCCTGACTGTGGCGGTCCCATTCAAGGCCTGTCCTCTTCCTCCATCTCTGATGATTCCTTTTCAAGCTCCTTGGATGGTTTGTCTCCCCTGTCCCCATCCATCTACATTTGTTTAAGAAGTATTTCACATGGGTACTACACTTATTGGGGGGATCACCTCATAAGGGATATAAATGCCTAATCACTATGTTGTACACCTGAAACTACTATCATAGTGTATGTTAACTGTAATTGGAAAATAAATTAATTTTTTTTTAAAAGAAGAAGTATTTATGGAGTGCTTGGGACATATCAGGCAAGAGGAAAAAGAAGGTTGTAAGAGGAAAAAGAAAGTTGCAAAATAATGTGCATAATGCAATTCCATAATGCAAATCCATTTTATTTTTAAAAGTTTATGTCTAGAAGGATAGGTAAAAAAATATGCAGTACTTTGCAATTTTAAACAATGTAGATAAAAAGAAAGCACAGCAGATCAGACACCATGCACGTGAAAGAAGGTAGGAGAAGTAAGCAGTTACCAGAAGTTGGAAGAAGCAGGAAGTTGGGAGTTACAGTAGCCTCAGAGTTCAAGGCAGGCATAGACCAGGAATCCAAGATAGGCAGCAACTTCATTAGGAGAAACCAGCAGCCAGAGCTCTGCAAAGTGAACCTGATACTAATGCAAGTTCTCTGAGAACTTCTCATACCCCACTCTCAGAGCAGCTGCCCCTCCCCGTGCCTGTGGGGCTCCCCAGCAGCCAGGGGGCAATTAATTTATTGCACCTCAGTTCAAGGGATAGGGGTAAGGTGAAGTGGTGTACAAAGCCAAATACACACAAAACACAGACACACTAGGCATGCACATACACGCACAACTTGGATATGCAGGTACTATCTCTAGGTCATAAGGGAAATGGATGCACAAGTTCTATTGGCACGATAGAGAACATTACCCATGAGCAGCTATTTCACATACAGCAACTCCAAAATTCGACTTAGTGGCTATTTCTTGAGTCTAACCCCAAGGGCTATGTATCACAGAGTAAGAAGAGAAAACATTTCAGGGGAACCTTAGCCTAAATGCAGGTTCTTCAGCTATTGCCTGATTACTCAAATACTTGCTTTTTTTTTTCTTTCAGATACTTCCAATTCCACCTTAAGCACCCTGCCCCAGTACACCAGATGCTCAAACAATTTCATTCCACCAAATTATGCAAAAACACAGGGCTTTTGTGTTAATCAGCACACAAGCCTCTTTTTAAAAATCATTTTCTTGTGCATCTATATCTGGCAGAAAGCTTATAAAAGGCAGAAACAGTGATAATTTAACTTTACATTTGATCTTCAAGCCTTATGCTTTATTATAATTTGGAGTAAGGGTCTTCTCTTAGAGCAGAATATGTGATGTAGCAAGAATATTTCTGGTATTTCAATAACTAAATCCTTTTGGATAGAGTCTAAGAAGGACCTTCCCTTACTGAATTCTCTTCTAAAGTAAATACAAAAAATATCAAGTTATATACAATAAATGTATAAAACTATAGCTTTAACCGGTTTGGCTCAGTGGATAGAGCGTAGGCCTACAGACTGAAGGGTACCAGGTTTGATTCTGGTCAAGGGCATGTACCTTGGCTGCGGGCACATTCCCAGTAGGGGGTGTACAGGAGACAGCTGATCGATGTTTCTCACTCATCGATGTTTCTAACTTCTAACCCTCTCCCTTCCTCTCTGTAAAAAATCAACTATATATATAAAATTATATATAAGATAACTCTAATGCAAGGTATAGCTAAATAGCAATGGACAATTTAGAAAGTATTGTTAACTGCACTGTTCCTTTGATCCTCACAATAGCCCTATGGGGTTAGCAAAGTAAATATTTCTATTAACCTCTTCCTACAAGAAAATCCCCTCCATGGAGATCCAAGTGCTCCAAGACAGCAATACCCACACCTTCTGAGGACATCAGTGAAAACTGGCCCAGAGTCTGAGATGGGGAAATAGGCAGGCTTGGAAATCCCGGAGCAGACCCTTATCTATGGTGAGACCCGGAGCTTCATAGCCTCTATAAACTGGGGTTAATGCTACTTACTGCAAATCGAAAGATTAACTAGTTAATCCTTGTAAATCTCCTTGGAATTGAAAAGTGCTAAAAAAAAAATACATGACTTAAATCAGTAGCCAGAGATTTTGATTTATCTGTCATCAGAAGGTAATATTTTTCCAGTGCTATATATAAGAGAAGCTCAGTACAAAGTTTTCTCTTAGATAACAGAAGGACAAAATTCAAGGAAACCTTCAGAATAACACAAGAGAGAAAGTAAACCAAAAAGCAATGTTCCTGAGACGATGTCAGTGAGAGTTAGTACGCTTTGCTCATCACTGTTAATTAATAAGGATTGAACACCTAATGGGCAGATAGCCTTGAACTGCTCTTAGCTGCTCTTAGCTTAATGAAAGATTCATTGAATTTTTTACTGAATTAAATTTTGGATCCTCCTAAAGGTCTGCCCAAACAGGTTGAAAGATTGATGCTAGAGAAATAGGAATTCATCCTGACTCTCCCCGTACTTTAAATGAGCCTCGTGCTAGTGAAGGGAAGTCTAAGTCTCTTGAGAAACCACGTGTTCTGAAGTACCCTCAATTTGGCCAGATAAGATCCAGATCCACATTCAGCCCCAGTTCACATTGTCATAGCTGGATTAATCCAGAAAAACACAACAGGTCAGACCAGAGTGCAGAAATGAGAGGGACAAGGCGAGTCCTGGGGAACTCCTGCAGGCCTTTGCAAAAGGCCGAGCCTGGAGGTTATTTGAAAAGGAAGTACCAAAATGTCAGAATTCATCCGAATGACAGAAAGCATAACATCAAATAATCTCAAATATAAAAATACGTTATTATGTTTTTGCAAATCTCTCTTTTAAAAATGAAAAAAAAAATCTTAGGGAACCAGGAGAAAGAGAAAGAAAAGTGATCTAGCTATCTCGTTTCCTCCATACTGACCAACAACCTGAAGTCCCTGAAGCAACACTTAGGTCTTTTCATAATTCACAAAGGAAAACAGGGGGGAATAACAGGGAGGGAAGGAGAGACAGCAGGAAAATTCTTTCAGAGACCTTTCAAGTACTCAGCCTATAAAAAGAATTGCAACAAATCTGATAAAAACCCACCCAATACTGTAAATGTTGCCCATGCCATTAAATGGAATACAGAAAACTTAGAAAGTAAGTGCTCCTAATAACACAAAATAAAATTCTTCAGTGAGCAAGAAATCATTTTCCAAATCCAATGACTACTCGGATTGTGAACTACTTTAATTGTTTCTGGAACGGTTGCTAAAATATGGTCCAGAGCTGGTTACAAGTGTTGAAAAAACAAAGTCAGTCCTAGGTCATGATCGTGAAAGACTTGCAGTTCAATGGCCAAGCAAAGCCCGTGCAAGTGAAGGATAAGACCGGGCTGGCCCATGTGGCTGGAGCACTGGGTGTGTCAGGGATGTAAAGAGAGAAAAGCTCGAGAGTGGGAGAGTGGCCTGGGACCAAGGTTTACAAAGCTTCAATAGCAGGCTAAGAAGTTTGAATTTTAGATGGAGAGTGACTGAGGAGGAATGTCACCCCGAATCTGTGCTTTGTAAGGAAGATGGTAACCAATAGGCCAGGTGAGAGCCAGAGATGAGGTTTCAAAGAGAAGCAAAAGTATGATCCCCAAAAAGTCTAGACTAGTAACAGGAATGAAGAAGAGGAATTTTAGCCTAGTTTTATTTTTTTTTTTAAATATTTTATTGGGTTTTTTACAGAGAGGAAGGGAGAGGTATAGAGAGTTAGAAACATCGATCAGCTGCCTCCTGCACACTCCCCACTGGGGATGTGCCCGCAACCAAGGTACATGCCCTTCACCAGAATCAAACCTGGGACCCTTTAGTCCACAGGCCTACGCTCTATCCACTGAGCCAAACTGGTTAGGGCTTAGCCTAGTTTTAATAGACAGAGGCAGATTGTAGTATAAAGGTTGGAGAAAGCTGAAAGGATCCTGAGACACAATAAATTCGATCACAATCCAGAACAGAAGATGAGTTTGGTTCTTGTTGCGTTGAAGACTAAGATGATTGAGAAGCCCAGGAAGAGATCTTCAGCAAAGCAAGAAACAGTCACATGGTAACAGGTTTCCAGGAGAGGAAATCAGGCAGACACACCAGAGAGGAGGAAGAGCAGCAGGGCATTTAGGGAGCAGGTGGAGGGAGGGATCTCAATGGAAGAAGCCAGAAGGGGCCATAAGCAGAATTCAGTGTCCTGGCAAAATAAAAAGGAGCAAATTTAAAGAAAGAATTGTGGTGAGCAAGGGATCGGTGCTGCAGGAGGTTAAGCAAGTGAAGATTTAAGAAGAGTCACTGGTGTTGGCCACTAGGGAGGGGTGAGTGGTAACTGATTTCCTTGGAGCCACAGAGGTGGAACCCAAGCTGTGAGCTGCTGTGGAGTGAATGAGTTCAGCGGGTTGGGCCACCTCATGTAAGACATTACTGGGGAGCAAGGAGATAAAACAGCAACGTGAAATGAAAGGGTATTATTGTTGTTGTTGTTTTCATTTTCATGCATAAATAATATTAAAGAACATGTGTGATTTAGTAGAAGAAGCCAGAGAGGAACTAAAAGAGCAAACGAGAAGAGAGATGACAGTCCATGACAAAGAAGGAATCCTTCACAATTACACTCTTGTGCATTAAACAAGGTCTCATGTGTTGTGGTCTGAAGACAGGGACACCACCTGCCTTGAAATCTGCCATTTAATAATTAAGGAAGTGGGGGAAGCCTTTTGCTCTGATCCTTGATACAAATGTAATTCATATTTTACACTTGAGAGAGAGAAGGAATGTGATGGCAGACTGAAGTAAGAGCTGAGATGGAGACCTACTGATTCTAATAGACCAGAACAACTTACATTTCCAAAGTACTTGTCCAGCAACTCCACATAACGATGCACAATCTCTAGTGTCAAGAGCTCATTGTCCTGACTTTCTACTGCACAGCAAAAGTATAAGCTAGCATACCTTGAAAGGAAAAAAAAAAAGTAAAATATGATGACCCATTAAACAACCTGAAGGTGGTTTTCCCCAATGAAGATGCAGTTACCTTCTGCTTCCCATCCAAGAATGAAATGATTATTCATCACATTCCATATCTCAAAATCATAGTCCTGTGTGTTTCTCCTATGGGTTTCTCCTGTGTGTATCTTCTACTCAAAATACTCTTCCCTACCCCATTTGTGTGGCTAACTCTTCCTTGTCCTGTTGCTCTGAGCTTGGGTGTCATTTCTGCCAAGATTGTCATTCCTGTCATCTCTGACTGGATTGGAAGCCCCTGCTATGCATCCCTGTGCCTCCCCTTTCAGAGCATCAGGTCTCTTCATTGTCCATTTCATAGCCTGTCTCTCCCACCAGATCAGTGGTTCCCAAAGGCAGGGGCTGCCTTGGTCACTGTTGTAACCCAGTGCTTGTAATATCAGTCGAGAGAACCACTGAAGCCTATTCTTTATATAAGGATTTAAAATACAACCGAACCAAAAATTTTAGAAAACCAGCAGGTGGAGAATACAGACAAGCTTCTTGTCAGCAAATACTAAAAATGTTGACCACGGATCCCACTTTCTGGTAATTTAATCCATTAAATGCAGTCTGCAGCGGTTACTCTACCCTTCCCCTTCAGGTCTTATAAACACTCTTAGCAAGAGCCTTTCTAACATGTGTTCCTTCTGGAAGTTGCATGAAGATGCTGGGTGCAGGGTCGGGTTGGCTGTGTTCTGATCCTGGCTTGGGTATCAGTTATCTAGGTCTAAATGGGCAAAATTACTCTATCTCTTGGGGTCTCAGTTTCCTCATCTATAAATTGAGGTTTCTTCTGAGTATGGTCTTCCTACACAAGCAGGTGCAATAAAGAGAGAATACATAGGATTTAAAGCCAGAAAGATCTGAACTTGAATTATGGCTCTGCCAATTACTACTCAATTACTGTGAGTAGGGATTAATTACATAAGCTCTCGGTGGCTTTAGTTTCTTCATCTGCAAATATGAACAAAAATAACAATAAAGAGAGTTTTCCATCTCTGCAGCACACTAATCTGCATTTCCCCATAATACTTATTACTAACTGAAAAATTTTTGATTACTTAAAAAATGAGTAAGTGCCATGAGAGCAGGAATGTCCTGTGTCCCATTTACTACTGTATCCGGAACCACTAGGACAGTGCTGGGAATACAGTAGGTGCTCATAAGGTATGTCTTGAATGCCAGCATGCATTATCAACCTGAGATTAAGTACCTAGACTCTCTCCTGGCACATCAAAGGCCTTTCAATAAATGAGCATTCTTTCCTAGTTAGTCTGTGAGTACAGTTATTTGGGCTCCAGTCTTTAAAGATTTCAGTAAATGATGAAATTGGTGTTGCAACCTAAAATGCTCAGGTTTAAACAAACCAAAGCAGTAACAAGAAATAAATTCAGTTCTCATAAAGTTACTCACACCTTTTATAAACAAGTTTTAGTTCCTTCCAGTCGATAAAACTGCTCATCCTCTGACCACGAGAGAGCACAATCTGAACAATCTCCCGGGTGATCTTCTTCCTTTCCTTGTCAGAGAGAGTTGTGTACCATTTCTGCAGCCGTAATTTCCCTTGTCGACTGAAAAGCAATATGAAATGTATCTATAACAAAGAAGGGACAGAGAAAAAACAGAACTTGGTCAACCAAATCATTCTATGTAGACACAAATGCTCAGTGGCCGGGTGTACAAAGGATTATAATTCTGAACCAATGAAAAAAGGCTTCCTAGCCTGAAAACAATCCCCTCTCTGAAATTACCTTTAGCCCATCAGAGAAACAAAGAAATGTAGATACCACAAAGTTTATTTATATTATAGGGGAAAGATAAGTTCTTTTTAAAATTCCTCTTATGAGTCACAAATGCAGGATAGGGAGAAATATATATCAAGGAAGTACATAATTCTTTTAAGAACACATTAAATTTGTCCTTCACAAGCAAAAAGGAAATGTTAAGAACAGTGGAAGAATTTACTTTAAAAGTTATATCCTAGTTCCATATCACTACTATAGACACACAATGATAGAGAAATAAAGAAGTAAGGGAAAGAAATGAGGATGAAGCAAGGTGTGAAAGTGAGAAGGAGACCATATTTTGTCATTAAAATATTTTTATGGTTTTTTAATTGATTTTTTTAATCTTTAGTTTCTTTATTGGTTAAGGTATTACAAATGTAATTGATTTTTTAGACAGAGAGGAAGGGAGAGGGATAGAGAGATAGAAACGTTAATGACAGAGAAACATAATTGATTGGCTGCCTCCTGCATGCCCCCCACAGGGGATTAAGCCCGCAACCAGGCATCTGCCCTGATCAGGAATTGAACTGGTGGCCTCTTGATTCCTGCGTTGATGCTCAACCACTGAGCTACACCAACTGGGCCATATACTGTCATTTTAAATAAAAGTTGTACATACTTAAGGTGTGCAACATGATTAATACATGTGCGTAGTGAAGTGATTACTACAGTGAAGCTAATTAACATATCAACTCACATAGTTACCATTTTTGTGTGTGTAATGAAAGCACTGAAATATACTCTCTTAGACACTCCAGTATTCAATACAGTGTCCCCAAAAATGTATACACACTTTGAACAATTATTAATTCCAATGGGTTAAATCTGAAAAGAAAGAAATATGAACTGAGTTATCAGATTTTAATAGTGTATACATTTTTGGGGGGACACCCTGTATACTGAGAACTAAAATAATTAATTTTTTAAACTTTTTACAAATACAATATTTAACCCCTTTTATTGAAAAGGTTTGGCTCTGAACATCATGGCATAAGTCATACAAACTCAATAGGTGGTAATGTCTGAGGGCCAAAAGAAACCAGGCTTTCCTCAGAGCTTCCCCTACCCCAACCTGTAGAATTTGAGGTCTTCTTAATAAACTATCTCTGCCTTAGAAAGGAAACATATGTTTTAACAAGGTCTTGAAGACCAAGACATGGCAAATGAAAAGAAAGCAAGTTACAGAGCTCTATATGCCTACTAGCTTTAAGAAAAATTACCCTCAGTCTGGAATTTAAATATTTACTTAGAACACAGCATTTTCTTAAATACCAATTTCACTATCAGAGCAGGTATAGGTAACCCAATAATGCAACACAATTACTATTTTCTAAGAATCATATTAAGAAAAGTGTTTTTGTTTCTAAGGATATCTATATATATAAAAGCGTAAGCGACCATTACGACCGGACAAAAGTATGACCAGCTAGTCGCTATGATGTTCACTGACCATCAGGGGGCAGACGCTCAATGCAGGAGCTGCCCCCTGGTGGTCAGTGCGCTCCCACAGCCAACCTGCCATGGCCAGTCAACCTCCTATGATCCCTCCCCCAGGCAGGCCAGCCTGATCAGGACTGAGCTAGATGATCCCCATCGACCCCAATCTCCAGCCAGGCCGAGGGACCCCACCCATGCACAAATTTGTGCACTGGGCCTCTAGTATAATCATAAAAGTGGCATTCTAAAAGTACAAAGCAGAATGGTGATAGAATAAAACCTCAGAATCTTAAAAACAAGCCCCTTTTTGGATAATCACCAATGGATAAGAGTATTCCGTCTGATGTTTGGTGAATAAGCAGATTTTTGTTAGAGAAATGAAATCCACACATTTTCTTAATGTTCACTTTGCATTTCCTGACAGAAAGTTTTCTTCTTCCCATTTAATCTAATCTCTTCAAAATCAGTTTAATCTAAATCAGTTAAAATTAAATGGATTTTCCCTGATTTTATCCAGAAAGTGTATAAAGAGACATATCACTATCCTTCAAATAACAGCTAACTTGGCAAATTTGAAGACAGCCTTTAAGTATAGCCTGAATCTTTTCCTTCCAGAGAAATAACCCTGGTTTCATGTCTTCTCCTTCTTGGTTCTATTTTCAGATGTCAAAGTCATCACGGTTGCAATTCTTCCATATTTCTCCATAGGCTTTATGTTCATTTTAATTTGGGGCACTCAGACCAATGCCAAAGTCACAGCGAGAGGCTATAACTATTGCTGAGTTGAATTGTAGAACACTTCCTCTATTTGCAATCTTCACTCAAGAACAGATGCCTATCTTTTTAAACATGGATCAACAATGGAGAACAATAAACAAAGAGCATGTTTTTTTTCATTCTAACAACAAATTCAAAGGGAAAGGATAATCAGGGACATAATACATGTATCCGTGAGCCCATACAAAATATAAAATGCATTCCATATTCAAAAGAAGGAACAAATAGGTTCAAGTTTATCCAGCAATTGCACTGCATAAGACAGTGTTGAAAGACTTGGATCTCTCAGGTCCTGCTCTGGTGCATGGTGTCTGTTACATCTCCCCCAGATTTAACAGCTCGAGAGACTCGGCAGAATGAATCCCAGTGATTCACAAGAGTCATCACCTCCAGCAATTGATTTCATCCAATTTATCAATTTAGTCCTTCAAGGCAGATGTTTCAAGAGGTTAATCAAATGCCATTTTTGATTAGCATTAGCTTGAGAGCAGGAAAAAAGGCAACTGGGTGGTTTTCTTCAATAATTACAAAGAGCCAGGTTAAATTTGAGTTGACGTCATCAACAAACTTCATCTGACTTCAGAAAACAACCACCGGACATTTCCTTTCAATAATGTTGCTGAGAAGAAAGGGGTAATGAAGAGACTGGTAATACTTGCAAACACCAACTCCAGAAATAACCAGAAAATCCAATGAAGTTGATTGAGCCAGCTTGACTTCCTACATTTGGCCAAAATGCTCTGGCCTCAACTGGGTGCCCTGCTGCACCAATTTCTCCCATCCCTGTCCCAGAGGGAACCACATATGTCAGCAGCCCTTTTGAGGGGTCTGGTTCTGCCCCACGTGATCCCTCAAATCCAAACATGTAAAGTTAATCCAAGCACTCCTTGTCCTCAGAGTATCCCCTACAACAATGCTTGACCTTACTGGGCACAGCCCAAAATTCTCACCTTGATCCAGAGCAGAAACTGGCTGTTTTCTTCATCATATATTTCTGAAGCATGTCTAGGTGCCATTAAGCCTTTGAAGGAAGCACAAAGCAGACCAGTACCAATGTATTTGGGCTGCTGCTCTGAGCCAGTATTAGCATCTTCCTTCTATTTTTTATATTTATTTTTTCTCTCAATTTTATTTTATATTGGTTTCAGGTGTACACCTTGTGGTTAGACAATCATAAATTTTACATAGTGTTCCCTGGATAGTTCCAGTACCCCACCTGGCACCAAACATAGTTATTACAATATTATTGACTATATTCTCTATGCTATACTTTATAACCCTGTGACTACTCTGTAATTATCAATTAGTACTTCTTAATCCCTTCTCCTCTTTCACCCACCCTCCAACCCCCTTCCCTCTGGCAACCACCAGTTTGCTCTCTGTATCTATGAGTCTGTTGCCATTTTGTTTGTTCATGTATTTTGTTCTTTGGATTCCACATATAAATGATATCATGGTATTCGTCTTTCTCTGACTCACTTATTTGACTGAGCATAATACCCTCTAGGTCTATTCATGCTGTCACAAATGGTAAGATTTCATTCTTTTTTATGGACGAGTAACATTCCATTGTGTAAATGTACCACAGCATTTTTATCCACTGGTCTGTTGATGGACACTTAGGTTGCTTCCGTGTTTTGGTTATTATAAAAAACACTGCAATGAACATAGGAAGGCCTATATCTTTTGAAATTAGTATTTTGGATTTCTTTGGATAAACCCCCAAACGTGAAATCACTGGGTCATAAGGCAGATCCATTTTTAATTTTGTGAGTAAACTCCATACTATTTTTCATAGTGGCTGCACCAATCTGCATTCCCACCAACTAGCATCTTCCTTCCAGTTGAAGATAAACAACGAACGCCTCCAATAGCAGCTTTGGTTTTTAATGTTTGAAAATCTCCCTGCTCCTGACCTGAATCCATATAGTGGACCCACAACCAGCTTCCAAGAAGAGGGGTATCCAGGACTCTTTCCTGTCCCAACACTGTCACACCATGAACACCCCCTTTTCTAGCTTATATTTCAGGATCCGAGCTGCAAATATAAATACACAGACTATGTCCCTTCCCTCCAATCCCATCAATCTGACAGGCCCTTCCTCTAGTGGTCGGACCCCATGATACATCACTTAAAGGACCCTATTGCTAGGGTCCTTACCAACTTTGCCCCTTTTCCAACTTCTGCCACCACTGCAAATTCCCAGCCCAGACAAGCCCCTCCACTCTTATCTTTGCTTCTCTATTGAGACAGCAGGCAATTTGCAGATCGGTACAACCATAAATCTATGCTGGCCCAGCTCAGCTGAATCACCAGTGTTACTTAGAAACTTTCCAGATATCTTTTCATGTAAAGGGTTACTAAGCAAAACCCCCTTTTATTTCCTACACAGGTTATTCCAGGTCACCACCCAAACCCCTCATATTCCCCATTTCCATCCTCACTCCCTAACTCTCAAAAAAAGCCAAGAGGACAAACACCATTCTGTGGGATTTCCCAGCTCCTCCCACACCTGGACACCCATATGCACAAACTTGGTCACGCCCACCCTCAGCTGATTGATTTTCTTCCTTTGTCAGGGAGCACATCATCTCCTGCCCTGGCTTTCAACTCTCACCTACCTCTTCGGGAACACAGATTCCCAGTCTGACACTGCGGGTCTCGGCCCCTCTCTTTTGAGAATCCTCACACGTAGATGTTGAATAACTAACTCCCTCTCATCTTGAAATCAATGGCCTTCTCTAGAATTGCAACCTTCCCCAAAGCGACTCAGCAGTCTCAAGTGTCCAAATGTGCCCCTGCCTATACACCCAGTACGTCTACTTTTAAAATATTTCTTAAGGATGTGCCTTAATATAAAGGTACATATTTGAGAACTAGAGGCCCAGTGCACAAAAATTGTGCACTCGGGGGGGAGAGGGGGTCCCTCAGCCAGGCCTGTGCCCTCTTGCAGTCTGGGACCCCTCGGGAGATAATAACCTGCTGGCTTAGGCCTGCTCCTGGGTGGCAGAGGGCAGGCCTAATCCCTAGGTGCAGCCCCTGGTCGGGCTCAGAGCAGGACCGATTGGGGAGTTGGGGCGCTGCCCCCTGTCATGCACAGAGCAGGGCGGATTGGGAGGTTGCGATGCCACCCTCAGTCACGCTCAGGATAGGGCCAATTGGGGGGTTGGGGCACTGTCCCCGTCACACTCAAGGCAGGGTCGATAGGGAGGTTGCGGCGCCACCCTGTCACGCACAGAACAGGACCGATCAGGGGGTTGGGGCGCTGCCCCCTATCACGCACAGAGCAGGGCCCATCAGGGGGGTTGGGGCCCCGTACCCTGTCACACACAGAGCAGGGCCGATCAGGGGGTTGAGGAGCTCCCCCCTGTCATGCACAGAGCAGGGCCCATCAGGGGGTTGGGGCGCTCCCCCCTGTCACGCACAGAGCAGGGCTGATCAAGGGGTTGAGGAGCTCCCCCCGTCACTCACAGAGCAGGGCCAATAGGGGAGTTGGGGCACCGCCCCCTGTCACACACAGAGCAGGGCTGATCACGGGGTTGGGGCGCCGCCCTCTATCACCCACAGAGCAGGGCCGATCAGGGGGTTGGGGCGCCGCCACTGTCACACTCAGGGCAGGGCCGATGGGGAGGTTATGGCTCTACCCCGTCACACACAGAGCAGGGCCTGTGGGGTGGGGGGGTTGAGGCGCCGCACCCTGACACACACAGAGCTGCAAGGCGATCAGGGGGTTGGGGAGCTCCCCCCTATCAGGCACAGAGCAGGGCTGATCACGGGATTGGGGCACCTTCTCCTGTCAGGAACAGAGCAGGGCCGATAGAGAGGTTGTGGCCCTGCCCCCTGTCACACACAGAGCCGCAGGGCAATCAGGGGGTTTGGGCGTTGCCCCCTGTCACGCTGATCCCGGTGCTGGGAGGCATATTACCCTTTTACTATATAGAATAGAGGCCTGGTGCATGGGTGGGGGCTGGCTGGTTTGTCCAGAAGGGTGTCCTGGATCTGGGTGGGGGTCCCCACTGGGGTGCCTGGCCAGCCTGGGTGAGGGGATGATGGCTGTTTGCAGCTGGTCACACACCCTTCAGGGTGGGGGTCCCCACTGGGGTGCCTGGCCAGCCTGGATGAGGGGATGATGGCTGTTTGCAGCTGGTCACACACCCTTCAGGGTGGGGGTCCCCACTGGGGTGCCTGGCCAGTCTGGGTGAGGGGCTGAGGGCTGTTTTCAGGCTGGGACTGAAGCTCCCAACTGCTCCTTTTTTTCTTTCTTTTTTTTTTATTCTGGGCCAGCTTTAGCCTGGCTCCAGCTCTGAGGCTCAGCTGCTGAAAGCAGGTATCTGGTTTGTTTAGGTTCTATAATCGAAATTCTGTATCAACTCCAGCTCTGAGATCCCAGCTTGCTGAAAGCTGGTTTCTGGGGGTTTGTTTAGCTTCTATATTTGTTACAATGTTTCAAACTGCAGGCTCAGAGGCTGGCAAGGCAGGCGGGGAACATTGCAGTCCTCCGTCACTGAAGCAAGCAAGCCTCATGTTCAGTTTAAGCTGCCTGGCTGACGGCCGCCATCTTGGCTGGCAGTTAATTTGCATATCACCCTGATTAGCCAATGGGAAGGGTAGCGGTCGTACGCTAATTACCATGTTTCTCTTTTATTAGATAGGATTAGATGTTTACTACAGGTCTTTATAGTAACACACACTAAATATATAAAACTGGAAACTGCCCAAATTGCCAATAGCAAAACAAATTTAAATGGTATTTGTTAAAGGATTTTAATAAGTGATAATGCCTATGATATAAGGTTAACTTAAAAAAAAACCCAGGATCTAAAATAGTACACAGGCCTGGCCAGTGTGGCTCAGTGGTTGAGCGTCAACCTATGAACCAGGAGGTCACAGTTTGATTCCCTTTCAGGGTGCATGCCCAAGTTGCAGGCTCCATCCCCAAAGGAGGTTGGGGGCGTGCAGGAGGTAGCCAAGCAATGATTCTCTTTCATCATTGGATGTTTCTATCTCTCCCTCTCCCTTCCTCTCTGAAATCAATAAAAATACATATATTAAAATAAATAAATAAAATAGTACACAGAATATTATAGCAACATTGTAAAACTATACTTGCATAGAAATTATATAAAGGAAGTACACTGAATTGTTCATTATGTTTATCTTGGAATAGTTGAATTATAAATGTCATTTTCTTCTTTGTACTTGCCTGGATTTTCCAAAATTCATATGTGTGATTCTTTAATAAGGAAAAATGCTTAATGAAAATAATAGCAAGTTCAGTAAAAATCAGTCAACATTCTATCTGAAGGCCAAGTACTATGTAAATGTCCAAGTGCTTTGAACAAATAAATTTATACCTCAAGGAAACTGCTCTCTACTCAGGAGATCCTGTGGTTCTGTAACCAGACAGACTGGTTCACAGCCTATCTCCTGGCCACAGCACGATGGAGGTAGGCGGAAGCGTAGAGAGCAGGTAAGGAATGATAAAAACTATCATCGTTGCTGTGTTCGGTCGGGGGAGCCCTAGTAATCATTTTTCTCTAATTTCCAAACAATCTCTAATTTCAGAACAATCACATATATTAAGGGTATGTGTTTCAAGAAACTTTTGTTTCAGTTGCATGTACTTCTACTGGGTAGTGGTGTAAAATGCATTTTTGTTTTTGTGGTTTGTTGTGGCTAAAAGGACGAGGAGAAGAAGGAGGAGGAGGAGGCAGAAGAGGAACAAGAGGAGGAGGGGGAGGGAGAAGAGGAGAAAGTCATTTGCTTAAGCCTTCAGGAATCTATTCTATTACAGACTGTACCAGCATTCCCATGATGGAAATCTGAGCTGCCAGACTACAAGTGTCCCTGAAGTCATTTATATATGTTCTTAGCATGAAGGTTCATTGACAACCTGCCAGTCCTCAAGTTTAGTAACTCTCTGAAACAAGCTTGTTACCTGCCAGAAATTAAAATGTCAGCTATTTCAAATTTCTTACATGCCATCCAGCCAAAATGGTGCATATGAACCCCTGTTTCAGATTAAGCCTAAGGCATGCCAGGCATCCATCATGAGGCCAACCCACATCTAGGTCTGGGGGTAGAGGGTAGTGGAGCAACTTGGTGGTTAAGTGGAAAGACTGTGCTAACAGGCAGTTTGAGAGCTTGCATTTGAATCCTGGCTCTGTTGTTTAAAATGAGCTAAATAGACCTGGAAAATTACCTGATCTTTCTGGACCTCAGTGTCCTCACCTGTAAAATGGGGATGACAATAGTAATGATGTCAGTAATGCTGAAGGATGTAATGTGCGTGTCAACTTCTGAGTGCATATCCAGCACAGAGTGAGCTCAAAATAAATGCTTGCTATCGCTAATATATCATCCAGAAGACTGTCCCACCATTTATACTCCCATTTATCTTCATTGGGATAAGAAAAAAAACATGTTGCTTCCTCCTTGTGAATCACTCCACTCCTCCTCCATCACCTTTCACCAAATAGTTCCATGTTCTGATAGGAAGTGTCCCTGACAGCCATTTCATAGGTACCCAGAAAAGCATTCTGCTGATTTCTTTGGGTAATAAACCATTCAATTTCTAGCTGATTTGCTACCTTGTCTCCTTAATCACCTGGCCTCATCAATCACATTTCCAATGCTTAAAGAATGAGTTTACAGACAACCCAAACTTGCAGGGAAGTCTTTGAAGTTCCTTTCTTTCTTTTGACTGCTAACCAATGGTCTTCTAATCAAGGATTTATTCATTCTAAGTTCCCTGTAAGGTGTTTACTTTAAGGTTCCCCATTTTTCATTCATGGGCATGCACAGTTCTAATTTATCTATAATTGGGTGGCAGCAGTTACTGTTTTCATTTTCACTGTTCACCTCCCCTCTGAACTCTGCTTGAACTGCATCACTACTCCGTGGGGGACCTTTCTCTCTCTTCCCCCACCGGGTTCTATTCATGAGCAGGTGGCCCAGTGGGAATTACAGGGCGGGTGTGGCACTGAACCTGCTGTCTGCTTCCCTCTCTGAGTTTTGTATCTGTGAAATGAGACAGCAAGGTCACATATCAAATACTTTTCATGGGCAAGGCAGAGGTAGGTAACATTTTAATTAACGGTAAAGGTTCAGTGTAATACAATAGGGTTGGAAGAGAGAGTCAAACTGTAAATCACAAGTTCCAACTAAAGAAATAACCATAATTCAGCCATAATACGGTGTTGCCAAGAGAAAAATATCAGCCAGTATGTCCAGGTCTTCCAATTTTTTATTCCCAAAAGAAGCCTGAAATCTGAATGGTTATGTAAAACACTGGAATTCTTTAAATGCTGGGAATCAATAATCCTATATAATAAAAGCATAATATGCTAAGTGTCCGACCGATCAGTCGACCATTTGGTTGACTACTCGACCAGTTGCTATGATGCACACTGACCACCAGGGGGAAGATGCTCTGACCGGTAGGTTAGCTTGCTGCTGAGGTCCAGCGATTGGGACTGGGCGAGAGGACCAGACACACCCTGAAGCCCTCCTGTGGTCCCTTTCCGGCTGGCAGGCCCTCATAGACCCCAACTGGGACTGGGTGAGATGGCCCGATCAGCTCTAATTGCCTGCCAGGCTGAGGGACTCCATCTGTGCACAAATTCATGCACCGGGCCTCTAGTAACAGTAATAATAACACAACAATGTTCAAGCAAACAAAGCCAATTGTAAGTTGGTGGTGGTCTGCGCTCTGCTTTTGGGCTCAGGTCTCATTGGAAACTCCTGAGTTAGATGACAGCCAAAGTCCCTATTTCACAAACGTCATTCTACAGCTTTACTGCACTCCATGGCTTTCCCCTTGCTGTGGTTTCTGCTTGAGGAAGTGGCCCTCTGGCCCAAGAATATTGCTCCCACCTCTCAGCCTAATGTTGAGATCAGAATCTCCTAGTAATCCTTATTCATCAAACTTTATAGGTTTCTTTTTTCCTCAAGATTTCCTGCTCAGGTTCCTGTTTCCACAATAAAGGGAGAGAACATTTATAGGGATAATTAAAATCTAGACAATCCCAGACTCTCCTGTCTGGCTTGTTATTATCAACCTTTTTCCTGAAATAAAATGTTGAAAAGCAGACACATTGGCCAACATATTTCAATTCTTTTGCCAATCCTTGCACACCATCTGGTGGCAGAACTATCTGCTCATAACAAGTGAAATGCTCAGTGAGGAAGGAAAATCAGGTGAATTGGATGAGGAGGAAAGAGCTGGGAAGACTAGAAAAAGAGGGACAGTAAAGTGAAAAAGAGGAAAGAGGTGGAAATGGAAGTTATGAACAATTCACAAATCAATTTGAGAATTAGCTAGTGGCCATTTATGAAAAACATTAAAGAGCCTCCTATAAAGAAAATTCCGCATAACATCGTCTGTTATCCTTCCACCTATATGCACCACAGGGTTATTGAAGGAAGGGTGGATAGATGGGTAGTAATACTGATAAAACGGGATCAGCAGCTTGTGGGGGGTGAACTTCATCACCTAAAATTTATGTGTTGAAGTCCTAACCAACCCCTGCCCCCCAGTATCTTAGACTATGACCTTCGTCATTACAGGTTAGTATGAAGTCAAACTAGAGTAGGCTAGGCCCCTAATCCAATAGGGCAGGTATCATTAAAAAAGGGGAATTTGAACACAGATATGCTCACATCGACAACACCCTGTGAAGATGAGGGCACAGCTGAGGAATGCCCAAGGTGGCCAGCAAAACCCCAGAGCTGGGAGAAAAGCACGGGGCAGATTCTCAGAGGCCCGGGAAGGACGCAGCTCTGCTGAAACCTGGATGTTGGACTTCCAGCCTCCAGAACTGTGAAAGGATAAACTTCTGTTGGTTAAGTCACTCAGTTCCTGGCATTTTATTACAGCAGCCCTAATGCACAACTGGTCTCTGGCACTGAATTTTATGTCTTTTTTTTTTTTCATTGCAAACATCGTCATCATTGTTTTCTATGTTTACAATTCAAAACCATAAAACCAAGTCCTCCACATTCCAGAGATAAAGTCAGCAGATTCCATTCAAGTTAGCAAATATTTATTCAGCGTCTAGCACAGTGAGTTATTTAAAATGAAATAATCCACCCAGCCAGTGTTGCTCAGTGGTCGAGCATCGATCTATGAACCAGGAGGTCACAATTCGATTCCCAGTCAAGGAATGAGCCTGGGTTGCTGGCTCGATTCCCAGTGGCGGTTGTGCAAGACGCATCTGATCAATGATTATCTCTCGTCATTGATGTTTCTATCTCTCTCTCCCTCTCCCTTACTCTCTGAAATCAATGAAGATATATTGAAAAATGAAAAATGAAGTGAAATGAAATAATCCCTCATACCTGGACTCATAAAATGCTAACATTAGAAAGGACAACAGAGCTGATTGGGTGCAAACTGCCTCTTAAGATAAGGACATGCAGACTCAGAGAGCTGGTGGCTGGACCCATGGTCGTGTAGCGAGCAAGAAGCAGACTTAACATGATCTCCTGGCTCCCAGCCCAAGGCTCTTTGTACTTGGCACCTTAAGCCACTTTTTGTTTTCTGGCAAAGCTAAAACTACCACTTTTATTCATTTTTTCCCATGTATGCAAATAATTATAGCCAGGCAAGTCTTATGCTAACACCAGAGACCTACTTATATAATGGTTGACAGGTGTTGAGAGTGTTCCACTTTACAGGCACCCCATTTAATCTTCATTAAAATGGGTAAGAGGTAGGTAATACTATTACCCCCATTTGATTGATAAGAAAACTGGAGCCAAAGACAGTTAAGTACTTTGCTCCGGGTCAATCAGCTAGAAGGTTCCAGATACGGGCTTTGGTTCTAGAGCCTGCTCTTTAACTGACTATGCTACGTTCCCTCTTTAAGGAGGAGCAAAGACAGACTTGGGCACCAACTAGACTGGCTTCACCCACCTTTAAAGTCAATATGATACTGAACCATCTTTACAGCTAGAAGGTATTATTTTTTATTTAGCCAATTAACTGCCATAAGCTTCTATAGATGCAAGTGGAGAACCTTTTTAAATTACATTCAAAATATCGTGGCAGTTAACTGGTTAAATTGGAGTCACATTGGTTATTAAGATCATATAAATTTCAAGTACATACTTCCGTGATACATCATCTGTGTATTGCATTGTGGGTCCACCGTCTGAAATCAAATCTTCTGTCACCATATATTTGAAGTTCTTTACTACCTCTCTGCCCCTCTTCCCTCTAGTAATCACCATACTGCTGTCTGTGCCTGAGTTTTTGTTTGTTTTTCTTGTCTTTTCATTTGTTGCTTTCAATCTTATATCCCATATATGAGTGAAATCATATGGTTCTTGACTTTTTCCATCTGACTTATTAGCATGAGCTTTATTCAGTGGATCCATCCGTGTTGTTGCAAATGGCAGTATTTCATCTTTTCTTATGGCTGAGTAGTATTCCATTGTGTGTGTGTGTGTGTGTGTGTGTGTGCACATGCCACATCTTCTTTATCCAATCATCTAGCAAAGGACGCGTTGGTTGTCTCCAAGTTTTGCCCACTGTGAATAATGCTGCAATGAGCATAGAGGTGCATGTATCTTTGTGAATACATGTTTTCAAATTATTCGGATAGATATCCAGAAGAAGGGTTGCTGGATCATATGGTGACTCTATTCTTAATTTTTTGAGAAGCCATCATACTGTTTTCCATAGTGGCTAGAGAGTATTTCTGGAAGATCTCCCCACCCTATCCAATACTAGGAGTTTCTGTGCCAATTTTTTAAATGAGAAAAAAGGAACAAAAAGCCTGTGCTTACAGAGATTAAGATAGAAGAAATATTCAACTAAAGGTAATAATGACATTAGCACTAAATCAGTCTGGGTCACTACTATCAACACTAATAAAAGAGAAAAATGGTAATTGGCGTACGACGATACCCTTTTCATTGGCTAATCAGGGCTATATGCAAATTAACTGCCAACTAAGATTGGCAGTTACCTGCCAACAAGATGGCGGTTAATTTGCATATGCAGGCACAATGCAGGGAGGCGAAAGGGAAAGCAGGAAGAAGCCCCCTGCCACTGACAGTGATCGGAAACCCTGGGGCCGCCTTTGCCCTGCCCCCCAGCCATGATCGGAGAATCAGGTGCCTTTTCCGCCCTGGTCAGTGATAGCAGGAAGTAGGGGTGGAGCCAGCGATGGGAGCTGGGCACGGTTGAAGCTGGCAGTCCCGGGAGCTAGGGGTCCCTTGCCTGGGCCTAAAGCGAAGCCCACGATCACGGGGCCGCTGCAGCTGCGGGTCCCTGCTGCCCGGGCCGGACGCCTAGGCCAGAGGCCTTAGGCCTGGGCAGGGGCGGAGCCTGCAACCGCGGGGAGCTGGGGGTCCCCTGCCCAGGCCTGACACCTCTGCCGGAGGCCTCAGGCCTGGTCAAGGGGCCGATGCGGTGATTGGTGATCGGAGGGTGATGAGGGTCCACTCCTCTGGCCGAGGCATCAGGCCTGGGTGGGGGGCGGAGCCGGGGATTGGGGGGATATGATGGTCCCCTTGCCCAGGCCTGAAGCCTGGGTCAGAGGCATCAGGCTTGGGCGGGGGGTGGAGCAAGCAATCAGAGGGAGATGGGGGTCCCCTGCCCAGGCATGATTCCTGGGCCAGAGGCCTCAGGCCTGGGTGGGGGCCAGAGCCAGTGATCGGGGGGAGATGGGGGTCCCCTGTCCAAGCCTGACACCTCTGGCGGAGGCGTCAGGCCTGGGCAAGGGGCCAATCAGGCGATCGGAGGGTGATGGGGGTCTACGCCTCTGGCCGAGGCATCAGGCCTGGGCAAGGGGCAGAGCCAGTAATCGGAGGGGTCTGGGGGTCCCCTGCCCAGGCCTGATGCCTGGGCCAGAGGCATCAGGCCTGGGCTGGGGGCAGAACCAGTGATGGGGGGAAATGAGGCTCCCCTGCCCAGGCGTCAGGCCCCCCAGCCATGATCGGAGAATCAGGCGTCAGGCCTGGGCAAGGGGCTGATCCTGCGATTGGAGGGTGATGGGGGTCAACGCCTGAGAGCTCCCAGTATGTGAGAGGGGGCAGGCTGGGCTGAGGGACACTCCCCCCCCCCACACACACCCAGTGCACGAATTTCGTGCACCGGGCCCCTAGTTAAATATATAATAGCAGTGACAACAAGATGGGTGAAAAAAGCTTTAAGCAAAGTTTACTGGACCGGCAATTTTTTGCTAGCAGTAAAAAATAATCTGAAGCCTTCTATGTAGTTGAACTAGATCAAATGTGGGCCCTTGTCTCTTCTTATACAAATAAGTGCAATAAGGAACTTGAACTTAGAAAAAAATGGATTGGATATCTCTACCAAGGGTGTATAATGCTATGGAGAGGAAGAGCCATTACTTCCTTTGAAATTATAAAATAACTTCAACAGGCCCTGTATTGGTAGGAGAGTCCCTGTGGTGGGAGGTAAGGAGAAGTATGGCAGGAAAAGAGAGGAAGAAGGTATAGTTGCTGCCTGCTACGCTTTCTTTCTTTCTGAAAATGTATTCAGTTTTACCTTTCTTCCTGTCTTTTCTTATTTATTTCATGTATTCATTTAGCCAGTATTTGAATGTCTACCATGTACCAGGCACTGTGCCAAGAGGTGAGGACACCACCAAGAACAGGACAGGCAAGTTCCTATCCTCATGGAACACATATCCTAGCAGAGGAAGATGGACAATTAAATGTAGAATTACATCCAAGTATGATGTGTTAAAGCAGAAGTAGCACAAGCAGCTATGGGAAAATTAAATAATCTTGTCTAAACTTATCAAGGAAGTAACTTTCAAGATAAGATTTGAAAGATCAAGAGGTTTAGCCAAATGGAAATTAATAGAGAAAAGGGAAGGTAGGGCTAAATAAGAATGATCAGGCCAGCCCTGGCCGGTTTGGCTCAGTGGATGGGGCATTGGCCTGCGAATTGAAAGGTCCCGGGTCAGTGGTTCTCAACCTTCCTAATGCCGCGACACTTTAATACAGTTCCTCATGTTGTGGTGACCTCCAACCATAAAATTATTTTCGTTGCTACTTCATAACTGTAATTTTGCTACTGTTATGAATCGTAATGTAAATATCTGATATGCAGGATGTATTTTCATTGTTGGCAACCCACAGGTTGAGAACCGCTGTCCTGGGTTCAATTCCGGTCAAGGGCACAGGTTCGGGTTTTGAGCTCAATCCCAGTAGGGGATGTGCAGGAGGAAGTTGATCAATGATTCTCTCTCATCATTGATGTTTCTATCTCTCTTTCCCTCTCCCTTCCCCTCTGAAATCAATAAAAATATAAAAAATAATAATAAAGTAAAAATAAAAATTTGTATTTTTTAAAAAAAGAATGATCAGGCCAAGGAAACTGTAGATAAGAAAGTCAGGAGAGAAAGGATACAGTGTCTTCAAAGAAATGAGAAAAGCACATATGGTTGGTTGACTGGAGAGGAAGAGTGAGGAGAAATGGCAGATGCAAATATAGGATGGTCTTGTAAGCTACAGTAAGGAGTTTGGACTTTGGGCTAATTACCATGTTTCTCTTTTATTATATAGGATAATAATAAGTTGTGATCACAGTCAGGTAGAGCTAAACATGGAGAACTTCCCTATTGATGCCTGGGTTCACACTCTTAAATTTAAGTCCCTCCCATGGCTCTGACAGGACAGGACAGCCATCAGTAGTGGCTGGGCACACATCACAGACCCTCCTGCAGAGCCACGCTGCCAATGTGGCGGTGTAACAGCTAATTAACCTCACACTGCACCTTCAAGGGGACAGGCCAGCTCTGCCAAGGCCATCATTTTCTGTCTTCCAGTTTTCCAGGTCACTGATTATGGGAGAATAAAAAAGACCAAGATCTCCTGAATCAAATGAGAGGAAGGGGAGTTTTGAAAGTAAGGATATTAATGGTGAATCTGCATATTGTGTTGGTATGCCCATCTTGAATATGAAATCTTGAGAAAAGACTTAACTTTGCAACAGTGCTGTATGAAATGAGCAGCTCAGTTCTAATTAGTTGAAATCCACCTTAAACTATCTGCTGAAATTATATTGCTTGAGTCTCATCTGTAAATACTTTTAGTCAAGTGGAAAGAACCTGTGAGAAAACATTCAGAGAGAAACAAGTTCAGAAAGAACCTGCCCCTGAATGGCTCAACCCAGAAAGGCCAGTGTGGGCCCTGACCAGTTTGGCTTAATGGATAGAGCGTCGGCCTGTGGACTCAAGGGTCCCAGGTTCGATTCCGGTCAAAGGCATATACCTTGGTTGTGGTCACATACCCAGTAGGGAGTGTGCAGAAAGCAGCTAATCAATGTTTCTAACTCTCTGTAAAAAAAAACAATAAAATATATTTTTTTTAAAAAAGAAAGAAAGAAAGGCCAGTGTGGAATAGGGGCCTTGGAAACCTGTCCGTGGGTTTAGGAAGGAAACAGCGACTGCTACTTCTTTAATATGTATTTATGGACAACTTCCAGAGATATTTCTGAAGATTGTAGCAGAAAGTCTTTACCATGCTAAACTTCTGATGTCAAAACAAAATAATTTAGTCTTGGAATGTATTCTGCAAGGTAAATGATTAATCAGATACTTCAGATGTGTATCCAATACCATTCTAAATGAACAGACATATGCTAATGCCTCATTGTGGTTCAGAGCTATATCTAACTTCTTATACTTCTGCAAAAATGTGTTTTGGTTTCCCACAGGCTGATCTGCAACTGTTTTGCTTTGAGGTTTCAGTGAGTTGAGGTTTCACACCCCACTCCCTGCCTTCTGGGTTTATTCATTTTACCCAAGTAGTATACATAATTTAGTTATAATTTTTGTCAGGGCTTTTGCAAATAATGATTTTGAGGTTAAACTTGAATACTTTCTGGGCCTTCACTAGTCTAACTATACCAGAAACTTCTATTTCTAACATTTATTGCTCAAGTACAGAATGACAAATGTTACAGAAAAGTTGGAACTGTACTAAGTAAAAGTTTTCCAAATTACAAAGAGGAGAGAGAGAGATAGAATGTGAAGCTTTCAACTTTTAGGAAAACAAAAATAAGGACAGACTTAAACACAAACATTAGAAAAACTGCATAACTCTGTAGCAGCATGCCTGCCAAGTTAAAAAGAAACCAGACAGGTTCCAACTGAGCAAATGACCACAGGCTTTCATTATTGTTACTGCCATACCCCTCCCGGTATTCACGCCAGTAAATGTGAAATGCATGCCTTGTGAAATTCATGGTTACATCTCAGTGTTTGATATGAAGAAAAGATTATTTTTATATCATTTCAGTTATATCTTTTATATTATTTACCTGATTATTTTGAAATTATTTTATGTCATTTAGCTCTGCTTTATATCATTTTTGCTATATACAATTTTATATAATTTTAGATTCTCCCTTTTATTCTTCTTACTTTTAGAAGGTAACTTTATACTTTTAGAATTTATATTTAGAATATATGTAATTCTTTTTGTGTGTTAATCCTCACCTGAGGATATTTTTTCCCCATTGTCTTTTTCAGAGAAAGTGGACATGGACAGAGAGAGCAAGAGAGCGAGACAGGGAGAGAGAGAGAGAGGTGAGAGATAGACATCAACTGGTTGCCTCTGGCACTCACCCAGACTAGGGGTGGGGAGCAAACCGAAACCCAGGTATGTTCCCTTTACTGGGAATCAAACCTATGACCTTCAGTGCTTGGGCCTACACTCTAACCACTGAACATATCAGCCAAAGCAGGAATATATGTAAATTCTTTATATGTACGTGATTAAGACTGTAAACATTCTTGCCAAAACCGGTTTGGCTCAGTGGATAGAGCGTCAGTCTGCGGACTGAAAGGTCCCAGGTTCGATTCCGGCAAGGGCATGTGCCTTGGTTGCAGGCATATCCCCAGTGGGGGATGTGCAGGAGGCAGCTGATCGATGTTTCTCTCTCATCGATGTTTCTGGCTCTCTATCTCTCTCCCTTCCTCTCTGTAAAAAAAAAATCAATAAAAAAAAAAAAAAAAGATTGTAAACATTCTTGCCCTAACCGGTTTGGCTCAGTGGATAGAGCGTCGGCCTGCAGACTCAAGGGTCCTAGGTTCAATTCCAGTCAAGGGCATGTACCTTGGCTTCGGGCACATCCCCAGTAGGGGGCGTGCAGGAGGCAGCTGATCAATGTTTCTCGCTCTCTATCCCTTTCCCTTCCTCTCTGTAAAAAATCGATAAAATATATTTTTTTTAAAAAAAGATTGTAAACATTCTTTTTTGAGCTCCAATCATTTGAGATATTGCTCATGTTCACTTTTTTATAATATTAGAAGAAAAAAGTAATAGTATAAACAACACTGCAATGGTTCTCTCAAGGCATGGCTTCAGGAGACTTTATTTTTCTCTTTATTTACATTTCTGTTTTTCCCCCAAATTTTCTATAATAATTATGTATTATTATAATTTTATAAATTGTAAAGATTGCTAAGGCAATAGAGAACACTCTAACACAGGAAGGGAAAAACCGGGCTTTCTGGTTACCAAGGTAGTATACATGATTGAGTTATAATGTTTTTCAGAACTTATGCTGGACAGCTAGAGGCAGAGCCATTACTAGGGATGCTGGAACAGGGACTCTGCCAAACACCCCCTCCCCATATCCCAACACACCCCGCCCAAGAAAATGCAGCTTTATTGATATTGGGATTAGTTCAAGAAATAGCCCAGTATTTGTAAGCATTTTCTTAATCAGAAGTGAAAAATAGTTAACATAAATTCTTCCAAATGGCAAAGTAAGACCCCAGGACGCAGGAGGAGACACAGCTGGACTGAACTGCAAGGATTCTGAGAACCCAGCTCGCTCTGATGGTGTCCCTGGCAGCTGGGAGCCAGCACTATCCCTGAGGGCCTGGGAGCCTGGATGGAAGTACTGCCTCTGCTCTGCCCTGTGTAGCCCCCTTCTAAGTAACAGGAATTTAATCTAATGCTACACAGAAGGGGGGATTATTATTATTATTATTATTTATTATTATTTTACATCAAAAAGCTGAAAAAGATAGAATTTCTAATTTTAAATGATTCATCTTTTCATTAAGGCAAACCTAAACAACCCCTACATTTTGATACTGTGATGGCAAATCAACCTGAACGCACTAGACTAGTGCACTAGAAAACAATGCAAATAAATCTCCTTAGAAATTTAATTTCATTTCATTTTCCTTACATTTTGACAGGTTGGCCCTAGCTGGTTTGGCCCAGTAGATAGAGCATCAGCCTACAGACTAAAGGGTCCCAGGTTTGATTCTGGTCAAGGGCACATGCCCCATCACTAGTAGGGGGTGTGCAGGAGGCAGCCGATCAATAATTCTATCTCATCATTGATGTTTCTTTCTCTCTCTCTCCATCCCTTCCTCTTTGAAATCAATAAAAATATATTTTAAAAAAGTTTTTTGACAGGTTGGTGAAGTTTTAGGAGAACGCATTAGGAAAACCATAACAATTACTTCATCCATTGCTCTATTAGCATTTTCTTAATAAGGCAATCAGATTTACTGTATGTCAGAGCAGGTCATTCCCTGCTCAAAACCTTCTCCCCAAGGAAGAGTCAAGTCCTTACCATGACCTACAAGGCCCCACTCAAAGTACTCCTCCCTAACTCTGACATCATCATCTATTCTTCCCCTCACTCTCCCTATCCCCACCAGCTGGCACACCCTACCCCAGGGCTTTTGCACCAGCTGTGCCCTCCACTCAGCACTCTCTTCCCAAGATATCTGCATGGTTTCCTCCCTCACCTCCATCAAGTCTGTTCACAAATCTACCTCCCAGTAAGGCCTACCCTGACCACCATATATAACATGGACCACCATCACCACCCTTCCCCAACACTCCTTATCCTCTGACCCACTCTATTATCTTTCACAGTATTTATGACTTACTGTTTTATGAATTTTTTATTTTATTGTCATTATTCCACATTCTACAATGTATGGTTTCTAGGGCAATGATTTTCCCTTCTGTTCATTGATGTATCCCAAGCTTCCAGAACACCACCTGACATATAGGAAGGAGGCCCTCACTCAATTCATGGCAAATGAGTGAATGAATTACTGTGGAAAATCAGCACTTGTGTAAAGAAGATGAAGCAGTCATTTACTCCATGGCAGTTTCATAATACAAAAAAGAAAATGTAATGTGTAAAATGTAATTATTTAGTTAACTTACAATAGAACTGTGAGAATAGAGAAGATTAATGTTTAGAATAATGTTATGGTTTTAAATTATGTCTAAATCCATCATTGCCTCACATTTTAATGGCAGAACTTTGCATGCAGAAGAGAAGATAAATTAATCTCTTCTGGGAATTGTTGATATACTCTCAGCATACAAGTATATTTGGTGTCAATTTTGGGTGGATAAGTCTAAAACAACACACTAAAAGCAACATGAGAACACAATGAATTTTTTCTATAAATGTTATAGTAAAAGAAATGCAATGACCCATCATCATAGCATAGTCAACGAAAATCTCCCTGAGTCCATTTACTGATAAGACTAACAATCATGACGTAATTGCCACAAGTACTAAACATTTAACTTTTCAACTGGCTACCAAATATCTGTTATTCCAATGCATTCAACATTATCTCCTCCCAAAAAATGAGATCGAGACAATAAATAATAAATAATATAACAATCTAAGGGAATAATTTTGACAACCAAGGAGACTGGGCTGTGGGTCTAGTATGCACTTGAATTAGGAGAATTATCATGGAATAATAAGCAGAAAACAAGTTTCTAAGGACACCTGAAACTTTAGGTAAGCACAAAATTTAAGAGTTTCCTTAATGCCATCCATTAAGGTTCGCCATGTCACTGTTTTTTTCCTGGAAAAACTTGTTTTCATTTTTAAACCAATAGGTTCAGAATGAGAATCCAAGCCTTTGTCATCACCCATCTCTTGATGTTGTCTTTATGATTTTTCCAGGTGCCATTCGAGTGGCAGGACAGCGGCAGTGTCCACCAGCTGCAGAACTCCAGAATGAGTTAATAACTGGTCCCATCAGCACCAAGGGCTTAACAGAACTTTTCACAATAATGCTTCTCTAAACAATACTGAGGATGATGTAATAGAACACCTTCTAACATCAAGATGCCTTTACATCTCTGACCAGGACTCTTCCCAAGTCTGGGCTATTAACTAGTCCACTGGGTTTCCTGTATATCACTGAAAATCAATCGTGGGGTGTTTCTTGGTTTAGAAATTGGAAAAGAGCTATATGGATCTAAAGCGGAGAGCTATGTTTTAAATATGTGTGTACCTTGAAATTACCAATATAATAGACAAGACACTTTGCCGAATGCTAAAGCTGAAGAGAATTGTGGATATGATATGATTTAAAACCATAATTTAAAACCAAGTCAGTTCTAGAGGAACAGGCACTGCCCACAGATGCATGGCTGGTAAGCTGCTGAGTCAGGAGGAGATCTGGATCTCAAATATGCTTGTCTTTTGACCAAAGCTAAATGCAAGCATTCCAAGACTGTACAGGAGATCTCAGGCTGACAGTAATAACAAAAACCCAATCTTTACTTTAAATAAATGAGATTTAGTTTTTTACTTTAGTTTTAGGGTGGACAGAGTTAGTAAAACAATACCATTGATTCTAAAAGTAAATATTAATGTTCTACAAACCTTACTGGAAAAGCTTACAGTATCTTTAACTATGAAACTAAGAACTGCTATTGGTTCTTCTTGCTTGGTAAGTTTTAGTCATGGGCTCAGTGTTTGTGACACATGTCCTTTGGAAGGAAGAGTTTGGAGGAGCTAATTCTGAGAATTACCACCCAGGGTTGATTTTGGATGCAATCCAAGGAAAGCAGAGAGACTGTGTTAATTAATTCTTTACAGACCCAAGCAATGATTCCTTAGGGTCTGACCCAACTCTCAGATAATAATCATTGTCCCTCCTAAGTATATAAAACAACCTTAGATGCCTGTGGACTGTGGTATTAACCAATCTAAAATGCACGATGCATAATGTTTAAAACCAACCTGTGAACCTTGTAAGAAGAACTAAGGCAATGGGTCCTAGTTTCCTAAGAAAACTAATGCTTTAAATTCCACAGCATAATCCAAGCACATAAATCATTCTTCTGTATACATTACTCCACATTCTATAGAACACATAGAACTACCAGAATGAATTTAGTCATCAGTTAGGTTCGTTGGTTAAATTAGGAGTGCAATGAAATATAATATATTCAACGATAAACATCTGTGAAAAATAGTGGGTGAGAGGGATTCCAACACAGATCTGTCTGACTCTACAGCCTAAGGTCTTCCCAACATCCATGCATCAGTCCTTCCCACCAATCAAAGGCAGTCTTCATATGCACACAGTGTAACTGCTGGTTACACTACTCAAACCTTTTAAGTCTGTGATAAATAGACACATAGAGTCAACAATACTATTGATTGCTCATAAAAGACTACAGGTAATCCCTATACCTTGGAAATTTAAAAAGCCCATATGCAGTGACATTAGCCCTCTGTAGAAGACGTGGTTGAATCAACATAACCATGGCATGGTCACAGTATGATATGGCTACAATGGCAACCAGAAAATGGCTCCAGGATCTACCCTACAGTGGCCTGTCTGAGGAAATTGCTATTAATAAAAGTGGTTGTTTAGGGTCCTTGAAAATAAAATACAATTTGAAAGAATTTGTGAACACATCTCTAGAGGGAAAAGGTGTCTTATCTGCCTTCTAAGAGTATCTACTGTTAACTGTTTACCTGACGTGGAGGTAGATGCAACAGCAATGAGTTAGCAAACTGTAAAGGCACTATCGTTGGCCCACTAACTCTGGTCCTAAGCTTTCCCAAGAAATCTTCTGATCATCACCTAACCTCTCAGGGAGACTTTCCTCCAGGAAGACTCAAATCTGCTGCTCAACTAATCTGAACATGATATTCCACATGACAATTATATTTATCAATAAAAATGACCTTCTGCATGACAGGCACAATGTTGAGCACGTTTACATACATTATATTGTTTACTCCACATATCTGGGTGATGTACCGATACTGAATTAAAAAAAAATATATGTTGTTGACATTTAGAAGACTTTCCCAGTGTTAGCAAGCTATTGGTGGCAGGGGTAGGTATTGAATTCAGGTAGGATTCTACAGCTTTACAAAAAATGCTCAAGTCTAGGATAATCTGGAAGGGAAAGGGGATGTCAATAGACTTCCAGAAAGTATATGCCAAAATTCGGATTCATGAGCATTGCTTTAAGGAGAAGATCCAGAACATTTAGCAGATCCCCAAAGGGGTTTTATATCCCAGAAAACTATAAGAATCATCTGCTTCTTTGGAGGTGACATTATTTAACTGTCATGGATTTAAGCTTCAGTTATGGAAAAATAGTTTAATACTAATCTAATTTCCATTAAAGTAACTCCAGGGCTAAATACTTGACAGGGAACCTGGCCTCCTGCAAATCTCATTATATGATTCCATTGCGGGCCTTTTTCTACAGTTAAAATGTGATGGGAGTAAGGGTGGGCAGTAAAATAAACATGCATTGGCAAGAGGGCATCTGTTCTTTACCTGATGGCCTCCAGCTCCCTACACAGAAGTCACACAGGGAGCCAGCCCCAAACCACACCCAGTACAGAGCAATCAGCCACATGCAGACGGGGCTGAAGATGAACTTAATATCTTCAATTTTGAACATTTGTTTCTTCTTTCATTAGATCAGGAAAATAGTATGAATTTTGTAAGGGAGAATGGAACAGACAGTTTGGGGTCACTTTTGCTGGAAATAAGCATTCTTTGCATCACCCCACAGAAAAACAGGCAATGCAAGAAAAGCACTCTATTTTCTCACCTCTTTCCCATGCCCAACAGTTTAAATTGTTATTTTAAAAATTCAGAAATCTAACCTAATTGTAGCAATGTGTAACTACAGAATAAACTACAGTCTTTGGCAACCATAAACACTTATGGCAGTTGGCAGTAATGCTGATATTTAATTATACATCTTTTGAAGATGCTACAAAAAAAATACCACCCCAAGATGTTCTGGTTAATGATTTCTCAACAAAACTAGGAAATAAAAAAAGACACTTTGTAAAGAAAAGGAAGTCCTACTCTGTTTGTGATTATCTTATTTCACAGTTAACAAAAAAAAAGAATGTTGTGTCTTCTTTTTTTTATCACTTTTGATCAAAGTCCAAAATTTTTAGCTTCCACAGTCAAGATCTTAGTACAGAATATAACTGTAAATTAGAAGTATATTATAGAGCACTCATGTTGTAAATACTTGCTAAAAATATAATGATTATGCAAAGGTAGTTATCTTAAATATTCTGTCCTTTGAACTCTTACTGATAAAATACAATTATATTCACTACTTCTAAAAAGGAACTCAGGAAAATGGGGTTTAGAAGGTGTTGGGGTTTTTTTTAAAGTCTTAACGTAATTTTGTTAGAAAGATTTAATGTGGTCTTTAAAGTATCGATGAGTTGGCCCTGCTGCTGACTTATGGGGAGCAGAGATTGCAACAATGCAAATTTTATCAGCACATGTTTGCTAAGCTAGCTGCTCTGCTCCAAAAATTACTTTCTATTATGATGTGAGGCATTTTTGATATTGATTTTACTAATAAATATGGATACACATCAGTTAATCAGACAAGCCCATGATTTCAAAGAAAGTCACTTTTAGAAAGGTGGTTGTTGTTTTTTCTCAGATTGAAAATTACTTGCCTTGCAATTGAGACAGGATAAATGCCTTTTCCTTATGCTTTACATAGAAGTCTTGGTTGAAGTTTTTGCATTCTGTCCATTAAGTTTTAAAATGTTTGGTTCTTAAATAAGTGTAATGGTTTGAATTTTAACGGCTGTGGATGGAAAAAAAGGCCACATGCTAACCTGACTAGGTCAGGGAAGGCCTGCATGGCGGTTTTGTAAACTCAAAGAACTAAAGTAACCACAAAAGATGGTCTGAAATTAAAACTTTAACTAAAAGCAGTTTATGGTGAGTAGTCACTCTTAAGCAGGTATCCTCCCTGACAAAGGTCAGTCTTTACCTTAACTGAGCCTATTGTCTTTTTGCATCTACGATAACATATCATTGGAATGTTAAAGTAATTTTCCTTTTTCTGGACCCCTCAAAGCAGAGGCACCACTCTGTGGAGACCATTGTTATTGTTATGTTTAATTGTTGACTATTAACTACCCTGTACCTACCTAAGTAAAAGAAGTATGTGTCTACATTTTACTTTTTTTCCAATCCTAGAGGTTTCCCTACTTTGATTTCTCCCACCTCCCTAATCTATCACCAATAAATTTCATGCAACCCACTTACATCCCCTCCTTTGATTGTAATGTATAAAACAAGGTAAAAAACTGCCATTCTCTGGAGCATTATCCCAATATGTTGAGATAATTATCAACAGTTTGGTTTATATAAACTCACAAAAAATCTTTACAGGTTTGAATGTGTTTTTTTCTTGCGTTAACATAGGCAATGATGTTAAGCTGCTTAACAAATAAATATTTATTGCCTGACTTTTCTTAGAAAATGACCATGGATGTTAACTAGACTTACTGTGGTGCTCATGTCACCATATATACCCATATATTGAATCATTATGCTGTATATCTGAAAGTAATATATTGTTATATGTCAATTACATCTCAAAAAAAATAAAGAAGAACATTTTACAGCAATTTGATATTGTCCCAGCTTCTAAGCTCAGGACCAATAGGCTCATCTCAATTAAAAAAGTATAAAAAGATGACCATAAGCAATGATAGGTTCAAGTTTTTCTGAGATATGAGTGTGATTGTTCAACTTATCTGATATAATAAAAAATTAACATAAAACTGTACATTTCACTTTGAAACTTCAAGTCAGTCCAATCTATACATGTGCATTGTGCTCCTATTATCTGGAAAAAAAGCAACAAAATAGAGTTTTATTTTAGATGTTTGTCCCAGTAGGTCTGCCACAATGCTCATAGTCGGTATCTATGAAATGATGACTCTGAACAGAAAACAAAAATACCAGACTTTCCTGATGGGGAGTGTGTGTGTGTGTGTGTGTGTGTGTGAAGAGAGAGAGAGAGAGAGAGAGAGAGAGAGAGAGAGAGAGAGAGAGAGAGAGAGAGAGAGAGAGAGAGAGAGAGAGAGAGAGAGAGAGAGAGAGAGAGAGAGAGAGAGAGAGTTTTCCAAATTCAGTCCCATATGCAGCCATGTTAATCCGCTTGCAGACCCATCTCACTTCCCAGCCCCTTCTTCCTCCCCCATGTGTGAAACAGGCTTCTCACCAAACCAAGTCTGTAACATTTGAGAACCTCTCTCAAAATTCACACTCCGCATGTACCCTAACCCTTCTTGACCACATTTTTGTTTTCAACATTCGTGAAAGAAACCCACAGTGGAGGGTAGAATACCAGCTGCTCCATTTATATAAGTTTCCCTCCCTATGGGATCAGAAGCATGATCATTTTTGTTTCCTCTATGTCTCTTAATAATCTCCATTCTGGGTGCAGAACACAGTAGGCATTTAGTAAATGTGTACCCACAGCAAAATTATAATGCTGTGCTCCCTCTGCACTGAACCTGATTGAAGCCAAACTTCACTCAATCCAGTCCGTGCCTAGACACACAAATAGGTGGGTGAGCAATGCAAGGATCCATACATAGTTACATGCGCTCTCTGCTGGTGTGGCTGTTGTCCCTTCATGCCAGCTTCGGACACAAGAGCCCCACCTGCAAGCTACATCTAGGATGAGCCCAGCTCCTGATCAATAGTAACACGAGGACACGCAGATCAACCATTCAGCCCCAGGCCAGCCCTGCTTCTCATTCTGATACTAATCTATATTAGGATTGAGAAGGCATATGATTTTCTTATTGCTGATAACAGGGTATGAGAGCCAGAAAGAATGTTTAAGATTATATCTTAGGCCCAAGCTCTCCTAGTGTGACAGCTGAGAGCATGTTCTAGGATGTTGGGTGACCTTGTGAAGGTCACAGCTATGAGCATCACTGGGTGAAGGACCTGGATCCTCTCACCTTCCAGTACAGCAATCCTTCCAAGCACCGTGCTCATCTGTCTTTCTAGCGACGTAGTAGTTGCGACGTTAGCCTTATTCTGCTATTCAAAGAAGCTTCCCCTCTCAGAACAGAAGTTAGTGCTGGAGGAAGAAAGCTCAGGGCAAACAGACATACAGGGTAGCAGATGGTTTTTCAGAAAAGCACAAGGGAACTAACCCACTCAGAGACAAAACACACACACACACACACACACACACACACACACACACACACACACACACCTGCAACTTCAGCAAAACTGCCCGTGGCTAAGGAAACAAGTCACCTCTGAAACCCTGTGGTGGAGGGAAGGGAGGCTCCTCCTGACTTTGGACAATGCTCCAACTACTTTTGACTCATTTCCCCAAATGCATAAGGATGGTACTAATATTTATGTTGTAACTCTAAAATTTTTAAAGGTTTTTCTTTTTAGTTCTTAGAGTTCACCTGTGAGAAATGCCATTGCCCGAATATTCTGGAGGAGTCATCCCTCAATGGGATTGACAGGAAGGCAGGGTTAGAGGAGAAGGTGACCTGCTCCTTGTGGTAGACTCAGCAGGCTCTCTTCTCCAGGATCTACATTTCCTTGAAATCACCTTTCTTTATAGTCTACGTATCAATCCTTCCCCCTCACATATCCATACATACATACATACCCACCCACACTCTTTTCTGAAAAGCTGAAGGCAGGGCGGCCTGCCCTTCTGGGCTCAGCCCCATGCCCGTCCCTCCAGAGCCCTCCCATGGCCTCCTCCACAGAGTCCCTGCAGCAATTCTATAATCCAAACAACACGCTTCAGAGCTTAATTCCCACCCCCGCACCCAGCTAGGTTTGCTATGCATGTGAGAAATTTCTTCCCAACAGCACCATTTCTTGTAATCAGGAAACAGACCTCAGGCTTGTGGGGTTTTCTTTTCTGATAGCCTCCACAGTTAAGAATATGAGGATTAACAAATGAGGGGGGGTGGGGGGGAAACCAGCCTGAAGAGTGATTCACATACTGTTCCTCCACTTATCATTTCCTCTGGACAGAGTAATCAACTTAGATTATATCAAGGATACTTCTTAGTTGGTTAATTTTGTCTAATAGAAAATATGCCTTTAATTAGATTTTTCTCCTCGAGTCTTTTGAGAGGCAGACTGGCCTTTGGTTCTGTTTCAGATCTTTCAAGAAAATTAAAGATACTGGAAAAGGAGGCAAAAGTTCCAGGCAATTTTCAATATGACTTTGAAGTTGAATGAAACATTAATAACTTGGGACCCTATTCATATTCCACAGTGATGCTTATTTGACCTTAATGTGAATTTTGTGTGTGTGTGATCAGGAAAAATTGTTCCAGAGGCTGTGCTTAAATAGGCTAAATATGCTTAAATATGCTGAACTCAGCACCCTGCATGGTAATGACCACTGAAATGTTTATTAAGAACTTTCATTTTCTTCCTACCGCAGCCAATCCAGCACTCAAGAAAAACTAGATGCCAGGGCCTTCGTGCCTTGATAGCGGATACCTACAGCTATGAGCAAAATGTGTTAAAAGGTGGGAGGTGGCACACCCATGTACTCTTTCTAAGTTCAGATTCAATCTGACCTGCCTTGGTATAGAGTCAAGCCTCCCAAAGCTTGCTGATGTAGACTGCACCATTTGAATTCTTCAGGTATTAAAACCATGAGGCCAAATGGACTCTGAAAGGTAGAATTTATACACAGCACACTTAGAATTGAGGAATTGACTTCTTAGTAAAGAAACCGAGGGCACGTGCTTGTTTAAGGAATAAAAGAAAAACGTTCTATGCCTACATGGAGTTTTGAATCACATTTAGAAAAAATGGGACGTTAGGATAACCCTTACCTTCTCCCACCTCCCCAATATTTGCAGTCTATGATATTTTGTTTCTTTATTTTATCTGTTCCAAAGAACTCCTCAGGGTTTGAGAAAATAAGTCTTATGAACCAATTTTTAAGTGGTTTATTAGCTTTTTCCTATTTCTTTAAAATAGAGCCTAGCTATCATTTATGGAATGAATTCCAGGCCCCCCATGCAAAAGGCTTGAACTGGATTCTCTCATTCAATCCTCAGGTAACCCCAGGAAGTAGGCCTGACTAGGAGAGGGAGGAGCCACCTGTCCAAGTCACGCAGCTTACACACAGGGCCAGGGGTGTCCACCTCGCCACCTCCCCACTCCCTGCCATATCACACCTGGTCCCACATCTTCTAGATGTGAGCAAGCCAAGGCTTCGTGAAAACCTGTGTGAAATGCTCCGTGTGTCACACGACAGAGAGGCCTCTTCTGACAGAATGTTCAGTCACCTGATGAAATTCTCACACTTCTCATTGAAGAAACATTTTTTTTTTCAGTCCTCTTCTAGCTTCAGCTGCAGGATGAAACCTGATTTTTCCCCCCTTTTTTTCAAGGAAAACGAGGAAAAGCAGCAGACATTGAAATTGGGGGCAGAACAATTCAGTGATAATCTGGATCTGATACCAGATTTGCCAGGTCTTTCCCGACTTTTTTAGTATGTGACTTCTCAATTTTGCTGGAATGTTCAGCTGCCCATTAAACGTGGAGAGGCACACCCTGGATGACCTGACAAACACATCTGTACTTGAATGGCTCAGTCCTGTGAAGCAACTAGAAATATTATTTTACCTGTTACCAAAAGTTTCAGAGTCACTGAAGTGAGTGAGTTGGCTCACATCCCCGCCCCCCAGCTATTCTCAGTTCTCATATGAAAGTAAAATACAATTAGAAGTTCTGAACTCTAGCCAAGAGCCCAAGCCCAAGTTAGTGAGAAAGAAAGAGGGAAAAAAATTGGTGTGTGTGTGTGTGTGTGTGTGTGTGTGTATTTTAAGGGGACTCCTTCTGCTACCATCCCAATTACAAACACATTCAAGCTTAAGAAGTTATAAAACACAGAGTTTCCCAGAGAAGCAATAAAAACAACATATTTATAAAGTCTTTTTTATATCATTTAAAAGGTAAGATAAACTGAGGAAGAAAAAAAGTCCAAAGACATGGATTCATGAAACAGACTAACAGATCTCAGGGAAAGGGAGGTGAAGGGGGTGGGAAGAGATTCATCAAAGAATTTATATGCATATATGCATACCCCATAGACTCAAACAGTATGGTGAAGGCCTGGGGTGAGGCATGGTGGGGGGCTGGGTGGAAAGGGTCAAAGGGGGGTGGGTAATGGGGGACATCTTTAATACTGTCAACAATAAAAAATAAATTTTCAAAAAGGTATTATATTATGGGGAGAAACCAAGATGGCGGCATAGGTAAACACCGGAGATTGCTGCCTCGCACAACCACTTCAAAAATACAACTAAAAGACAGAACGGACATCACCCAGAACCACAGGAAGGCTGGCTGAGTGGAAATTCTACAACTGGAAGGAAAGAGAAAAGCATACCAAGACTCAGAGGAGGTGCGGTGCAGAAGTAAAATACTAAAGTGCAGAGGTGCATGTGAAGCGGGCTGGCAGCTGAGGGCGCGGTTGTCTTTTTCAATCGAGAGGGAGTCTCAGGCTCTGAGCTCCAGCTCTGGGCGAGTCTCTGGGGACCCAGACTCAAACGGGAGAAGCGGGACTGTCTGCATCGGTCGGAACTCGAGGGCAGCTTTCTCTCCGAGGTGCTTGCAGCAATTGCTGGGACACTGAGAAGCAGAGCCTCTGAAGGCAGGACTGAGAGCAGCCATAAGTGCTCGCTCCACCCGCCCTGTTGATCCCTTGGGACCCACCCCGCCCAAGCCTTGCACAGAGGCATTTGCTGGATAGCCTCAGGGAGAGGCTAGATTAGCACCTCCCTAGAGATCAGGACAGAAGTTCTCCCACTGCAGACACAGCTAATTCTCACAGCCAATTGGCCTGGAGGTCAAATTCCTCCCAGTGTTACCTACAACAATCAAGGCTTAACTACAACAAGACTGTGCACAAAGGCCACAAGGGGGTGCACCAAGAAAGCATTAAAAATGCAGAGACAAAGAAACAGGACACAAATGACAGAAATGGAGGAAAGCAAAATGCTGGATATAGAGTTCAAAACCACACTTTTTAGGTCTCTCAAGAACTGTCTAGAAGCCGCCAATAAATTTAGTAAGGCCCTCGAAAAGACTGGTGAGACTGCCGATAAATATAGTGAGATCCTCAAGAAATCTAATGAGGCCCTCGATGTTGTGATAAAGGACCAACTAGAAATTAAGCATACACTGACTGAAATAAAGAATATTATACAGACTCCCAACAGCAGACCAGAGGATCGCAAGAATCAAGTCAAAGACTTGAAATACAAAGAAGCAAAAAACACCCAACCAGAAAAGCAAAATGAAAAAAGAATCCAAAAATATGAAGATAGTGTAAGGAGCCTCTGGGACAGCTTCAATCTTACCAACATCCGAATTATAGGGGTGCCAGAAGATGAGAGAGAGCAAGATATTGAAAACCTATTTGAAGAAATAATGACAGGAAACTTCCCCTACCTGGTGAAAGAAATAGACTTACAAGTCCAGGAAGTGCAGAAAACCCCAAACAAAAGGAATCCAAAGAGGACCACACCAAGACACATCATAATTAAAATGCCAAGAGCAAAAGACAAAGAGAGAATCTTAAAAGCAGCAAGAGAAAGAAACTCAGTTACATACAAGGGAGTACCCATACGAATGTCAGCTGATTTCTCAACAGAAACTTTGCAGGCCAGAAGGGAGTGGCAAGAAATATTCAAAGTGATAAATGCCAAGAACCTACAACCAAGATTACTTTATCCAGCAAAGCTATCATTCAGAAGGGAAGGTCAGATAAAGATCTTCACAGATAAGAAAAAGCTAAAGGAGTTCATCACCACCAAACCAGTATTATATGAAATGCTGAAAGGTATCCTATAAGAAGAGGAAGAAGAAGAAAAAGGTAAAGATACAAATTATGAACAACAAATACACATCTATCAACAAGTGAATCTGAAAATCAAGTGAATAATCTGATGAACAGAATAAACTGATGATTATAATAGAATTAGGGGCATAGAAAGGGAGTGGACTGTCTATTTTTGGGGGGGAAAGGGGTGAGGGGGGTGCACGAAGAGACTGAACAAAAATCGCACACATATGAATGAGGACAGTAGGTGGGGAGTAAGGGTGGAGGGTAGGGTGGGAACTGGGTGGAGGGGAGTTGTGGGGGGGGGAGAGGAACAAATGTAATAATCTGAACAATAAAGATTTAATTTTAAAAAAAATAAAAATAAAAAGGTATTATATTAAAATAGAAAACACTGAAGCATCTAATAATAGGACAGACAATAAAAATCTTGCACACCGGATGCTTTGAGCCTTTTCCAGAGACAATCACTCTCTCTTCCATATCCTTCTAGAAGCTTTCAGTTTATATATAGGAGTATCTGTATGTTTATTTTACACAAATGGGGGAAGAATGTGCAGGATCTACGCTGACAAGTTACGCCATACCTGGATGAACAGGGCAAACATGAGAGGGGCTGGGAAGCCATGGTGTCCTGCGCCCAGGGCTCCATGGGGACATGGAGAAAGGCATGCCTGTGGCAGAAGCATTAATCTGAAACTAACTGCGGCAGATGCTCCTGAACGCTGTGTTCAATCGGAACTGGTCCAGGAAATGACCCTGCAAAGGCTGAGCCAGCTGAGCAATGCCCCCCGCCCCCGCCCCCCCCCCCCCCCATCCTCAGGCCAAGAAGAGTTGGAGGTGTTAGGACCCGAGTTAGCCAGAATTGCTCCCTGATCCATATGCCTCAACTAGGTCCCCACACCACCCATCTCAGAAATGGTGGCAATTTCCAAAAAGATGAGGACTTAGCCAAGCTTTCTAGTATAATCCTTTGCTGTGTGCCTGATACAAAATATTTAGAACGTTTACAGAACTTCCCACCGAGAATGGGGGTTCCAGGAGAGTAGGAAACTTCCGGCTTATCCAGCACAATCTCTGGGGCGCCGATGCAGGGCTGTTTTCTGTGGACACCGGATGCCTGGGTTCGAAGGGCACCACACTTGTGCACCTCAAACTAGCAAAATATTGCATGCCAACTATAATTAACTGTAATTTTTTTTCAGATTACTGCTGTCATCACCTGAAAATTCTCAGTAAACTCCGAACAAGGGCCCCTACATTTTCACTTTGCACTGGGTTCCCCCAATCAGGGAACCAGTCGTGCCTGGAACACTGCCAGTGTGTCTGATGCACTTGTCTAATACGCCTACCAGTGAATACATGGAAGTTGCCTTAGAACATGGGTCAACAAACGACGGCCTATAGGCCAATTCTGGCCCTCCCTTGTTTTGGTAAATAAAGTTTTATTAAAATTTATCCACACTCATTCACACCTTGCCCATGGTTTCTTTCACTCTACAGTATAAGAGTTAATGGTGACAGAAACTACAGAGCCCACAAAATCTAAAACATTTACAATCCAGCCCTTGACAGAAAAAATTTTCTGACCCCGCCTTAGAACGCTGTCTTAAATTTTTCTACCCAAATAATTTTAACAGCAGCAAAGGCGGGTAGCCTTGGGAGACATGGAGGGTTAGCCTTGAGCAACTAGCCATAAACATGCTATTTATCAGGCTTTTATCTTTAAAGCTTATGTGCATTTTACACCTTGGACCCAAATATATTCATGTTTTAATGCAAAAAAATAATTTTTTTTTCATCTAAAAATGATCTGGATGAGTAGTGTTCATCCTCTGAGGTCCCCCCTCTGCAAGGATAAGTATAAAAAGGGCATGAGCACCTCAGTTTGCAAACTATGACCTCAGTGCCTCCTCCTCATAGACCTAGATGGAAGGAAGGCTCAGGAGTATTTTAGTGTCCACTGGACCTCACCCCATACCCATAAATTCTTATCAGCCCCACAATCCTGCTAAACAAGCTCAAAAAGGGCATTCAAAATAGAATCCTGGATGCTCTTATTCTTCACTGAATGTACTTTAGTCTACGCCCCATCGCACTGAGAAACTAGTGAGTGATCGTATTATTCCTCCCCAGGCAGTTTTAAAAAACTATTTAGAGAGAGCTATCTCACACCCAGATCTATCTGTGGGAAAGTTTTCAGGCTTGGGGCTTTATGGGAGATGTTTTGAAGCCCACCTTCCTCATAAGGGTCAATGGCATTTCATCCCTAACTTAAACAATGTGCGTATAAATTACTGTATTCTGCTATTGGCAGCCATGCAGCAAGTATTTTCCTAGTCAGGATGCTGGCAAGACAGGTTAGTACAACACAGAGCATTTGAGGGGCATTTGCCTCTGATTTCTGCATATTCTATCACATCTGGGATCTGGGGGCTTCGAAAGGTGATTAGGGAGTTTCTCCTGGGTAAATAAATGACTAGGACACTTCAGGGGAAACAAAGAATTCCATCAGAGAAGACTGAGATATATCAGGAAGAGAGGCTCTGTGAGGGGCAAGGAGAGGCCCCAGGGAAGGAGTAACCTCAGAGAGGCCCCAGATCTCTGGGACAAACTCTGAATGTAGTAACAACAAAAAAGTGGAAGGAGTTTGTTTCTGTTCTGTTTTGTTTGAAACTCATAGATACAGAGAACAAGTAGATGCTTGCCAGAGAAAGGGGGGTGGGGAGTGGGTGAAAAAGATGAAGGGAAATAAGAGGTACAAACTTCCAGTTATAAAATAAATAAGCCACGGGGATGGAATGTACAGCATGGGAACTATAGCCGACAACATCGTAACTTTGTATGGGGACACATGGTTACTAGACCTACTGTGGTGATCACATCATAAGGTATATAAATGTCAAATCTCTATGTTGTGCACCTCAAACTAGTATAATATTTTATGACAACTATAATGAACTATAATGATTTTTTTAAGTGAAGGAATGATTCACGGAGATGTCAAGAAATGCATGACTCTTAAAGGGATTTTCTTGATGTGTGTGAGAAGGGAAAGGATAACTTTATTACCCTCTCTCCGTCCATAATGAAATAATTCATGGGACCCAACGGGACAAGCATTGACGATACAGTGTGGCAAACACGCAGTCTGCTGACCGTTCCCTTCCAGCTGTTGCTAGTAAAATGCCACATAAAAATCATAAGCTCTTGTCAGTATTTGTCATAAAAACGAGTAATAGGAACTCAGAAGTAACAGTCCTGGCGAGAGGCAAATACAAGTTTCCCTCGTGTTGTTGGGAGATCTGTGGGAAGGGAAGTGGGTGAACCCTCTTGGGACAACTGAACACCACATAGGGTCATTTCCCTCCCTATTCCAAAGCCCCTGTCCCCCACACCAACCGCTGGCCAGCAGCCCAGACTGGGCCTCAAGGGGAGGAAGGAGCTCATTACAGCAATAGACTGCTTCACCCTCAGACTGGAATTTAAACTGCACAAATAACTACATCCTGATTACAATTCACTTATGCCACAGACAATACAATTAATATACTGGATAGGTAGGGGGCACATGGCAGGATTTACAGGTTCATAGTTGGGGCTCTCCTCCCTCACCCTCCCCAATTCCTTTTCACCTTTCCTATGTCTATGTAACATAAAGAGACAGCAATGAACACGGGAAACGGAATTATCTGATTTAGAAGAAGGGTGCACACATGTTGCTTTAAACTAACATGAATTCTGGAAAAGAAATGGCTTCACAGTTCAGCTTGGGAAGGTCTCTCTAAAGACTTAAAATCACAGCAAGAAACCTTCGACATTTCAACAACCGTCTATCTCAGTTTAGATAAATAACATACATTATGAGAACTGAATCTGCAACACAAGAAGATGATTACTCAGATTTCAAAAGGGCTTTCCATTTGAGTTTCTTTCAATGGGTAATTCCCGTTTTGTTCACAACATGGTTTTAAAAGTCACTTCAACTCTTCAGAAGCATGTGGCCTGCATAAAGCAAAGTCTGCTTGCATTTTTATTTACGGTGTCCCCAAAGCCTTTTAAAATTTACCCTATAAATTTTCACTGCTATCTTCTTACAGGGGATAAAAATAAAGAAACAAACTAAAAAATCCTTCCATCACCCCGCCGGTGTGGCTCAGTGGTTGAGCATCAGCCTATGAAGCAAGAGGTCATGGTTTGATTCCCGGTCAGGGCACAAGCCCAGGTTGCAGGCTCAATTCCCAGTGTGGGGTGTGCAGGAGGCAGCTGATCAATGATTCTCTCTCATCATTGATGTGTCTATCTCTCTCTCCCACTCCCTTCCTCTCTGAAATCAATAAAAATATATTTAAAAATAAAATCCTTCCATCAACATTTTAACCATTCAGTAGCAAATTCTTCCCGGGAAGATGTGTACATGCACTGGGCTCCCGGCCCCTGAAACACAATAACCCTAGCATTGTTTTCCAAGGCAGAGATTTTTAAAACAAAGGCAGGGTGCAGAAGTACAAAGCTGATTCATACAGTATGATTCAAATACAAACACAGCTCCAAGATGTGTGAGGTCTGAAATCTCTGGGCTGGAAACTTGGGTCACCCGCAGAGTGGAATCCAGAACCTTTTCCGGTGTGCACATGCCAGGTGGGATGCCCTAAGCACTGGCCAGTTTTCCTAGAGTAAGAGTTGGCAAGAGTCAGGAACGGACAGAGGTTACAAAATGGCCCTCGCAAAAAAAGCCTAGTGCTGCAGGGCAATAGGGAGGACCGTGATTATTCCCTACCGTTTGACAGAAAAAACAGATGAGACATCATAGTCACTGAGCACTTATAGCAGGCAAAGCTGCTCTATGCATTTTCATCTGCATTAACTCACACAACCTCTCTCTGATGCCTTTACACTCTTAAAAATAGACAGCCCCCAAATTGTTGTGCTTTTTGTTTGTGTTGTTTTGTTTTGTTAATCCTCACCCGAGGATATTTTTCCATTGATTTTTAGGGAGAGTGGAAGAGAGAGGAAAAGACAGAGAGGAACATCGATGTGAGAGAAACACATCAATTGGTTACCTCCTGCCCAAGCCCTGACCAGGGCTTGGGCAGGGGAGGAGCCTACAACCAAGGTATATGCCCTTGACCGGAATTGAACCCGGGACCCTTTGGTCCGCAGGCCAGCGCTCTATCCACTGAGCCACGGCTAGGGCCCAAATTATTGTTTATGTAGGTTGTAGCCATATATTATACATTTAAATAGAGAAAAAGTTTAGAAATTAACTGGTTCATTTATTTTTTATATATATTTTTATTGATTTCAGAGAGGAAGGGAGAGGGAGAGATAGAAACATCAAAGATGAGAGAGAAGCATTGATCAACTGCCTCCTGCACAATCGTGGATCGAGCCTACAATTCTGGCATATGCTTTGACCAGAAATCAAACTGTGACTTCCTGGTTCATAGGTCAATACTCAACCACTGAGCCACCACAGCCTGGCTGGGCTCATTTAAAAAAAATAAATAAGGCTATTACACACTAACAGAGATAACTTTTTATGAAGAGTAACAATATTTTCCAAAGCAAAAAAAAAAAAAAATATTGAGAAGGGTGGCACTGTTAACTTTTAGCAAGTCTCCATAATTTCTGGCTCAATAGGAGGCATTTGGACTATCCTAACTGCTTCTGCATTCAATAGATGCACTCACTACCCAAGGTCAATCTGTTGTATTTGTTTCAATAGAACTCCACGTGCAGTCACATGGGAATGAACTGAATAGGGCAGATAATATCATGTGTTATCATGAAAACAGTTTGGCCTTGTGGCCCTCTGAAAAGTCTTAGGGACTCCTAAGGACCCCTGCCTTACAAATTTAGAACAAATATTGTCTCCATGAGCAAACTAGCATGGAGAGGTCAAGGGCTTATCCAAGGACACACTGCTAGAACATGTCAAACCAGGTAAAAGGCAAAGAGCACAACAGTTACTCTCATCTGGTTGTTGCAAGGATCGAGATCATAAATGCAAGGGTTGTGCATGCCACTTGGCCTATCACAAGTGCTCAAGACATTAATATTTCCTGTTGGGCAAGATCTGGTGGAAAACCAGGGAAACTGCACATTTCTGATCAACTGACCACAATTTTCACCAGCAAGAAAGTTAAATCTCCACAGCAGGTGCTAGAGCAGTGATGGCAAACCTTTTGAGCTCGGTGTGTCAGCATTTTGAAAAACCCTAACTTAACTCTGGTGCCGTGTCACATATAGAAATTTTTTGATATTTGCAATCATAGTAAAACAAAGATTTATGTTTTTGATATTTATTTTATATATTTAAATGCCATTTAACAAAGAAAAACCAACCAAAAAATGAGTTCACGTGTCACCTCTGACACGCGTGTCATAGGTTCGCCGTCACTGTGCTAGAGCATGGGCCCCGCTGCAGCCCCGGGGATGGAAGCTGTCTTCAGCTGCTCAGCAACTCCACGGCCTCATTCCACCCTCCCTCAGGCAAATGATGCTGGCGGGCGCTGCTCACGGTCACCTTGTTCCTGGGGAAACCTGAGCAAGCCAAGAGAGCTGCTCCATTATTTACAGCCTCCTTTTTGCATCACATGTATTTACCAGGAACCCTCAGCAAACAAACAACAGTGCCTCTACATGCCTCTAGTCTGTGCAGCCAAAGCCCTCCTAGGAACTGGCACCTGGGTCTTGCTGTCCAGGGGCTGGGCTCTCCCCTGTTCTCCTTGTCCATCAACTGTCTGAACCTACATGGCCCTCCTGTCCGGGCCACCTGATCAGAGAGCACCAGGGGCTTGCAGGTCACTTTTCCCGGGATTTGGAGAGTGAGGTCACCTGATGAAGTGGGTCTGGTGCAGCTCAGGCCACTGTGCTCTCAAAATGCTACCTGGATGGAAGGCAAGAGCAAGAGGTGCCTGAAGCTGTCGCTTCCACCCAAGTGCATCCACGGACCTGTCCCCTGCAACACTGCAACTGGTCTCCCTGTTTCCACTGTGATACTCACACAGACACACACACACATGCATACATGTGTCACACAGACACACACACATATGTGCACATGCACATATGCAGAGACACGTATACACGTGCGCACACATGCACATACACACATGCACATACATAGACACGCATACATACACACGTCTAACCTCCAAGAGCCGCCAAAAAGATCTTTTAGAAATATGAATATAATGAACAACATAAACTAATGGACAAAAACAGATCCAGAGACAGAGAAGCATCCATCAGACCGTCAAACCTCCTCAGAGGGAAGGTACGGGAGGGTGGGGGTAAGGTGGAGAGATCAACCAAAGGACTTGTATGCATGCATATAAGCCCAACCAATGGACACAGACACCAGGGGGGTGAGGGCATGAGCGGGGGTGGGGGTGGGGGGTGGCAAGGGGGGATAAGGACACATGTGTAATACCTTAATCAATAAATAAAATAATATAAAATAAATATATACAAGAGATAAGGTCCGTTTTCCTGCTAACATGCTCCCAAGGATCCCCCACTCAGATGGAGTAAAAACCAAACTCGGCTTCTAAGGCCCGGCCTCATGTGGCCAGGGTTTCTTCTCTGTGGCCTTTCCTCCGCCTGCTCCCACCGCCGCAGGGCTCCTCCAGGACCTCAGACGTCACCACCTCTTCACAGCGGCCTTTCCCGCACGCCCACCCCGCAGACTGGCCTCCCCACCCTCCATCTCCTGGTGTTTGCGAAGACAGCGCGCTTACTCTCGTTGTTACTGGCGGATTACACGCCTCCCTCCGGCCACACCTCCCGCTTAGAACTTGAGCCCCGGAGAGCTAGGTCTCCACCGATCCTCCGCGATATCCCCAGCGCCTGGCACCACGCCTGGCACAGCCTAAGTGCTCAGCTAACGTTGGCTGAATGAATGAAGCAGCGGCGCCAGGTGGCCGCGAGAGTCCCGGGCTGGGGTCCCGGGTGCCCCGGCGCGCCCGCCCCGTCCCGGCGGCTGGGCCACAGGCACGGATGGGGACGGGCCGGGGGACCCCGGCGGGACCCGGCAGCTCCCCACGGAGCGCGCGCCGGGCCGGGCTCCGCAGGTGCCTCTCGAGAGCGAGAGCACTCACTCCCGGGCCAGCGCCGCCCCGATCTCGGGCACTCACCATGGTGACCGGGCCGCCTCCGCCCCAGCCTGACGAGTGCCGAGTGGCGAGAGCCAAGTGCAGGAGCCGGCGCGGCTGACAGGTGAGGCATCTGCCTCGGACCAGGGCTGCTTCCCACAATGCCCTCGAACTGAAAGTTTGCAGACTCCTCCCCGCCGGCTCCCCTGCCGCTCCCCCAGTTCCCCCTCCTCCCCTTCTCTCCCTCCTCCCCGCCCCTCGCCCCGCCCAGCGCCGCGCTGGCGGCCTCAGGTGACAACTCACCTGCGCGCCTCCAATGCACCTGGGCAGAAGAAAAGAGCTCGCTGTCCTTTTCAATCGACCCCAAACAAGGCCTCTGTGGTTGGAGTTAAGTGAGAGGCGGTTCAAGAGGTGAGCAGGAGCCAGAAGGCACTGGGTCCTTCCTACATGAGGGCATCATAGACACTAAAAGCCTCCAACCTCAAAGTTCTCAAAAATCTCAGTGCCTCCATATCCCCGGCTTTCAGTTGCTACATGCCTGATGGCTTCCACTCCTGGTGTGTGGCATCCGCCAGAGGACTCTGAAAGAGGGTTATTTAACAATTAAACCCCAGATGATGGGGTGAGTTTGCCTCCTGGCAGATGGTCCACAGTTACTGCGAGTTCAGGAAAGCTGCTTTCCACACTTCTAATTCTCCGGCCAGGGTCCGTTTTTTCTCCATCGTGGACCTGTTGCCTCGTGATACCTGGATCTTCTCTGATTTTAAAGCGGGGCTCAGCCCTATCGCACACACCTTGCTGATTGATCTATGGAAAACACCTACAGGCTCCTGCTTTAAGGGTTTATTGCTAGTGGAAAGACATGGGAAGACTAAAGGTGAGTCTTAAAGCTGGTAAAATCTCAGTGATAATTAAGTAAAAGATTAAAGCAGGACAAAGTTCCCTGACTGTGTGGTTCATGTTAGGGAAAGTTTGATTAGAGAATGAGGGGAATTACACTTAAAAACTATTGCTATCCCTTGCCTTCCGTCATGACCTTGCTGAGATAGGCCGTGGATGCTATCCTGGGCTTCTGTCCTGGGCTTCTCCCCCAAATGTTCTTACCTCCAGATTCTCAAATAACACCCCAATCGCTCTTATGGCTGGACACCTCATATAGGTTATCTTACCTGTCCTTCAAGACAACCTGTAATTCAATACATGATTTTCAGATACTTTCTCCCATTTTATAGGTTGCCCTTTTATTTTAATGTTTTCAACATTGTACAGATAAGAGCCTGAGACTCAGAGGCAGTGAGGCCAAAGCAGGCACAGACAGAGACCAGAGGCAGGGCTGAGCCTGGCACTGAGGCACCCGGGCTCAAGGCGATCCCCCTCCGGAGCCTCACTCCTGGCAGACCCGCTCAGAATGCAGCAGTGGTGTCAGCAATGTTTACTCAGAACATTCACTGTCTCAGTGGGATAACTTGAATTTTTGAGTCTTGACTTCCCTCTCATCTTTGCTCCCTTTCAAACTCCAGGCTCTACATGAGGTCAGCAAGGAGGCCAACCCCATCGAGGCCCCAGAGGCCCTATAACTCAAGATGTTTCACTGTGAAGAGGGCTTCCCTGGCCTAAGCCTGACAGGGCCTTTAGATTCAAAATCTGCTGTCTTCGTGTTATCCTAAAACTACAAGACCAAAGGGAAAGGCAATGAGCATTTATTTGTGACCCAAAAGAATGGCTTTGCAGGAAGCACTGATTCAGGTAGAAGCCCAAACAGTGTCCCCAAGAGGAAGTGAATGCAAGGGATAGTTATGAGAAAAGGGAAGGGAACAATTACGTGAATAGGAGGAAGAAATAGAAGGTGCAGATAGGCGACAGTGACGCTCATTCTAAAGAATGTCTTTAATTTTCGGTTCTAGTTACGACAAATAGTTGTTTGGGATATAGTGCTGCTTAGGCCCAGTCTGAAGGTGGTTTCGCCCAGTTTCAACATTCCAAAGGTTTGAGGAGTAAGACGTGCAAGGCTGTTCCTCTGGGATGGCAGCTTTGATTTTAAAGTGGCTCCATTGATGTGATTTCTCACAGTTGGCAGAAGCCAGGGTGCACGGTGTGTTGTACGTTTCAGATTTGGTCATCCCTGAGCTGGTGCACACAATTCTTGTGTATGTGTATGTGTACTGACTCACAACACAATGCCCTGGTATTATAGGTCAACTTGATTTATGAGTTTCACTTCTCAAATCACTCCATAGTTGCATGGTAACAGAAGATATAAAACATGCAGTAAAGGCCACCCTGGAGTCCACTGGGAGAAGAAGAAATTAGGCACATGATAACAGTCAAATGATGTTATTCTAGAAAATGTTAATTTTCTAGAAATTAAGAGAGATCAAGCTATGAGTTTAAAACAATAAAGGAAGAAAAGGCCATCAAAGGAGTTTTGTCAGGAAGTCTTTCTATCCGATCATAATGGTAACCTGGTTAAATGTTAACTAAACTAAAGATAAATGGAATGGGGAGGAGGAACTCCTGGGTTTCTCATTTTGTTAGTCTTATTAAATACAAGACCGTCAGCAGAGTGGGCTGATGGTTATCACTGCTATACCACAAGAAATAAAGGGAATGGAATGCAGGTACACCTTGTTAATCTGGCAGCTACAATCACCACTAAAAATGCAGTAGATGTCAGTGTGATGGGTGTCGAGTAAAACTGAAAGTCTTTGGTTTTTAGATTCCATATATAAGTGAAACCACACAGTATTTGTCTTTGTCTGACTTATGTCTCTTAGCATAATACCGGCTGGGTCCATCTATATTGTTGCAAATGGCAAGATTTAATTTTTGTTTTATTTTTACTGCTATGTAATCAAACAAACAAAACAAAAACAGACCCATAGAAACAGGGACCACAGGGATGGTTGCCCTACTGTGATAGGTTTATACAATAAAAGGTGATTACTGGAATTAGTGGGCTGATCGCATGGTAAGGTATACAAAAGTTCAATCACTATATTGTACACCTGAAACTAATATAACTAATATTGTACAGAAACTGTACTTAAACCAAAAATAATAAATTTAATGATTTTTCCATTTTAAATAAAGATTGAAAGACTTTATTTAAAAGTCGATGGAGAACTATTAAACTTTATTTAAAAGGTGATGGAGAACAATCAGAACCATCTGGCCCTCCAGTGAGTTGAGGCAGGGGGAGGGTTGAGAGCTAACCCCTGCCCTGGTAACGTGGCTCCATGGACCCGTGCTGAGTGCTGGGATTGTCTTACAGTAGAAGAGGTGTTTATCTCAGTGGATAAATGCGACAATTTATAGCTTCTTTAAGCATTTGGAATGAGGGAGGGAACCTAAAAATGATTATGTGAAGGTGGGAGAGAGCAAGGCAGAGATAGGATTAAGATTCTGTGTTCTCTTAAGGGTGGTCATACTTTAGGGCAGTAGTTCTCAACCTTCCTAATGCCGCGACCCTTTAATACAGTTCCTCATGTTGTGGTGACCCCCAATTTCATTGTTACAAATTGAACATAATTAAAGCATAGTGATTAATCACAAAAACAATATGCAATTATATATGTGTTTTCTGATGGTCTTAGGTGACCCCTGTGAAAGGGTTGTTCGACCCCCAAAGGGGTCATGACCCACAGGTTGAGAACTGCTGCTTTAGAGGAAGGGTCTGAAAAAGAGGCATTTCAGAGGTTTGTTAACCTAGATGCACAGAAACAATGGACAGGGCTTACTTAAGACAAATATAAACCTCCCACTAAAAAGTTATAGGCCTGGGGCGTGACTACCCACCCTGACGTGCCCAGTTAGGAATTTATGATCATATCATCCTATGAAGCTACTTTCCATAGAAGCTCTTTTTCATTCATGCGTCCTAAAGACACTGGCAGGATTAAAAAGTCAGTATTCACTAATTATTGCTGTTATTACTAATAATAAATTTTAACTTGTATTAACTTTTTTAAAAAGCTTACAGCACTTTCTTCTGACGCTGTGACTCAGGGAACCGAACTTTGTTTTCTACCTCCCTGTGTGTTTGCCTCATTTCTTGGACCATGTTTTAATCACCTTCGTATCTCCTTCGCTGCTCAATAAATATTTGAATGAATAATAATTTTTAAAAAGCTGCCTTATATACTCACTGACCAAAGTACCTTTTCCAAAACATGTCAAAATGTGTCTCTAAAAAGTCCTGCATTGTTTCAAAGCAATGGAGAGAGCTGAGCAGGTTGGCATGGTAGCTTCATGGCTCCAGCAAGCTATTCTCCAGCAGTGCAAGCTGCACATGAAGGCCAAGAAACAAGCAGATTGCCTGGCTGGCATGACTCAGCAGTTGGGCATCAACCTGTGAACCAGGAGGTCATGGTTCAATTCCCAGTCAGGGCACATGCCTGGGTTGTGGGCTTGATCCGGATGTGCAGGAGGCAGTCAATCAATGATTCTCTCACCATTGATGTTTCTATCTCTCTCTCCTTCTCCCTCTCCCTTCCTCTCTGAAATCAATAAAAATATATCTATATATATAAAAGGCTAAGCAACAGACCAACCAGCCAACCAGCCAATTAGCTGGTAGGTATGACACACACTGACCACCAAGGGGCAGATGCTCAATGCAGGAGCTGCCAAGCGACAGCAACTTCACAGAGTGCCCTCTCGCACTCCAGGACCCATCAGGGGATGTCGGACTGCCGGTTTCAGCTGGATCCCTACAGGCCAGGCCAAGGGACCCCACCTGCTGGAGCGACCCCGCTCACTCCCTCACTCCGCAGATGCCCTTCAAGCCCCAGCATCGCCTCAGGTGCGGCTGGCCAGGGAGGGAACGCAGGAGATTGGCTCCAGGGCATGTACGACCCCTCTTGCCCAGTCCCGCCCTGCTGGCCATCTTCTTCTTTTTTTTTTAAATATATTTTATTGATTTCTTACAGAGAGGAAGGGAGAGGGATAGAGAGTTAGAAACATTGATGAGAGAGAAACATAGATCAGCTGCCTCCTGCACACTCCCCACTGGGTATGTGCCTGCAACCAAGGTACATGCCCTTGACCGGAATCGAACTTGGGACCCTTGAGTCCGCAGGCTGACGCCCTATCCATTGAGCCAAAGTGGTTAGGGAGCCATCTTCTAATTAATTTCCTTTTAATGTGCACGAATCTGTGCATTGGGCCGCTAGTGTATACTCCAGCAGTGCAAATACGTATATAAAAAGAAACAAGCAGCATAGTAATCTGCACACAAAGATTTATTGTCACCTGAGGGAATGTCAGCAAGCAGTCCCCTACACACAGAGATTTATGTGACTGAATATTTCCCCTTCTTCTGTTGAAGGAGAATAGGTCCTTTGCCTTATATTTTCTGACCTTGTGACATTACGACATCGTAAATACCCTGTTACATGCTGGCTTTTTTCTAGAATGGATCAGTATTCTAAAAAGTGTTAAGGTAATAAATACTGGATGCTAATCTTAACTTTATTTTTTATTTATTTTTTCTTTTTTCGAATTAAAGAGTCACATTTATTGCAATCCAGGACTATGAGGGGCCATTCCCCAAATCTCATAGCAACAAGATGGTCGAAGCTCCAAGGTTATATAGGCAAAAAATCACAAAGGTATTGATTACATCCCAGGGTTTGGAATGAGGAACCTGGTTCGCAAAAAAAGCAATTTACAGAAGCAGAATTAAGCATGTTATCTAAATTACAGTTTTGGGTCTAGAGGCTTTGGGTAGCCTGGGTTAAACTTAGGCATGTTATCTAAATTACAGTTTTGGGTCTAGAGCCCTCTGACCTTGAGATAACGGTGCTGTCCTTCCCAGGTAAAGGAAAATGTCCTTTCTAAGACCAGTATGACCACAACCCATGGGATATTCACATTACAATCAATAAGGCATTTAATTGAATGGGATGATTTATACAATTCAGAAAATCAAAGTAACTTGTCCATTGTCAAGCCAAACAACAGGATTAGAGTTAAACTACAGTTTCTACCTGATGGTTGCTACCATACTTCATTCCCCACTGGTTTTATGTACATGAATCAAATCATGGACTCATCTTTACTAGTTAGGGGATTGTACTGCCCCCTAACTACAAGTAGTTTGACTGAATTAATTTTTCTAAACTGCCAGCTTGGCACATTTAATTTTCATTTACTCACCCCACTTCTTTTAGGGGCATTCTCTATTCTGTTCCTGCTCTCCTGTCCCCTAGCGCATCTAGCCCCACTTGGCCCTGGACTTTCTCACTGGCTAGAAAAAATGTTCTTACAGTTACCAAGTGCCCTAGTGCCACAGTCCCCGCCAGTACTGTCCTCACTGAAGTCCAGTTCCCCTCCTGCGGGCGTTGAACCTCCTCCTGGATCTCACGGGTGAGGCCGCTGGCTGCCGGGATCAAGGCCGTTTCCTGGTGCAGGAGCTGGGAGTGGTGTAGCCAGGTCTGGATGCCGTCAGCAGGGTGACAGTGTATAGTCCTTTCCAAGTTGGGGTGAGTCCTTGGGTCCTGAACTTCTTTACCCACACTGAGTCCCCAGGCTGGAAAGGATGTACAGGGTGCGAGGTGGGCACTGGCAGAGCGTCTTGAACAAGCTGATGGGTGGCTCTCTGGGTATACTGCAGAGCCTGCAAGGACTCTAGAGGATTTTCAGGTGACTCCGATGAAATTTTTTTTTTTAGGGACGAGCTGGATCCCAAGGGGAGTTCTTTGGGGCCCTGGAACTTCTCAGGGTGCGCACCCCCTAGAGACCCCTCAGTCTCCACAAACGGCTCAGGGGAGGTTCGGCCTTCCTTTGTCGCTAATCTTAACTTTAAAACGCACATTCTGCTCTTTTGATCTAGTATTTTAAGAGTTGGGTGAGGCCATAAATTGCCAGGAATTCATGTAGCAGTAGAGGATTTTTATGCAGGCTCATCCTCCTTTCTTTTGTCTACTTTCTTTTCTTTTTCTTTTTTTTCCCCCCTATAATTATGTGGTTTGGTATATATTTTTGTAATTTTTAAATTTTCAGTTACAGTTGACATACAATATTATATTAGTTTCAGGTGTCAAACAACATAATGATTAGATATTTTATACCTTCTGAAGTGATCGTCCCAATAAGTTTAGTACGTATCTGACACCACGCATAATGATTACAATTGACTATTTTCTTAAAACACTGTCTTTTCCTCCCTACTCACTTGTTTCCTCTCCTGCCACAGTTGCTTCACACTTGTTTTCTCCTCACTCCCACCTTTGAGAAAGCACTGAGATTGCTCCAGATGTTCTTGTAAATTATCATCCCTCTGTTACAGATGAGGAAACCGAGGCTCAGAATAGTTAAACAACTTGTCAGTAAAATGCAGAGCTGGGATTTCGGTTTGGGCGACCCTGGCTCCGAAATCCATTATCTTTTCACTACAGTTATCTTTCGGCCACCAGCATGCTTTACCTAGACTTTGAACTTTCCTTTATTCTTGTCCTCTTCATTCCCAAAGCACTCGGCTGTATTATTCTAGCCAAGCCTTTCAGCATTGTGAGCAAGAGTCTGAGAGGTTCCTTGTCTTGGACTCAGCGTTCATACTTCCACCTCTAGCCTGAGGAATCACCACCCTGGACATGGTCAGGGCCCCACTGATGGATGGGAGAACTCAAACATCCATAAGGAGAGTCCTGCTGAGGCCATATGGACTTCAGACTTTGGTGTGCACAGAAGCATGGAGGGAACAGGCTCAAGATACCGAGCCCAACCCTGCCCAGAGAAATGCTGATTCAGACCTGCTCAAGGGTTTAAAGCGAGGTAGCTGTGTGCTCAGATTCCCCAATAAGGCTTCAATTTTTGTCCTGGCCTAGCCACTGCTTAGCTCTGCAACCTTGGACTGATTGTGTAACGTCTCTGTGTCTCCGTTTCCTCATTTATAAATGGAGATAATATTGCTATGCAATTCATAGTTTTTCTGTGAGAATTAACTGCAATCGTAATACCTGCAAAGTATTTCACATGGTTCCTGGTACATAGTATGCACTTAATAGAGGTCAACCATTCTTTGATACTACAGTTTGTGAGCCTCTTTCTTGGGCAAAATCCAAGCTCTAGTTCGGACTGCATCCTCCTCAAGAAAAGTAGAAGAGTTCGAGTTCTGAAGAGTTCTGAAGAGTTCTCCCTCTCTGCCCCTGGCAATCACGCTCTCCCCACAGGCCCCAAAGTCAGTTAATTTTCAATTTGGTTCAGTCCCAAAGTTGCCTACTAAGAAGCTCCCCCTCAGGGCTACTTAGCTGGAGAACCTCAAAGCTAGGGCACCTATCCCCCGGTTTTTAACATAAATGACTGGAGAACCCACAACTTATGAAGACTCCAGAGACACTTTCTTATTCACAAGTACCGCATATTTGGCAATTCTGTATTAAGTACCTACTATGTGCTGGGCACTGTTCTGGGTGCATAGTACCCCGCCCTAGGTGAGTGTATAATTCAGTGTACAGTAGACGAGTACATCAACAAAAACAGTATGCCTGGAAATTGTGATGAGTTCTATGATGGCTGAACCAGGGATCAGTGATAGAGAACAATGGGAAGCGACACCAAAGGGCAATAAAGGGAGAAACTCTGAGGAAGGGACACCTAACCTGAAGGCTGAAAGCAAAGCAGCTGGTGAGGGGGATGGGAGAGGATGGCTGACACTATCTTGGCCTTGACAGGGTACGAAGACTTTACCTGCTGGGGATGAGAGTGCTTGGAGGCACTAGGGAAGGCACGTGGGGCTGGAGCACAGGAGGGAGCAGAACAATCCAAGATCTCATCCCAAGTGAGGCAGGCTTTGTGGGCTCTGCTAAAAACCTGGGGTTTTATTTTTAAAAAGAACTGCTTTCAGTCTTCTGTGCAAAATGGCACCCACATCCTGCTGGCCCCACGATTAAAGAATCATGAACAGAATGCTTGTTCCGCACCCCCCTTTCCCTTCTCTGAATCCCTTTTTAAATGACATCACCTATCTCAGGCCTTGGCAGTGGAGGTATTCACTTACCTGAGCCTCTCTATGCAACAGAGAAAATTATTTTTCTTGGATGTGGTTATTGGGAATGTTCCCCATTTCTCATTTTATTTCCCATTTTGTAACCATTGAACATTTGCCTAGCTAGTTCTCTTGCATCAAATCTACACCTCCAGGCAAAATGAGAGCCTGCATGTTAGCTTAGAGTTTGATTTCTGGTAAAATGAAGCTCTCAGAGCAGTAAACAACCTTGTCTCTCCTTGCCGGACTTACAGACTAGACCAGGGGTGGGCAACCTTTTTGTGAGTGCGTGCCAAAACCAGCAAAATCTGACTCAAAATTCTTCTGCGTGCCAACCCTAATTTTTTGAGAACATGTTACGCCTACTTGATATCTCTTAAGGCGTACGTATTGAAGAAATAATAAAATTCATTCGAGCGACAAAAACACAGTATATGATGATGAAAAATACATTTATTTTTTAATGTATACATGTACACTGATAGTCCAACAGAAAACTTTATGACTCTGTTTGATATTATCAGTGGGACTTTTGCTGCCGAGAGAAACATAGAAATTTATTCCCCTTTCATTAATACTGGTGGGCAAAGCGAGAGAGAAGGTTTCGTTTTTATAGAGTGAAATTTTGAATAAGTAGGTGAGGCAGTTGTCTTGTCAATGAAAACCCGTTGCGTCTGAGGCTGAAACCAAAACACTCGTTGGATCTAGGAAGGCAGGGAGAGTTAAGGCAGAGGCATAGAAATTGCTCTTCCCCTCTCTCGTCAATCCATGTCTATGGTCTTTAAGATAACTTGTTATGTAAAGTTATTTATTTATCTAAGATACACCTGCACTGAATTTATCTGAAAAATAAAAAAGTCGATATTAAGAAAAAAATTGTAAATGGAAGATTATAAGAGAGGGTTTCATGTGCCAGCAAAAGTTACTGGCGTGCCATGTTTGGCACGCGTGCCAGGGGTTGCCCACCCCTGGACTAGATGCTAACAGCCTTTCAAGTCTGTAGTAAGGCTTTTAAAGACCAGAAGGCTGAACTAATTTCAGAATAAGGCATGACCATGGTGACACCCTGTGTTCGTTTTGAGTAACAGCTACCAGTATGAACCTTTTCCCCTCTACCTAAAGAAAATTAAAGAAGTTAAGTGGGAAAACATCCTTTATGCACTCAGCCCATTCTTAGGAACCTTATTTTTCCTATAATTGGTCTCCACCTTCCCAAGTACAACTTAATAAAAAAGAGTATCAGTTCAATTCAGTGGGCCTAAGAAGTAGGGGCAGCAATGAACTGTCTTTCAACCACCGAGCCTTAGTGTTCTCATCAGTAAAAATAGAAGTTTGGACTGTGTACTGCCCGGGTTCTTTTCAATTCTAAAATCCCAGGAGCCTGTGATGAGAATTGGAGATCTGGGTTCTAGTCTTGCCTTTGCCTTGCCTTTGGAGGTCCAGTCACTGACCTTCACTAGGTCTCAAGGTCATGGAAGAGGTGAAGGATTGGATTCGGTGCTCTCTTGGTCACTTTTTAGCTACTTTAAACATGTAACTTTTGAAATTTTCACCCAACTTCACAGACTCGACAGTCACCATTGCAATTTATCTAAGTCGCTGGCAGCCCCATGCGTGGCTCTCAGGCTGGTGCAGCTTCCATTGCACTGTGGTCTCTGCCCCCCCCCAAAAAAGGGCATGAGTGACAAAGGCCAATCAGGAACCAAAGAAAGATTCAGGCATGAAACCACGGATGCAACTTGGGCTTTCAGACACCACCTCATCCAGCAGGCCTTGGAACCAGGTCTGGGATCGGCTGACACTATCTTGGTCTTGACGAGGGTACGCAGACTTTACCTGCGGGGGATGAGTGGCCTCTGAGTGCCTTGCAGTCCCTGAGACTTATTAGTCTTTGAATTTCTGATCTCCTGGCCCACTCTGGCACATCAAAATAGCTCACATTTACTGGGCATCGAGTTTTTGACAGACAGTGTTTAAAACACTTTATATGCATTAACTTGTTTAATCTTCATTACAACATTCCCTGGAGGTAATCATTCTCCCTACCTTGCACTTAGAGAAATCTGGCATTAGATTTCCTTATAATTAGTGTCTGTAAGGCAGGGAGAGTAACTAGTCTGAGACCACACAGCTCCCAAGAGGGATTCCAGTCCAGGTGGCCAGCTCTGCAGCCTGGGCTCTTGGCCGCCTTCCAATGCCCCCCACACCACAGCTGTCGCAGAGTATGTGCTCAGTGCATACATGTTGAATGAATCAATGTTGTATAAATGTTTTAATGAGTAAAAATAAAACTCACTTCAGACCCCACTGAGGAACATCCCTGGGCTCCAGACTCCTCTAGCACCTTCCCTTTTTTTCTGAATCCCAAGTGATTCTCGGCCAGCAGTTCTATGGGAGACCCCTAGGGGTTTTTCCCCTCCATGTCTACAGAGCACTCTTGGCCACTTTTGAAGAGTGAGTCTCACCCACAACCTCAACCCTGCTCGTTCAGACTTAACCAGTTCCTTCTTTAACTGGTAACAAGTGCTCTAGGGTCTGGGCCAGTGGACCTTGTGTGGTACTGTCCAGTATCGACCTTTTGTGAAAGCCTCTATGTTCTTATCCCATGAGCCAGGAACTCAGGATGGGCTAGGCAACACACCTCAACTCTCCACCCAAAAGTGAACTCTGCCTCAGCGGCATGTCCACACAGCACTCTCATCTTCCCCACCCACTTCTCCAAAGCAGGTCCCATCTCCGGACCTGTGGTCAGGGCTCCTGTGGTCTCAGAGGCAGCTGGCTCCCCGTGGACAACCGGGTGGAAGCTGCATTGCATTTTCTTTCTGATTCAACCTCCAATGTCACTTCTCACTCTGCTACATTCCATTAGTGAGTCACTAAGATTGGCCCAGACTCAAGGGAAGAAAACACTCAATAACACAGTATAAGAATTTGCAGAAACATTTCAAAACCAACATACCCACTAAAGTGGAGTTGTCTGTCTTAAAGTTGTCTTATGATGATCAGACACTCAGAACTAGTAGTTGATGTTTTAGAAAAGCAAGAAACCTCTCATCATGTCCCTGGTGTACTTATCCTCTATAACCTGTCTCCGGAAACTGTAGCGGTGGTTTGGCAGGTGGAATAAGATGGGTAGAAATGACAGGGGAGGAGACAGTCACGACAAACGGTTTCACTCCCTAAGAAAGTTCACGAATTCCTTTTCATTTAGGCACATAGCAGCCAAATTGTACACATACAAGCATCGTTATTTATTTAGTGCCTGCTATGGGAGGAAAACAAGAAGTGTGGTTAGACAGAAGTAAGCAAGGAGAGCATCACAGATGTCAGGGAGATAAGGCACCATTCTAGAACTTGGCTTCCACTGGGATGGGAGCTGTGAGGGTTGTGTACAGAAATGGCATGATCTGAGTTGTGTGTTGAGATCCAGCTGGTAGGGCAGAGGCAGGCTCAGGGAGACTGGTGAGGAGGCTCCTAGAACAATCCAGTTGACGGTGGGAGGACTGGACCATGGTTAGCAGTAGTAGAATGGTGACAAGTGTTCTGGAATACATTTGAAGGTAGGCTTGTGTCTGCAAGCTTGCCTAAGTTTTCAGCTTGCAACCTGGGATTCATTTGATAAACAGATGTGACTCCTGAAGCAAGAGATGTTAAGAGGTCATATCTGGCCTTAAAATATAAGAAATGCAAAAGTACATTAATAACTTGGAAATAAAGCCACTCATTACTTATGTAAAGAATTATTTTTACACAAGTAAATCCAGAACTGAACAAATTTCGGTTTGGCCATATGCTTTTTCCTCTCCCTTTCTTCCTCTTTTTAGTACCGCATGGGGTTAATCCAACCAGATGTTCTTACTTATTTATAGAAGTTGCTCCCCAATGAGTTCTTCTAACTCCAGGTAACAGCTCAATGAAGTGCACATAACACAACATTTTTGCATATTCAGTCTTATGTGACAAAGGATGGGAAGAACATACCTAGGTGTGCTCCCTAATCTATTGAATCAATAAATGAAACACAGAAAAGATTTAGAGAATCAAGGGACTAGCAAAGCCTTTAAGGATTGCGCAGGTCTTGTGTAAAGGTCAGTGAGGATATAGACATAGAGGCTCGTCCCTGCCTTACAGAGCTTTAGGCTAGAACCAGAGCTGGTTAGCAGGTCCTTACCATGCACCTGTCAAGTCTCATGATGTGAGTCAAATCACGTGAGGGGTCCAGAAGAATGGTTTACATAAACTTGCAATTGTTCAAATGCAATTTTCCTGTCTGTGGCTTCAGGTATCTTGAATTCAACAAGCTGCAATCAGGCAAATCTTGTAATCACAGAATTAACTGAAAGAATTCACAGCTATGGAAATATCTGATTGTTTTCTATTCTTACCAAAACTTAATGTCACATTTATCTAATAAGGGAATGATACCTGTAATTCTGAAATGTTAAAATCATGTGACTGTTTTGTGACTTTATTAGTTGGATTTGATTTTCATGGTGGAGTCTACAGGCTATTTATTGGCTATTCTTTAATATTATAGGAATAGATGACAATCCCTGTTATGAGGTTAGATTTAGGTAATAGTCTCTTAAGAGTGTTACTAGTTTAACAGGCATACTTTAGAAGAGTGATTCCTTAAGTTATTTCAAATAATTAGCTTGATTTTGGGATGACTCTATATTCTTTTTTGCACATTAATGTTAATCTAGTTCAGATAAAAATAAAATTCACTTTCTAAAATAAATTTTGTAACAGTTATAAAATGACTTAAAATAGTGGAGTGTCATAAGATACAGATTAGGGATCACTGCTCTTCAGAATGCATGGGAAACGAATGATTGAAGTTACGTCATCACAAAAGCCACCTATCAGTGCCACCAGGTTTTCAAAAAATCTTTTTTATACTTTTTTGGTATTTTTTATTTATTTTCAGTTTCTTTTTATTATAATAAACATATTATTTTGAGAATGAGAAAAAAATAAAGCTTATCTCTTTAATAGCATAGTAAACGGCCATTCTGGTTTCCAAATCAACCTCTTACCAGTTAGGCCAAGAATCACTTCTTCTAGGTCAGAACTACCGTGTTTATTGACAAAACAGCTGTGAGGGGGAGACTGGGCCACAGATCTGGCGTCTCTTCATAGCTCACAGTGCAGGCTGAGAGCCTGGATGTGCTGAGCCACCTGACCCCAGGGCTTCATAAACTCCAAAAGAGACATCACCATCTGCCTCCCTTACATAACACACTACACACTAGCACATTAAGGCAGGTGGTATGAAGAAGGTGTGTGCTTCAAGTCAGACAGACAGAAAGACAGACAGGACCTTCTTGGTTTTCTCATCTGTGAATGGGGACAATAATGACTGAAGTGTTGCCAGGATTGAATAACATAAAGTCGGCAGAGCAGGCAGCACACCGAGGGTGCTAAACACATAGCAGCTACTATTATTGCCCTGTGTCCAGATCAAACAACAAAAGCTAAATTAAGCAACAGAGTAACAAGCAAGGAATATTTTATTGTACACATTTTCTCAGAAAAACCCCACAAAAACAGAACCCACAAATAGGAGCAAAGGACAAAGATTTTTAGCTCTCTGGGATCCGTAGGGCACCATATCTTATAGAAACATAGCTAGTACAGGGACAAAATGTACTATTCAACATTGCCCTGACTCCCCAGTCAAAAAGGCTATAGAGAAAAACACTTAAAGTGGTATATTCTAATGCAAATTTGTCGCACAATTAAACTTCAACTTACTCAAAGAGTTGCTGTATAATAAACTGCAGAAAATAGAGTAGGCATTCAGTAATCTGCTCACAATGAATAAATATAGCATGTCTTACTTATTTGTTAAGCCTCACATTTATAATGAGCAGATGGTTTATCATTAATAGTAACTGAGTTTCTTACATTTTAAGAGATATCAGATCCAGTAATGGAAGTAGAAACTAATTTTTAAAAAAACTGATCTTAGAAAATAGTTCCTTGGGTGTGAGCCACTATCGAGTTTATTACATACTTGGGCCAGTTTCAACTTAAAAATGTGGACATGAACAAACTGAATTCTGTACAGAGAGGACAAAGTGACACCGTCTAGACCAATATGTTTGTTTATATCCACCAGGAGCAGGACAGGACTAGGACATAGCAAACAGAGATTTACAATGAAATGAATAATGTTTCCACCTATTGCTATAGAGATATCTCCATCACCTGCACTAATAAAGGGCAACTTAAAAACATGTTTAAAAAAGAATCGGCATTTTCATGTCCTATACATACTAGGGCTAAGCATAAGGATCTTCTCTAACATTCTATATTTCTTAACCCCTGTTTGTACAAATGAGCGTGAGTATCCCAGGAATGGAAAAACCAGTAAACGTTACTTGAAGAACTATCTAAAGTGACCCGTTTAAGAGGAACACAGTAAAGTAAGGCAATAACTATACGCCTAGCTGTACTATCTTTATGTGCCCAAGTCAGTAAAATTGAGAAAATAATTTTTGCCCACCTCTATAGAAAATATGCCCTCATTTGCTGCTTAGTTTGTGACAGAGGCAAGACAAGGCTGCCACGTGTGTTTTCATACAGAAAAATGGTAACAGGCTCAGACGGAGAGAAGACAACACGGAAACATCTCCTTTCCTTTCCCGATACCACACTCTAATTCTTTCTTAAATATGCATTTCCTCCTTGATTTATATTATTAGCTTAACCCCTTGGGAGGCACTATCACAATCTTAGTCTCTATGGAGCATTGGGGTTCTTCATTAAAAAGTTTTTATAAAATAAAAAGAAGTTTGAAAGCTATGGCATATTCTTAGCAGCTGTGATGTTCTACTCAGTCTACCACAGACATTTAAAGTCACATTTTACAGAATAAAGAAAAATGGAACCACAGTTCAGTGCTCTTCATTGTGGAAAAGAATTGATCACATTCTATTTTCCTTTCAGGACTTCATAAAATCCCCAGGATAGCACCTTTGTGGGGCTGAACCCTAACTGAACACAAGTCAACAGTCAATGATGCCATTTAGAAGTTAGCATCACTCGATTTTCCTTCCAGATTATATTAGTAATGTACATTTTGCAGAAAGCCTAGGGAAAGTTTTTAGAGAAAACAACTTTTTCAGGTGATATAATACAAAAATTACAAGGAGCAACACACCCTTCGGTCTTATTTCTGAGGCAAGTCAACTTTCTCCGCAGATCATTCTAAAACAGGGTGTGCCTGACCCCATCCCTTTCCCGCAGCATGTGTGTCCCTTCGCCATTTGGCATTTCAGTTTAACTGCCTGTCAAATGTTACAGTTCCTCTGAGCTGCTGTTAGACACAGGGTGAGTCCCTTACTTGTATCGGGTAGAATAACGTCGTCTTCATACAAACCCGACAGAGTAACACAGTAGTGAGCCTCTATCAATATCCATCAGTCAGACTAACAAAAATATTGTTGCTATTTTTAAATTTATCCTTAAAAAATGTAGGCCTCTCTCCATTCACTTCCATAGCCATAAAGTGATAGATGCATGTATTATTGTTAAAAACAAACAATAAATATCTGAATACTAAAAGCAGGTGCCCCTTCTCCTACCTCTTCCCCCTTCTGGTACTAAGTGGCCAAAACCCTTTCAAACACCATTTGATACAACAGATTTTGCAAGTTGTTATGTAACTAATATAATTAATATTAGTTACAATGACTACAAGTCAACATTGTTTAAAAAGCTTTGGAGTTCTTGTCTGAGGTGTATATTAACTGCCACAATATCATGGGGCTCACCCTGAACTAGAAATAGAAAGTGTCTCTTAGGAGGACTGGGCTGTTCCATGGAACAGAATGATCATTCCCACCGCACACAGGCTGGTAGCTGGGTTTTCCATCAGTCATTACTAACTGCAATGACAAACAGTCAGGCAGCTGTGTGACTCCCATGGTAGTGGCAACACAAAAGCATTTTGTCCTCAGAGCATGTGTGAGGGGAAGGAAGAACTTGGACTGCTTGGTTAATAGAGGAATTCACTCACAACCACCATGAGGTTCGCCCATGGCTTACTGCCCGCAGGACAAACAAGTGAAGTGAGCCAAATACTAGGTGCAGATGGCACTGAAGAGAACAGATGTCTCTAATGAGTGTCAATAACTAAGTGTAAAGCAGGTGCCCGCCTGACTCCTGCTCCCACAGCAGCCACAGGGCTCGGAGGCCCAGCAGGTCCAGGGGAATGTGTGCGTGTACTCACAGTTGTTATAAGAACATTTTAGGCATCAACTCTTTAGTTCAATATTTTTTTCTCTAAAACTCTATTTGCTAGATCAATCTTGTCCACATCAGCTCACTGTTTGTGAGGAAGCTTTGCTGGAGGGATTCCATTCTTCGGGAACCACAGGTAGGTCCACAAATGCCCCAAAACACATCTTTACATTTTTTTTCCTTTGAAAAGTGTTGATCTGTGTTTAAGTGGCTCCTGTTTGTCCACGTGACGGTGACTGTGGTGCCACAGGGAAGGGTGGCGCTTGTACCGGCTGCCGCTGGGAAGGTGCAGACCTCGCGGCTCCCGGGTCAGTGTGGAGAGAAGCCGGTCGCCAGGCTGCAGCCCACCACGGGCGTCATGTCCCATATCTGCAAGAGAGAAGCCGCCGGGAGGCAGCACTGGTCACCTGGTCTGCCCGTGAGAGCCAAGACTGACACAAACAGGCGTGGGACTGGAGGGCCAAAGGAGCTCATTCTCTGCTTTCAGTGCAAAACTGCCTCCTGACACCAACAGTGATAAAACACTAAACGTGATGAAAGTTTCTCAGTAGTATCTAGACACCTGAAAATTACATCATAATGATGTTCTACTATAGTCTATACCTTATTATGAAATAATATATGTCATATTTTCACAACTCAAGAGTGGTACTAGAGAGGAGAACCAAGATGGCGGCATAGGTTAATGCCGGAGTTTGCTGCTTTGAACAACTACTTCAAAAGTGAAACCAAAAAACGGAAGGGACATCACCCAGAACCCCAGGAACGCTGGCTGAGTGGAAGTCCTACAACTAGGAGGAAAGAGAAACGCACACGGACACTCAGAGGAGGCGCAGTGGTGAAGTCAAATTCTGAGGTGCGGAGTGCGCGGAGCAGGCTGGCGGCGGAGGGCGCGGTTGTTGTTTTCAATCGGGAGGGAGTCGCAGACTCTGAGCACCAGATCCGGGCGAGTCTTTAGGGACCCAGACTCAAACGGGAGAAGCGGGACTGTCTGGCTTCGGTCAGAGCGAGTGCAGCTTTCTCTCCGAGCTTTGCAGCGGTTGCTGGGACTCAGAGAGGCAGAGCCCCTGGGGACAGGACTGAGAGCCGCCATAACTGCTCTCTCTGGCCCACCCTGTTGATCCTGTGCGACCCGCCCCGCCCAAGCCCTGCACACAGGCATTTGCCGGATAGCCTCAGGCAAAGGCTAGATTAGCACCTCCCTAGAGGACAGAAGTTCTCTCACTGCTGACACAGCTGATTCTCATAGCCACTTGGCCTGGAGGTCAAACCCTCCCTGGAATTAGCTACAACAATCAAGATTTAACTATAAGACTGCGAACAAAGACCACTAGGGGGTGCACCAAGGAAGCATAACAAAATGCGGAGACAAAGAAACAGGACAAAATTGTCAAAGGAAGATATAGAGTTCAGAACCACACTTTTAAGGTCTCTCAAGAACTGTTTAGAAGCTGCCGATAAACTTAATGAGATCTACACGAAAACTAATAAGACCCTCGATCTTATATTGGGGAACCAACGAGAAATTAAGCATACACGGACTGAAATAACGAATATTATACAGACGCCCGACAGCAGACCAGAGGAGCGCAAGAATCAAGTCAATGATTTGAAATGCGAGGAAGCAAAGAACATCCAACCGGAAAAGCAAAATGAAAAAAGAATCCAAAAATGCGAGGATACTGTAAGGAGCCTCTGGGACAGCTTCAAGCGTACCAACATCAGAATTATAGGGGTGCCAGAAGAAGAGAGAGAGCAAGATATTGAAAACCTATTTGAAGAAATAATGACAGAAAACTTCCCCCACCTGGTGAAAGAAATGGACTTACAGGTCCAAGAAGCGCGGAGAACCCCAAACAAAAGGAATCCAAAGAGGACCACACCAAGACACATCATAATTAAAATGCCAAGAGCAAAAGATAAAGAAAGAATCTTAAAAACAGCAAGAGAAAGAAACTCAGTTACCTACAAGGGAATACCCATACGACTGTCAGCTGATTTCTCAACAGAAACTTTGCAGGCCAGAAGGGAGTGGCAAGAAATATTCAAAGTGATGAATACCAAGAACCTACAACCAAGATTACTTTATCCCGCAAAGCTATCATTCAGAATTGAAGGTCAGATAAAGAGCTTCACAGATAAGGAAAAGCTAAAGGAGTTCATCACCACCAAACCAGGATTATATGAAATGCTGAAAGGTATCCTTTAAGAAGAGGAAGAGGAAGAAAAAGGTAAAGATACAAATTATGAACAACAAATATGCATCTACCAACAAGTGAATCTAAGAATCAAGTGAATAAATAATCTGATGAACAGAATGAACTGTTGATTATAATAGAATCAGGGACATAGAAAGGGAATGGACTGACTATTCTTGGGGGGGAAAGGGGTGTGGGAGATGTGGGAAGAGACTGGACAAAAATCGTGGACCTATGGATGAGGACAGTGGGTGGGGAGTGAGGGCGGAGGGTGGGGCGGGAACTGGGAGGAGGGGAGTTATGGGGGGGAAAAAAAAGAGGAACAAATGTAATAATCTGAACAATAAAGATTTAATTAAAAAAAAAAAGAGTGGTACTAAGTATAAAATAGTTACTTTCAGTTTCTGTGTTAGTGGGAATTAATGAAAAAAAAAAGTGTGGCTATTTCTTACAACTAGAAGCCTTCTGCCCAGGATGGAAGGAAAGTAGCACAGGAAGGAATGGCTTCAGCAAAGGATCAGCCATGGGATCAGCGGGGAGGAGAAACCCTGGGCTCGCTCAGCCAGATGGCGATGGGGGTGCCAGGCAGAGGGAAATGCCTTGGGAAGCGCCAAGGCCGAGTGCGTGGAAACTCACAGGCATGCAGTTTGTGACTGCGGATCTTCAGATGGCTATAGGTAGCTTATGAAAGGGGAAGATGAGCTTGCCAATCAGAAAGTGAGGCTGGACTAGAAATGTCATGCTCATTCGCAGCATGGCGAGGGAGCAATCTATGCTGAGATGTTAACTGGGACAATTATTCAGGTTACCTTTACAATGCGATCGGTCCCACAGGTCACCATCAGTCCCCTGGCAACATCCATGGACATGTGGGAGATGTTATGTTTTCCTTCATGAAAGGTTGCTAGAGAAGTCCGACTAACAAAGAGAAAAGGGACCATTCAGAAGTCACCTGACTGTACCTAGAGCTGAGGGACACGTTTTCTTAGCAACAGAAAGGAAATATAGCTGCTCTTGAACAACATGGGTGTGATGCACAGGTCCACTAATATGCAAATTTTTTCAATAAATACATCCAGTACTATAATGTATTTTCTCTTCCCTACAATTTTCTTAATAGCATTTTCTTATCTCTAGCTTACTTTGTTGTAAGAATACAGTATATAATACATATAACTTACAAAATATGTGTTAAACAACTGTTTATGTTATTAGTAAGGCTTCTGGTCAACGGAAAGCTACCAGTAGTTAAGTTTTTGAGGGAGTCAAAAGTTATTTGTGGATTTTCAATTGCCAGGGGTTCAGCACCCCAAATCCCCACATTGTTCAAGGGTCAGCTGTACTTACAGAGCCTTTCACGTAGAAGAGAAACTGCCTGCATGAGACCACACAGTGTGGGCACGAGACAGCTGCAGGCTCCCAGACCTCTCTGCTGCCAGGGAGTAGCACTCACCGACCAATGGTGCCCACTGGCTTTCCCACTCGGGCCTCTGCCAAGGTTTGCCCATCTACTACTTTCAAAGATGACTCACGGGAAGGGAACGAAAATGATGGTTCTGCCCTAGTGGAACTGCCTGAGTCAGGACAGAATGGGGGACGGACAGAAATGTCTGAACACAAATAGTTAAGAACTGATTTCTAGGTCAGATCTTGGTGGGGGGAAAAAACCATCGGTCTCTAGAATTTTCCCAGTAATTAAATTTCCACACACAGGTGAGCAAAGCTGAGAGCATTCAATGCTTCTGGAGAGAACCAGCTGGCCACTGCGGCAGTGTGCACATGGCCTTCACCCCACACAGCACCCGGAGTGCTGGGGGCTCAAGACTGGGCTGGTCCTAGCAACATCATTTCTTGAAGTTTTGGGGAGAAATCTATCTTATGTCGTAAAGAGAAAAGGGACCATTCAGAAGTCACCTGACTGTACCTAGAGCTGAGGGACACGTTTAGGATCCTCTCTTTAGACATCGCCTATGAAATTGGGAGACACAAACATGTGGGCAGGAGTACATCTATGTCACTTCCTGTTTCAGGCGCACAGTAAGATTGAGACATGCAAACACTCACTCCTCATCCTTGATGGAGTCATAGCAGGAGTCACACATGCGGACCTGGAACTCGAAGCCCATGACGGGGTAGCTTGAGCGCTTGCTGCTGCACTTCCCACAGACGGCCTGCCCGCACTTCCTGCAGTGGTGCTGCAGGAGGGAAAGGAGGAGTTTCACTTTTGCTTTAATGCACAGGGTTTCCCTTCAGAGCAGGGGAATGGATCGGAGTGGGGAAGTCTTGCCTTGACTTATAAACATTCCAAGTTAATGTAGCAGTTAACAGCCAAAAGGTGGGCAATTGCACTATTTGACAAGGATTTCCAAACAACCTTACTATATCGGTCAGAAACTGCTTTTTGTTCATTCATCTTGTGCCTCGATGTCAAGAAATATTAAAACCAAGTTCAAATTCACTTAGCAGCCCAACTGATTAGAGAGTTCAGGAAGGAGAAATCTATTCCTATGTCAAAGGAAAGTTAAGAAATAAGGTTTTAAATTTAATATGCCCTCATTAAGAAACCAACATGCATAACCAGACGTTTTACTATCTCTTTTAGTCTTTCAATTGTGACTCTGGAAATAAAGCTTCAAGAACATTCCAAAATAGTTCCAGTATTATTACTGATTCGGACATACTTTTTTATACTGAAAGACCTGTTCATTTCCTCTGCTATTAGCTGTTAATCATAAACGTAAAATTAACCTCTTCATGTTTTTAAAAGTAGGGACTTCTTCACCCATCAACTACATGCACTAGTTTCCACCAGACACGCATTGTTAGAAATAGCTAACGAAACAATTCAGGTACCATTTTCAGAGCATTAGAAAGTTTTAAGTGCTAAAATAATTCCTGCATTGCCTGACAGTCTCATATTAGACCTTGCAGGAGTACAATTTTGTAAGTAAAATCCAAGAGAGTTTATTACCACCCACAAGTTTTAGGCCAATGCTTCATAGCGGTGTAACCAGTAATAAAATGAGTACATTCAGCATTCCTTTTTACTTACTTGCACAAATTCATATTAAACCTGAGTGAGTGGCTACCTTCAAATCTGCCATATATATATTTGTAGAACTTTAGTATATGTGCATACCTAGTGAGAAGAACATCTTTGAAATCTATAGGCTATTTTTAATTTAAAAAACAAAAATTATACTTGAAAGATGCTTAAAAATATTACACATGCTTACTAAAAATATTCCAGGTAGATTTATGTGGAACAATTTAGGAATGATCTAACATTATTAGAGCCACAGTATTCCACTGAGGGCTAAATTGTTACTTTTTATCAGTTTGTGAAAGCATGAGGCTTGTATGCCCTAATTCATTCTAATTTGGTGTTCGGCTACTATGAAACAGTGACCTTAACAACAGTCCCAAAGGGAAAGATCTGTATCTATTTACCAGCAGGCTTGGGTTTTCTATGCATCCCCCTCTTCCAGTGCGGGACCAGCCATGGACAGTTAGGGGACTGTCTCCAGTGCAGGACCAGCCATGGGACAGTTAGGGGACAGTCTTCAGTGAGGGACCAGCCATGGGACAGTTAGGGGACAGTCTCCAGTCCAGGACCAGCCGTGGGACAGTTAGGGGACAGTCTCCAGTGCGGGACCAGCCATGGACAGTTAGGGGACTGTCTCCAGTGCGGGACCAGCCATGGCATAGTCTCACTGGCCCGAGGAAAGGTCTTGCTCATTATCACCAGTGATGGTCATATAAAAAAAAAAAAAAGTAAGAATTAACAGCACTTCTGGAGAAGAAGTGTGATTCCGAACAAAATAAGAATTACACAAAAGACAGAGTACACGATTAACCCGGTGGTGACTCAAAGTTGGTTACGTACCTGTCTCAACCCCAGTGTCTTTGTGTCCCACATCTGCTTTATGTTCCAGAAAAAGGGCTGCTCACATTTCTGGCAAGAATCACTTTCTAACCACTGAGGAGCCTGGAAGGAGAGAGAGAGCCAACGTCAGTGTGGCCGCATGTTTACACTGGCGTTTCAGAAATTCATACGATAGTTCTAAATATGGTCGAGGTTAGCATTTTTAAAAAGTCTCAGTATTTTATAGCTATTGCCATACTCACTACTATGTGTGTGTTCTGAGTAATCGTTATCATTTTAGTAATGTTTACAGAATTGTTCAACTTTCAACCTAGAGATATGAGGAAATTATTCAATTCTCATTTGAAGTCTTAGAGTTGTCTTTGTATATTTCTTTTGTTATGCCAAATTTGTTTGAAATTATTCAACCAGTTGAGCAAAAACCCCTTTTTACAGAATCTGGCAAACAACCACTTGGGGCAGCTGGTGGTACCACAAGGTACCTGACAGGGGAACCCCTCTCGCTGGGCACCAGGTCAGACAGATTTTCCACCCCCCGGCCCCCAGCCTTGCCCGCTTCCTCCTCTAACCTCTTCTCTGCTAACGTCCATGTTCCACACAGCAATCCCGCCGTCCGAGGAACAGGAGACGAGCTGCCTCGTGAGCTGAAGGTAGCACAGCGCCTGCACCCGGTCACTGTGGATGACACACCAGCACTGGCCTCAGTGTGGGAAACAGACAGCCTCCAGGGAGGCGCACCTCCCTCCCCCGTTGGAACCAGCCCTTGGCATGTCTCACTCACTCTGTGGGACGGGAATATGGACTCCGGTGTAAACTACCTGGCATTCTCTAACTTACCATAAGAATAATAGTTTCTACAAAACAAACACTACTTTCAAGTTAATCTTTAAGAACTGCAGGTCAGAGATGATGACTCCAGTTTTCTGGACCAATCACCATGATTTCCTTGTTAGGTGCACACGGTCTACCTCCTTGTTCAGAAACAAAGAACAAAGGAGGTGTAACTGCCTTGCCTGAACCCAACCATAACAAGTGGTCACACACTACAGAGGTTACTGGTACACTCATGCTCACACGTGCACACATATACGTGCTCACAGTGCATACACATGTTCACACATGCACACATACGCACATACACATGCTCACGTGTGCATACACACATTCACACATGTACACAGGCAGATACCGTGGAGGCTCTGGGGAACAATCTCCTGGCCTGTAGGCTTGAATGGAGACTGTTTCCGTGGCTACTTTTCGGCTTGACTCTGGTTATGGTGGACGGTGACAACCTAGCCAACAAAGGGGAAAGGGTTCCTTTTCCTTTCAAGACCAGATGGCAAGAGCCTGAGTATTACACCGTCATAGCAATGGCCAGACGACTACATCAAACCACATGTTCCTTCTTAATGAAATACATTTTATAATTTAAGAAAATGAGTTAGGCATCCGATTGGAGAATGGCTTAGTATCACATGACACACACTTCCGTGGTCAAAGTCCACGCCTGGGCTCCAGGCCTGAGCAGCTTATTTCAACAGGGTGACTCGCTGGGAGAGACATGTGGGAAGTGCCCTTTGGACCAAGGAGGAAGAAAACCCTCTGCTCTTCGTTTCCCTTTTGGCTACAGAACACCAGACACTCAGGACTATCAGAAAAGCAGTTAAAAGTGGTCCCGGTCAGCCCTCTCAAATGGCCGTTTTGTAAACAGTTTCCCGTTTTCCCCAAACTCGGGTTCTCTCCCCACCCCCGAACAGTCACGCACTGGTGGCCCTGGAGCAGGAGCGTGCGGCCCTTCCTTCCTCCGATGTCCCACATGATGATGCTGTTGTCAGAGGCTCCAGAGAAGAGTAACCGCTGGATGGGGTCCCACCAGAGGCAGGCGATACTACCTGGGGGCGAGGGAGGAGGGAGAGAAGGAGAGAGGGAAGAGGAGAGTAGGAGGGGCAGGGAGAGAGAGGATTGGTTAAGTTAACTCCATGTCAGGGCACACACATCTGACAGCTGAAGACCCAACTAGCACAGCTGAGTCTTTCAGGAAACATGTGTCTTCACTGTACAATGGGCCATTCAACGCTTCATCACGAGTCATGAGAAGACACAGCAATCCACTCTCCTGGTCGTAAGACTAAAGTCTTCAGCTGTACATCAAAGACGTACAAAAGGGCAAAGATGTTCCAATAAACGGTTCCTTGTTCCGTACCACAAAATTATAAAACAGCTGTTGAAAAGACTATAAAAAGCTTTTGAAAAATATAGCCATTGACATTTAATGAGAACAGGCCGTTAAGTTTACTGTGGTCATCTCATAGAAGCTAGAAAGCTAGACTACTGAAGATCTCTGGGACCTTGCAGGCAGTTTTACAGCCAAGATGCCTATGTTTGAGAAAATTATGTGTCTTGAAGGAAAGGTTTGCAGGTATTTCAGAAATTTAGGTAAAAAATCCAAATTGGCTAAACTTATCAAATTAGATAACCCTTGAGAAAATCTTTCTTTCTATAGATTTCTCTCTCAACAGAATTCATTATTCCAGTAACTTGCTTACCTAGAAGAAAATGATTAATAAACCTAATAAAACTGAACCAGTCACACGAGCCCATAATATTTTATATAATTCAAAGCAAACAACACAAGCGGTTTCTCACAGAAACTTAACAAAAGTGTGTGTGGGGGGAAGTATTCTACAAAACTGGCTTCAGGCATAATTTTGTATAAATCCTGACCTTGTTTAAACCTATGCCCCACACACTTTAGCTAGAGGCTTAATAGCAGACAAACATGATCTTTCTATACAAACATGACTAAGCAGTTGCCAGAACCCACTCTAACCTAGCAACCCAGAGAACACTTACGAGCCCGGAGTCATGAGACTCTTAGTCATAAACGGAAAGGGGTGTCCTCAGGGCTGTGCTTTCCTGCCCACGTCTACTCTAATTTACTGTTCTTTCTCCTTTTTTCTCTACAAGGTCCCTGTCTGACAAACTTGATTTCACCTAAATAGATTGCTTAGCGTGGAGAACATTTAACTTGTTAGACTTAAGACACTATTTTCATAAAAGTCCATCATTAATTCTTTTTAACAACCCCCAATTCTTCAATCTAAACCAGATGGCCTCAAAGCTTCTAATTTGTTACCGAATACAGCCAAGTGAGTTTTAAAACACTTTCTTGGAGTCTTGCCAACTCACTGCACTGTAGAAATAATGAAATTCCACCTGACCTCTTTTTCCTCAGTCCCTTCCCAGGGGAGGTTTCCCAAGTAGAGGATGACCCAGCCCATACATTTCTTTTCATTGTATTGATCTACTAGTCTTGTTCAGTGTCCTAGAAACTGACAATTTAAAAACACTAACATTCTTGAAAAGGTTTTACCATTTACAAAATTTTAAAGGTCTTCTGAAAATAATTTCATTGAAAATGGTAAACAAAGTAGAAAGTATGATCCACACAAGCAACCTAGGAGGGATTTTGACAATTCAAAACCCAACCCAGCACCCTTCCTTCACTTGGCCTTCACTCTTGGAGATCTAAATCCCCTGTCTGGCCAATCAAATTGCAATCTGACAGATCATAGGGAGGTGATCATTCATGAAACCACAGGGCTGAGAACTAAACTCATATGCTCAAATTAGGTGGGAAAGCTGCGGGTGAGGACGCAGACTACCTTCATGTCCTTTGAGGGTTGTGATAACTGAGCAGGTGTCCTGTTCCAGCTTCAGCAGGGTGATCTGTCCAGAATAATCGCCAACAAAAGCATACTGGGTATCAAAATCGTATCTGTGGGGAAGCAGTCAAAGATCTCCAACACAATCCATCTCACAGTTGTAAATCAGAAAATGTTCTCCTTAAAGAGAATAAGCACATGCTCAAACTCTGAGAAAGGACACAGCCGACGGAAAATCATGCAGGATTTAAACACTGAAGAAAACAGTTGTAAGCTGGACTCAAGGAGAAAATTAATATTTAATCATTCAACAAGAATTCATTGAGTATCTGTCATTCCTCTAAGCAATATTTGGAACTTGGCAATGAAAAAGATAACAGCTAACAGAGAAGACAGACACGAGAGCAAGTAGTTCTAATCAAATTAAACTAACACAAAAAGTGAAATACTCAATAATAAAAAAAGCAAGAAAGAATGGGAGGAAAATGGCTATTCATGAAATATCTCTGGAAATAATACGGACATGACCATCTTTCCTTTGGCCTAAAGCCCTAGACGATTTAGCTTTAAGTAAAGAGGATGGTTCACTTTAAATTGCTGTGGAGAGTTCATTCAACCAAAAGGCAGTTATTTGGGGCAATGGTAAATTTAAGTTTTAAAAATATATTTACTCATCACTTTCTCAGTGACATCATAGCCATAGAAATTTGTGGCAAATTGGTAGATGACACACAGTAGGATACTACTATTTAAAGGTCAGAAGGACAACGATGGGCTAGGCCAGTGGTTGGCAAACTGCAGCTCGCGAGCAACATGCGGCTCTTTGACCCCTTGAGTGTGGCCACAAAGTTTCAATCGCACTGTACGTGCGTGCCCACATGTGGTATTTTGTGGAAGAGCCACACTCAAGGGGCTGCAGTTTGCCGACCACTGGGCTACGCCATGACTGTGATTCTGTGGCATTTCTACCAGTCCATATGTAAAGCCTAACTCAGAACAGAAACACTTAATTAGCACATAACATACCTGAGTATTTTCCTTTGTTTGATTCTAAAGTGTACGGTTCTAATTTATACGCTTATTTTAAATATCTCATGTTCTATGTACATTCATTTGTAGCAAACATTTTTTATGAAGGGTTTCAATGGAAAAAAGGAATTTCACTAGGCCAGATGTCCAGCTCTGAAAGAGAACTACTGATGCCGACAGCCTTGATCTTGCCGGCACTAAGAAACACAGCTACCACTGCTAGCCTTAAGCAAGGGCGAACTCCACGTGAAAGGTTCCATTCACCAGTGAAAATATTTTAAAGCAGGAATTTCAGGGATGCTGAGGCACCTTTGAGAGTATTGTAAGAATTATGAACCCCCTCTATACACAATAAAACAACTATAAAACTTATAGCCCATTTATGAGCTCCAGAGTCATAAGCCTTACTGTATTTACTAGTATATTCTATTGTAGGGTCTGTAAATAACCAATTACTAGGAGATCAATTCCTTTTTTGTTTCTTTCTTTATACAAAAAGTCTTTTCTTTCACTTTGAAATGTAAAGGAATGAGGGGAGGGGTTTGCAATAATGAGGGTTAGGTTTTCCAAGATTTTGTATTAAAAGTACAGCACTGCCCTAACCAGTTTGGCTCAGTGGATAGAGCATCGGCCTGCGGATTGAAAGGTCCTAGGTTCCATTCCGGTCAAGGGCATGTACCTTGGTTGCGGGCACATCCCCAGTAGGGGGTGTGCAGGAGGCAGCTCATCGATGTGTCTCTCTCATCGATGTTTCTAACTCTCTATCCCTCTCCCTTCCTCTCTGTAAAAAAAATCACTAAAATATATTAAAAAATAAATAAAAGTACAGCACTTCCCAGCAGGGAATGGTAAGTAACTTAATTATTTTTAATAAACCAATTTTATAACAATAAAGCAAATTTTAGACTTTATGTAAAATATCAGGAATCCTTCAGCCTTTGGATCTCACATAACAATTTATTCCTTTTTTAATCTTATTTTTTGTCTTTTCCTTTCTTTTTCTCTCTCTCTTTTTTTAGTCTTTTTTACATTTTTTCTCTGTTTTGTTTTTCATTTTTTATTCTACTTTTTGGATGTTTTTGTCAATTAACAATTTCTGATCAGAACAGAAATTAATCATTGAGACAAGGAGGCGGAGGCCCAGCCCTTCAAAGGATACTGCAAACACGAAGCCCAGGAGGGGAAGAGGTGCCTCCCGAGCATGTCCCCGGTGCGGGTGCACATCCAGCTGACACACTTGTCGTGACCGGTGCTGACCACCCACTCCGTGGCCAAGCTGAAGATAATCGCAGACACCCGGTTCTGATGAGCTGTAGGAACAGAAACGGAAAGTCTGCGCCCTTCAGGAAGAAATGGGACCTTCAGAATCGAGTCTCGTGGGGTGAGAACTGAGGCTGGCCTGGGGATGCACAACATCCCATCATGGGAGTGCCCGACTGTGAGCGGGTGTCAGATAACCTGCCCTACCCCGACTCCCTATCACGGGCTTCCCAGGGCCCTGCCCGCTGCCTGCCTACGTGGCAGACAGTCAGAGGCTACCAATCGTTAAGGAGTAATGCTCAAGAGGGATTCCGATCATAGATTAGAGAACAGACTTGCACTTTGCTCTAAAAAGCCCTACCTACCAATGAGTTCCACACGGAAAGCAGGAGTCTTTTCTTAAAAGAGAAAATTTTTTTATTGTCCATAACTTCAGTGTTCTGGCCCTTTACAAAAGACTTTATAAACAAGAGCAACTATACTTTTCTGTAATTAAAAAGTAGTATAAGCAATTTGTGTGTAACTTTTTACTATTTATAGAGACAAAATATTGTGAAGTTCTATATTCCAAAATACCAAAATAAGAGCTGAGAATGAGGAAAGTGTTCCATCTGTGACCAAACCTGTGAAATATCTGAGTGTGCAGGTTAATTGTAAGCCACTACGGCAGTGACCTGTCTACTTCGTCTGATACAGCACCTTGCATAGAGCAGGTGCTTAGTAAATGCCCAGGCTGATGAATGGAGTCTGAGGCTAGACAGAGAAACTTCTAACTTGCTCTCAGCTGTACAGGCTGCTGCAGGAGCACTGAGGAACTCTTTCTTATAAATTAATTAGAAAAGACTCTGGGAATATGGGCAAAGCATGAACCAGATATGCATAAAAGATGACAAAGGGTTAACATTAAATATAGCTTAAATAATTTTTAACTTGAGAACTATTTTGACTATCAAACTGGCAAAAAGCATTTATAAAGAGTAACGTTGTAAACATTTAAAGAGCAGGCACTCTCAACCGCCATTCATAGGATTGCAAAATTTGCACAATTGCTGGGAGGAGGTTTGCAAATAAATCTAGAGCATTAAAAAAACATTTTAATGTTTGACCCAGTTACTCTACTTTTATGAATTTGTCTTAAATAGAAGTAATTAGAGTCAGAGTAACAGTAAAGGACACACACACACACACACACACACGTATATAGATATGAAATATATATACTCACAGACATATATACACATACATATACTACCATATATGTTAGTGAGTGGGCATTATCAAAAATTAGGAGCAGTACTCATGTTTAAAAATAAAGCAATGGTTAAATTAAATCTGATACATGTACCCAAATGGAATAGTATACAAAAATTTAAATATTAATAAGCAGGAAAAGAATGGTAACTTCAAAGAACTAATAGCCTCTTATTTAATTGGGGTGACAAAACTAAAAAGTTAATATGAAAACCTACATTTTTATTTTTACATTTTTTATAACTGTATTTTTAAAATCTTTATTGCTGAAAGTATCACATATGTCCCTCTGCTTCCTGCATTGACCTTTCTAGCCCATCCCTGCTCCCCTTCCCAGGCCTTCACCAAACCTACTTTTGATCATATGAGATGGTGTCCTAGTTTTGTGTATGCAGATCTACATGTATTGTGTGTGTGTGTGTGTGTGTGTGTGTATTTATTATAATTACCTGGGTAAGTCCTGATAAAGTTCATTTTATTAAAATCTTCAGAAACATGAAATTCCTAAAAGTAAACACAAGCAATAAGAATATAGTCATGGTTTTAAAAACAACAGGAATTTAACTTTCAAAACAAAGTGAAATCCAAAAATAGCTATCACCAGACCTGGGACTGAGATCAGCTAGAGGACAATAATGCGGACCTGTCCTCAGGCACCCTTTGTTTTAGGGACCAGATGGAACAGAGCCGCTGACCAGCACAGCATTTCTATCCAGTCCTTCCGCAGGGAAAGCTTTGAAGTCCCTCTCCTTCCAATTGCAAAGGAGGCAACCTGTTCATTTTTTCTCTTTGGGCTGCATCAAAAATTCCTCAGGATGATATATATAAAGTGAAAGTATAAAAACCCATTACTATCAGAGTTTTCAACTACAGTGAAAATAAAACATGGGGTATTCCAAGTAATGTAAGGGGGGAGTATACATATTTAATATACAAATACACAAAAAAGAACATTAAGAGGCTGTGGGTGGGTTTCTTCTTTCTTATATTCTTGTATTTTCTAAATTTTTACAGACTGTGTAATACTTTATAACTAGAAAAAAGTTAAAAGTATGAGCTTAATGAAAAAAATGAACTTCAACACAAAATAAAAAAGATGAACCTCTTTATAAAAAAAACCCTAATAAAAAATTCTATTGACCAATGCTAAATTGATAAGTTTTTAAGGCTCTAGGTAACATGGACTTTATAAATTGTTGACTACTCAGACTGAAAATATATATATAAATTCCTTGTTCTCCATCCTGGTTTTGCAAACTACAAATATGTCTTAGCGTCTTAAGGATACTCATCTGTTTTGGGTGGGAGATCAATAGATCAATAGCTAGCTAATGGTAAGTTGGATTTCCATTGCCCCTTTCCACTGGAGAGCTGTAAGGGTTCTGTAGGCTGTCCTATTACTGATATCCTTGAACCAGGAGCCACAAGAAGGGTCCCTTAAAAAAAAGAAACGCTCAACCACTGCTACCACTGGAGAAAGTATTTGAGGCTTGCAGTTCATGGCTCCTTGTTATATTTGTATATGCACATCACCATTATTTTCCTACAATATTTTCAGAAAAAGTAGAGTGAGAATGTTGGCTTTAACTACTACGTAATGTATTTACAGCAGCCCCAACTTCATATGGCATAGAACTCATGAAAGCCTAACTCTGTGGCCCAAGTCCTTACCACCTGCCCATTGCTGGATGGACTGTTTGGGCTGAGAACCTGTGTTTGTACTGGTTCTTCCCTTCTTGGCCCAGAAAGACCATAAACAACAAACATGAACTGAGGAAGAAATAGAAAATCTGTAACAAGTGAAGAGATTAAATCAGTAGTCCAAAAACTTTCCACAATGAAAAACCCAGGACATCAGGTGGTTTCTCTAGTAACTTCTTCCAAGCTGCAAGTCTGAGTCTCTTACTACTCAACAGTTAAAAAAATAAAAATAAAAAATGGGCAAAGGACTTAAATAGGTATTTCTCCAAGGAAGATATACAAATGATCAACAAGCAACTGAAATACTCGACATCACTAGTCATTAGGCAAATGCAAACAAAAATCATAATGAGATACCATTTCACACCTTCTAGGTTGGCCATAGTAAAAACAAAACAAAAACAACAAAAAATAACGAGTGTTGGCAATGATGGAGACAAACTAGAACCCTTACACGTTGGTGGTGGGAATGTACAATGGTACAGCCACTTTGAAAAACAGCGTGGGGGTTCCTCAATGAGTTAAAAACAGATTTACCATATGACCCAGCAATTCCACTCCTAGGTATATATACCCAATAGAATGAAAAACTTAGTTTCACACACAAACTTGCAAACGAAGGTTCAACAACCAAATGTTCATCAACTGATGAGTGGATAAACAAATTGTGGTCTACCTACATAATAAACAAAAAAAGTACTAATTCAAATTACGATGCAAAGAACCTTAATATATTACTCTAGGTCAGTGATGGCAAACCTTTTAGCTCAGTGTGTCAGCATTTTGAAAAACCCTAACTTAACTCTGGTGCCATGTCACATATAGAAACTTTTTGATATTTGCAACCATAGTAAAACAAAGACTTATATTTTTGATATTTATTTTATACTAGAGGCCCGGTGCACAAAAATTTGTGCACTGGGGGGGGGGGGGGTCCCTCAGCTCAGCTTGTGCCCTCTCACAGTCTGGGACCCCTCGGGGGATGACCACCTGCTGGCTTAGGCCTGCTCCTCAGGGGGATTTGGCCTAAGATGGCAATAAGACATCCCTCTGGCAGCCCCGCAGCCCTCAGGGGATGTCCACTTGCCAGCGGGGAGCAGACCTAAGCTGCAGTCAGACATCCTTAGTGCTGCTGAGGAGGCAGGAGAGGCTCCCACCACCACCGCTGTACTGGCAGCCATCAGCCTGGCTTGTGGCTGAGCAGAGCTCCCCCTGTGAAAGCGCCCTGACCACCAGAGGGCAGCTCCTGCATTGAGCGTCTGCCCCCTGGTGGTCAGTGTGTGTCATAGTGACCAGTCATTCCCAGTCCTTCTGCTGTTAGGTTCCGTTTGCATATTACCCTTTTACTATATAGGATAGAGGCGTGGTCCATGGGTGGGGGCCGGCTGGTTTGCCCTGAAGGGTGTCCCGGATCAGGGTGGGGGTCCCGCTTGGGTGCCTGGCCAGCCTGGATGAGGGGATGATGGCTGTTTTCAGGCTGGCCACACCCCCTGCAGGGTGGGGGTCCCCACTGGGGTGCCTGGCCAGTCTGGGTGAGGGGCTGAGGGCCGTTTTCAGGCTGGCGGGCAACTGAAGCTCCCAACATCTCCTTTTTTTCTTTTTTTTTATTCTGGGATTTATTTACCTTCTATAGCTGTCACTGGAGCTAAGAGCCGGCTTTAGCTCTGAGGCCCTGCTCCAGCTCTGAGACCTCGGCTGCTGAAAGCAGGTATCTGGGGTTTGTTTAGCTTCTATAATTGCAACATTTTTGCTTAGAGTGCAGCTCAGAGCCCAGCCGCGGCAGGCGGGGAACCTTGGCTTTCTCCATCACTGGGGCAACCAAGCCTCATGTTTGCTTCAGCTGCGTGGCTGCAAGCCGCCATCTTGGTTGGCAGTTAATTTGCATATTCTGCTGATTAGCCAATGGGAAGCATATTGGAGGTACGGTTAATTATCCTATTTGTCTTTTATTAGATAGGATATTTAAATGCCATTTAACAAAGAAAAGTCAACCAAAAAAATGAGTTCGCATGTCACCTCTGACACGCGTTATAGGTTCGCCATCACTGCTCTAAGTGAAAGAAGCCAGACGTAAAAGGCAACATGTATTATATGATTCTACTCACATAAAATGTCAGAACAGACAAATCTCTGGACTCAGAAAGTAGATTAATGATTGCCAGGAGCTGGGGGGAGTCCCAGGGGGGAGTGGGGAGTGACTATTAATGGGCTGGGGTTTCCTTGGGGGAGGGGGTTGCTGGGGTCCAACTCCAGCAGGTCCAGGGGTCCCCAAAGGTGTGGACGGAGTCGGCGAAGAAGGAATGACACGGAGGCAGCCTTCAGGTGATCATCATAGCCGGGTTCTCTTGTCAGGGTCTCCAGGTAGGTTCTGTTCAGGATCTCCAGTGAAGTTCTGGTTCGGATCTCCAGCCAGGTTCTGTGTCCATGTTCTCTTGCTAGGTTCTCCAGGTTCTCCAGCCAGGTTCTGTAGCCATGTTCCCTTGCTAGGTTCTCCAGCCAGGTTCTGTCCAGGTTCTCCAGCCAGGTTCAGTCACCAGGTTCTAGTCAGATTCTCTTGCCAATTTCTGTAGTCAGGTTCAGTCCAGGATCTTTTGCCATGTTCTCTCACTAGGTTCTGTCTCTAGGTTCTGAGGCCAGTTTCTGTCCAGGATCTTTTGCCATGTTCTGTCTCTAGGTTCTGTGTAGGTTCTGGTCTAGGTTCTGTGCCTCTTGGTTCTGTCTTCTAAGTTCTGTGTCTAGGATCTTCATCTAAGTTCTGTGTTCTAAGTTCTGTGTTGTTACATCTGTATTTATACCAGTTGATTCCAATCCTATCAATCTCTATTCCAAAGGTTAGGGCGTTTCTTATCTCCATTCCAGGGAGTAAAGATTATGTAGCTTAAGCATGATTGTTCGTAGTTAAAGTGGTTAACTACTTGCCTGGCACTTAGTTAAGGGGTTTTATTCCCTCCCTAACTTCAGGGGAAAATCCCTACCTGGGGAAACAACCTTTCTCAGAGACCTTGGTTAAAACACATAGTGCCAAGAAGGTGAGCAAACATATTAAGAACAGTATGCCATATATGCCAGGTCCCTTGAAACAGCAAGCATGGACCGGCTCCCGGCAGGGGGTTGTGATGAAAATGTTCTGGAATTAGAGAATGTTAATGGTTGCATCATCTTGTGAACATACCACAAAACCACAGAATTGCACACTTTAAGATGGTGAACTTTATGTATATAAATTATGTCTCCCTAAGAAAAAATGTATATATACATATACACACACACAACCTGACCCACAAAAATACCTATAATAAATTAAAAATGTAAATACCCGATCCTTCACTAAAAATGCTTGTGAAACACTGCTCTAAAGAGCTATACAAGTTGTTGGTTGAATGGCTAATCCCTAACTTGGTTCTCCTTCCCCTTCCTCTGTTACACACACACGCACACACACATGCACACACAGGCTCTCCACCGCACCCTCTTTGTCCTGGTATTCTCTGTGGTCCAGGGATAGGGGCTGCATGGAGACTGCACCTGTGGGCTAGCCTGTGCACCAACCATCCATCAAAACAGCATTCTGAGTTCCACGAAACTGGTTTAAAATTAAGCACTCATTAAAATTAATCCATTTTGCCCTAGCTGGTTTGGCTCAGTGGATAGAGCGTCGGCCTGTGGACTGAAGGGTCCTAGGTTCAATTCTGGTCAAAGGCACATGCCCAGGTTGCAGGCTCGATCCCATCCCCAGTTGGGAAAATGCAGGAGGCAGCCGATCAATGATTCTTTCTCATCATTGATGTCTCTCCCCCTCCCTTCCTCTCTGAAATCAATAAAAATATATTTTAAAAAAATAATAAAATTAATCCATTTTTAGGTCTAACACCTATACTGAATTCAAAAAATTTAATGCCAATCAGGCATTTATTGCTAACTTTATTTAAACTGTCCAACAGACATGAACATGGGGAGGTTGATATAATACATACATTCTGGAAAGTACCTACCATGACGGCTCCGTTATCCTGGCCCACAAATATCCGCCTGCTATCATGATGGTAAGTCATAGCCGAGCAAGGAGCTGCCAGAAAGACAAAGACCACATTATAGCAAAGCTAAGCACTGTGTCATTATGCAAAATTCATTATTAAAAGAGCTACACGGCCGAAACCGGTTTGGCTCAGTGGATGGAGCGTCGGCCTGCGGACTGAAAGGTCCCGGGTTCGATTCCAGTCAAGGGCATGTACCTGGGTTGCGGGCACATCCCCGGTGGGAGATGTGCAGGAGGCGGCTGATCGATGTTTCTCTCCCATCGATGTTTCTAACTCTCTATCTCTCTCCCTTCCTCTCTATAAAAAAATCAATAAAATATATTAAAAAAAAAAGAGCTATATGACTGAGGTTAAAAAGAGGGTAAAAAGGTTTTGTAAAAAAAATAATGACATAAATTGAAAATGCTAATAAAGTTCTTTCTGTTATTTTAGTTTTAAAATTCTCACATAAAATCAGTTTTAAAACTTTGGGTCAAGTGATCCAGCCTGAAGTTTCATCTGACTGAAACTCCTGCCTGTTTCTGGAAAGGTTTGGGGACCAGCACTTACAGTGGGTGATCTGCACCCCAAACTCAGTGGGTCATCCTGCCCCCACCCCCCTTCCCTATCACAGGTAAGAGCAGCTGCGATCTGTGGAGAGAGGGGTTCCCGGCACAAGAATTCCCATTCCAAGGCATATGTGAGAAGACTGAAAGAGCCACTTTGGAATTGCTTTTCCCCTCACTGGCCAAACAACGTTCCCTTGTGCAATGACATCCAACCCCAGTGTGTAGTCCGTGAAGTTGTGCGTATATTTTTCTTTGTCCACAGCAGTATCATGTGACTGGGTAGCACCTGCTACCCTCCAGGTTCTGGCTACCCTTCTAGATAGCAAGGGCCAGAGAATGAGTTTCAGAAAGGAGCAACTCCACCTGTCTCCTTCGGCTACAAATCAGAATCAATGTGATTTAGAAAATGGAACATTCGTAAAAAGAAATGTGTGGGTTCATTTCATCCTAAGAATTGTAATTGCCCAGGAAGGAACCACAACAAGGAAATAAATGCATGCCAGGAAAAAAAAACAAACAACAAACTTGAGTTTGCTTTGAAATAAAACTTCATATGAAAAAGGGGGAAAAAACCTTATACGTGAAGTCACCATTTGAAAATTGTTTAATTTAAAGTTCTCTCTCTACAATGGGCTGGTATTCTCCACCAAAAGCAGGCAATAAACTATAATATAGTACTGGATTGTACTCAAAGGCAAGAACACAGCTAACTGCGTGACCAGCTTATAGAAAGAAACTGTTTGAGCAGCAAAGAACCATCTAGCTGAAAGGCAGGTACTGCCTTTGCCTGTAAACAGAACAATGAGAAGTGGCAAGAAGCCTGTACCCCCTTAGCCCCATATTGCTGTTGAAACTGCAAAGAACAATCATGTTTAAGAACTGTAACCACAAAGATATATGTATCTTCATACACAGTGCTCTTTAATAACCACGCATAAAATTATCACCGACAAATCAAATCATATTTTGATCATTTCAAAGATTCATTGTCATTATTTTTACTTACTTTTCAGTTGGTACTAAATCTTAATGCTTTAAAACTTCCTTTCAATTTTTTTATGCCTAACCCTCTAACAAACTGCTCGTAAATATGTAAGAACCCTCCTCTGTGCAAAAATTACAACGGGCTGAGTTATTTTATGAGGCTATAGAATTCTTAAGTTTAAACAGAAAGCTTTCCTAGTTTATTTGTTTTGTATATAAAGATGTCCTGGCTCTTTTCCCTAGAAGACATGCTTCTAGTGAGATAAGCACTACAATTTTTTTAAAAAAAACTTTGGATACTGACATAGTTTTATAAACAAACAAAATACCTTTTTATAAACAAACAAAATACCTTAAACAAACAAAATACCTGTGGCCTTTTAAAAAGGCATCACTGCCATCCCAAACCATATGCTTCAAGTCTAGTTCTGTAAATAAAGTTTTTGTTTCTTTGTTTTTCTGAAACACAGCCAGGCTCCTCCTTTTAGCATTGTTTATGGCCACTTTCATGTTCCAAGGGCAGAAGGTTGAAAAGTTGCCATGGAGATTGTTTGGCCCGTAAAGTCTAAATATTTACTGTCTGGCCCTTTCAGGAAAAGCTCATGGACACACCCCATTTCTGTGGTGGGGAGCATAGTTTTGGAGTCAGACAGGCATGGATTGGAATTCCAACCACAAGCAACCCAGTAACCCCTCTGGTCTCAGTTTCCTCATCTACTAATGGTGGAAATATCTACCTTCTCAAGTTGCTGTGATGATTTCATAAAGTGACATTATTTTTTACAAAGGCATGAGGCACACAGTAGATTCAGGAACTAAGAGTTACCATTTCTCTTCAGCTAAAGCAGATTCTGAAAGTTATCTTTGTTATGGGAAGAAACATTCTGAAACATAATCGGACCACATAGAGCAATATGCTAAGGTCCGGCTCGCTGATCACAGTCAGGTCATAGGAAAAAGTCTTAATTGGTGGCTGACCACTAAAATGTCCTAAATTGGGTAATCTACAGATAGTTTTAAGAGCCAACATGGCACTTTTCTTCTCATATTTTGAATTTATTTTTAAAATGAAAGTCATCCTAAAATAGGCAAGCAATTATTTCTCATAATTCATTCATTGTTTTCTTCTGGCAATGTTCCTGCAGTTTTATCAGCAGATACATCTCCAGATGGATGCAATAAAGAAGCTTCCAGAAGCAACAAGCCAAATATGTGTAGGTATAAACATGCAGGGGTCAGCCACCAACAGCAGAGATGCTGGGCCTGTTTGCTCCAGTTTTTACTGGTCTCTACAGCCACAGTGTTCTGGGAGCTACTTCCAGAAGGTACCATTAAGCCAAGTTGGCAAGGGATGGCCAAAGCCTCGTGCCCAGGACCTAAGAGCCATGGAAGAGTACTCACTTCTGCTGCCACTGGAAGTCTAAAAGAAACCCTTTTTGGTTGGGTAGACGGTGGGCTCAGAGGCCCAGGATGTCCCACCCACCTCTGACCCCTGCTCCAAACAAACTCCCCAAGTAAATTTATCAAATGGCTCCATGAGCACCTTTATTAAGACACTGGTCCTTCATATTTCAGAAGAGTGACCAAGGTTATGCATCCACGGCATATGGAAACAGGAGATACTACTGCTTGCTCCAATCAATACGATTGGGTTTTCTTCTAGTGCACTCTGTATTATAAAGCTTTATGGTGCCTTTTACATAGTTATCTCTATAGCAGTAGTCCAAAAAGTCTACTTCATTTTCACTGAAAGATTACCAAGACAGGGGGGCTGAGGAGGCTGCCCAAGCTGCAAGTGGAAGACAGAACAAATGAAAATCCTGACAAACCACTCATGTTTTGTAGTAACTGACCACAGGGCCTGGACAATGCATGTTCATGGGAATAAAAGTGCAGGTGCCTGGGAGGGTGGGTGGCTCATGCAGACCGTGGGAATGTGCTGAATAACTGGCTACTCTGTGTGTACAACTCCACTGCCTCTGCCACAACTCTTAAGAAAGTTGTCACCAGTGTCCGGAACAACTGGCAAGAGGTCTTTTAGGAGAACTTCATAATGGTCTTCAGAAGTAAAACCATTAAGCATGCCCCACAGCCTTTCTTTTTTTCCCAGGGGACCCTCTAAATACTGGAACACTTAAATGAGGAAAATCCCTTATTCAGGACCAAGTCACAGGAAATGAGCAGCTCTGGATGCTTCTGTGTGGCCATTTGGGACAGGAGGGCTCCACCCCAGCTGGGCCTGGTGGGGTCCAGGCATCCTCCACAGGGCTCTCTTTTGCAGAAAGGATGGAGAAAGGAAGTGGGAGAGGATGGTGATGCGGCTTAGATCTGCATGACGGGCTAGAACTTAAATGTAACTTTATGTCACTTTAGCTCAGGGCTGTCTTAAAAACCTCAATGCAAAAGACTGATCTAGATTTATTTTTAGAACACATTTAGCTACTGAGAAAATTTTCTTTTTAGAATGTGCAGTACTTTGGGCCTAATCTCCCATTGGAACCCAGAGGTTTGTGAAAAGGTTGGGCACAAGGCTGGTTATGAGGGCACAGAAAGTCAGTATCAGCTATTACTAAGTACTAAGTCACTACTAGTTTAAGTTAGCAAAATTAAGGAAAACTGGGGGTGGGGTTGGGAGGGGCATGTCCTCCCTCCACCCCCTCCAGTTTTGCTCAAGGTTGCTTCAGTTAAGCCAGTAGACCCAACTTCCTGCAAAAGAAAAGCAGTCTTCCTGCAGTTAGGCACCTCCAGTGGGAGGGGTTAGGCAACTGGGAAACTCGTTCTGAAATCTAGCAGCACTTTTTAATAGACATTTTGAAATTTAAATCACCACAGACATTAGAGACATGTTCACTGAGTGAAACAGCTCCCTACTTACAGGCCATTGTGTGGTAAATGCTGGGCCAGTACTGGCCGCTGTCTCTCTTCAGCCATACTCGGATGGTTCTGTGGAGGGAAAAAAAGCACATAGTACTTTTATCTTCTTTATGCTCCTGTAAAACTTACTTATTTTTAATACTATGTCCCAGCTGACCTTGAACACATAGGTAGGCAAAGGTAGGTTTACCATTGTAAGTATGCAAACAGAGCTAATAGTTATTGTATTAATCAGAACCTGCTTGTCTTTTTCCATATGAACAACTGTAAACCTACTTTTGCCCGCTCCCGTACACACACACACACACACACACACACACACACTCACCCAGTATATAGTACGTTTCAACATAAAGTACATAACTACATATATACATATATATATACATACATATTAAATATGGTTACATATAGTATGACCATATGTGGTAAGTTATGTAGTAATTAGGAGTCAGGTTTGAAATAACTTTAACGTACATAAAATGCTCATGATATATAGTGATCAACATATAAAGAAAACTAAGCATTCACTTGCTTTTCTTGATAAAACTGAGTGTGAATTTGGTCGCCTGACACCTGAGCCAGTGAGGGGAGCCGTAGATCTGTGTGGAAGGGGACATTCCTGGAGAAGCAGGAGATGTGTGTACAGAGCAGAGGCCAGGCCTGGCTGGCTCAGCGGAACTCCCAGTCTCCATCCCTGGGAGGAAGCCATTCCACCCCAGGCCTCGGGGCCCCGCTTTCATCAGAGAACACACAGGAAGACCAGGAAATCCGGTGCATAAGGCAGGAAAATGACAAATCGCCAAAGTTAAATATTCCAGCTTATCACCTCAAGAACAACAGGGAATACTGTGACCCTGGCACCCTGGTTCGTCCCTTCACAGAACCGCCTCACAGCTCTGGGCCTCTTCCTCTCCTGAACCCGAGGCCTCCCGCTGCCCCCACCCTCCAGCACAGCCATGCTCTGTCTTATGTCCCTTGCTGTCAGCGGTGCCACAATCATCCCTGCATCCTTAACAGTAATACAGATCCCGGCACCCAGCCAGCACTGGATCAATGTTCACAACCTTGAACTAAAATACATTAAGATAAAGTTGACACTGTGTGTGTCCATTCGGATTGAAGTTCAAGACAAGTAAGACTGGTCCATGAGGATACAATGTTTGCTCCTGGGGAGCACAGAATGCAAAGGAATACAAAGGAACTTGCTAGGATGATGAATGGCAAGCTGTGGGGAGATGGTTACATGGGTGCCTGCATTTGTCAGAACTTGTCCAACCACACTGAGGAGCTGTGCAGACTACTGCATAGGATTAGGTTGTAATGAAAGAAAACAAAGACTAGATATTGACCTTCAGTCATCAACATAAATCAGATGATAAATCAGATGGCCCAGCAGCACGGTGGGCATGACGCTGTTTGGTATGTGAACTGGATCTGGCCTTCCTGTAGGAGCAGGCATTTGTACAGCACACCTTGGTCATAACAGAAACTTTGCCAAGCTGAATGGCTCAGAATTTTTCTTTACATCCCACACCTAATCACAATGGGCTAGACCAGAAATGGGCATCTAATCCCAGGTGGATAAATCGGTTCCTTCCCTGGGAAATTGGAAACCAGGAGAGAAAAGAATAGATCAGCGTGTCTCCAGTAGTTGAAATGGCTGTTTGTGGTCATATGTTTTGCAACTGGGACTGGAGGATTGTGTACATCAAAAAAGAGAAAGACTTATAGAGAGAAGCAGGAAAGAGCTGAAGAGTCGTGGTAGAAAATCCATCACGCTGACTGCTCCTGAGGCCAAGCTATGTCCCCCAACCTCCTTAGCAGAAACACCCACAGTGGCTTAACCCCGCCTGCATTAGTTCTGTTGTTTGCATGTACTAATATACTTTGCATGAGACACCAAGAAAAATCCCAAATAAAGCCTCTTCATTCAAACACCATTTAATAAGGTAAGATAATCAGGCAGGCTTTTTTTGAGGTACCCATATTGTGACAGGATGTTCTAGAAAATCCATGTTCACATCCAAAATTAAAAGAGAGAGGGCGATCAGACTAAAGCATGTATTAACAGACCTTTGATTTTTACAGTTTGTAATTCAACATCTTCATTCAAAATGTATCACTCTTTGAGGTAACGTTTAAACCACTCTTGTTACTTGTGGGTTCTTGGTTACTGTTCATGACTACTTGGCTTTCTTCTTTCACAAACCTCAAAGATTATAACTTTTTCATAATATGCCTTTTTCCAGTTTGGAACAATTTAAACCAAGTTATGAGAAATTCTTAATGGCATGGGAAAATATTCACAACACGATGTTAAGTGAAAGAAAATTGATAAATGCAGTATGATAACAACCTTATTTTAAAATGCAATCTGACCAAACGCCTAGATCCAACGACCATTTTATAGGAAATACAGAGAAACATAATAAACACTAATACAGGGGTGCATTTAGCAAAAATCAAGATTGCAGGAAAGTCTATGGATAAATGACCCAGTTTTTTCTGCAAATAATTTGCCAGGGAGGAAAAAGAGATGAAAGACCAGCCTGTAATTAAAGAGGTTTAAGAGGCATATCAAGCAACCACAATGCACAGACTTATCTGGATTCTGAGTCAATCAAACTGTTAAATACACGTATGTCACTATGAAACAATTGAAAATATAAACACTGACTATATATTTCCTTATTTAAAAGGTACTGTTCTTTAGGTGTGATAATGGTGTTGCCGATTTTTGCTTGTTTGTTTTTTTAAGAAGCAATCATTCCTAAAGAAGACGCTGGCCCTTGTTCTCAGCATGCCCAACACAGTGCAGCTTCCTCTCAGGTTGCCTGGTCCACCTTGGGCATGTCAACTAGCAGCTGCCTCTCCCAAGGAGCTGTGCATCCCATTGCCCTGTGCTCAGAGCCCACCAGGGGTTGGTTGCCTCAAATCAGGGGTTCAACAGACCCAGACCCTGCATCCCAGGGAGATATGATCCCCAAGTGGCCCAACAGGAGGAGCTCAGGTTATATTTCTAAGCCCACCTCGCCCACCAAGAACTTTCCTCCCCAGTGTATCTGGGCACATCGCAGGATGGGTGCTACTGTAGTATGACTCCCTCATCAAAAATAATGCAGTAGAAGCTCACAAGGATGATCCCTAGGCCTGAGCTACCAACACTAGATAACACTTTGTTGACTATATACTATGTCACTTCACATAGGATGCTTACAGATACATTTTATTACTTACGTTCAACATAGGGGATGAAGCCAAGGGAATTGCAGTAAGTGAAAAGCCAATTTCCCTCAAAACATTAACTCTGACCAAGAACTCTGCTCCATTTCCAGAGATGGAGAGGCCAACCAAGGCACTTGAAGGTCAGAGCGTCATGCAGTGCCTCATCTGCCTCAAGTTCACTGGCCTTCACTCACACAGGATCACAAAGGGGGTGAGCCTGTTAGTTACCTATCTGTTAGGTTTATTTAAGTGTCTACAGAGCAGAATGCTGGCGCACTGTAAAATCCTTCAAATCAACCCCAAAGTGTGGATCATGAATTCGCAGGGAGCTCAACAGAGGACTCAAAGAGATAGAGGACTCAATCGAGGGCACATGCTCTTCCCTGTGTCCCCTTGAGAGAAGAGCCGAATCAGACAATAAAGGAGCCCGTTGTGAGCCAGGAGTCCGCTCTGAGCTGGAAGCCTTAAAGGTTGTCTGCTCCAACCACTCATCTAACCTAGAAAAGTCAAATTTTAATTTCATGCAGCGTCAGAATATTTAAACTAGCCCAAGGTCAAAGTGGAACCTGCCTAGACCCCAGCATTTTTGAAACAGTATTATTCCCTTGGGACAAGCATCAGTACCACAACTTGGTCTGTATCCAGCTAACACACTAGGGAATTAGTAAGACTTAAATTATCTCTTGGGGTGTTTCATTTAAAGATTGTTAATCACATCCAGGCTGAGAGAAGACCAACCTTACTTAGGAACCAGGTTCCAAACTGGGCACTCGACCTTGACAGTCAGCTCTACCTCTGTATTCACACCTTCTACCTGGAATTCCCTTCCTTCAGTTTTTCAAGCCATAGTCTTTCCCTTCCTTGAACAATGCATTAAAATCCCCCACTTTCAAGATTAAAGCAAAACAATGTTAAATTTGACCCCTAACACTCTAGCACTCCCAAGAACCTACTTAAGTTGTGTAATTACCACTAACTAAAACAGGAATTCGTTTTGTGTTTTCTGCAGACTATGTTTCACTGGTTTACTAAATGGGTGTAAAAACAGGCTTAGGCTTGGCTGCTTATTAAAAAGTTAAATTTATTTAAGTGTCTAAAGAATAGAGTGCTGGCGCATTCTAAAATCCTTCAAATCAACCCCAAAAGTGTGGATCATGAATTCGCAGGGAGCTCAACAGACAAAAAAATTACTATTCAGATTGGAAGCAAAATCCCCTATTCAAAAAATTGAAAGCAACACAATAATACAGTCTAGTAACATTTTACAGGAGCAAACTATTAAAAACTCTAGGATGATATTAATAAACCATATAATCACTAAAGTGTCAAGATAAGATGGCTTCATTTTTACAAAAACCACAATATATTCCACCTTGATGAATATCTAAGCCGCTCTCGCTACTCAGATAAAACAGCTTAACTTTTCCTTAATGTGTTGACAACTTTACACCCACTCACCTAAACTCATTTTATGTTTTTCTTGCTCCTTATTCTATCCATATTTCTAGTGGATAGATTTTCTTTAGTATTCCAAGACGATGTCTATCTGAAAAAAAGTCTTCTTTTAAACCAAAACCTGAGGAACATGGTCATTCTGTGCCAAGCTCTATTTTTAAGTTATTTTAAAACAATAGTCTGATATTTTTCCAAAAGGCACTTAGAAAGGAAATGTGTCATTTCTTTCAGGGCCTACAGACATGTTTTCCCAACTTCCCCGTGCTGCTAATATCCCCGTGAAGGACTCTACCACCACCCTCCTTGACCTTTAGTCAGAGAAGGACAGACTCACATGTAGCTGCAGTATCTGTCATGGGTAGACAAGGAAAGGCATCTTTATGTAATGTTATGTATACACCAGAGACCCAGTGCACGAAAATTTGTGCACTCGGCGGGGGAGGGGGATATCTTGCAGTCCAGGAGCCCTTGGGGGATATCCCACCACTGCCGCTGCACTCACCAGCCGTGAGCCCGGCTTCTGGCTGAGTGGCGCTCCCCCTGTGGGATCGCACTGACCACCAGGGGGCAGCTCCTGCATTGAGCATCTGCCCCCTGGTGGTCAGTGTGCATCATAGCGACCAGTCGTTCTGCCATTCGGTCAATTTGCATATTAGCCTTTTATTAGATAAAAATAACTACAATGTACACCATCCCTTACTTGCCTATCGATGTTCAGCATGGGAGATGACCCACTCATTTTCTAGATAAATGAAATCCCAAAGTTAGATTGTAGTTCTTTATTTTAAATATTTCAGGTTTAAATGTTTTAAAAATGTATTATGGTGTAGGGATAAGCAAAGAAACAGCTGTAAACAATATCAAATGCCATTCCTAGGAGGGTCTCATAATTTTTGGCCAGTACTGTAAATTAGCACTGACTCTTGGGCAAGAATTTTTCAATTTTGTTCCATACAGTGAGAAACACATTTCCCCACCTGATAGTGATAATAATAATGATAATAGTAACAGTAATAACAACAACGATAGATTGATTTAGGAATTCCAGGTTTGGGAAGTGAGTCTGAAGACATTATTTAATAGGAAGAAAAAGAACTATACATTTACAAAGTTCATATGAACATCATTAAAGGACACACACATGGGTGAGCCTGGCTGTGTGACCAGACGGGCTCTCCGGCTGACCCACAGGCTCCTGAACATTGATCTTACTTGCTGGTTTTTTAAAATTTTATTGATTTTTTACAGAGAGGAAGGGAGAGGGATAGTTAGAAACATCGATGAGAGAGAAACATCAACCAACTGCCTCCTGCACACCCCCTACTGGGGATGTGCCCACAACCAAGGTGCATGCCCTTGACCAGAATTGAACCCAGGACCCTTCAGTCCACAGGCCGACGCTCTATCCACTGAGCCAAACCAGTTAGGGCATACTTGCTGTTTTAAGTCACTGAATTTAGAGCTGGTTGGTTACATATCAATAGCTAACTGATACAACATCATCTGTTCCAAAAAAAAAAAAAGTAGTATACCTTTAAGAATACTTGGGAATCTGACATTATGAAAAATAGCCTTTGCTTTAACTGAGTGCTAAGGATTCCAAAGTACTTAGTAAACAAACAACTCCACTTTCACTTTTAATTGAAATACAGGATCCTCACTTTGCACAGATGCTAACTGGAACCCCAAGAAACAGAAGAAATTTCTGTAAAAGCATAAATGAAGTTATCACTCAAATGTTGTTCAATATTTTTCATCCTCTCTACCTTAATTATTATTAAGGATAATAATTCTGTATGTTCTTTTACCTCACTGCAGTAGATACATGAAAAGTAGACTAAAACCCACAGTTCTGATTAAGAATAAAGTATTTATTCCAGGAAGATGAATCTTTGATCTGCTCAGAGATATGCCTGAGGGTCAGACTAGGTAGAGAGGCTCCTTAAATTTCCTCTGGCCCCTTTGTTTCACTCCCTCAAAGAGCTGACTAAAAGGAAGTTAAAAATACAGTACTTTAGGGAATCACCAAATCTATATAAAGCCTCATCTACTTAAGCTGAACACAGTGGGAGCCATGATAGATTTAAAGGATGAATTTTCTTCTGAAAAGCACTGTCTCTCAAGCCAGGAGGCATCTGTGGGTGTTATTATCAATCTCATTTTTAAACCTATAACTCTGTAAGAACACACATTTGGGTTCCGTACGTGTTACTTTCCAGTATGATTACGGTGAAAATCGTGCCCACACCTGAACAGACCGATTCCAATAAGTACACAAGTTGTCTGTAAAATCACAAGGCCAAGTTCCACCACGCCTGACGAATCAGCATTTCTAAAATCAGATATTTTTAAAATTTCTCAAAAAAATCCGAATCACCTCCAAACAGCTAAATGAAAGCAATTTAACCATATTTAAATTATAAACTGATAGAGGGATTATTCAATAAAAGAGAGAATACAGAGTAGAGCATTTGTTACAAATTAAGCCCAAGGACTGATTTCTTTTAAACTCTGAACAAAAATAGTAAGTTTGAGGAAAATGTATTTTCCAGTCACTCTTAGGGTTGCTGCTACTATTTCGTATCTTGATAAATCTCCAAACACTTCTGTTACCTACTACTGCAAAGGACATTTTTTTCCTAGTCTGACAAAGAGGTATAATTCTGGCAGCCTGGACGGATCCTATAACATCAGGATGTTAGCCTGAAAGGGAGAGGAACAGACAGGGTCATCAGCACAGTCTGCTTTTATCAAATAAACAGCAATTTCCTTCAGCCAAGTCTCCTGAACTCTGCCCTCTGCATTCTTGCCGCAGAAAGAAGGCTTTCTCCTTTGGCAGCAAAGAGGGGAAACACAAGATTTTTATTGAATCGGTTATCTAAATGGAAAGGCAGAGGGAAACTAGCCCCTTTTTATAGAGAATTAGATTGGCGATGAAAAATTAGAATTCCCATCCCTTCCACAGTCTGGGGAAGGAATCAGGCAGCTTGGAGGGCCCATGGCAATGAGGGTGCTCTGTGGATTTCCTGCTCGCAGATGTTTATGGGGGTGAAGGCGGTGGGGACCACTTTTGTGGCATCTGCACCAGAACCTAAGCCAGTAACTCCTCTCCTAAAGCCAGATGGCTGGTTATCTACCTGGAGACAAATGTGCTTTTTACTCGAGAAACAAATCCTGCTGTTACCTTTTCTCTTAGCAACAAAATGATTTCCTGTGAGCTCTTTGCCACCAGGAAGGCTAAAACCATCCCCATCTCTGAAAAGCAGGAGCCATCCAGATAGGACCGAGTCAGTGCGGGGGTCCAGGAAACAAGGTTTCTTAACTTGCAATCAAAACAAAACAAAACAAAAAAACAAAGTTCCAACTCTATCACTAGTCTTGAAACACAAGGTTAAACCAGCCAAAACGCTTGAGGCAGAAAGGAAGAGTAGCCTGTTTTAACTCCCACCTTCCACGCTCCCTTATTCCTACAGGTATGCTGGCTGATTCACGGAGTTAACATTTGAGAGACCGTGGAACACCGCTTTCCTGGTAAAGTCTGCAGTTCGGGCAGGTGCTAGTGGAGGGTGTCTACGTGACCAGCCCTGACTAAACCCTGGATCCTGAGAATCTCATGAGCTTCCTGGGATAGTTTTTCACCCATGTGGTCAGAACTCCATCCTGGAGGAAAGCAGCCCCTCCCGTGTGACTGCGGGGGGGGTGGGGGGGGGGTGAGGACTCAAGGAAGCTCCTGCCTGTTTTCCTCTGGACTTCACCCATACCTCCCCTCGCTGATTTGGTTTTATGTCCTTTTGCTGTAATGAATCATGACCACAAGGACCAGCATATGGTGGTGGTCTTGGATCCCCTAGTGCATCAGGGCAAAGATTTTACAAGGGAAAATATGACTGGCGTGACGTGTAAGTGAACAAATATGGAAATGATGAAAAGGCGTGACTCAGTTATAACTCAGGTCTGTAAGTGACCCCCAAAATGGTACTGTCCTATTCAGAAGGGAAATTTTTATTTGTGATGAAACTCCAGTAGTAAGGTAGGTGGCAATGAAAATAATAATAGTCAAAACATCAGTGCTTTCTCTGTGCTAGGCACTGTTCCATGTGCTTTACATAGTATATCAAAACCCTATGAGTAGGTACTATTATTATCTCCATTTTGCAAATGAGAAAACTATAAGTAACCAGCCCAGTGTCTCATGGGATTCAAACTCGGGCAACCTGGATGCAGAATCTTTTTTTAACCATGCCATAAAAAGAAAATGAATGGAACAATGAGGGACCACTCTCACAGCAGAGGAATAAGGGCATTCCCACCCAGGCTGCCTGACTTCTCGCTTTTTCACTTTACTTTATAACACAAATTAAGGGGTCTACTTTTCCACACTGGAGATGACATAAATACAGCCCTTAGCAGCCTGTTTGGTTTTTTTTTTTTTTGTACAAACTAGCAACTCCTAGCCCCCCAGGCTTTCTTCTGAGCATAACACTTAACCATCAAGTTGTTTATTTAAGATTGTTTCCATATGAACAGTTAGTAAATATACAACTTTCCCCTCAAACTGTCTAAGGCAGCGGTTTTCAACCTGTGGGTCGCAACCCCTTTGGGGGTCGAACGACCCTTTCACAGGGGTCGCCTAAGACCATCGGAAAACAGATATAATTACATATTGTTTTTGTGATTAATCACTATGCTTTAATTATGTTCAATTTGTAACAATGAAATTGGGGGTTACCACAACAGGAGGAACTGTATTAAAGGGTCACGGCATTAGGAAGGTTGAGAACCACTAGTCTAAGGGGTAAGTCGCTTAAGTTAAATCTCTGGCATAACAACAGAAAAGATGCTACCTGGATAGTTTTAAAAATTGGTTTTCTGTAATCTTGTTTATCAGTCTAAGTGCAATATCCTAAAATATTTTAACAAACACAAGGTCTGTCTATGTTTGACTTAGGCCAGGAAAAACTCAGTTTCTTCTGCAAGATTTCTGCAAATCAGTCTTGTCCCCAAAGGACACTCATATCCAAACTCTATTTTCAAACATGAAGACAGCCAGTCTACAGCCTTACTTATGCTGCTTTATAATTAAGCTTTACCTTTAAAAAATTCTATCCTTCAACCGACTGATGTCTAAATTTTTGGTGCATTCCGCAGGAAATAAGTTCAAAAGGCAAATGAGCCTCTGTCAAGGGAGTCGGTTCCTGCTGCCTCACCACATTCGTTTCTGTTCTGAAAGCAGAGTTTCATTGTCTGTTTCCCCACCAGGAAAATGACAGCTACCGTTGAAATTCTTCAATTTAATGCTGCAGCTATTTTATTTTTTCAGTTTCCTGACTAGAAAAATAGTCAGACTTTACTGGCTCAAGAATTTGTTTAAACTCTACAAATGTATCATTTTTATACTTTGAAAAGTATGCATGCTCAATTAATCTAGTTCCAAAGTGCATACAACTTAAAACTAAAGTTTAAAATACTAATTTAGGTGTAGCTGGAGAATGAAGTTCAAACAAAAGAGCTTAGGACATTAATAACTCCAACAAAATAGAATTGAGTGCATACAAGAGAGAGAACAAAGCCATTCTCAGTGAACCCTTCCAACATTTCTTTTTTAAATTAATTAATTTTTAAATTAAGTTTATTGGGGTGACATTGGTTAACAGAATCATATAGGTTTCAGGTGTAGATTTCTATGATACAAGATCTTTGGGCTCACTGCTCAAACCTTGACCAGTGATGGCAGCTATGATGGAATTAAGCTCAATATTCTGCACTGGTTGAATACATTTTGGGGGAATTATTTGTATTTAGCTCTGTCATGTATAGTTTGGTTTTACTGGGAAATAGGTGGGTACATGTGAATGACTCAAGGGAAATATATCCCAGAAGCTGACAAAAAAATAAAGTGTATAGCTTTGCCTCCCTGTGGGTCTGGTGCAGGCAAGCACAGTGGCCATTCACACGTCTTTCTTGTGGTTCTCACAGTGGTTCCAGGTTCAGCAGTATCAACATCAACATCACTGGGAACGTGGCAGACGTGCAAACTCTTAGGTTCCACCCCAGACTTACTGAATCAATCTCTGGGGTAGGGCCCAGCCATCTGTGTGTTATCAAGCCCTCCAAGTGAATCTGATGCTCGCTCAAGTTTGAGAGACCAGATAAGCATGTACATTAATTAAGCCTAGACCAGTTTCTCAGCCTTGGCACTAATGGCATTTGGTGCATGATTCCTTTTATGAAGGACTGTCCTGTGCCTTATAGAATGCTGAGCAGCATCCCTACCTTCTACCTACTAGGTGCCACCTCCTCCAGTGGTGACAACCCAAATGTCTCCAGATATTGCCAGATGTCCCCTGGGGGACAAAATCACTTCTGGCTGAGAATCACTGGCCTAGAGTTTAGAGAAATGGACACTAAATTAAGGACAACCCTTACATCTTCCACTTTTCCTCTCCAAATGCTATCAGCCATTCTCACTGCTTTTCTTAAAAAAAAAAAAAAAATACACACACACACACACACACATTGATTTCAGAGAGGAAGGGAGAGGGAGAGAGAGATAGAAACATCAATGATGAGAGAGAACCATTGATCAGCCACCTTCTGCACGCCCTACACCAGGGATCAAGTCCACAGCCCGAGCATGTGCCCTGGCCAGGAATCAAACTGTGACCTCCTGGTTCATAGGTCGACACTCAACAACTAAGCCATGCCAGCTGGGCCTCACTGCTTTTAACTTTATAAATGAATTAACTTCAGCTGGCCCTACTTCAATGGCTAAAAGTTATGTTACTTTTCTGAGCATTAAAGCAGAAGTTGTAGACAAAAGGTGTGAGCCAATCTTTTTAAACCCTGAAAACTAGTATAAAGGAAGGATAATTGATTCATAGCAAAAGGTACTATCCTAATATTTTACACTTACTGCCATAATAGTGAATCACTGACTGATATTGCCTGGACTCAATTTCTCCAAATTCGTAGAAAAACTGGATGCATAGCAGAAAGAATTAGAGCCTCAAAGTCAGACCTAGTTTCAAATCTCAGTCCTATTATTTACTAGCTACGTGACCATAGGCAGTTATTTCAATGTCTCTTGTACCTAAGTTTCTAAACTGTCAAATGTCCATTGCAATAGGATGTATATCCAATAACACTCCGGGGGGGGGGGGGGGGGCTGCGACAGACCCTGCAATTAAATGCATTGCTATTTCTGCAGTAAAACATAAATCCACATTGCATGGGATAAAGATTACAAATAGTCTCACCTATTCAGGTCAAGTTTTAGCACCAATGAGTTTTCAGGCCTAACTTACAAAAAAAAAAAAAGAAAACAAAAAACCAAACAAACCAAAAACCCCACACTTTTACCTTTTAAGAATGTACTGGATTTTGGAACTGCTGGTAAGGGAAGGTGACTGCTCCCGCCTCCTGGGGAGATGTGAGGATTGGATGTGGTAACCTACATAAGGTCCAATTCTGTACTGACACAGAGAAGGGACTTTTAAAAGGTTAGCTAGCTACTGTTATTTCAAAACTACAAATTCTACCATGGCATCTGCTTGCTTGGAACTCTGATGGTTCTTCACTGCCTACAAAATAAAGTCCAAATTCTGAGGAGTGGCCCACAACGAAGTAAGTCCCTTCCAAAACTGGACACAGGACGTTCCAGCTCACATTACTCTCCCTGCCATGGCCACCAATACACCTTTTGCTTTGGTCACGTAGAAATAACTGGTTCTTTATTCCCTCCTGTTCGTTCCCTCTGCCTGGAAGATAGATGTGCAACCTCCTTCCTTCACACTGACCACTCCTCCATCCAATGACACCTCCCCTAGAAGGCTCTCCTTGAACCCTGGCCCTCACCTAATGACACTCCTTCCTCCGTCTTCCCAGCACCCTGGATGCTGAGAGCACAGGGCCATCTCTTTACCACACTGCCCAGCCCTTTGGAAACAGCAATTTTGGAGTCAGGTGTCTTTTATCCCACAGGTCCGTACACAGTAAGTGTTCAATAAATGCTTGTTGGATGAATAAGGGCGGTCAGCAGTCCATTTCCTCAATATGTTGGTTCCATCAGGTCAGGGGCCATAAAAATCAATCAATCAGAGGTTACATGAGGGCAGGTTTTTTTGTGTGTTTTTTTTAATTGATTTTTTACAGAGAGGAAGGGAGAGGGATAGAGAGTTAGAAACATCGATGAGAGAGAAACATCGATCAGCTGCCTCCTGCACACTCCCTACTGGGTATGTGCCCGCAACCAAGGTACATGCCCATGACCGGAATCGAACCTGGGATCCTTGAGTCCGCAGGCCAACGCTCTATCCACTGAGCCAATCCGGTTAGGGCGAGGGCAGGTTTTTGATCCCTGTTGTGTCCCCGTGGCCTGGTACTCTATAAGCACAGCTTTTCTACATATATGAATGATTGAAGAGTATGATACATATTTATGACAATGTAAAACAAACCACCACGACCAACAACAACAAAACACAAGCCCATAGCATGTCCTTTCATTAAATCTCACAAAATGTGGCATTGGCTTAAAAGGTTGTCCCACCTCCAAGGAAGTTCCATAGGCCTGAAACACAAATCAGAATCCCAAGGTGCCAGCCCGCACCTGGTCCAGTCATCTACCAGGGCCCTCCAGTGCCCGAGTGGAAACATGAGCTGATCTAAGGATCCCCCAGAACATTTCTGACCCAGAGCAGCTATGGAATCACTTCCCATAAAACATTTATCAGCCCTGCTCCTGGCCAATAATCTCAAATATTCAGCAATTTACCCAACTTGCATGAGTCATAAATAAAATATTTTACTGAATAAAAAACCAGCTAACTTTTATGAAGTGCCTCCACCTATGTTCATATCATGCAAACATCATTCAGCCCTTTACCTTTTTTTACATTCCCCTTCTCTCCTTCGGACTCCTGCACCCCTCTCTCTCCCACACCCAGGTCCTACCAATCACTCCCCACTTTGTTTGGGGTCAGTAACTTGCAAGCTGGCGGCAAGAGGCCACTACCTGCTCACAATAAATTCACTCCAAAGCAAAATACAGAGGTCAAATAGGCGCTGGGAGCTTCCGGTTCTGGACAGGCTCTCAATGTTAGTTATTTCCAAACATATGATTACAAAAGGCCAGACACTGTGCCTTCGGCTCTCAGAGAACAGCAGTACCTCTGTCTTCCAAAAGAAAGCCTTTTAACTTGTGGAATATCCCCATTTAAGACCACTCATTGTACCAGGGGAATAGTTCAACGCAATAAACATAAGTCATTTCCTCCAAATTCCCACAGTTAAGCAGTAACCCTTCAAATGTTGAGGGTTTTTAAAAGCTCAAGTTCTAACATATATTTCTCCAATCAATCACACAGCCCTGGGAAGACCAGAGAGATGGAGTGGGGAGTGCTGGGTGGCATTTCTGGCTTCACCAATATCTCAATATTTCGGTGACTCTTCACGGGCCTCAGTTTCTTTTTGGGTAAAATGAGAACATCTGATCGGATGGATCAGTGTTTCCCAAAGAACAGTGGGCATTCAATGCAGGACGTCTTAATACAAGAAAGAACTGACTTCGGGTGCACACAGATGAACATGTTTTAGCTATTAGTTTCATTCTTTACGACAAGGGATGCTGGTTTTCCAGGAATGATAGGAATATAAAATTTCCTTGAAAATAAAAACATCTAAGACTTAAAAAAAAAAAAAAAAGAGTCCCCTTTAGAAAAAAACCTAGGCTATTCAGGAAATAAGAGTTCAGGTGGTTCTTGCAGCTGTGCAAAAATAAGTGATCTAGGGCCCTGGGTGCTGCGGAGGGACCTGAGAAGCCGAGGGAAGCAGAAGGGAGAGAGTGGCGGCCCTGGAGGCTCCGCGCCCTCAGGGAATCCCGGACACCAGGGCCCGCGGGCGGGGACCGGCCGCCCGTCCCCCGGCTCTCGAACAGGAGGCTTGGAACTGACCAGGGGGGCAAGGAAAGCCCCCTGAGGTCGGGCAAAATCCCAGAAAGGAGAGGCGGGGACTGGGGTCCCGGGAAGGAGGGGCGGGGTGCGGGGTGCGGGGAGAGGCGCGGCGGGAACGCGAGTCTCGGGCGCACGGGACGGGGATCCCGGGCTGGAGGGGCGCAGTGGGACCGGGACCGGGGGGTGCCGGGCGGGAAGGGCGCAGTGGGACCGAAAACGGGGGTGCCCGGCGGGAGGGGCGCCGGGAACCAGGGTCCCGGAGTGGAGGGGCGTGGCAGGGACCTGAACGGGACCGAGCGGCGGGGACGGGAACTGGAGGGCTGGCGGGTGGGAACCGGGAGTCCCGGCGGACAGGGGCGCGGCGGGCCGCGCGTCCTGGGGACCGGGCCGCCCCGGCGCGCAGAGGGCCGGGCCCGCGGACCCCACCGCCCCCGCACCCCGCCGCCCGCGGGAGAACCGGCCGCCCCGCCGCCCCTCGGCCCCGCGCCGCCAGACCTGTCCTCGCTGGCGGTGATCACGCCGTCCTCCTTGGGGATGAGCAGCGCGGCGGTGACGGCGTCCTGGTGCCCCTCGATCTTGCTCAGCAGCACCGGGCGGCTGCTCTGCGGCCTGGAGTGGATCTCGGCCGCCATGTTCGCGCGGCGGCGGCGGCGGCCTCGGGGAGGGCGGCCCATCAGCTGACCGCGGCGGGCGGGGCGGCCAGACCCGCCGGTTTCGCTGGGGCTCCCGGCCGCGTGGGCGCCGCGCCGTAAGCTCCTGAGCGCTGCGCGGTGGCGCCGTATTTCCTGGGGAAGCAGCGCAGCCACACTTACCAGGCCCTGGAGAGCCCCCGGGGGGCGCCCTTCCAGGAGCAGGGAAAGTTGTCAAGGTTGAAAAAGCAGAGGAAAGGAAGTCCAGCCTAAAGAAAAGCATTATAGGGGGTTATTTACGCCCAACTGAGGACAGTGTCCGGAAAGCAAAATCTCAACAGATGGAGAAAATCTTCCAAAGAATGGCAGTTTTGCATCTTATTTTATACGTTAGCATAACAGGAGGAAACATAAAGAGGGTCACAAGAAATCCATTGGTGGTAGAGTAAGGGGGCAGAAGAAAGCACTGTAGGGAAATCTCTAGGATAAGACAAAAAGTAAAACGGAGAGACATATATACGTCTTTTACATTGGTGGGTACAGCACAGCTAACATCTACAGCAATAGAGATGGTATTGGGGAGGCGGGGAGAAGATAATGTGGGATTCTGTTGTCTCGTGCCCTGTGGGATCTGGAAAAGGAGATTACTCTGACGTTTCAAAGTCTATTATTTAGATGCAAAAAGACAATAGACAAGCTCACCGAAGGTAAAGGTTGGCCTTTGTGTGACTACCCACCATGACTCACTTTTAGTCAGGAATTTTTATGTTCAACAATCCTATGTGGTTACTTTCCATCTCTGAGTTTGTAAGGCCTGACATACAGGCCTCCCCTGAGCTTGTCAGGTTTATTATGTGGCCCCTTTGTTCTGTCCACAAAAAGTGAAGTCCTTTATACAAGAATGGATTGAGCAGTTGGCAGGTAAGAGGACTTGTCCCCCAAACCAGAAAATGATACTAATACATTGTATTCATTCTAAAATGCCATTATTTGGAAGGCACCTTCATTTCAGAGATGTTAATGTGAAAAAATATAGTGCCATTGAGAATCTTTGGCAGATAGTAGGTGACACTAAGTGGTGACTACATAGACACTGACCCAATTTCTTTACATGGAGTATCTCCCCTAATACTGATGACAACCTTAAGAAGTGGAGAGATCATCGCTCTTGCATTCTCATTTTAGAGCTAAGACCACTGAACCAAGGAGAAGTTAAATCGCTTGCTTACGGTCACATCGCTATGAGAAGCAGAAAGGCAGCCCTGACCTCCAGGCGCTGGCCTGGTACTATCAACCAGGGTTGATGTTGCCACGAACTGCCTGGGTGCTCACAGCTCATTCCTATGGAACATAACAGCAGACAAGGTGGCTTCATAAGCATATTTAAACAGCAAGAACATGAATATTGTCCAAGCCACAAAAATGACCAAACATCCCCTAATTCTAGCTAATACGAGTGACTCCTGGTTCTTTACCAATTACAGCATTAGCCTCAGGCTAGTCTTGCTACATCTAGACAAGATTTATTAAGATATCTCTATGTATAAAAGGCTAATATGCTAAGTGTCCCTCCCTCTATCTGACCAGTCACTATGATGCTCACTGACCACCAGGGGGCAGATGTTCAACGCAGGAGCTGCAGTGACTTGGCAGTGGCGGTTCTTGGGTGACATACCCCAGAACCAGAGTGGAGGGAGCCCGACTCGTCACGGGGCATGCGATTCCACCTTCAGCCGTGGGTTATGTTGTTGCTGGGCACTGTTGGCCCCGAATGTGGTTTACTGCACGCTTGCGTTTGCGTTCCACACCATGCACGACAGCAGCTTTGCAGAGTGCCCTCTCGCACTCCAGGACCCCAGCTGCTGGAGGGACCCTGCTCACTCCACAGACGCCTTTCGAGCCACAGTGCCACCCCAGGTGCAGCTGGCTGGGGAGGGACCGTAGGAGGTTGGCTCCAGGGTGTTTCCGGCCCATCTCGCCCAGTTGGCCACCTTCTAATTCAGTGGTCGCCAACCTTTCAGAACTCAGGGACCATCAGTGGTCCATGGACCAAGAGTTGGCAACTGCTGTAAATCTAATTAATTTTCTTTCAATGTGCACGAATCCGTGCACTGGGTCACTAGTCTAATCATAAAATTTATCGCCACTTCCTGACAGTATGCAATCCAGAGGGAAGCCCCTCTTCCTTAAACTCTCCCCAAATCATCTCCTAACACAAATGTGAATCCTTTAAATCCTTCCTTATCACTGACTCCCCTCCAATAGGCAATCAAACCAACTTTTTCAGCTACAGATTGTGCGGAGCCAATATAGGATTAAGCCTCGGACTGACCTGTTGGCCCACAACAGATGTGTTCCTGGTGGCTTTTAGCTGGACAACATCGACCGCAAGTAAGTTAACGAGACATGATTGTGACCCAAGAAGTCATTGACTCCAGAGACCTCCCCTTTCCAGCCCTCCCCACATACTACATTATGTTGACTCCTAAACTGCAGAATTCTGTTAGATCTGCACTGCACAGCTGGGTACCCAGCACTTGAAATGTATCTAGTCCAAACTGAGACATGGTATGAGTAAAAATTTTGTGCAGAAGCAAAAGGATGCAAGATATTTCATTAATAATTTTTATATTGATTACATGTTGAAATGATACATTTTAGATATATTGAACTAAATTAGATATGAACATTAATCTTACCTGTTTCTTCTTATGTTTTAATATGGCTAACAATTTTAAATTATATATGTGGCTCACATAGTATTTCTGCTGGACAGTGCTGTATTGGTACTTACTTATGATGCAGCTAATTTCCATTCATGGATATATTTATTCATCTATGCAACAAAAGTGTATTGTATACCTACTATGTGCCATGCACTGACAAGATGAAAAAGATGTGGTTCTTGTAAGGCTTGTACAGTATAATGGCTAAACAGGCTAATGAACAACTTTTTTTCCCCAACAAAAAATACTTATTTATTATTGAATGTGGGCTGTGAGCCTGGCACCACTCTAAACACAGCAGTGCTTACGTGAGGCCAAAATCGCTTTATCCTTAAAACTTATATTCCAGTGACAGAACCAGATAAGAAAATAAATAAGTTACCTAGTATATTAACAGATGTCAAATGCTGTGGAGAAAATAAAACTGGCAGGGTGAAAGGAACTCTAGGAGGTGCTGCAATTTTACATAGGCTAGTGTGGTAGATCCGGAGATACACTCCCCAGGTGTGACTTCTTGGAAGGAGGGTGGTCAGCAGGTAGTCCCTAGCTTTTCTCTCTTTCGGAGTCTGCCTTAGCTGCAGAGAGCCACTACGGCTCAGCCATGTCCTCCACAGGCAGCCTGAATTCGGTGACTAAATGAGACATGAATGTAAAGGCTTGGCCATTTCAGCCAGACCCAGGACCCACTGATGGGCAACACTGGCTCCAGAACGCTCTCCTGGGTTGGATGAGGCTTTGCCAGGCCTGCACTGCAGCTGACTTTGTAGGCCTACTCCCGTTACACCTCCTTCCTTCACAGCCATGGATCCTAATAAACACTCTGTGCGCCAACCTCTGTGTCAGCATCTGCTTGCAGAGAATGCAACCTGAGACAAATGGCCAGGAAAGGCTTCGTGGAGAAGGGGACATTTGCGCAAAACAGGAGAGGAGGGAGTAGCTGTGTGGAAAAATGGGACAAGTGTTGTCCTGGGAAAGGGAAGAGCAAGTGCTAAGGGCCTGGGGTGAGCATATGCCTAGGGTTTTCTAGGATTGGCAAGACAGCGAGGGCGGCTGGAGCGGAGTGAGTGAGGAGTGCCGAAGGAGGTGAGGACAGAAGAGTCACCAGACAGACCATGCTGAGCCCTGCGGAATGGTAAGGACTTTGACTGTAAGTGAGATGGAAAACCATTGGAGGGTTTGAGTAGACGACTGGCCTAATCTGCCTTCAATTTTATTTTATTTTATTTCTTTTTATTTTTAAGGAACAGCTTCATTTATTTTTATATTTTTATTTACTAATTTGAGAGAGAGGAAGGGGGGCAGAGAGAGAAAGAAACATCCACATGTTGCCCACTTATTCATGCATTCATTGGTTGCTTCTTGCATGTGCGTGACCAGGGATGTAATCAGGACCTTGGTGCGTCAGGACGATGCTCTAACCCACTGAGCTACCTGGTGAGGGCTTTGCTTTAGTTCTGACGGCAACTCAGGGCCATGCTTATTTCAAGAATAACCCCACCTACTGCCACCCTGATTATTTCGAAAATCTGATACCTTCTTTTTCACAAGTAAATATGTCAGTGTAACTCTCTAAAAGTTAAAGATTTAAAGAAAAACAAAACTAAAATACCGCCATTGAGGACCCCCCCCCCCCCCCGCCATAATTATCTGATATTACTTAAAAGCTTCTCAGTATTCAAATAATCCACATCTCATTTTTTTCAGTTGATTTGTTCCAACCAGGGTCCTAACTAGGTCCATACTTGGTTGTGTCTAAGACCCTGTTTGTCTATAGATCCTCCCTCCCTCTTCGTCACCCTGCAGTTATTTGTCAAAGAAAACACAGCCGCCCCGCCCACTGCGTGCTGGTCCCGGCCCGGCCCGGCCCGGCTCTGCGCTCGGATTCCGGGGGGACTGTGTTACCGCGACACTGACCCGCCGCTTTTCCTTCCGCCCACCGTTGCCTTCGCCCCTGCAATGGCTTCAGGGCTGGGAAGGCTGCTGCTGCGGGGGCCTCGCTGCCTCCTGGCCCCGGCCGCCCCCGCTCTCGCCCCGCCGGTTCGGGGAGTGAAGACCTTCCGTGCAGCCGTCCGCTTCCAAAAGGAGCTGGAGCGGCGGCGCCTGCTCCGGAACCCGCCGCCGCCCGTGCGCCGGTAGGAGCCGCCTCGGGAAGGGTCCGGGTGGCGGTCGAGGACCCGGGCCTCCCGCAGGGCTTCGGTCCCGCGGCTGGGAGGGTAGGTGGCCGCTGATGGGCCCCTGGTTCGAGCCTGGGAGGTTTGCGATGGAGACACTCATGTTTGCGACGAGGACACGTGGACCGAGCCGGAGGAAGCGGGTTTCGGCCGCGCGTGGAGCTGCCCGGCGCGTGGGAACTCCCCGTGAGACGCAGGGCGCGAGCTGTGGGCCGTGAGCCGGCGGAGGGCGACCTTCCTGTGGCCTCGGGTGTGGGGCCCCTGCTTTGTAACGTCTGAGGTGTCTGTGGGTGCGGGCAAGAGGGGAGACAACACTCCACAGCGATGCGGTTCAGAGGGAGAAAAAACTAAGTGTATTCCACCACAACCCCCTGTCCAGCGTAAAAGGGAAACATTCTGGCCTTAGGTTTTTCCCTCATTGCTCTTGCTCCGGAACTGGAAGGGCCGTGGAAAGGGACGTAGATCTTGTAGGTCCCAATCAGATCCGACTACACACACATGCTGCGTCTTTTTCTCTTTAATCATGTGTCTGACGTCGTCGTGCCACTACAAATAGATGCACTTCACTCTTTTATGGCTCCACTTATGTGTATTTAAGGTCCATGTTACTGCTATTACAACCGACGTAACAAATGAATAGCTTTGAACTATTACTCCTTTGAGGATTTAATATGGAATTTTGATAGCTACTTCAATATTGTCCTTCCCTTCCCCCCAAAATACTTAATCCAGTCTATATGCCTACCAGTAGGAATAGACATGTTCATATTCCTATACTCTTTGAACACAAATAGTTCTTTTTCTAATAGGCAAAAGTAGCATTTATTTTAAATTCACATTTCTTATGTAGTTATCTTAGGCTTTTATAGTTGGAAGAAACTTACAGGTTATATATCCATTTTATTATTTATAACCCAGGTCTTTATATTTTGCTGCCCTCTTTTATTTAAAAGTTTTATTTTGGGTGCGTTGTCTTTAAAAAAATATCTTTTAGTCATTCTTGGGTATGGACTTTTAACCTACTTAGAATGGTACTATACTACTTAATTGCTAATTTAAATGAATGTTTTCAAAACTTAATAAAATATGAGACAAATACAAGGTACTTATTGTTTATGGCGTGAATATGTGAAATTATAATTTTTACTTCACACCTAGACGTTAAGTATAGTTCTATGGTTAGAGCACGTTACTGTAGCAGTTGGCTCACAGGGAAAATTAATCCAACAGTGTAGCTAGCAAAGAACAGGTAATCGTCTGGCTTGAATTTTAACTTTTAGGAAATCAAAGTCTGGCATTAAAAATGAAAATCTTTTTTTTTAAATATATTTTATTGATTTTTTACAGAGAGGAAGGGAGAGGGATAGTTAGAAACATCAATGAGAGAGAAACATTGATCAGCTGCCTCCTGCACACCCCCTACTGGGGATGTGCCCGAAACCAAGGTACATGCCCTTGACCGGAATCGAACCCGGGACCCTTCAGTCTGCAGGCTGACGCTCCATCCACTGAGCTAAACCGGTTAGGACAAAAAAAAAGAAAAATTTTTTAAATTTCTTATATAATTAACAGCATTGCAACACAATGAAAAATTTTTGCACGATAGCAACATCTTGTCCTTTTCTTTGCCATGTGTTACTACTGTCTTCTGTTTTACATTTTCAGTTCAGAGAAGCCCAACTGGGATTACCATGCTGAAATACAGGCCTTTGGACACCGGTTACAGGAAACCTTTCCCTTAGATCTTCTCAAAACTGCATTTGTTAATAGCTGCTATATTAAAAGTGAGGAGGCCAAACGCCAGAAACTTGGAGTAGAGAAAGAAGCTGTTCTTCTGAATATTAAAGATAATCAAGAACTATTTGAACAGGGGTCATCTTTTTCAAAAGCTTGCCTCACACAGTTTCTTGAGAACGCATTCCCAGACTTGGCCACTGAAGGTGTTCAAAGTCTTGTTGACTTTCTCACTGGTGAGGAAGTCGTGTGTCACGTGGCTAGAAACTTGGCTGTGGAGCAGCTAACGCTGAGTGCAGAATTTCCAGTGCCCCCGACTGTATTACGGCAGACTTTCTTTGCCGTAATTGGAGCCCTGCTACAGAGCAGCGGACCTGGGAGGACTGCACTTTTCATCAGGGTAGGTCATGATTAATTGCACATACTGGGACATACCTGAAATAGAAAGAAAAATTTCTTTTTTTAAAAAATGTGTCTTTAAAATATATATATATATATATATATATATATTATTAATTTCAGAGAGGACCAGAGAGAGAGAAAGAGAAACATCAATGATGAGAGAGAGATTACTGATGGCATATAGTGAATAACCATGTATCTATACTAGTAAAAGGTTAATATGCTAATTAGACTGGACATCCTTCTGGACAAAGCCACGGTAGTGGGGGCAGGGGAGAGCAGTTAGGCACAATCAGGCCAGCAGGGGAGGACAGTTAGGGGCGATCAGGCAGGCAGGCAGGTGAGCGGTTAGGAGCCAGCGGTCCCAGATTGGAGAGGGTGTAGGCTGGGCTGAGGGACACCCCCACCCCGTGCACGAATTTTGTGCACTGAGCCTCTGGTGTCTTATAAGGCATCTCTGTACATTAAGATATTCAAAATCCCCAACTGAGAATGGACTTAGAAATATGTTTTATTAATGAAGCTGAAATAGAGGTCTGGCGCTTGGGGAAGTGTAATGAATTGACTATTTTGTGAACTGAGGAATCTCTCTTATTTCTCCCATTTGCCCCCATTTATCCCTCCTATTACACTGTGTTTGTTCACACAAGTTAATTGCAGTGTACTGTGAAAATTAATGTTTATTTCTATAACTCCATACAATATAATTTATTGCCAAAAAATTCTCTTGTGCTTTGAATGATCATAATTTTTTCCTCAGTTTTTTTTAGTTTTATAAACTGAAAGTATGTAAGTCATAAACACTTAAAAGGCAGTTCATGTGAAATTATTATGTTGAGGGACGTAAATCAAAGCATTTTACTGAGGGTGTTCAGGGGCGGTTCGATGCCTGGGAGGGCAGTGAGATCCCATGTTCTCAGCCTGGCTGTCATCTCCCAACTTCACAGTTGCCGGAATCCTGAAATCATTATTTCAATTATTTTTTAAAATCATAAACTTAGACAAAGTAGTACTGTTACCCAGAAGACCTTTAGTGCCTTTTCATAAGAGTTTCTGCCAGAAGTTATTAGTTTATTCATTAATTAAACTCTTTGTAAAAATATTTTTCTTATTGATAATATATTTCTAAATTATGAGACAGGATATTACCTTCAACCATGATTTTTGGAATAAAGTTTATATGAGAAAACTACATGCAAATGTAAAGGAATAGTACATTTTTTTTTCATTTCCCATTCAGTTTTTAATTCAGGTTTTAAAATTGTACTTTGAATTATGGTCTTTATTTTCTTTACACTAATTTAAATGTGTAAATTCTATTTTTATATGCAGGACTTCTTAATTACTCAGCTGACTGGGAAAGAACTCTTTGAGATTTGGAAGGTCATCAATCCCATGGGGCTACTGGTGGAAGAATTGAAGAAAAGGAATATTTCAGCTCCTGAACCGAGACTTACCCGGCAGTCTGGAAGCACCACAGCTGTGCCTCTGTATTTTGTTGGCTTATACTGGTTAGTAACATTTTAATCTTAATTTCATTACATTGATTGAAAGCCTTAAAAAATGACTTTCACAGTTCCTCAGTAGAACCTCTAATTGTACTAAAAACTATTTAAAATCTCATTCCTGTGATTATGTACTACTTAGTCATCTGTGGATTGCTAATAGTATGTATCATTCTTTCCACCCTGGATTTTCTTTCTCTTTTTTAAAATATATTTTTACTAATTTCAGAGAGGAAGGGAGAGAGAGGGGGGGGGGGAGAGAGAGAGAGATAGAGATAGAGAGAAACATCAATGATGATAGAGAATCATTCATTGACTGCCTCCTGCATGCCCCTTACTGGGGATCAAGCCCTCAACCTGGGCATGTACCCCAACCAGGGATCAAACTTAGACCTCCTGGTTCATAGGTTGCTGCTGAACACTGAGCCACAAAGGCCAGGCTCTTTTTCTAATTTTAATTTTATTTTTCAATTACCGTTGACAATATTGTATCCTGTTTTCAGGTGTACAGCATAGTGGTTAGACAGTTATGTAATTTACAAAGTGATTTTTCTATATTTCCAGTACCCACCTGGCACCATGCATAGTCATTACAATATTACTGACTATATTCCCTATGCTGTACTTTATTATTAATATTTTAATATATTTTTATTGATTTCAGAGAGGAAGGGAGACAGGGAGAGAGATAGAAACATCAATGATGAGAGAGAATCATTGGTCGGCCGCCTCCTGCATGCCTCACACTGGGGATTGAGCCCTCAACCCAGGCATGTGCCCAGCTGTGACCTCCTGGTTCATAGGTTGATGCTCAACTGCTGAGCCACGCTGCCTGGGCTGTGCTGTACTTCACATCCCGTGACTATTTTGTGACTTCCCGTTGGCACTTCTTAATCCCTTCACCTTTTTCATGCTAACAGTAGCTTTTGATAACCAACTATTACTGTAAATTTCATGGAATATATGTTAATCTAAATATTTCTGTAGAAAAAAGTAAAAGTTTTGATTCAAGTTTTGCAGATTTAACAGTAAGCCACACTTGTAACAGTTTCAGCTGAGCCAAGAACTGGAAAAAGAAAGGTTTTATTGTCCATCAGAATGTATAAATCAACTCATGTTCAGAACTTTTTAGTTTTCTTAGGGAACAGTGACCTGCCCCAAATTGATTTCAGGTGGATTTGAGGGTTAAATGTAAACAGTGAATATTAAGATAACTAAGAAGTTAAGTGAACATTTTTCTAATTGTATATGATGTAGGGTTTTTTAGCTATAAAAGCAATGGAGGACATCACAGAGGAGAAAATGGGTGGTGGTATAAAGTTTCACCTTTAGTTTTAATTAAAGTGTAAAGCAAAATGTAAGATACTCCTTTGCTCCTCAGATGGGCAACCCTTAAACACATCCTGTATCAGCATTCCATACATTATTGCTGGTAGAGAGAAAAAATGGTACAATGTTTCTATTCCTCTGGTGGATGATTTTGCCAAAATAAGATCTACAAGGCAAACTGATGTGTGGATGCACCAGGTAATTTCGGACTGCTGTTGTTTTTACTCTAGTGATAAAAAGTTGCTTGCAGAAGGACCTGGGGAGACAGTCCTGGTTGCAGAAGAAGAAGCTGCTAGAGTGGCACTGAGGAAACTCTACGGATTCACTGAGAACAGACGGCCTTGGGACTATTCCAAACCCCAAAAGAATTTCAGAGCAGAAAAGACCATCACCGCCGGCTAGCCAGCCAAAGATGTGGGAACCTGAAAGTTGTAAGCAAAACATTGAGACAAGAGTCAGATGTCCAAACCTTTACATTTTTCAAATTGTAAAGAAATATGTTTTATTCCTTATACCGAGTTCCTAAAAGTAAACAAGTATTCATCAGGGCACAGGTTTTGTTTTTTTTAAAAAATAATTTTTGTTTCATCATCATTTTTGATGTTTTCCCAATAAATTTTTTCTAGGTCCTTGGTTTTATTATTGTATATTACTTGTACAATTAGATGTATTTTATTCTCTTCTAGCTTTGAGGTATAATTTGAATGTATTTTTTTCTTTTTCTTTGTTTTATGTGAACTTCACTGTAATACCAATAAAAAAGGTACTCTTTCTCTAATTGTTTCATTGTAGTTTAATTTGATATACTGCTGGGGTCCAACCCCAGCAGGTCCAGGGGTTCCCAAAGGTGTGGACGGAGTCGGCGAAGAAGGAATGACACGGAGATAGCGTTCAGTTGATCAGCAGCCTAGCCAGGATCTCTAGCCAGGATCTCCAGCCAAGTTCTGGTCTGGATCTCCAGCGAAGTTCTGCTCTGGATCTCCAGCAAAGTTCTGGTTAGGATCTCCAGCCAGGTTCTGTGTCCATGTTCTCTTGCTAGGTTCTCCAGCCAGGTTCTGTAGCCATGTTCCCTCGCTAGGTTCTCCAGCCAGGTTCTGTCCAGGTTCTCCAGCCAGGTTCAGTCACCAGGTTCTAGTCAGGTTTTCTTGCCATGTTCTATCCAGGTTCTGTAGCCAGGTTCTGTGGCCAGGATCTTTTGCCATGTTCTCTTGCTAAGTTCTGTGTAGGTTCTGTGTTCTAAGTTCTGTCTTGTTACATCTGTATTTATACCAGTTGTTCCCAATCCTATCAATCTCTATTCCAAAGGTTAGGGTGTTTCTTATCTCCATTCCAGGGAGTAAAGATTATGTAGCTTAAGCATGATTGTTTGTAGTTAAAGTGATTAATTACCTGCCTTGCACTTAGTTAAGAGGTTTTATTCCCTCCCTAACTTCAGGGGAAAATCCCTACCTGGGGAAACAACCTTTCTCAGAGAGGTGACCTTGGTTAAAACACATAGTGCCAAGAAGGTGAGCAAACATATCAAGAACAGTATGCCATATATGCCAGGTCCCTTGAAACAGCAAGGATGGATCGGCTCCCGGCAATATACCCAGATGAGTGAACTTTGCCTCTCTAATATAATTTTAGCTAAAATAGTAATGTTATTACTTAACCTTTAGAAATGTAGGGTGCATATTATAGCAATTAGGTATTTACTTGATCTCTAGATTCTAGGTTTAAAAATCTGTATAGTAATTCATAGCTATTTAGTTTCTATAATGTAAATGGCAGAAAAGATACATTTTATGTTTTTAAAAGAAAACACGAAGATCAAAAAGCAGCTTAAAGTATTGATGCCAGTGCTAATGGAAAAAAAGTATGTATTTATCAATTTAATATTTCATAATAATACTCATAGTTACTATGTGCCAAGCACTGTTCTAAGTATTTTACTGTAACATTTAATTTGATAGAGGACAAATCTTAAGTGTGTCCCCTGGCTCTTTAATCCTTTGTGTTCAGTTCTGTAATCCATCTGCAAACTCCCTTTGATTTATTTCTTTTTAACTTTTTGGCAGCAGTAATACTTTTCAGTTTCAGTTTGCCAGTAGTCACTCCCAGGGGTTAACAAGAAAAGTGGGACTGGGGAGTCGGGAATAGAAAAGGTAAAATGTTTAAACCGATAGCACTGTTGCTATGAAATCTTCTTTATAAAGGAAGATGAAGGACCTCGGACACTTTCCTGAGACTGGTTAGGAAAGTGGGACTTAATGTCACATGTATGCGGGTTTGCAGATATCACAGCTAACACAGACTGGAGTGGAAGGTTTGAGAATTGCGTAGTTGGTTGAACTGGTGGGTTAAATGTAAATTATTTCACCTTTCTTTTGAGAGTTAACTAACTCCTAATAATTGAACCAGGGACAGAGGACCAAACTCAGTAGTAAAATGCTGCACATAAGTGTGTCACCCACAATAAGCAAACATGATTTGACAAGCAGCTCATTGACACCAAAGGAGAAGAGAGATTACAGAAGGTTTCTTGGAAGCAAAACATGATAAATGTCCTCTAACCGCTTACTCATCCATCACATGCAAAACTCGGTTTTCTAGTTGAGTGTTTGAATTTTATTTTAGGTGAATATTTTTTTCAAAGCCTTTTAAAAGAATTTAGTTGCAAACTCAGTAAATCTCCCCTGCCCCCCCCCCCCCCCCCCGAATTAGTAGTGCTGATAATGTGATCCCAAAATTCTGTTCAGGGCAGTTTGCAGGACCTTTGACCTACAAAGCCAGAGGGACGTATCCTCACCCGTAGGCTTTCAAGCTTTGAAACCTTGAATGCTTCTGAGTTTACATATGGAGCAAAGCTAGTTCTGGTTCATAAAAATTATTCTGCAAGCAAAGAGATCCAAATTCCTTATGGAAATTGAGCTCAACATATTTCTAAGTAAAGTCTCCTTTGAACCTGAATTAGGTTGTACCTTTTAAAAGCACCCATGAACATATGAAGGGCTGGAAAGTAGAAAACAAATTATTAACATACTTTTGCAGTTCTATATGAAATAGCTTGAAACTTGGAACCAATCTGGACAATAATTATAAATCCTGCATGAGTTTGATGTGTGGGCAAGAGGAATGTGTGGGTTACAAGGATGTCAAAATGGGTGTGTAACCTAGAGCATTCAGTGAGCATTTGGAGAACTAGGTTTTTGATTGTCTAATCCAGCGGTTCTCAACCTGTGGGTCGCGACCCCTTTGGCAGTCGAACGACCCTTTCACAGGGGTCGCCTAAGACCATCCTATATATCAGATATTTACATTACGATTCATAACAGTAGCAACATTACAGTTTTGAAGTAGCAACGAAAATAATTTTATAGTTGGGTCACAACATGAGGAACTGTATTTAAAGAGCCAGAAGGTTGAGAACCACTGGTCTAATCCGAGTTGCGAAGATAGTTACTATGACCATGGGAAATTGGTGGGGATATAAAAGTACTGATACTTGAACTTGGCACAGGAGAAAGACATTAGAATTATTTACTTTGAAATTCTGACACCCTTTCTCACCTCTTTCCACTCCAGCTCCCTAAGCCCAAAATATAATGGCACTAAAATAAGTTCCTTAGCCAAAAATGTAAGATTGATGTCTACAGACTAAATTACATAAGCCTTATTCTTTTTAGTACATATGCTCTTACTATCTATATATATATACAATAGGGAATATTATTCTCAAAATGGTTTATGTGATCATGAGAAAGTGAACTAACTATATTACTAAAAACAAACTCCCAAGAGTGAAATAGGGGCTGTTTATTGTGTTCAGCATGTTATATATATACTTACTAGAGACCCGATGCATGAAATTCGTGCAAGGGGCTTGGCCCTTGCAGCCCTGCTGCCTTGAGGCCCCTCCCACTGGTCAGAAGGTCATTCTGCCACCAGGTCTAATTAGCATATTAGCTCTTTATTTTATAGGATTTGGCCACAAGATGGTGCTCTAATCCCACTTCATAGTTAAGTAGTATGCAAAGTGCCATTATGTGAGATATTGCCTTTTATCTCAATACAGGAGACTAGTATGTACGTATGTATGTATAGGATATATGATTACAGTGGCACATGACTTTTCTAGGCCCCTTACAGCTCTAATGAATACGTGTGCAGAAGCTAACTTACCTCTTCCCTCTGGATGTAAAGTCGAGAATTTTACGTAAGATCCATTCATGCCAAGGTCTGGATGTTTTAGCTCTTATATTTACTGGAAGAAGGAAAATGGCAGAGCTTCCATAGATAAAACTTTTTAAAGGCTCCCCCCTGCCCCCCCCCCCCCACTTCTTACTATATTTTTTCTACTTTTATTTTATGATGGAAGAAAACACTGGCTGCAGTGTCCATCTTGACAGTTTGTAAAATCAGATGTGGGCATCCCTCTTATCAGGGGTCCAGCTCACAACCTCCCCAGCTGAGGGGTGCCCAGCTGGCAGCGTGCTGCCCACGTCTGCATCCTTAAGCCCATTCTGTTCTCCCCTCAGTTGTCTCCAGACCTGTTTGTAAAGCCCCCTACCATTGTCCCCTAGGACCTACAACTGCAGCTCCCAACTTTGGCAATCAGAGCACTTGAAAGCCCTGGCTCTCTCTAAAGAATACCAGGTGATTGCTAAATTGAATCCCATCTTGCAAACGACGAACTTTTCCAGGAAAAAATTCATGCAATCAAAAATTATAATCACAAGCACATATACTTCTGAAAAAAAGCAAGCCGTTTGGTGTCGGAACTGTCTGTGCTTTCACTAACACTCGCTTGCTCTTGTTCATGTACCTGCCTGTCAGTGCTCACTAGCAGCAGAAGACTGACGTTTTCAGAAAAATCTGAGAGAAAATCAATTGAGAAAATGAAAAACATTAAATTATTTCCCCTTTGGTTGAGGAAGAGCTCCATTATATGATTATTCACATCTCTTGTACATGAACATGGCAAAGAACTGATGACTCTGACCTAATGAATTTTTCCGAAGAGATGAGTAATGAGGTCTCTGACAGGTAGAGAAGGCTATTTCCAGTCAGAGGATCTGACAACACTTCCTCCACGTAAGTTATAGCGTTGTCATCTCCACAGTCAGAAAACAGTACGGGCCAGGGGATACCATCAGTACACAGTTTAGTTAATAAGACCAATACAGTCAAGGATAGGGGACCATCCTTAGAGTCACATGACAATGATGTCTGTAGGGGTCCCGACAACCTGCCAGTAGGACTCACTTCTTAGTCCTGGGGTTGTTTTCCTGTCTAGCAAAGAAAAGCACAAGCGATATCACCCTTCTCTTTGCCTTTGGTAGCTGGGATTATAAACTTCAGACAGAGGAGGTATACTACTAAGAAATTTAAAAATTCACTTTTATTTTTCTATTTAATATTCAATTTAATCTGCAAACACTAACAATGTACCTGGTAACAATGTACCATGACCTCCTGGTTCATGGGTTGACAACCACTGGGCCACACCAGCTGGGCCAGACACGCAATTTTAATGTGCCCAGTAAAATGTGACCGATTTATATTATTGGGGAGCTGCCCACCTGTGTCACATAACAGGGCTACTCTATTGGGCAGTAATAAAAAGGTGAACTCTTCTGGTCTTTGCTGGAATGAGCAGTGCTGGAGTCAAGAGCCCAGGGAGCTAGTCTTGGCTCTGCAAGTGTTTCTTTTTGTCTTTTCTCTTGGACTAATGCCCATTGGGTCTTCCTTCCTATCATGTAAACACACTGCAACAGTCAGATACCTCAATGTGCTAAGATTCTCTCTCTCTTCTAAAATTAAACTATGTAGAGAAATATTTATCTCTGTACCCCCTGGTACTTGGTACCCCAAAGGTAATTGAATGAATGAGTGAATGGAGTGCACAATTCTTGAATTACTGATTATCCTATTCTTATTTTAAACTATTTAAAGTAATATAACTGAATGGGATCAGAGAACTGGAAAACCAGTAAAACTAACTCTACAAGGCATTAATAACTAACTGTACCAGCATGTTTGCTAGAGTACAAGTGTTCTGAGGTAACCCTTCAAAATAATTTTTTGGGGCCCAGCCAGTGTGGCTCAGTGCTTGACATCGACCCATGAACCAGGAGGTCATGGTCAGGGCAGTGCCTGGGTTTTGGGCTCAATCCCCAGTAGGGGGCGTGCAGGAGGCAGCCGATCAATGATTCTCATCATTGATGTTTCTATCCCTCTCTCTGAAGTCAATAAAAACATATTTAAAAAATAATTTGTTGGCATCTAATTTTAACTAAGGAAAACAATCCCCTCTTTCTCCCTTCTGTCAAGGTTAACCAAAGTACCCAAACTTAGGCAAAGCTCAGCCCACTTGACAAATAAGAATTATAAATGGCAAATTGGTGGATTGTTGAATGTGACGTTTTAATATATAAAGAGTATAGTTCATGGGTTAGAAAAAGGTTTTTAAGTTTTGATAAAAAAATATTTGAAACCATTCTGATTTAGATAAGACTACCCAAATCTTGGAGAAATTAGTGGGAAGAAAAAAAACAAACGGGCAACTAAAAAAATGGTAACATTAGAATTGTGACTAGTTCTCCAAAAAACCAAAACAAAAATCTTTCCATTTCACAAAATAAGTGCTCCAGCCTGTCACCCAAAACGACACATTGACACATCCACCGTTCTCTCTGATTTCCAAATTATTTGAGTCCCCAGTGGCTTCTTTCTGCGCTGGCTACCAAATCCCCACGTTAGCTGGTAATACTTGGCCCTCACTTGAGTGAACAGGCCGCTGAGATGAGAGGTGGGTTTAATGAAATAGTTCTTCCTCTGAAGGGATCTACAGATGAAGGGGTGAAGCAGGGAATAGTGTCTGATTGCCGCGTTTAGAGGAGAAAGCCAGGGGCTTTGGGTTTTCTGCAGTTTACCAAAGTGCAAAGGTTTATTAGAAGAGGTTGAAGTCTTTTCAAAAGGCTCTGTTTCTTAAAAGGTATATATTTTCACTGATTTCAGAGAGTAAGGGAGAGGGAGAGAGAAACATCGATGATGAGAGAGAACCATTAATTGGCTGCCTCCTGCATACCCTACACTGGGGATCAAGCCCGCAACCTGGGCATGTGCCCTGACTAGGAACTGAACCGTGACCTCCTCATTCATAGGTTGGTGCTCAACCACTGAGGCACGCCACTCAGGCAAATCTCTGTTTCTTGTGTTGTGCTTTAAGATAGTAGACAAATAACTTTCTTTCCTTTTTTTTTTTTTTTTTACTACTCATAACACTTTATTTTTACTTTGTACAAAATACAAAAATGCAAATCCAAAGAGTACAGAAGACCAGTAGCGACAGGCACACTGCACAACAGCAAACCTTGTCTAGCAAGACATTAGTTTTTAAAACTTTATTTTAGTGAATACGTGCATTATATAAAACAACAGCAACAACATCATCAAAAACACAAAGAGGCTAGAGATTTCACTATTTCTACCCCCCAAATAATGCTTACTATCAAGACTTTGGATGAGACCAAAAAAAATTTAAAAGGCCAATAATATTTTTTTTCATAAAAATGTAAAAGCTACGATAAAATGTCTTTCCCCCCCATCACACTGATTCAACGTCTTCTGCAAAGCCATACATTAAACAAAACAAAACAAAAATCCTGAACTGGACAGTAAATACTCAAGAGGGTTGTTACCTAGGTAACCACTCAGTAGTTTAAAGACTCTTTTAAACATTTGGAAGCCCTCTAGTCATTGCTCAGTACAGGGTTCCAGCCATCCTGCCCTTTTCCCACCTGTAACACATCTTGGAATAGAAATGCTTACATCATTGAGTCTGTTCCTAAGAACTAGTTTTGAAAAAGAAAGGAATGTAAAAAAATATTTAACAGAACTATGAGAGATATAGGCAAGGAGTCTTCTCTTCATAGCAAAGTTGGGTTTGCTTTGCATGGCTTCTTCTGTTGGACCTTTCAGGGTTTGTTGATCTGCCCCATGAATAAGAAGGCACCTACAGAATTGAAAGAAAACAATGCATGACTGTAAAGAAGTTTTAAAAAGAAAAGATGGAAGACACATTTAAGGGAAGGTCCCTGGGGTAAGTTTAAAGTTAACTGCTCTCAACAGAACTTTCTGCAATAATGGAAATGGTTTATACCTTCACGGTCCAGGATGGCAGCCAGGAGTCACATGTGGCTACTGAGCTCTTGAAATATATTTATATTTCATGTAAATGAGTTAAAAGTTGAAGTGAAATAGCCACATGTGGCTAGAGATTAGGGTGCACACTAATTATGACATTGAACTTGCAATGAGACAAGAGGATAAGGAACTAGCTTATATTATTGATTTAAAAAGGGTAAGAGTTAAAATGTATTAGTTTCTACTCTGTACCAACATGAACCCAACCTTTCCACAAAGACACTATTATTTATTCTTCAGAGTTGTACTAAGGGGTAGGAACTACTGTTACCCTTAAAGATGGAGCTAAAGTTTGAACCAATGACTCAAAGAGCCAAGATCCACTGAATTAACAAATCTTAACTGTGGAGTAGGCTTACAGAGGTTGATGGCATCTAGCTTCTTATAAAATTTTACTGCATTTATTTAAAAGAAAATCAATAGATGTTAAAAATGGCTCTACATATTAAAAACAAGATAAAACAATCTTGTCCTTGTTTCAAAGATTCCATCACACGTTATAAACACAGTCTGATTTTTGTCTCTCTCCAATGTGTGTGGTTATATTATTTAAAGTGCTTGCGATTGTTGCCACATGGGAAATAGACTAAAAGCAGCACCATTGAATGTAATACAAATCCACCTTTCTGAATTCTAACTTGTAACCAATGGAAGAGGAGAATCACTTACCTGTAGGATTATGTCGGATGAAAAATAGAAAAGGTCTGTCCACTATAAACCAGGGAGGAGATGACCTTGCAATTAGAATCGCAGCTGTGGGAAGAAAAGGAAACATGTTGTGCACCCAGTGTGTGGCCACAGCTGGCCCCATGGAGCCTTGATGCTGGTGTTTGGGGACACACTTAATTCCTGTTCCATGGGCTGGATGTATCATGAAAGGCCCAATGGTCCCCATGTACTGAATAGCCACCATGGGCCAGGCCCTTCGCCTTTACCATCTTATTTAGTCTACACAAGTATTACCTTTAATAAAAGCACTTACTCCTTGTAGGGTTTCTATGAGGGTTAAGTGACATAAACATGTTATGGGTCTTAGCACAATGTTTGTTCACCATCATTAGTGGCTGTTTTCTATTTATTTCATCTTCCTTTCTGATGAAGGCAGCTGGTCCTTTCAGCCGATTTGAATCCCTTCTGTGTATCAAAGCCCAGCTTCATGCTCAACCTCTGAGTCTGTGCCTCTTCCTCTGGCACGATCTAGGTTTTCCTCCCATTGGCAACAGAGACCACTCGTTGGGACCTAATGTGCTGTCCATCTCATCTTGGTGTAGACATTGGACTTAGAAAGCAAACTTCTTTAGTTCATGGTCTTAGAGGTGCTTACTCTGCCATGCTTACCAACAGCGGCTTCAATTTAATGAGCCCGAGGTAGTGCCAGGTGTAACTGCCCCATGCTTGCTGTATTGACCCGGTCTTCTTGTTCAAGCCCCAGAAAGCATTAATGACCTGGGCTTGATATTACAAAGAAAACATCTGCAGCTATGTTGGGATACAGCATTCAACCCAGGGTTATTAAAAACAACTCAAGAGCAAGTGTTAGGACTAAATCGAATACCCTCAAAACATATATGCTGAAGCCTTAATCTCCATCGTGACTGTATTTGGACATAGGGCTTTTAAGGAGGTGTTTACTTAAATGAGGGCATGAAGGTAGAGCCCTAATCCAATAAAACTGGGGTCCTTATGAGAAGAGAGGGAAACACCAGGGATGGACACCCACAGAGAAAAGGCCTATGAGACACAGTGAGAAGGCGGACATTCACAAGCCAAGGAGAGAGGACTGAAGAGAAACCAGCCCTGCCAACACCTTGATCTGGACTTCAGCCTCCAGAAGTGTGAGAAATGAATTTCTGTTGGACTTGTTATGGCAGCTTGAGCAGACTAATACAGCAGGGCTGGGCTTCATGAGGATTTGGCCTGAGCAGTTACACAGGGCCCCACACTCACAAAGTCCCCGCATGTGGTTTAGTGACCTGCTGCTATCTCAAATTCTCAATCAGTTTTGAACGAGGGGCTCCATATTTTCATTTTGCGAAGAACCCTGCAAATTATGTAGCCAGTCCTGATAGTTCTGCTGTTGGCAAAACGGGTCAATAACTTGGGAAAAACTTAGATGTCACTTATAAGCACCCAGAAAAGACAGGAGGCATTTACAAAATTCCAGCCCCTCTTATTCTAGGTCTTTGTTTCAAATTCTATTTTAAAGAAATACACATTAAATGTTTATTTTAGAAAGGCAATAGTGTGTCCACTGTGGGTATAAATGGTACTTTTAATGACCAGAAATACTTGACCCAGTTACAAGTGTAGCTGAGATATGATTCACTTTATGAGCTCACAGGGCTTGGTCATATCTATTCAAGCAATCTCATGGGGATAATCAAGGGGTAAAAAGGAAACAACTGAAGATTGTTCCATTTCCTCCTTCATTATATGAGCCGTCAAGGAGAAAGCAGATGTGGATGTTCAAATGACCAAGAAAGGCTGCACAGCCATCCTGTTCCAATCAGCAGCTGTGTGCTAGTTCTTCACTTTGTCCTGGGTAAACCCGACTGACTCGTTTCCTGTGAATTAAGTGCTATTATGCTATGTTTCTATCTGAAGACTGGTCTTCTCTGCCCATAGAAGCCAGAATACGCTCTGTCCTGCTAAGAGCAGGTCTCGGCACACTGCTGTGCTCAGGCCGTGTGGGGACAGATCCTGCCTTCATCAAGTTTTGTAGAAACAGCCGGGCCCTCTGGCTTGCATCATTTCTGCTGCTCTGTCGCTTCAATGGCAGAGTAGCTGCTTTGGAGCCGGTAGGGCCCACAAAGCAGAAAATACATAGTTTACAGAAAGAGTTTGTCGACTCTCGTCCCGGAGGAATTTTCTCACTGAAGTGCTTCCCTTAATGATACAGACTCAGAGGCCCATGGGCACAGGTCTTCAATCTGTCTCATTTCCCACCATGTCCGGACAGTCACCCCACAGCACCTGACCGGAAGTCCACGAGGGAGCTGGGGACGCCTGTCACCCCTCACCCCTCACCCCCACCCCTCACCCCGGCACCAGGACCAGCCCCGCCAGGACCCCGGCTTACTGGTGACTGCTGAAGCTTTGGTTCCGTCTTCACTGACTTCAATTTTTGCTTTTTGCAAGATGTGAGAAACATGAAGGTTTTCTGACCCTGTTTTCAGAAAATAAGACAAAAAACAACAGCATTTGTTTGCTATGCAGACCATCTGTGTCGCTGGAAAAGGAACCTCAGCCATGGCCAATCCCAGTTCTTAAACGGTGTCAGTGGAGAAGCAACCTCTCACAGTCCCAGTGACTGAAGGCTGTAGGCCTGCTACCTGCCATGTCTGCTCAAAGAACTGGGATATCACTCAAGAGGAGGGAGTCGCAGACCCCAAATATGTTAGTGCCGCTAGCCATCCAACTCCGATCACTGAGAATTTCATAAACAGTAAAAAGAGCGGAGCTGTAAAAAGGAAGCCCAGTTACCCAGAAGCAGCAAGCCAACATTATTGTTCCCTTACAAATGTCAGATCCAGAAGGGATTTCAGGTGGCACTGACAGGTGGGGAAACCGAGGCCCAGGGTGTTAAAGAAAGTCTGCCCTTCAGTCACATGCAAGTTAGTGGCAGAATAGGTGCTGGCTTTTCACAAGAAAAGCCACTCATCTCGTGGGTGTATCAGTAAGAGGAGAGGGTCAAGCAGGAGACCAGTCAGACTGTTGTGAGGGCCAGACTCAGAAATGCAGTTTTGTCCCTGGAACCTTTTAGTGAATTCACTTTCCTTCTCAGCAAATCCTTACCATTCCAGCAACCCCCACTGGGGGCAGCTTTCAGGGGCAACACAAACAAAGGGTAATGGTAGCCTTGACTGGACATGGGTCAGGATGCAAAGCGAACTAGTGCTTCTTGCGTCATCTGGTTTTATTTCATTTTAAATTTATCGGGGTGACATTAGTTAATCAAATTACATATTGTATTTCAGGTGTACGATTCTATAATCCACCAGCTGTACATTGTCCTGTGTGCTCACCAACCCATCTGGTTTCAAATTGGCTGCACCGATGCTTGGCTCTAAATGTGACCGATGGTGAGTGAGGGGCCCCTTTGCAGGGCCATGTCACCTGCAGGGTTAAACAGAAGGTCTCAGGAGAATTTGGAGAGCACGGTTTCCCTCTGAACACCTGTGAACTCCCTGGGGACACTATGAAGTGTTTAGGCTACATAGGATAACCCGGGAGGGGAAAGTGCATATTCAAACTGTGCTCCTCAAATGTTATTGGGCTGAGGAATTTGGTAAAGAGAAGATTCTGATTCAGTAGGTCTGAGCTGGGCCCAGCATCATGTATTTCCAACAGGCTCCCAGGTGATGGGGCCGCCGCTGGACCGGGATGAGCGTCTGGCTCACAGGAGGAGACCATCAGGACAGCCATGCGCTGCCGTTTCCCCAGGGGGGTCAAGTGTGTGCCCGGGACAGGCACTCAGGTGTTCACTAGCAGGCACCTGAGGCTGGTGATGAACAAATGCCTTTGCATTCAAGGGAAAAAATACAAAATGGAGTGCAAGTAGTGTTTAAACCAGGGGTGGGCAAACTTTTTGACTCAAGGGCCACAATGGGTTCTTAAACTGGACCGGAGGGCCGGAACAAAAGCATGGATGGAGTGTTTGTGTGAACTAATATAAATTCAAAGTAAACATCATTACATAAAGGGGTACGGTCTTTTTTATTTTTTAGTTTTATTCATTTCAAACGGGCCGTATCTGGCCCGCGGGCCGTAGTTTGCCCACGGCTGGTTTAAACCATGACTTTCCTATGGGAAGAGGTTGCTATGCCCCAAATTAAAAAAGACAAAGTACTGACCATTCACACATAGCTCCAGGAAAAAGTACCTATGTTGGCTAAGAAGGGATGTCATACCAGATGTATCCTAGAAGTTTTGGCAAAGAAAAATTCTAATCGGACTTCTTTGAATTTACATTATTTCAGATTAATGGGCATGAATTTCCAAAACACATATCTGGATACTGTGCATGCCTGCTGTTGTTTGGTGGGAATAAGTATTTGAAAGCCCCAAATATCTTGATTTTTCAAACATAGGGGACAAGTGTGCATTTGAAAAAATAACAACTAATACCTAAGTAAGGGCCAAATTTTTCGGTAATAGAGACACTACACAAAATACTTCTTTACCAGTGTAGAGTTACGTGGGCGTCACAGAAAAAGTACAAGTGAAATGCAGGGATGGCTGAACTTCTAATGGAAATGATTAAGGATCAACAGCAACACTGGGCCATATATCAAATTAAACCTTGGAGAGTTTTAGGTCAACACATTTGTAATTTTGACCTTTCCTTTCTGAACAAATCAGAGACTCCATCTGTAACAAAGTCTTCAAGTTTAAGAATACATTTTAAACTGAACATACTTGTTATTTTAGCAAAATTTGCCTTTGATGGGTCAAACATCTCGGTGATGCCAAGAACTTTCAGCGGCTCCTTCAGATCCATTTCTGCTGTGGCTGTGAACCTAGCATGAAAGCAGAAAATAGGGAGGAAAAATCACTAGGCTATGAATGATATACAATGATATAATCAGTGCCAGTGGGAAAATGTTTACAAACAGCTTCTTTTTAAGCACGCTCTGAACACCAATCTAATTGCATTGTAAATCTTAATCCCAAGGTAATTAGAGAACAACTCATCCCTGAGACCCTCAGCTGGCATTAGCAGCACATACAGTAACAGCAAGTGGCGGCTCTCTCATCCTCACTTGCAACAGGCTCCCTGTTCCAGGCTCAGGGAGATCCACAGGAGCACCTTCTCTTGTGTGGACGGGAGATGCCGGGTGTTGACAAGTGTCTACACTCTGCAATGTCTACAGTCCTTCCCCGCATCCAACCAAAGAGCCACCATCCTCACCGGGACTGGGGATGGTCAAAAGAGAGGAGATGCATTCCTGATGGTTCATGGAGAGATTCTGAAAGCATCTCAGAATGTTAAAATGAGAGCAAACGTTGGGAATAGGGGACATGGTAATGGTATTGTGTTTGGGTGTAATACTGGTTTCTTGAATATGTGTAGGCTATCTGGCCTTATAGCACCCACATGTCAGCTATTCAAGGTGCCATCAGGGGATATTTTACTAGATTTGATCACATCCTGTGGGAGAGCAACAGAGTAGGTGAACGGATTCTCACCACAGATGGGTAGGAATGGCAATTAGCCATTAATTATCATTGTAATTTACCAACAATGTCACCATCTCATTCCTTTATATCAAGCATTGCCTATGTAAAGGCTTATTTTACAACAAAAAATAATCTTGGGAAGATTACTAATACTTATTATAGACATACTTCTCTGATTTCTTAACTCAGTGACTGGAAATTAAAAGCTATTAGAATGGGAAGTTACCACCACACTGAGGTCTGGGTGGTTAAAAACCCAGAGACAGGCCAAACACTTATGTTAAAAAGTTCGTAAAAGGAAGACATCATTGCCCCCCTTCACAATCTAGGCAAAACAAGGCATTCTCTGATCTGTTAGAAATTCAGGATTCAGAGAGAATCTGGGATGACTTTTCCCTTGGATTCAAGTCTCAACAGCACAAATTCCATCTGTCTTATACTTTCAGGATATAAGAGAAAAACTTCCCTAGATACTAATGTATAGATTCTGCTTGGTGGTTTCAAAATACTCCCTTACCACCTACCTTCTGGGCCTTGGTCTTCAGTAACTTCCAGTTAAAATATAAATAACTAAAATGAAGCTCCTTATAAAAAAAACCCGCTACTAAACTTTACTGTAATTTCATCATATTAACATGATGACATGCATGTGTTTTCCAGTTTTTTGAACAAATGAGACATGTTTGGAGCTTGGGGTTTTGTGGAGGCTCAGAGGCCATCTGCCTTCTCTCCTCCACTGTCATGAGCTGGCCATATCAGGAGCACAGGAAGAACAACAAACTTTCCCACAAGCACAACCTTGCATTCTGACCATGTGATTTCTGCACAATAAAGTGGGCTTCGTGATGGGCCAGATTTTAGCCTCGTGTTGTCTGGTATCTGGCATAGTCACCATCAAAGATTGAGCACTTCCATTGTTTTCTCCTTCAGGGAAAGGAGCCACTTACTTGGGCAAGACGACCTGCACCCTCTTGGGCACCATCATGCTGGTCCAGCTGTCTATGGTCTTGGTGCTGATGTGAGGGATGATGGCGGAGAGTGGGGTGGAGCTCTCACTCGGCAGCGCAATCAGCATGCTGATGCTCTCCCCGTGGTAGGGCAGTTCAATGAAGTTGTACCATAAGCCATTGGGGGTGCTTGCTGACCCTAAAGAAATCAGAGGCAGGTTCAGTAGGCCCTTGATGACTTCCAAACATGGTGGGAGTGACCGCTGGTCACCATGGTAGATTCAGAAGAAAGAGAGCCATACAAAATAGCTTCCTTAGGACAAAGACACTTAGAATACAGTGCTTTGCACGAAGTTGATTCTTATCATATGAATAAAGAAATGAATTTGAGCTGCCAGAGAAGGATTCTTTTGGCCAAGACTATGTGTGCATGTTGAAGAGAAGGGAGGGAAGGAATAAACAGCTTCCATTGTTTAGGGCCCAATCTGTGCCAGCCCAAACCAACCATTTCCACACAGTTGCAATCAGTGTCCCATAAGGTAGGTATAAGAGGTCTGTGTTACCACTAGGGAAGCTACCATTAGAGGAATTCGGTAACTTGCCAAGGGACACATGGCTAAGAAGTGGAGCACCAGGACCTGGGGTCAGTATGTCTAATGCCAAAGACCATCTTCTTACTTCACTACCCTGACTCCCTGCTCACTCTTCATTCATTCCAGTAACTATCATTAGGGCTCTTAGATAATTTGTGGTACTCGTGCTTACTAATAACAAACCAAGAATGACTTAATCAGTATTTGTCAAAATGTCATGTAGAGAACTCTTGCAACTTGCAAGATGCTCGGTGGACAAACTGGGGATAACTTTAGTTATCCCCAGATCTCCCAAACTAATCTGATCTTAGAACCTTTTTATCCCATGTAAAATATTCAAAACATTTAGCAACTGAGCAGCCTGCCTGAGCATCTCGGATGAGAGTGAATAAAAGTGTAGTCACGATGGGCACTGGCGAGAAGCCCAGCTCATAGGGACGGGCCCAGAGAGGCTACCAGCTCCCTGGGGAAAGTCTTAGACAGAGCACTTTAGGATCCCATGGAACCTCTACATTCGGCATGTACTGAGTTATAAAAATAATGTGGTGAATGGAAAACCAGCATTTCTAGACTTATAGTAGATTTCTGAAAAGTTTTATTAAACATATCTGAAACTTTTTAAGAAAAACTCGGCAACCTTGGTGAGGTTATTTAACCTCTGTGTGCCTCTGAGCATGGAGGATGGAGACACCAGTGCAGGAGATCTGGAGTTACAGGACTTGGATTGAAATCCTGGTTCTGACACACACTAGTTCTTGGACTTGGGCAAACTCCTTATCCAGGGGTTGTTGAGATGATTAAACGTGAAAAAAAAATACATGTAAGGGACTTAGCAGGGCCAGACCCAGGGTGAGTGCCCACTGAGCAGGGCCCCTTCTTCCTCTTCCTCTAAATGACCTAGAAGGACACCATGTTTAAGGAAGAGGAAAGAGAAAGTGATTTCTCTCATGATTGCCTTTTCTTTGAGGAGGACCTTTGCCAATCACTGCACTGGAGACAGATAACATCCAGTCAGGTCTCCACAGATGGGGGAAGGGTGGCAGAGAGACAGTGAACTTGTCTTTGTTACATAACAAACACTTTTAACTATGAAATGTGATGAAAATAGTGAAGCAATTAGAATGGCTGACACTACAGGGTGACATTGCAGGTTCCTCTTAAGAAAGAAATATGTGGCAATCTGTGCATGTGCAGGCTCAGGCTGGCCCGGGTTTGTCTTGGGGCTACCGTTAATGAAACACGGGACCCTCGTCTCTGCTTTTACCCTGCATAACACAATGGTCTCAGAAGAAATGGAAAAAATCCATGGGAAAGTGAGAAAAAAAATCACTTCCTAATAATCCCTTTAATCCTCAAAGAAAACATTAGGTCCCTCCTCTGGCAGAGCTAATTTTTAGAAACTGAAATGTGGGAAGCAGTTAATAAATGATTACCCCAGGGCGAGGAATAAGCACCTGGAGGTATTCATTAACCACTTCTAGAAGTGTTTAGTGTTCAGATAAGGATTGGGGTCATGAATAATAAAAACTTATGAGCTGAGTGTGCTTGAGGCGAGGAGACAGCGTCTATTTCCGCCGGTTAATCCAGCCTCGACTGGAGACATCATTAACTAACCATTTATATCCAGTCACTCACGTCTGCCTCATGATTCCTTTCTCCCTGGCTCTGCTTCTGCTTCTGATCACAGGGGCTGATGACAAATGTCAGCTAGGATCCCTCGGAAGAAACCCCTTCCATGCTTATCTTTACTTGGCAGCTTGAGGAGCCAGGAGACAAAAATAACATATGTCCTCTCCTCCCACTCAGTCCCGAAAGCACTGCTTTCACAGTGTCGCCTTATGGAAGGCAAGCGCAGAGGTCAAAGACATGAGATCTGGAGTTATAGGACCTGGATTCAAATCCTGGCTCCGACACACACTAGCTCTTGGACTTGGGCAAATTCCTTATCCAGGTCTTAGTTTATTTATCTGTGCAATGGGATAACAGTGTCTACCTTACAGAGCTGTGAAAATGAAATGAGAATATATCTGCACACATCTACTGATGTCAGCAGTTTTGTAAAACACTTCCCTTCCTAAGTGTTAGGTTGCTGCTCAAACAGTTGAAACAGAATTGATCCACCAAGAGAAAGCCCGCTTCTGGGCAGGATGAATCAGACAGAGAAAGGGTATTTGGGAAGCTGGTGTGGGGCAGCTTTAAATCTTTTGGGAATGTCTGTGGAATTCCTTGCATTTTCATCTTTGACTACTGAAACATACAGTAAATGAGGTCCCCTCACTTTTTATTTTGTTAGAATGGGGAATGTGTGCAAAAATTGGCCTTAAGATAACACAGCTGCACTTTGGCTCTGAGCTGATGGCCATGCTAGCATTCTGCTAGAGTCTTCTTGATTCCAACTTTGGGGCAAAAGAGCCTTTTCTTATCCTCAGTTGCTTCGCATGATATGTTTCTGCAGGAATTTTTAAATATATGTTATCTTTTTAAAAAGTTTATTGAGTGAATGGCAACATTTTACCAAGAAGGATGATGAATAATAAATGAGAGGAAAGTGACTTTGTTTATTGCATCCCTCATATAAAGCATTCCCTAATTTAAGAATCGGGCAGCTAGTGAAATGTTGAACAGTGCTTGAAGCTAATTCGCACTGAATATACAAAGAAAATACATGGAAAACACACGTCCTGGTATAGGTTGGAGATGTCAAGACTAACTTATACAGTGAAAAGAAGAATAATGTTAATCGGACCACCAATGCTTTGATAAAACCAGGTTTAAAATGCAAACACCAGACTCAGTTATCTATGCTGTGGTAATGGCAGCAGAAGTGGGCCATGTTTTTGTTTCCTGATTGCAAAATGAATACATATTTAAAATTTAAAGTTGAAATAAAGAAAAAGAATAATTTGAAATACCACCTCTGCTAACATTTAATTGAACATCCTCCAACACAGGTCTCTAGAGACGTATGAATATATAGCAAGTATTTTATACAAATGGGATGAATCAGCATCTGTTGCTCTATAGCTTACCTGAAATCAACCATGTATTAGAAAGGAGCCTTGCACGTGTGAACTTACCGCTCCGGAACAGAGAGAGCTGGGCTAGCATGGGCACTTGGTAGGACTTCCCGTCAGCTGCCACAAACGGACGTTTCTTTGTGTTCTCGGGTCGAAACCGTGATTTCCACAAACCCTTAAAATACAGGGCGTTGACCAGGACCATTCTGGTGAGCACGCCGTCGATCAGGTCAGGGGAGAGCAGGTTGTCGATCTTACCTGTGAAGTCATAGAACACACAAGGAAGAAACTCAGGATTGGCAGAGGCAGCTGCTGGATCAGGAGAATGGGAAAATCAAAGGATTCTTAAATGACTTAGAAAAGCAATTTTTTTACATCACCCTTGTGTACTTTCTGATTCTTTTTCTCACTAAAAAGTAAAGCTGAAAACAAGTTAAAAATCAGAGATCGGGAAAGACTTTAGAGATCCTCTATGTAGGGATTACTGAACTTTTCATCAAGAAATTCTTTTATACCTAGTCCCTATCAGCCCCATGCTTTAGAAAAATTTACTCATCCAAATAAGCTATACAGCAGTGATGGCGAACCTTTTGAGCTCGGTGTGTCAGCATTTTGAAAAACCCTAACTTAACTCTGGTGCCATGTCACATATAGAAATTTTTTGATATTTGCAACCATAGTAAAACAAAGACTTACATTTTTGATATTTAATTTATATATTTAAATGCCATTTAACAAAGAAAAATCAACCAAAAAAATGAGTTTGCATGTCACCTCTGACACGTGTGTCATAGGTTCGCCATCACTGCTATACAGTATTTAATTATTAATTAAGTTCCCTATTTTGGCTATAATAATGGACACGTGTGATGACCAGTGAGGGGTTTTGGTCAGCACAAGATAAGCAGTTGGGCTGTTTGAACCACTGAGTTGATTTAATCACAGTCAAAATAAAGGAACACTTTATCCTGCACAGTGTGAGAAAAGGTGAATGCCTAAGTTCTCGTAAGATTTTTAGAAATGTTGAGCATTGGTTTGTAATCTGGTTAAGGAAGAGTGGAAGTTAAAATCGCTGCCTATATTTATGGGTCAGGGATCAAGCTAGGTGCTAATATTAGAGAGATGAAAAGAAATGAGTTCTCTCCCAGAACTCCTAATTTTGAAGGAAAACGCTCTTTGCCAGACGTCAAGATGTGGGGAGGGTCCACCCCGCTTGTGTCAGGAGTGAGGGAGCAGCCACTGACGTTCTGGGAGGCTCCGTGAAGCCACAGGATCCTGCAAAGTGCTACCTGGACTTCACACTTTGGATTTTTTCATTGGCTTCATATTTGAAGATTCAGCTGAGTGTGTGTGTGTGTGTGTGTGTACAAGTGCAAGAGAGATCACTAATACTCAAGGCTATTAAAAATTAGTTCAATGCAGCCTGTTTAAAAAAAAAAAAAAAAAGAGTGCATAATGTAAGTGCAAGTTATAATGTATTAAATGACGAGTTTATGAAGAAGCAACAATGTCTAATTCAGAAAAGAGATTTAAGTCCTTTTAAATGAAACGCATGAGGATTCTGGTGTACAATAAACAAACATAAAGAAATCACCGGAGAGAAGCAGACCCAGGTTTCCCTGACAGTTTCACCATTGCTCCCTACTTCCACAAGGGGGCACCAACGCCGCCTTACCTTAGGATCTGAAGGAAAATACATGTTTTAAATAGCCATTATTCATACAAGGCCGGCCTCTGCCAACAGACTGTGGGAAGGAAGTTAGAGCTTTGTGCTCCAGCGATAGCAAGCTCCTTAGAGCTGGTCCCCCCATAGTGAATGTTTCTTGCCTTTGCTGGGAACATCACCCAGTGCAGCCCGTACCTGCCTTTAAAGACGTAGCTCCATGGTCCCTCTTGTCCACCTTTCTGAGCCTCCCACTCATCTCCCAGGAGTTTCCATAAAGCCCGGTGCTCAGCACCACCATGACACTGAGGGATTTTGTTCCAGACAAATGTAATGTGTCTGTCTCCCCCAACTGAACCACGAATTGTGCAAGAACAAGGACCCTGTCATTCATTTCCTAAAATTCTGCCTAGCTCTGTGTTCAGTGTATGGTCAGTGCTCACCAAGTGTCTGAAGAAATCTCTTCAGGCTTTTTTTTTTTTTTTTTTTGCTAAGATAAATAAAACCTCTGATTGCCACTGGTAGGACTAAGATATTGTAAGGAGACATGAAAACAAAATAAACAGAAAAGATAAAGAAAGGCAAGAAATGCATAGCTTAGAGGCAATGAGGCACACGGGGTACCTGCCATCAGTAACTGCCATAAACATGCACCCATTGTCCATCCACGTGTCTTCCAATACACTCACCATCCACCTACCTATTTACCCTTTTTAAAAATATATATTTTTATTGATTTCAGAGAGGAGGCACCTGCTTCCTGAGATGACAGAACCAAGAGTCAGGGAAGGTGAGAGAGACCAATCCTGAATATTAAAGGCTGCAAAGGACACTCCAGGCAAAGGAGAAAACAGATACAAAGGCAGGAAGAAATGAGCAGCAAAAATTTCAAAACAGACAAGGGCCAGTGCATGAGGTTTCTGGGGATGAGATGCAGTGAGGAAAGAAGAAGGTCTGCAGGGCTGTATTCTGCTCTGCTGCCTGTGCTACAGGGGAAAAAAATCCCCAAGGGACACGAGTAGGGGCACGAAAAGGGAAGGAAGGCAGCCCGAGTTGTGGGGCCTGCTCAGAAAGAAAAGACAGACCAGCCAGTGAGGTCTTGGCGTTTGCCAACAGAAAGGCCACTGGACTTGCAGACACGTGTTAGGATCTTAGAGTCTAACTCACGCTTTCATTCACAAAGTGTAAAATCATACAAAATGTTGCCCAGGGAGCCGTGACCACTCACCCCTGGTTTCATTTTTAACCCACGCGTTGATGGAATCACAGGCGGAGGCTGGATCCTTAAAGTTCACATTCCGGACTTCGCACTGAAACACATCTTTGTTCCTGGTAATAAAAGGCACTTCGATTTTAGAGCCATTCTTCACAAACATTGCATTAGCCACCGTCACAATATCTTTATTCTTCTTGGAGACGATGGCCTTGTTGATCTTCTTTAACGTTTTACCAGCTCCTAGAGGGGAAAGGAGAAAGCATGGCAGTATTTCCACAAGAATTTTGAGAAGTTATTTTTCAAAGTATCTTCTATCTTATGGCAATAACAACGGTATAAGCAAGATAATACGAGCAGTGTTCTGTGTCCTCGTGTTAAGAAAAGGGGGGGGGGGTGTAATTAAATAAAGTACAACTGTTAATAGGTCTTAAAAATCGGTCATGCTTTGAGCATCGAATCAGGCACATTGAAGGCATTTTCAACACCTTTCCCATGTGGACCTCATTCTCCTGGGGGACTTTCTTGGTACCAGGTGGACAGGAAGATTGGTAGGCGCCTCAATTATGTAGCCATGGAGGGATACATGAAAGGAATCTTCCCAACCCATTCTCTTTCTCACTTAACAATCGTGACTGCTATTTCCTTTCCTGCCAAAGATTTAACAACATGATTACCTTTTTCTATTTTGGGAAGAAAAAAAAAAAAGAATAAAATAAGCATTTGAAAGACTATAAAAAAAATGGCCATGTGCCATCATCCACGAACAATGATTTTTACTTGATATCAAGCTCAAAAAGTAAAGGGATTAATTTTATGGCAACATAAGCTTTATTTTACACAAGCCATCCATACATGCTCCACTCAGTTTTAGAGCATGGGAAGGAGGAGAATAAGTTATAAGGATGCAATGTGTTTCTGTAGAGAGCTTGTATTATAGATCCTTCTCACTCACTCTGCAGAATGACACTGTCCTAAAACGCCCTGCAAGTCTTGTCACTCTGAGAGCATTTCTTCTTCTGACTCTTCAACAAAAATTTTTTTATTGATTTTATTAGAGAGAAAGAAAGGGAGAGGGAGAGAGAGAAACATCGATGAGAGGGAAACATCAACGTTGACTGGCTGCCTCCTGCACGCCCCCTACTGGGGATTGAGCCTGCAACCTGGGCAGTGCCTGACTGGGAATTGAGCCTGCAAACTCTTGGTGCATGGGATGATGCCCAACCAACCGAGCCACTTCTTCTGACCCTTTAAACCAGGGCAGGGAAGAGGCGCCCAGGCTCCATGAAGAGGTGATCCTATGGCCTTTGTCAGGTTTCTCAGGACTCTACCCCTCACACTTTCTGTGGGGCAGGACCGGATGGAGGGGGCTGGCCCATTTCATAAGTCAGGGAGCAGCAAACGTCAGAGGCCACGTCCCAGCTCTGTCCTGTTTAGCCATAAGGCCTCCTCCACACGCCCTGGTCTCCTGCTGGGAGAAGATCAGAGCAGATCTCTCCTCTTTTGCCCCACACAGTCCTGCCTTCGTCCTCAATGAGAGCGTCACTATTGTGAGCTCTCAGAGGCGGAGCCGGAAGTAAGGCGGAGCCTGAATAACCACCCGGGCTCCCTGGGCTCAGTGTGTCATGTCAACAGACGTCACAGAGGTTTGGGAGGAAGAAAAAGTGGGGTGGGGGGTGGGAGGTGGGCGCTGCCCACAGGCCAATATCCTCAAAACTTTATAAGTACTGTTTAAAATGAGTGTGGCTTAACATCAAAACCAACAACCAAAATCCAGTTGCTATTTTGGAATTGGACTGGCACACAGACAGCCCTGGGGAAGGCCCTAAATTCTAGCCGTGACTCACTGTGAAGTTCTAAGCCACCAAGAGTCCCCGAACTCCCGGGCGAGGGGCAGAACAGTGTGTCCCAAGTATTATTCTTTCCCTGCTCCGGCAGGTGAACAAACTGCAAACTCGTGCAGAAGGTTAACGCTGTGTCACTGGCAGGGGGTGAGGCATTCGGTACTGGGAGCGCTGGAGGCCACACCGAGACCATCGCCAACGGGACCCGAAGTGCACAAACCCCACCTCACTCATCTTCCTCTCCAGCTGAAGGCGTCAACTCAGTCAAAGCCAGCAGAGGGTGAGGAGCAGGGGAAGGGAAAACGGTCACTTCCCAGTAAAGTCACTACGCTGTGAGAAGTGACTGGCTCAGGTCACTTGCCTGGAAGGCTCTGCAGCTGGCCCTGTACCTGGCCCCCGGCAGCGTGGAGGAGGCAGGTAACCTTGTGAGAAAACCCGAGATAAGGCAAAACGACAGCGCTGGGACAGAGGAGCTCTAGGTTAGGTTTAAGTCCGTCGTTCAAAACAGGTAAAGAAAACTATGCTTTTTCCAAGAACTGGGCCTCACTTAAAAAAAAATTTTGGGAGCCTTTTATTTTGAAATAAGTATAACTTCACAGGAAGTTGCAAAACAGTGAATAGGGTGGTCCCACATACCTTTCACCCAGTTTCTCCATTTGTGACATTATGTGTGGCAATGCCACCACCAGGAACTTGCCATTGGGACGGTCCACAGAGCTCATTCCGATGGCAGTGTGTGTGTGTGTGTGTGTGTGTGTGTGTGTCTTTATGCAATTTTATCCCCCAGGTAGATTCATGTGTCCATCACCCCAGTCAAGACACAGAAGGGTCCCATCACCATAAGACTCCTCGTGCTGCCCTCCACAGCCACGCACAACCCACCTTCCCAGCTGACATTTATATATATATATTTTATTATTAGTTAAGGTATTACAAATGTGTCCTCATCCCCCCCATTAACCCCCAACATCCCCCTCCCCACCCCCTACCCCGCACACTCATGCTCCCATCCCCCTGTTGTCCATGTCCATTGGTTTGGCTTATATACATGTATACAAGTCCTTCGGTTGATCTCTTCCCCTTACCCCCGCCCTCCCCTACTTTCCTTCTGGGGATTGATAGCCTGATCGCTGTTTCTCAGTCTTTGGGTCTGTCCCTTTTCATCAGTCTATGTTGTTCTCTATAATCCACAAATGAGTGAGATCATGTGGTATTTATCTTTCTCTGACTGGCTTATTTCCCTTAGCATAATGCTCTCCAGTTCCATCCATGCTGTTGCAAAAGGCAAGAGTTCCTTTCTTTTTTTTTACCGCAGCATAGTATTCCATTGTGTAGATGTACCACAGTTTTCTAATCCATTCATCTGCTGATGGGCACTTAGGCTGTTTCCAAATCTTAGCTATGGTGAATTGTCCAGCTGACATTTTTAAAAGTGCATTCACAGCCATAAGGCATTTTTAGCCCTGTACCCCATGAAGATGGGGGGGATGGGCAGTTTCTCTCCAGAGATGAGAAAACTGAGAGATCGAGGGTTTGACCCAAAGCCCCACAGCTACGGGCTAGAATCCAGCTCTCCTAACTTCCAGCACCGCGGCACCTGTGCTTTAGAGCAGAGGGCTTAAGCCCCAGATGGCACCGGGGCTACTCTGCTGGCTTCTGGGGCTTTCAGAGAAGACCCAGCAAGGGATCCCCAGACTCCAGTCAGGCCCTGCGGCCAGAGCCCACAGCACTCACCTTTCACGCCGTATCGCATCACGGAGGTGAGCTGCGCCTTGGTTCGGCCATCAGCTCCCAGCTGCAGCATCCCCAGCACAGACGCGATCCCATGGGGGGAGATGACGATGTTGTCCTGAGGCCGGGACTTGACAATCTGGTGGAAAACTTGGATCCCTATGTCAGAGCCTAGTTCCTCCAGAGGCTGAGGATTAAACTGGAGGCACACGGAGGGCAAAGTCACTGTGACCACGAGGAAGAGGGGGAAATGCCAAGACATGGTTCCTGCTGGCAAGGCCAACCTGAAAATTAGATTAGAAAAAGATCATTTAAATGCTACTGAAATGGGCACTTTGGGGACTACTTTGTGCTCAACCTGATGTGATTTACCTTACCCAGCATAACTGAATACCTTCTTAATAAAGTTAAGGAGAACAGCACAGATTACATTGGTTTTGAGTGTATGTTGTTAGGGGGATGGGAGGGGACAAGAAGGGAACTTCTGCTTGGTGCGTCCCAACTAAGCGCCAGACACTATTCTAATTGTTATTTATTACTCATAGCCACTGTCCACCCAACTAAACCAACATTTACTGAGTGCTGGCTGTGTGTCAGGCCCTCGTCTAAGCGCTGGGCATTCAATTGTAAAAAAGGTCGGCAAGACCCCTGCTCTCATGGAGTTTCCATTCCAGAGGGAGACAGAAAATAAACCAGGAAGCAATAAAGGAGTCAGAGAGGGATCAGGGCAGGGACGAGAAAACAGTGACGCCAGAAAATGACAGGCTGGTGCGGGCCACATTAGACAGAGCAGTTATCCGAAGAGCCTCCTCTGCAGAGGGAACCCAGGTGGCGAAGCCTAAACGATGGGAGACCCAGTAGGGCAATGAGCAGGGAGGGTAGGGCCTGTCAGGCAGGCGGATGGCAGGGCAAAGGCCCTGAGGTGGGAACACACCTGGTGGTGGAGGTAGGGGTGACTGAGACATAGAGAACTTGGAGGAGGTGAAAAGAAGGAGGGGCAGGTCCTGAGGGGCCTGCAGAGCCTGATCCGGCTCTTGGATTTCATTCTAAGGAAGAAACCACTCACATGGCTGTGATTATCATATAACTACATACCGTATACCTGATTTCCTCACATGAACATATGCCTTTCTTAATTAAAGAATTGCGGATTAAAATAAATTTAAGGGACATCCTTAAATCTACAATGGGGCAGGTCTTCTCGATACGGTGATTTTATTACATGGATATTCTCAATGATGGTGATTTTATTAATGTGCTTTCTTTCTTGATTACCCTTTACTGAGCTCTCTTGTGCCGTGAAAAATGAGGAGTGGTACATATGTTTATGGAAAAGCAAATACTTTCACTCAATAAGAACCTCAAAGTGGCAGCCAGTAAAACAAAAGCAAAAATCGTGATATGGCTAATTTGTTTCCTCCCTCTGGACGAAGCTCCTGCTAAGCACAAGCTCCCACGAGGAGGTGGGGAGTGTCTGCAGAGAACAAGACAGAGGGGAGCCTCTTAGGAGATAGGTGCCAGGAGTGAAGGGGAAGTTACGTCTCTGTGCTCCAGGGAAAAGAAGGGGCACTGGGCCCATCAGTAGACGAGTGGATAAAACAGCTCGGCACATGAAGACAATGGAATATTACTCGCCATAAAAAAGAATAAAATCCTACCTTTTGCAACAGCATGGATGAATCTAGAGGGCATTATACTAAGTGAAATAAGTCAGAGAAAGACAAATGCCATGCAACTTCACTTATATGTAGAAACTAAAGAACCAAATAAACAAAAAATAAAACAGAAACAGACTCGCCCTAGCCGGTTTGGCTCAGTGGACAGAGTGTTGGCCCACGGGCTGAAGGGTCCCAGGTTCCATTCCCAGTCAAGGGCATGTGCCTTGATTGCAGGCTCGAGCCCTGGCCCTGGTCGGGGTGCATGCAGGAGGCAAACAATCAATGTGTCTCTCTCACATGGATGTTTCTCTCTCTCTCTGTCTTTCCCCCTCCCTCCCAATCTCCCTAAAAATCTATGAAAAAATATCTTTGATGATGAAAAGAAATAAACAAACAAAAAAACTGAGACAGACTCACAGATACAGAAAACAGACTGATGTTTGCCAGAGGGAAGGGAGGTTGGGGGGCTGGATGAAAGAATTAACTACCAAGTACCAATAGAACAGTCACAGAGATGTAAATCACAGCACAGGGAATATACTGGTAGTCAATAACATTGTAATAACTATGCATTGGGCCAGGTGGGTACTTAAAATATTGGAGGGAAGGGACCACACTATAAAACACACGATTTTCTAACCACTATGCAGAATAATAGTGAATGTAAACTGTAACTGAAAAATAAAAATAAAGTCTTAGAGCTAAAAAGAGCTTTAGAGATAGAGAGAAGAAAGAAAGAAAGAAAGAAAGAAAGAAAGAAAGAAAGAAAGAAAGAAAGAAAGAAAGAAAGGGAGAGAGAGAGAGAGAGAGAGAGAGAGAGAGAGAGAGAGAGAGAGAGAGGAAGGAAGAAAGAAAGAAAGAAGAAAGAAAGAAAGAAAGAAAGGAAGGAAGGAAGGAAGGAAGGAAGGAAGGAAGGAAGGAAGGAAGGAAGGGAGGGGAGGGAAGGGAGGGGAGGGAAGGAAGGAAGGAATAAATTAGGGCAGCATTAGGCAAACCAGCATTTGGTGTTTCCTCACTTTCCTTTCTATGCATGTGTCTCCTTCACCTCTAGATCATAGTAGATGGTCAATAAATACATGTGGGATCAAACCTGCTGGCTTACATACTTCCTGTTTTTCTAATTATTTTTCATGGCATCAAAATCATATTTATTGAGTGTGACTGGGAAAATGATTGTGTTGAGTCACTGTTAGCGCCCAAAACTTTCCAAGGAGGGTAAATTCTTTGGGGTGGGAGAGGGCTGGCAGCCAGAGATCCCGCCTACCACCCCCACACATAGGGCCACAAGGTGAACACCAAGGCCATCATTCAAGGTGATGTTGCAATTTTTTTCACACATTTTAAAAAATTTAGAGCATTCAGAGTTTCTTCAGAGCTTCACAGTAAAATAATTGCAGAAAGGCAGCCTGTCTACATTCAAAACAGCGAACTGACCTACATACGCTCCTTCTGGGGGCTTCCCTATGGCCAGAGTGGCCTACTTTGACTTTGGCTCCTAGGACTGGCTCTAACACCACTACAATCCCGAGTTTCCCTCCGCCTGTTGGACATCGGGGAGCTTCCAAATCCTGATTATGGAAGCTTTGCTCCTTTTATCTAAAAATTAGACACTTTGTCTCCCTCCCTCCCTCCCTTTTTTCTCTTTCTTTCTTTCTTTCTTTCTTTCTTTCTTTCTTTCTTTCTTTCTTTTTCTTTCTTTCCTTCTTCCTCCCTCCCTCCCTCCTATCTTTCTTTCTCTTTCTTTCTTTCTTTCTTTCTTTCTTTCTTTCTTTCTTTCTTTCTTTCTTTCTTTCTTCCTTCCTTCCTTCCTTCCTTCCTTCCTTCCTTCCTTCCTTCCTTCCTTCCTTCCTTCCTTCCTTCCTTCATTTTTCTTTCTCTTTCTCTTCTCTTCTCTTCTCTTCTTTTCTTTTCTTTTTTTCTTTCTTTTCTGGTGATAAATTTCCCCTTTAAAATGAAGTAGACTAAAACCCTGTGGGGAACTGATGGCAAAGTCACAAACAAGTCCCAGCTTAGAGGGCACAGTCCTCTTAGCATAATTAGGCTTGACCTTATAATAGTCTCTAGATCTTATCTGGGAAGCTAATGGGCTGAGGGAAGTGCAGGAAGTGTAACTATGGTCAAAACAAGTGAAACTCACAAGAACTGTGTAACTATGGTGACCACTGCCCTGTTTACCTCTCACTATAAAAGGTTGGTGGCCTGAGCACAGGGGAAGTCCTTCCTCCTGAGTGGGACTCACCCGCCTGGTCCCCTGATATTCCCAAATTATCTCGTGTCTTTTCTTTTTCATTTGTGTGAGGCTCCTCTTCCAGATCCTGAACGCTGAACCACGCGGGGCATGGAGGGAAACATTTACAACAAAACCCATGCTAAGTATAAAACAGTTTGTACAATCTTGGTTACAAATGGCCAAATTCGGTGACTGGCGCCAACTTCATCAATCTAAATTGTTGACCCCTGCATTGTAATCTATTCTGGCTTCCACCTTCAGCACGCCATCGAATTTATACACCCAAGCCTCCCAAAGAAATCCTCCTGGATTAGCAAAATTGGAATAAATGTTTGAATCTGCACGCTCATAAAGGACATCAAATTGGGTTTGCCCCTTCTTGCTTACAGTTGATTCACTTAAATGTTATGGATTTCTGTAGAAGATTGTAAAACGGGTATAAAGGATCAGTAACAGATGGAAATTTAACAGCTCCAACGTCTCAGAGTTGACAAAGACAATCTTCCGAATAAATTGCCATCTTATTTAGCATCATTTTGCTTGGTTACGAATTTTTTTCTAAAGGAACAGTTCCATTATGAAGTGGGGGAAGGCTGCCATCGGTGTTTTGCTTGGTTTCTTGGATTTGGGACTTCTGGGAGATGACAGTGCAGCAGGACAGTGTCAGAGCCGCGCAGAACTTGGAATCAGAGCTATTTTTGATTGATATTCTGGGCATCACTTCTTGGCCTCTGTTTCCTAGGCTAAATGCTCACTCGTCTGAACTCACCTGGCATATGTACATGTCTGAGACCAAGCTTTTACTTCTCTCCAAAGTTCTGTAGCCAGGAGAGTGGATATTGATGCACGAATACTTTAGGCTTATAAAATTCCTACTACAGATCCCTATTCATGTCCAAATAGACAATCTTTTACATGGAATAACTGGTTGAAGTTCAGGCTTTGAAATTCTTAGCCTCTAGAGGACAAGGAGATTCTCATTATGGGAAGATTCTCAATAGTAACCTCTTGTTTATTTTTAAAAGAAATTACACTTTAAACTTTCAAGTAAGAGAGAAAGAATAAAGATGTTGCTCAACTGTATTACATAGCATCCATGTTTCCATTTCTTGAGTATTCTTTTCATAACAGTAAAGAAAAAGATTAAGTGTAAGTCATCAATGGAGGAAGATCATAAACCTGTAAATAAAGCCATGGTTATAGGCATGTCCTTCCAAATGTGGGTTTCTCCTTCCCCACAAACTTCTGGTTTCTCTTCCTCCAAAGCTTTCCTTCTCCGTGTGGGCAATGTTTTTGATATAACTGGGTACTGCTTTGAGTTTTAAATGAGATTTAGCGTAGTGAATAACCATTGGTAGATTTGCAGATGCCAGACTCCTGGCGCATCCCTGTGTCTGTAAATGCACCACCTGTCAATGGTAGGCAGAGCACCACTCCCAGAGACCCCATGACTTCAATCGTCACTTCTACCAGATGATGCTCCAATCTGTAGTTCAAATCCTCAGCTGAATTTCAGTGCTATACTTCCAACTGTTTGCTGCATATTTTCACCTGATTGCTCAGAACAATATCTTGGCCTGTGAAATCTACCAACCCTTACAGGGTGGTACGTCTTGTTGCTAGTCCTTGGTCTTGCTCACGTCCAGGCCTTTGCTTTTCTCCCTTACCCTCTACCTACTAAGCACCAGAGTTTCCCCGATTGCCCAGATAGGGCTATTCACGCTCTTTTCGGAATTCCCATAGCATTTCCTATCTGCCCTCTCATTTTGTTTTTTCCAGTATTTTTTTTCCCTGCCAACTAGACTGAAAGCTCACAGAGAGCAGGGCTATGGGACTTTAGAATCCTAATGCCCACAGGGTCTTATTCAGGGCCCTACCATTGGTAGATACCAAACCAGAGGTTGACCCATGGTACTTGCAGCTGCTCCAGCTGTTTGGTTTGGAATACACGGCGTTATAAAAATATTTCAGCAATTAAAAGTTAGAAAATGTCACATACCATCTAGATTTAGAGTTATTCTCAGGAAAAACGAAAATGAATGGGAGTTCCAGTAACTCGGAGTTCTCATTCCTCAGGCAAACATCCTGCACAGCAACCACTCCTCAGGGCTGGGTGCCTGCTTTCCTATAAGCCTCAGCTCCCTTCACTCCCTGTTACCATCACTGAAGACATCCCTCTAGGTTGGGAAAGCACTGTGGCCAGACCCCTGCCCTGAATGAATGCCACTCCATTGACCAATGAGAGACTAGGAGAGCCAGTCACAAAGGAACCTTAGTTTCAACCTAATAAATTCTTGTTTACAAAATAAAATAAATTTTATATGTGACATATGAGCTAATGAGATATCTGTCAGCTCTATTTACTATAACAAATAAGATGTAAACAGTTTGGGGAGAAAAAACACTAGAAAGACTCTTCAGGCTCCAACTCTTAGCCAGATGACTCACATCTGTTTTAGGCGGCCCAAGGGTGACTAATAATGGAAAGTACTACATGCCTTTCATTCTCTAAAACTGTCTAAAGCAATACGTTATTATACATATATATAATTAAAATCTTTATGTCATGAAAGATTTCAAATATATGCAAAAATAAAATACCCCTCCCCCTAGTACCCAATATCCAAATAAAATAATTATCAACTCATGGCCTATTTTATTTCTTTTAAAATCAAAGGCTGTTTTGAAATAAATTCTAGACACCATATAACTTTAAATATCCAACACATACTCTAAACCTGAGGAATATATATATATATATATATATATTAAATATATACACACATAATATTATTACCACACTTGAAAATTAATAATTTTTTATATGTTAAATATCTAGTTGGTATTCAAATTTCCCTGATTCTCTTCTTTTTAAAAAAAATAATTTATTTGAATTAGGATCTAAATAAGGTCCACACATTGCAATTGGTTGATATGTCTCTGTCTTTTAAAAAGTCTTCCTCTAGTTGCTTTATGCTTTATTTTTAATTTTTTTGTGTGGAACTTTTGGTTGAAGAAACCAGGTTACTTGTCCTGGTGAGTTTCCCACAGTCTAGATTTTGCTAACTGCATTCACGTGATGTGTCTTCTGTACTTCCTGTAAATTGGTGGACCCGGAGCAGGGGTCTGCATGCTCGTGGGTAAGATGGGGCCACACTTTGATTTGTCTGTGGTTGCATTTAAGCCTCACTACAACAGAGACTATGTGACCAGCAAAGCCAGAAACATTCACTACTTGGCTCTTTGCAGGAAATTTGTTACCTCTGCTCTAGGGGCTAATCAGATTCAAATTTCTTTTTTGTTAGGAATATTTCATTCAGGTGTTGGACCTGGTGCTGGAAGAAGGAAACAATGCCATTTTTCTTTCTTTCTTTTTTTTTCTTTCGTGACCTTAGCAGCTACTCACAATCATTGCTTAAGTGCATTGTTTTATTAGGGATTGCCCAATGGTGCTATTGTAAGTCTGTTCCCTCTGCATTAGTTGGAACACTTCTATAAAAAGTAAATTTCCATAACCCATCACAGGGTTATCCAGAGGTTCAATGTGTACAGCAAAGGCAGGATAAATGCTTGAGTCATTCCCTATATTGTTCTCACACAATACATTGGTTACCCAGCATTTTTAGAGTTAACCAGAGGGATTTTTTTGTTTGTTTGTTTTCTTAGTATAATTACAAATTCATGTTTTTAAACATATTTTAAGGGCCTCGATCCACTGAAATTGTATTATCCGTATTGATGTTCAAGATGAGCTTCCTCAGGTTGGCTCCTGAACCTTTCGTATGACCTGTAGTCTCATTAGATTCGTTTCCTGGTTTGACAAGATGTTCCCAGCTCATTTTGCCCATTTCTGTCCCAGGTGGAATCAGCCACTTTTCTAGGGGTCTCTGCTTCCTTTTAGAGGGAGACAGACTTTAGAGACCACAATCTGAGTATGCTCACCTAATAAACTCTAAATCAGCTCTGGGAATACTGGGCATTGCCAATGGGGAAAGTCCAAAATGCATTTGCATCACTCTCTGGACTATATCCAAATATTGAAGTTCAAATCATGAAAGATAGACTGTTTACTTATGAATTGCTTTGCCTCCCATGGCAATACCACCCAGGGGAGGCACACTGGATGATGAAAAGCTGCAGGAGTGAGTTGGGCATTGAAGTTGGGCTGGAATATCAAATAGAAAATCCTCATGCGAAGGCAGTGAGTCTTATCCTAAAAGTGGGATGCCAACAATGCAAGTGTCTGAAATGAACAACTAGCACACAGTATGACAAGGAAAGTCCCCTAATTTATCTCGGGGGGGGGGGCAGGGGGGGGCCATGCCAACCAGCCCCTGCCCCCATCAAGCACTGAAAAGGCTTTGATATCCTTCTGGTCTCTGTGATTCTAGGATCCTCATTCTTAGTACCTAGAACCCTGTATTATTCTGCCTTTGGGCTAACTCTTCCTTCTAGAGGGGCTACAGGAGGTAGAGAAAAAACAGTACATCAGATCAAATGAGAATCATCAGATTCCCCAACAGTTTTTTTCATGACAGTTTTTCTTCTCAAAGAAATAAATGTGAAGGAAAGGTATCGGGCTGCCAAATTGAGACTTAGTGGCCTTACGTAGGATTGACCTGCCCAGCAGCCATGCCAAGTGTTTCTCACCATACTCTTACCAACAGGCAAAGGTCTAACTCTTCAGGGTGTCTGGCAAGGGGCATTCTAGAGACCTTCGGGGGTTGACTTGCAGAGATTAAGGCTGATCGGGAAAGTGACAGGAGTTAATGCACAAACAATTGAGGTTGAGCCTCAAATATGGTCCTGGAATGGCCAGAGGACTCTGGTCTCTCAGGCCTCTACAAACATCCCTGAGATACATTCACCCAACCCTGTCTTCATTTTCCAAACATCTTCCGCATTCTCTTAAGGCGGAAAGTTAGATGAACAAGCAAAAGTAAAGTGCATTTTGATACCTTGGGAAATGTACTGAGTGGTATCCGAATGAGTCAGCATCTTTAAAACTTCAGAGAAGAAACAGGAAATACTAACTGATCAAAGTGACTGCAGCCTGGTGGTTTTAAATGTGCTCTTTCAGGTTACTGGGGAGAGGCTTAGAGACCTCAAAGTGTGTACTTGATCTATGATGCTAATTAATGTAGAAAAAATGAACTTTAAAAGACTCAGGAAAGAAATGCTCAGCCACAGAGGTGTATGGCAACAATGTTTAAAAGGTTCCTCCAATGAAGAGGCATGCATTTTATTAAATATACTTGAACTGACATCCAAATGCCTTTTATCCACATTTATTTATTTCTCTCTTTCTATTTAATTTATCTTTATTGTTGAGAGTATTACAGATGTCTCCCATCATTCATTCTTTTTTTAATAAAGAATATATATATATATTTCTTGATTTCAGAGAGGATGGGAGAGGGAGAAGGAGATAGAAACATCAATGATGAGAAAGCATCATTGATCGGCTGCCTCCTGCACTCCCCACACTGGGGATCGAGCCTGTAACCAGGGCATGTGCTTTGACCAGGAATTGAACCATGACCTCCTGGTTCATAGGTCAATGCTCAACCACTGCGCCATGCTGGTTGGGCTATCATTCATTCTTAAATCTCTACTGGGCTGGAGGAGGAAAGCTATGAGGAAGAAGGTAATTGGGCTTTGTTAGTTGCCTTTTAAAATGCAAGTTTATGAGACATTTATTCTATTTTCCTCTAAGTGTCAGGGAAAATTAACCTAAGGTTCAAATCCCATTCTATCAACTAACCAAGAGATCCAGGGCAACTCACAATCCTTATCGGCCTCAGCTTTCTCTTGTACCATATTAGAAATCAATTTTCAATGGTGGTCATGGGAGTTTCATAAGCACAAACAGAAAGTCAACCCTAAGGTAGTAACAAAAAAAAAGATTTGGGTGTAAACATGTTCACTGTATAGTTATATCTAGATGCAAAATCATTACAATATTCTTTGCAATAAGTAATTGCATAGCAATTATCGTTGCAACCTCAATTTCCAAGGGAAGGAACACTGTGGGTGATCTTTCACCAGCTTTGTGCACTTCTCCTCTAGCTTCTGGGTGTTCTGACACCAATAATTTGCACCTGTCACCTTAGGAGAATTGCTACTGGGAGTTGCAGCCCATTTTCTTGGTGGACTTTAGGTGGCTGGGAGTTGACACATACCATTCCTCTACCCCAGAGGCCAACAGCCACTGACTGACTACTGGTCCGGGAGTCTGAGAGCCCAGCTTCTTTGCCTCAAGGTGGCACAGAACTCTCCAGGATCAGGCTGAGTGTGGGCCTTCACTTGATATCCCCCCACTTGATTGGCTGATCCCCTTTCTAATACCTACTCCCCCACTCTCTTACTCTGTCACCTGGGAACTGTTCCTCAATGAATGGTTTGCACTTTATTCTTGGCTCAGCAATTCCTCTGGGAGACCATGACCTCTGACATCCAACAGTAAGGGTCAGTTCATGACATCCCTCTAACACAATATCACAAATATATGGTAATATATTCTGCATATATCTTAATTGAAAAGAAAGCTATGCTATAATTAACTATGCAAAAATTCTACACAGGCACAAAAAAGTCTAGAAATATGGATATAAGATATTATCTCTATATTTAGTTCGGATGGTGGAAATATGAATATAATTTATTATTCTTTATACTGTTCTGGATGTTTTACAAAATATATACAATGAACACATTACTTAAAACAAGCAGCCCTTTTCTGGTTATAAAAACACAGCAGCAGGAACTCAGATCAGCTGAAATGTGTAGCAAGGAGGAGCAGAAAAGGCTACAGAGCACAAGAACCGTGGTTCAATAACAGAATCATAAAAACTGGAATAAAAAGTGCAGTTGCTGGAAAAACAGAGAGTTGAGAAATAATATAGTGAGAGCCCTTTATATACAGTAAAATGAATGTTACACCCCTTACAACCCACAGACCACTCCACATTGAGTTTTTTTTCAGTAAGTGGTGGTTCTATTTTGATGCACATGACTGGAACCATTCATGTGACTACATCTACACACTAGATGTTTAATGGCAAGGATTATAGTTCATTCATTTTTTTTATGCCCTGAGTTTAGCAGAGTATCTGGTATGTAGTAGAAACTCAATAATGTTTATGAAATAAATTGTAGTTCAGTGGAAATGAACTGATTTCATTCTTATTTTAAGCAGCAGCAATTTTTATTGCTAACTTAAAAAATCCCAACTTGCTTAAAACTTGTGGAATGCATTCTCAAGTACTCAAAATTAATGGCCACCGTTTATGGAATGTCTACCATGTGCCAGACCCTGTACCTGGCGCTTTATATATTCAACATCTAGCTGAACCCTCGACTTAAGATGTAGGCATGAGTATTTAGATGCTAAAGATGTTGAAAACAGAGGTCCGGAAAAATTAAATAACCTGCCCAGACCATACAGATCGTACAAGGTGAAGAGATGTCTGAATGGACTCTTAGCTGGTATGTCACACTGCTTCTTGTGATGGAGTTTAAAGGGTTGACCGAAGCAGAAGTGAGGAAACACTGCCTTCTTTCTACCTCTCTGTCCTGTGCTTACATCACCAGTGTCTCGGAGTAAACAAGTGACCACAGCTTTACAAGGAACAAGAATGGAACAGAATGTTTGTTACTCCAGTGCAGTGGTTTTCAGCTCGGAGGGGGCTCCGCGGCCCCCAGGGGGCATTTGGCGATGTCTGCAGACGTTCTGGTTGCCATACCTGGGAGGGAGTGCCACTGGCATCCTGTGGGTTGAGGTCAGGGTTGTTGCTGAACATCCCACGATGCACAAGACAGCTCCTCACCACAGGGAATTATCTGGCCCAAAACGTCCGTCAGTGCCAAGTGCCAAGGATGAGAAACCCCGCTGGCCCACAGGAAGGTGCACATACCAACTCTCCCCCCAGGTGGCACACGGAGGTCCCATGGACTTTCCTTACTTTAGAATCCAGGCTCCAGTCTGAAGTCACACACTGCTTCTTGTCAAAGCAGCTACTGCATTGATGCCAACTGTCACCATGGCTCCCCCTGGAATTTCCACCCAAGGCTTCTCTATGTGGGAGAGGAAGGAATCCAGCCCATTCCCCTTAGTGGCTCCCAGAAGGGAGGGTTTAGTGACGAGTAATGAAAGCTCTGAGCGTCAGCCCCCCTTATCAAATCAGGCTCCTGGACAGCCTGTTGGAAGAGGTGGGGATGCCTGCGCTACCCGGAGCTTCTTGTGCGGAGCATCAGGGCGGGTGTTTGTCCACACCAGGCCCCTCGTCAGACAGCTGTTCCTCGCAGGAGGAAGCCTGGCCCAGCCTCCGGAGGCTGCGGATCCTCCTGCACCGCTGACATCCTTCCCATAAAGCAGCAGCAGCAGCAGGGAACGGCTGACACAACCAGTCATCACCTCCTGTGGGCCCTGCTCCCCTCCCACCACCTGGTTGCTCTCCCAGCCCCACCATGGCTTTGTTTTTGTTTTCTGAACCAAAGCTAGCTTTATCACTCAGGTTCAGGGAACAGAAATGCCAGGTATAAAGAGAAAACCCCAAACATGCTCATATACCCTCCATTATTCTTACGTCCACTGTACTTACTCCCTGGGAACTTTCTGAACTAATTAGTTAAGCAAAACTGAGCCCCAATCCTACTTTCCTCCCTTCCCTGGTGAAAAGAGGGCAAGGCCCAGCGACAGAGGAAGGACACTCAGCAGGTGAAGGCTGACTATCACCCTGTGCCAACATCTCCAAAATGCCACCTGCGGGAGGTCCCCTTCTGCCTGCTGCGATGCCCTCCTTTTCTCAGAAGGAGAGCTGGGAGTCGGTGGGAGCCTGTGCATGACGGAGGTTCTTCCTCTAGGTGGGGAGGGCCCTTGCTTGGCAGTTAAGGGGAGGATGTGGGCTTTATCAGGCAGGAACTCCAGACTCAGGGAGCCTCCCCCATCGGCCAGGCAGAAGAAGGTCGAGGGCACCAATATTCTACTGTGTCGACAGGGACCAGCATTTCTAGGGCTGAATTCACAATTAAACTCACTTGGTTCTTTTGAAATCGGGGTGCTATTTCCAAGGCTGCCATGTGAAACACTGCTGGGTGGTAGGTACAGTTTGCCCATTTATCTATTTCACAAATCCTAGTGGAGCACCCATGGGTCAGGCACGGTGCTGAGGTGGGAGCGTGCACAAAAGTGGACTCGGCCCCACACTCCTGGAGCGGATGGTCTAGAGCCTGGCTTCTCACCAGGGCAGGTTCGTCCCTCAGGGAACATCTGGCAACATCTGGAGACATTTTGGGTTGTCACAACTGGTGGGAGGATGCTACTGTCTAGTGAGCAGAGACCGGGATGCTGCTCAACATCCTGCAAGGCCCAGGAGAACGCGGCCCAGCAAGGACGGTCTGCCTCACAACATCAACAGCGCCGAGGGGGACACTGGAGGAGGGCCACGCAGGTGGACACGGAGGATGAGCTGGATATGACTGGACAAAGGGGCAGAGGAATGGGGACAGGGCCCAGTGTCCCAGACGGAGGCCTGGAAACAGATTCTGGAAATGTGTTCATTTTAACATTATACCACCTTACGGTCTTTCTAAGACAAGGTCCACTCTGTCTGGGGACAAACAGCGCATCGTGACACACACCAGAGTCCAAACGAGACAGAAGCCGAAGAATCATTCACACTCATGTCCACCCTGCCCCGCGGCTTCTTCCTCAACCACCAGGCACCGCACACTAGAAGAGGCAGGAAGTGAAACCCATTTTAACTAGCTTAGTCATGATACTAAAAGCATGACCCAAAAAAGGAAAGACTGGTAAGTCAGACCTCATCAAAATTACAAATATTTGCTCCACAAAAGGCTGCAGAGATGATGAAAAGACAAGCTGCAGGCTAGGGGAAAATATTGCCGCCCACCTATCTGACAAAGACTAGTAGCTAGAAAATACAAAGGACTCTCACAATGCAACAGTAAACAGAAAACAGCAATCCAATCAGAAAATGGTCCAAAGACACGGACTGACAGTTCACTGAAGAGGGTACACAGATGGCAAATAAGCCCATGAAAAGATGTTCAACATCATTCGCCATTAGGGAAGTGCAAATTAAAACCACTACACACCCATCAGAATGGCTAAAATAAAAACTAATGATAACACCAAATGCTGGAGAAGATGCAGAGAAATTGGATATCACACATTGCTGGTGGGAATGTAGAATGGTGTAGCCACTCTACAAAAACAGTTTGGCAGTTCCTTAACCATATGATCTAGCAATCTTGGACATCTACCTCAGGGAAACGAAAACTCATGTTCACACAAAATCTATTCGCCAATGTTCATAGCAGCTTTATTTGCAATAGCCCCAAACTGGAAAATATCCAGTTGTCCTTCAATAGGCGAATGGTTAAACAAATCATGACACATTCACACCATGGACCACTACCCAGCAATAAAAAGGAATGGACTATGGATACACACAGCAACTTGGATGGATCTAAAGGCAATTATACTGAGTGAAAAAAAAGTCAATTCCAAAAGGTTACATACTATGATTCAATTTATAAAACAGTCTTAAAATGACAAAATTATAGAGATGGAGAATATATTAGAGGTTACAAGAAATTGGGGAAGATGGGAGGGGAAGGGATGGATGTGACTGTAAGGGTGACATGAGGGGGCCTTGTGATGGAACTATTCTGTGTCTTGACTATGGAGGTGGCCACACAATATACAGGTGATAAAACATCACAGATGTGTACATACACACACACACACACACACATACACATACAAACACATACACACATGAATGCATGTGAAACTGCTGAAATCTGATAAGGTGGATGGATTGTACCAATGCCAGTTTCCTAGCTGTGGTATTTATTGTTGTGTCCTGTAGTTATGCAAGGTATTACTTTGGGGGGAACTAGGTGACCAGTAAATGGGATCTCTCTGTATTATTTTTTTTATAACTGGATAGGAATCTATAACTCTGTTAACATCAAAAGTAAAAACAACAAACCAAAAAGAACCCTTATTTTAAAATTGTAGTCAGCAAACAAATGTACCTTATGACAGATCTTTTATTCACTTTAATTCCTTTCCCCATCCTGCAACTCCACTAGAAATGTCAATCTTCTAAAAAACATACCAATAATGTTTTTGCATAATTGTGCCTTTTCATAATTTGTGACAGCCTCAATTCTTAGCTTCTGTAGGCTCCTGAGACAAACCACCCAAGTTAATACCCAAGCTCCACTACCAATTTACTGTGTGACTTCGACAGGTATATAACTTCACTGTGCCTTAGTATCTGCATCTGTAAAATGGGTATAATAGTAGCCCCTGACTTTCAGACTGCTGAGAGGCATAAAAAGGAGGAGTCTATCTCAGGTTCCTCCACCTTCGACTGAGGGTCACTCGAAGCTGACTCTGCCACTTACTACCATTATCATGGAGGGTTGAAGCATCCTTGGTCTCTATCCTCAGCCTCTTAGGGTTTACACACCAACCCATCTGAACAGTTCCCTCAACTGCAAAATGTCCCCAGATTCCAAGTTCTAAAAATTGAAAGGAATTTAAAAACCTGCCTTTTCTATTTACTTGTGGTCTTTTTTTTTCCCCACTGTGGCCCATTCCCTTCATTTCTTTGTTGTAGAAGAGGTTCAAGGCTCTAGTTAGTTTGTGACTTTATCACAGTTTCACCTCTAGTCACAAGTCCTCAGGGAAGGTGGCCTTGCCCTCGGGGGAGAAGCAGCAGGGCCCCATGGCCCTGGTGATGGGACCAGAAAGTGACTCATGGTCACTGGGTGAATTAGGAAATGGCCTCAGGCTCTGCTGATTTTCCTTGTGTTCTTTCCAAGCCATGGCCAGGCTCACGAATGAGGAAAAGTGTTTCCTAGCAGCATAAACTTAAATAAGGCATGATTAGACTAAAGCAATTTTTAAAACGTTTCAGTACGACAAAGCCCATAAAAAAACCCTGTCTCCGTGGTTGAGAGACTCAATGGTAGACTCTGGATTGTAAGCCGAGGCTCATCACTGTGTTATTTGCTTAGATGGAGGAAATATCTAACACAGAAAATGCTTGATGACTGCACAAGGAAGCCCCTTAGAAATAACTGGAAAGCCCATTGCAATGGTAACTGAAAAGAAGGGGCAATCCAGGAGAAAATAGCTTGAATTTTAGCAAGTAGAGCAGACTCTAAAACCTTGAATTTCTTTTTCTGGAAAAAAAAAAAAAGATTGGGTAGAAAGATATCAAAGTCCCCTTGTCCATTTTCACAGAAATATTAGGATCAGAGAAAAAAGCCTCCTCATCTCTGTGCTTATTGTTCCTGCCGTTTCTGCATCTCAGAGAGTGGGCACCCCATCCACCCAAGAATCGAAGCAGAAAGTCTGGGTGCCATCCTTCATCCTTTCCCGGCCCCATTAGAACCACTGCGAACTCTTTCATTCTTCCTCTGAGTGCTCCTGCATGGCCTGCTCTTCCCGCCTCCTCTGCCCTCAGTCCAGCCACCAGACTTCCTGGAAGAGGGCATTGGTCTCCTCTACCCAACTCACAGTCTGCTCTGCCCGTGACCTTGCCGATAGGAAAGGCTGACCATGCCCCTTGTCACCGGGACCTGCTTCAAACCCTCCAGTGGCCTCCCTAAGCTCTTGCAATGAAATGCAAACCCGCTCCCACAGCCTGTGAGTTGGCCCCCTGGGCTGGATTTCTTCCTTCTAGACATGCACTCTCCCCTTGGGAGGTCGCAGAACCTTTCCAGCCTCAGCCCTCCATCTGTGCATTCCTTCTGACTAGAGCATTTGTCTCCTCCCCCTCTCTTTGTACCTGAAGGTGGGGCAGGGAGGGACCTTGTCGGTCCTGTCACCACTCTTCCCCATCATCTAACATGGCACATGGGACACCGAGGTGCTCTCTATGTAATCAAGGCACTGATGAAGAAAGCAGGCTTCAACAACCAACATGATTCACTTTAGGTATTAACCTTGATTACAGAAGCCACCATCTTTTAAGCAGGTTGGGATCTAAATTATTTGGGGAAGTCATTTGTTAAAAGAAGTTCTAGAGCAAGCTTTCACAGTATTGGATCTACTGACATTGGGGGAGCGGGGAGGTTGTGGGCTGGGGGTTGTCCTGTGTATTATAGGATGGTTAGCATTATCTCTGGTTAAACCAACTAGATGCTAGTAGTTCCCCACTCCCCTCATTGTGACAACCAAATTAAATGTCTGGAGACATCAACAAAAGTTCCTGGAGGAGAGAGGGAGAATTACCCCTGGTTGAGAACCACTGATCCAGAGAAAAATTAAAAACTAGTGGTTATGATTTTAATTCTGCCCACAAAATGCCTGATTGATTAACCTGTTTCTGAATCACTTGAGCAATAATGCGGTAATACAGTATCACCTAATATCAAGTGTCTATTGACCACTGTTACAGCATCATTTCAGTGGGAAGATGCATTCCAAACTCCTAGATATGTTTATGAACCACCATGGAGGGCATGGTTGGTCCATCCCAAGACTCAACTTAGCTTTCGGCATCAGTAATCTCTCTTGGTGATGTCTGATGTGAGACAGGTGGCAAACAATGGTGGGGTGCTGGGGGGGGGGGAGAAATAGAAAGTCAGAGAAGAGCTGGGGAAAGGATTTGATCTTTCGTCTGTGTCTGGTACATGAAAACAGGAGAGGGAAATGGAGAATGCCCAGTGCCTCTGGTCCTTCCTGAGAGCACCATCGCACAGAATCCTCAGGCAGTTGAGCATTCTCTTTCTGATCACAGTGTGGCACAACCCAGGAATGAAATGTGAAAGTCTAAATCTCAATACTGCTCTAACCCCTTGGACTAAGGGTATATTGAGCTCGGAGCACCTCTTCAGGAATGCAAAATAACTTCCTGGTTTTACCTGCCACATGGCAACAATATTTTCAATTGTTGGTTAAATTGCAAATGCCCCATGAATCATTTAAATAAATCTCACATGTATGAAATAGTCAATTGTGTTCTCCGAGCAATTCCCAGCTGTAAAAATAGAGCCACACGGAACAGATTTCTTTTTCTGCAGCTAATTGAAAATACTGCACATATAATGTATGATTTAAAGCTCCCAGGAGGAATTTCAATTTGTGTTCCCCATTTTAAAATGTACAATCAAATGCTGTCTTAAAGTGCTCCACACATTTAAGTCAATATTGCTTGCCTGAAGCACCCCAACCACTCCTAAATTTTCACACTATGAATTGATGACCTGAGATTTTTAATGCTCTGGGTGACTTTCAAAACAATGGCTTTAACAGGGCTGTGTTTCCTGAGAAAACAAACACTCCTAGAATTGACTGATTCAAATGTCTGTGGCCCAGAGAAAATCTCCAAAACAGCAGCAAAATGCCTGCCAGCAGGAAGGGACTATGTAGAACATCCTTCACCTGGGAGCCCAAGCAGTGATCTCAAGTGCCCACAGCACCTCCCTAGAGTTAGAAAGGCTGCTTCAATATTCTTGACCATTGATCAAATGGGAAATGGCAGAATGTGTGACAATGAGGAAGAGACTGTCAAAGTAACACGTGCCAAAGAAGGAGTGCCCAGGCTCAGGGCCTGGGGGCAAAGGGGAGTTAACAGATTGAAGATCATTGTCCATGTCTAATAGAGCGTTAGAGCTTGCTCAATACTCAGATTTCCTGCTTAATGCGACAGCTGAGGTCCTGCACCACAACTCAAGCACATGGAAGACATTACAGGATGAAGGGAGAGCACGGGCTGACATTGAGCTGTAGATGAACAGAGGATAGAAGTACTTAGAGGACTAAGATACAAGGTAGAACATGGCAGGTAGCATTAAGCGTTCCAGGTGAACAACGAAATTGTCAAATTGCCTTTACTTTACATGCAATCACATTAAATTCGATCATTAGTGTTCCTCTATACAGCCAATTAGTAAGAGGTGAAAATCTTACCCTACTAGCCAAGACAAGAGAGTGATGAGCAATTCTGGCAACAGACAAATGATAATCAAACTAGCAAAGAATTCAAAGCATCAGAATTTAGAGTCAAATAACATAGCAGACACTTGATGCATATTTATCAAATGAGTTAAAGTACCACTCACAACCCTTAGCTTTTGTTCCACAAATTAAGAAATGGAATGATAGAACTCAGAAATGATCCGTTTCAAAAACTTGACATCAAGGGCTAAGGTCTTATCTATAACTAAGGCGTAGATATCCCCAACATTTGGGGATGAAGGCACCTACTATTGGTGGAACTCTTTTGACATCTGACTAGGAACTGCCCTACAGGCCATAGGGAACTAACTCAGGTTGAGGTCTGTGACTTGAGCCATAATCTCTCTCAATCACTTTCATACTGTACTTATCAATTAACCCAGTAACAACTGAGTTTCCCATGAAGATCTTAATGTGGGAACGTGCTAACTGGCCAAGGGGCCATCTTCCAATTCTGTCTCTTGTGTGTGGTAACTGTTTGTCTCTCTGACCTGTAACAATCCTGGGGGTCCTAACAAATCTAGTTTATCTTCTGTGTTTTGTGCTGTGGATGCCCCTCAGCAATGCCATCTCCAGAGAGCCCACCTAAGCAGGCAGCATCTCAGACTTCACACAAATAAAATGCAGCACCATTTGATGACCCAGCCTACGGTTTTTCTTCTCCCTTGGGCACCACTGACTATTTATTTACAACCTTTTCCCCAGGGCAAATGGAGGGAAGGCAGGACTGAACTTGTGCTTCATAACCTGAGAAGGAAGAAGACAAAGGAAGAGCTCAGTGTAGTTCAGTCAGCTTCCTAACACACCCATGTCCCCAAGTTCAGGGATGAATAGTTCAGGGAAATAAACAGACAGAAAACATCCTTCCTACCCCCTCTCCAAATATATTAAAGATTTCACATTAAAAAAAAAAAGGATTCCATTTTTTCATTGGATGACCAGGGATGCTTTGGACTAAGTTTTGGCAGCCACAAAAGTGATTCTGTGGTACCTGGGTATACTTTCATCTCTTCTTTCTCAGTTACCCATTCTGGTTCATGCAATTGAGTCCCCTCTCTACTCGGGTGTAGTACAAGAGACGCAAACAGGTTTAGCCCATCCGCCTCCTTCAGAGTAAGTTTTGGGTACATATTACAGGTAAAATAGTTACACAAAGGAAGTTGGGAATGGGAAATTATATGAAACATCCTCCTATGTAAATTAAACAAGTAAATAGAGATATATGTATCTTTAGGCATAGGATCTAGAAATATTCTAATGTAGGAAGAGAGAATGAGGGATGGGGAAGATAACTAGTAACCACTTTAAGAAGGGCTCTTCAGCTTTTATCTCTGGTCCTTTGCTCTTGCTCTCTTCTTTCAGTACAAAGAGTTTGTAAACAAATAAAATCCCAAAGAAATATTTAAGAAGATGACCACTCTACAGTTACATTTCCCCCCGACAACCATTGGAACAGCAAAGCTCCGCAAACCTTAGAAACCACCTGAATTGATGGGAAGCACAATTCCAAACGTCTTTAGTCACCCAACACTGAGGTTCTCCCTTTAGCTTGACTTAGTTTCTTTTCTTTTTAAAAAAATATATTTTATTGACTTTTTATAGAGAGGAAGGGAGAGGGATAGAGAGTTAGAAACATCGATGAGAGAGAAACATCGATCAGCTGCCTCCTGCACACCTCCCACTGGGGATGTGCCCAACCAAAGTACATGCCCTTGACCAGAATCGAACCTGGGACCTTTCAGTCCACAGGCCGACACTCTATCCGCTGAGCCAAACCGGTCACGGCTTGACTTAGTTTCTTTGCTGACGTCCCGCTGATGCCTTTCGAAGGGATTTGGTGGGGTTAGGAGAGCTGTTCAGCTATTTCCCAGGAAAAACCTGTGTCTACTTTAACACAACTGTGGAATAGGCCTGTTGTCTAGTCCTAGGCCTGCCTGCCTCAGATACATCACATACCTGCTCTGTGACTCAGTTTCCTCATCTATGAAATCTATGATAATCCCTTCTCCCATCCTGTACCTCAGAAGGTTGCTACGAGAATCACATGAGACACCGTCCTGAGAAATGACATAAGTCTCAGACACCACAGGACTTTTCCTCACAGGACCGGCCCTTTCACTTTCCCACATCCAAAGCTAAGGCAGAAGAACATGAATTTCTGGAATTAAAAACCAATGACTTCATGAAAGTTCTTGTCACCTTTGTCTAACCTCTGCTATAAGCTACCAACGGAGGAATCTTTAGGGATGGAGGAGGCCCAGCCTCTTTTTGTCAAAATTTTATAAGGAGAGAAATATTCTAAATTTCTCCAATTTCTCATAACCAGTTATGGAGAAGATGTCCTATCCATCAACAATGAAGCTGGTGAGTAGCTGCATTGGAGATGTGAGGGGGGACATTTATACAGCTCCTACTCTGCATGCCATCTCACTGAATGTCACTTAAGCTTGGGATATAGTTGAGGTAACAGAGATGCAGACAGAGTGAGTCATCTGCCCACATCACATAGCAAGGAAGAGATGAGAAACCACATGGATATGTCTCCCGAGAGAGAGCAGAGATGCTTATGCTTCTGTCACCTGCCTCTCCCTATTCAATCCCTCCAGGTCCTTTTCCATTCCCTCAGTCGGCCCTCAGGATTGGCACTGATCCCATTCTGGAACTTTTGCCTTCCCTTTAGTTCCCAGATGCAGAAAAGAGTTTTCAGTACATCTGACCATCCTTTCCCACACTGTAAGGGGCACCTCTTCTCCCAGGATGAAGTTCTTTCTTTGATTAGGTTCTAATTACTTATGCTTCAATATATGATGATAATTCCCAAAATGAGACGGCCTTCCCTTTTTCCCAATGAGAAGATCTCCCACAACCCTTCTCCACTCCCACCCAAGTTTTGGTTAACCGGACTAAAAGAACTTTATGACCAATATGTAAAAATCACACATATTATGATTTGGAAATAGTACTTTTCTTTCCATCCCCACCTTCCAAGAAGCAATTTAATTCAGAGTTCTCCCAGGCATCGTCTACATGCCTGTCATCACTGTTTGAGTTGTCTAACAGTTTGTCTGAGCCCATCAGCTCCTTCTCATCCAAGTTGTTTCGGATACAGCACTTTGCAAATCTCTGTGTGACACTGTCACGGGAAAATCCATCCTAAGCCACAAGAAGCCCTGCCTGGAGCATCAGGACAGCTGCCCTCAGAGGTAAAAATACATTCCGGATCCCCACAGCGGATCACTGACCATGATACTTTTGAACAGTCCTCATAAACTTCATTTGACAATAACACTTTCATTGTTTTTTCTTCAGGGATTGAATCTCTTCCCTGGAAGGAGTTATTTCCTTGAATTTAGCCATAGAGAGTGTGTGAGAGACTAAATGACCAACTCTTTATTATTGATACAAGTCAACAACAATCCTACAAAATTTAGGGCAAAAAGGGTTTTGTAGAGAGCAATGTGAAAAAAAAATGACTGCATCACTCATGAGGGCTGCCTGGGCATTCGTGTTTACCAGCGACCCCGCTGACAGCACACACAGGGCACACACAGACCTCCCTCTCACACACGCTATGGTGAGTGAGGACGGACATGTGAGAAACTTCTATGTGTGAGGGGCTTTGCTGTTAGCATTGCTGAGCCTCCTGGACTCCTGGGAAGCAGGAATTGCAGCCCTGATTTCATGTGGGAGGACGCTGAGACCTGGAGACGGTCCATCACTGGCCCACATCTACAAAATGAACTTGTGCCGCCGTGAGGATGCAGGGAGGCAGTCCCTGTAAAGAGCTTTTGTAGCCCAAAGCTCACGCTGGCCCATGACTGCTCCGTCATTAGGGTCACACACTGCTCCCCCTGAGTCCTTTCACACCAAGAGGGAAAGGAGAGACTTCATGCAGCTTCCAGGGATTCAGTCCACACCGACCACCCCAGTCTGACCCCCTGCGCATCTCATCTGTAGCACTCACTCGGCAGAGGATTACTGAAACAGTGCGGTACTGAGGGTCAGGGTCACTGTCTGTTCTGGTGGAGGCCTAGGTCATCACATGGCACATGACAACGAAAAGCAAACCAATTCCGATGTTATTTCACTATTGAGTTTAACTCCTCTGCAAATAATACACTTCATAATTTCTCCCTCACTCCACTATGGTATGCCACTGTTCTAGACTACGTTGTATTGTTCAAGTATCACAGATATGCCTGTTCTACCTAAATATGTAAGATCCTCAAAGGTCAATCTGTTTTGTGGATACTTCTGTGTCCTGCAGAGCACCTGTTAACACAGTAAGTGCTCAAAAGCTAGCTCTTAAACTGAATGTCACCCAAATACAACAGGGCTGCAACTTTCCAGTCCTTTGAAAACTGGTGTGGGCCAGATTCATCTGGAGTAAGTCTTGGGGAATCTCTTTACTCTCTGGGAATAATCCTCTTTGAGATTACGGAAGTGAACAACACGGAGAAAAGTAGACATGAATCAGCCAAGTGGCTTTAAGGAATGGATGGTAACTGTCCCCAAGTCAGTGGGGTACTCTGAGGACTAATCAAGGGTGGATGACAGGTGGTGGCAGGTCTGTCACCACACTGTACCCTGACTTGGCATCTGGAGAGGTGACAAATGACAGGAGCAGAGACATGAGCTCTCAACCTGCCACAGCCCTGACCTTGCCAAGTGACCTAAATCGCTGTCCTTCCTACCTCCCCGTCTGTGAAACGGGGACCACTCTGTCTTTGGCTGCATGGAAGGTAACAGCCGTATCATCTCCATTCTCTGGCTATGGAAACGGGGCACAGATTGGGGTGTATTTCTGTGTCCACAAACTACTAAGCATAGACCTGGGTTTAAACCCAGGTTCCTTGGACTCTCAAATTCATCCTCTGTGCAGCAATGTCCCGACCCTTCACCTGTGGGTACTTGGAAAAGTTAAATGACTGCTTTGCCTCAGTCATCCACTGAACATAATGCTTCAGAATAAAATATCTCCATGGCAGAGACACATGGGGGGAAGTCTCAGCAGGGTGCTTCACACACCCGAATCTCAGATTTCTCACCTATAAACTAGTACCAATCTCTACGTTACAAGGGCTGTTAGGATTCAACACAATCATATATAAAATGTGCCCAACAGTACTCGACACACTGATAATCCATCATCTTTCCTTTGCTTCTCCCTTCAAGCATCTTTGGGCAGGTACTGTGGAAGGAGCCCAGAATGATAAGACAGACCAAACAATCCTCAAGGGCTCCTACCAGTGCAGAAAAGACGCACACATAAGTAGAACACAAGGTAGAGAGTAAGACAAAAGCATAATTTTGCCCATGGCATATGTGAAAAAAATACTATCCTACTCACAGAAATTTTAGGCTAATAAGTGATAAAATATACATGCATTGGAACAACTATGTTGAAAGGACTTGCTGAATTAATTCACATTAGTATGACTAGCACTTGAATATTCATAATTTACCTCCTGGCTGCACAAGAACAGGTTTACTATGAATACTTTGGCATCTCTGGCCAATCTTCCAAATGATTATTTTAATTAACATGTCATTAAGAAATGAACACAGGTTTGGCTTAAGATGATATGAGTCTATCGGTAAATGAATTTCAAAGCGAAAATCCCCACCGTTAGAAAGAAAGCTCTCTTTATAATTAAGTCATCACACACACTCCCTGACATCTACCATCCCACTGTCCGAGCAACAATTCAGGTGTGGTTGTGCACTGAGTGCTGTGTAAAATCCCAAATGAATATTTGCCAGTAAATTCCCCCCAAATCATATTAATGGCAGCATAGAATACATTTCCTATCTCGGTACGCTTGCTGAAGTTAATTGAATATTCATAGAACTCTTTTGTATACTGAAGGAATCAAATCATAATTAAATGACCACATGTTTTAAATACATTCAGCATGTGTTTCAAATGGTTATTACTGGGTATCTGGACATCACTGGATACAGTAAGAATGACATTTTCACATCTGAAAAACAGAAAAAGAGAAGACTCTGGATGCTCTTTATTATTTGGTTTAATATTGCAAAGACAGGAATGTTAAGCCAAATAGAGTATCTTCTACTCCATAGACCTTTATTCATTCTTTGTAACTAACATAAGAAAGAAAACACACCTAGCCTGACAGGGTTAGCCTGAAATGTGCCCCTAGAAAGACCTCCTGGGAACACAGCTCTCACATTTCCTCACACAGAGGAGTAAGAGGGAGTTTATTTCATGCACAAACCATCCTTTGCTCCACAGCCAGTCCTGGAAGACCTGGAAGCCTGCGGGAAGGACAGATGACCACTGATCACTGGGAGTACTGCCAACCAAGAGTGCTACAGGAAAGGAGTCTGGAAACAAAGCACGTGAACACACAGAGCAAGTCACTCATTCTCCAGGTCAAAGACAGAAAGGAAACATGAGTTCCAGAGGAATGAAATGCTCACCAGGACAAACGGAAGCCCCACCACCTCCACGTCATGTCCTAGAAGTCAGCTCCATTCTAACCCCTGTGCTCAGCACCTGAACTATACTCTCTACCTCATCCCCATGAGACTTAACACATGATTACCTTCATGCCCAATTCACAGATGAAGAAACTGAGGCTTGGAAAAGTTTAGCAAATTGGCTATGATCTCCTGGCCTCCAGCTAGTAATTGATCAAATCTAGATTCAGACCAAAAACCTCCCAATCCTCCACACTCCAGATTACTACATGAAACGAAGGAAGGGGAGGAGGAGGGGGACTAAATATACTACTTAGATGTGACAAATTTTGAAATAAAGGTAACTATTTAAAACAGAAAGAACAATAAAAATTAGGAAAAGTTAAATCTCAAACAATAATCTAAGCTAAGTCTTCATAGGTTTGTGGAGTTCAATTAGGCATCTTTTAAAAATCATGCCCCACTTTTCCTTTGGTCATGTTGAGTCTGACCCAGCTCAGTCTAAGTTACTCCCTTGGAGTCTGGGTAAATGCACTCTACCTTTTCAACCCAAAAGTCAGTATTAATTTTAGAGTTTGAGTCCCATGAGAAAACAAGTGTCAAAGGAACAAACTGGGGCAGGTGAGGTCCAAGGCATAAAAACATTACTTGAAACATAACACAGAAATATTAGTCTCTCCCTGTCTCGAGTGTTTTGGCTTGTGGTTGAAGGCTATTACCTGTACACAGCAAAGGGAGAAGATGCTCTTTTGAGAGGAGGCATATTGCTTGACAGGAATTTCTTTTTGAGAAGTTATGAAAATTGATGGGATATAAATCTTTGAACATTCGTGGTATCAGCTGACAGTTCACACATTTACAGACCTGGGTTCAGGCTCTGGCATTGACACACCAAGGTTGTATGTATGACGGAGGACACTCCGGCTGCTCCACACTCTTTCCCAGCTGTTCCAGTGGAAAGGAAACTGCCTCTGTCCTCCAGGCAAACCCAAGGCTCCGGGAGACAGCACAGAGCCTCTGCCAACTGGAAACAAACTAATGGCAGTTGGGGTAACTTGCCTGTGCAGCACACCTCTCTCAGTGCTCCCTCCCCTCTTGACCACAGGCTTGAACATGTGACTCAGACTCTGGCCAATCATAATATCCCATTCCTCTGACCACAGCCATTGGTCCAGGGAAAGGCACATGATCCAAACTGAGCCAATCGGAGTGCCTCCCTAGGATTTTTCCAATTGGAAATGGCAGAAAGCCCCTCTTTCCTCTTTGATCATGAGGCTGTAGGGAGGTGAGCCTGCAGCTGCCTTTAGTCATGGTCCCCGAATCAAGAAAACCTCCAGAGACAAGAGGCAGGGAGGGAGAAAAGAGAGAAGCAAGGCCCTGAGTCTTTGGTTCCAGTCACCTCCAGGGCCAGAGGCATCTCTGCCATCCTCAGGGGTGGCAATGCAAACCAGTAGCTCCACCTCACACTCCATGTTTGTGTCAATTATTTTTATTTAGGTTTCTGCACTTTTAAGAAAAGATAATGCAGTAGTTGATAGCTCATATAATCTAAACAGTAACCAAATCCTCCATAAACATAATTTCTTCCTAAGTGGATTTCTTATTTTAAAAATGAACAAAAAATTAGCAGAGGAAGCAAACACTGCATTACTTATACAGCATTTTTTTTAAAAATAAATTTTATTGATTTTTTTACAGAGAGGAAGGGAGAGGGATAGAGAGCTAGAAACATCGATAAGAGAGAATCATCGATCAGCTGCCTCCTGCACATGTCCTACCGGGGATGTGCCCGCAATCAAGGTACATGCCCTTGACCGGAATTGAATCTGGGACCCCTCAATCCCCAGGCCAACGCTCTATCCACTGAGCCAAACCGGTGCTGGCAACACAGCATTTTCTTAAAATAAAAAAAGAAAAATCTATTTTCATTTACAATCACCTTACTTATTTTAAGTGGACTTTGTAGTTGGCGTTAAACTCTCTCACATACCCAAACCCACTTTCAAAATTTGGTCCATTAAAAACTTTGGCTAAAATCAAGCAGTTATTTTTTTTTTCTAGAACTATATTAGTTGGCACTAAATGGAAAGGAAAGAACTGATGCTAATCCTCCAGGTTACCAGAGTTCTGACTGCAGGGCTGAGGAGGGCATTACAAAAACAAACCAAGTATATTTACCAAGATTCGCAGTCACTACAACAAATCCTTCTGCCTTTGCAAAGGATTTTTTTCTTCTTTTACACGAAAATCACCTCCACATTATCTCTGTCTCAAGGATGAACTGATAAAAACAGAAAGGCACTGTGGATTGCAATTCTGGAATTATCTTCTGAAGCAAAGGACAAAGTCTGAGGTCAAACTGAAGCAAGAGCATAAGGTGTTCCGGATCTAATCTTGAACGAGGGCGTGTCCACCTCAACCTTTGAAGGAATTCAAGGATGAAACAGGGGACATGTTTGTCAATATGCATGAATGGAATTACAAATAGAAGGTTGCCTAGGCTCAGTAGCCATCCACATGCACAAAAAGCCCCAGAGGGAATGCCAACTTCTCCGGACTGGGCTTACATCCAGACCTAGAAATCTAACCAGGATATGGGGAGAATCATTGACTGTGTAAACAGACTTGGCCTGCTGGGTGAAAGGCGGCATTTCTCAAAAGAGAAATAAAATCTTACTAATCTCTCAGTGTTCATAGGCAAACTGTGAACTTGTGGATAACAAATAACTTAAAGATGTAGTTTGCTGCATCTTTGACTCCATTCTACACCAAAGGGTTTTTTGTATGTGTGTGTTTTTAAACCCAACACTGATTTTTCAGGTCAGACCTGTAATCTATTTACGAGGAAAGTTGGTTTTGGAAAGAAAAGATGGGCACATTTATGGATGAAGATAATGGTTTACAAAGAAGAGCCAAGTATATGGGACACAATTTACTTAATATGTTTTATGAATCCATCCAAGTAGGAATACAAACTAAATAAATCTTCATGTTGGCCCTCAGTGCTATTTCTGAGTACTAAAGAGCCAAGCTGAATGATTTCATAGGTTTAAAAGAAAAAGAAGAATTTCATGTAGATAAACATGAGACCAGGCAGACAGCTCTTTGTTCATGGGGGGATGGAGGGTCAGATGGAGGGATTGAGCAAAAAGGAAAAAAAAGAGAGAGAGAGAATTTATGGGCATGGACAACAGTGTGGTGATTTCTAGGGTGGAAGTGGAAGAGGGCATAGAGGGGATAAATGGGGATGGGAAAATAAATTAAAAAATACATTTTAAAAATTTCCTCTAGATCTGATATTTATGAGAAAGTTGGATCAGACAGAAAAATAACTCTAGAACTTACATTTCTTAAAAAAATAAGACACCTTTCTGATAATTATTTCAACATACCCATTGAGCCATTGTATAGACAAAGAAATTAAGTTCTAGGTGGTCAGCTATACAAATCATTGTAGGCACAGCCCAAACCCTCTTCCAACCCAGGACTCTTTCCATCGCACTTGGCTGAAGACATTGGCCAAAAACTACTATTGGGGGGAAAAGCCAGCAAGAAGGCATGCATCACCATCATTGAGAAGATTAATGGAAATAAAGCAGAAAGCATTCTCCTACCTTGTACAAATCATGAAATAGAGCACAGCCCAGCCAATGGACCTCAAGGAAGACAGAACCAAGCCAAGAGAAGTTCAGATGAGGATAACTGACCACAGACACAGAAGCACTTCTGTATTAGACTTCTGCTTTTTTTTCTCCTGGCCTTTTTTTCCTAAGTAATGCTCACTTTCAGAAGACATGGCTGATCAAAGATTCCCTTTAACATAAAGATATACAGGGTGGGGCAAAAGTAGGTTTACAGTTGTGAGTACACGAAACAGTTAACAGAGCTATTGTAATAATCCTAACCTGCATGTCTTTTTCCATATGAACAACTGTAAACCTACTTTCCCCCCACCCGGTAATATTACGTAAATGCAGAAGTACCAGAACCAGAGGTGGAGGTCTGGGGGCAGAGCTCCCTTTCAGCCTGAAAAACAAGCACTCTTTCATGAAATATGTAGTAAACTTATAACAAAAGGGAATACAGTTTAGTTCAGAAATCCATTAAATACCTTTGGGTCATGCACCCCTGCAGGTGCAAATGAAACTAACATGCAGGCTTGGTGGGTAAAGCATGTTGCTATAACACAGCAACTGCCATCAGGGTAGGGTGTGTGTGTGTGTGTGTGTGTGTGTGTGTGTGCACAAGCACATTATAGATCTGCCATAGAAGGCGGGGGGTAGTGATTTTCAGGAAGGACTTTTTGGAATAGGTGATACTGGACCTGGGTCTTGAAAAGGGGGGAAGATTCCCAGACAATCAATGCAGAAAGAAGATGAAGAAAAAGAATTCTAGGCAGCGGTTCAGTATTGGCAAAGGCAAGGAGGGTACGAGGAGTCTGCAGGAAGTTTTTGCAAGAAAATAAAAGTTTTGGGAAGCACAGGAGGCAGGGAGGTGGGAAGGGATTGAAGAAAGCTTAGGCTTTCAGTCATTACAAATGGCTGGCATCCTAGAGTGTCCCTGTGGGGGACAGTGGCGCACTGTGGAATGTTCCCTGGCTGAGTGCTAAGGAGTTGTTGAGCCAGGCCTGTCCAATGCAACTGAGTGCCTCTGGGAACATACTGTCTGACTCTGGGTACCATGTGTTAAACGGGGCCTTCCATGTTCCAGACGCTGAGAGTAGGCGGGGCAGCCCATGCTCCCATATTTAGTCCCCCACTGTTTGGGATGTGTAATCCACCATGCCCCCCTTCCTCCCAGGGAGGCTCTGAGAAAGCGGCAGGGTGGAGAGGTCTGTGGAGATGGCTGTAAACAGCAGAGACTGCATCCCAATTCATGTATCAACCATGATCCTTAAAGAAACTTGGGTACAACGCCATAGAAAGATGCTAGAGCTCACCTCTCAATCTGAGACACCCAACCTGTCAGAGTTGGGTTTGTCCCAAAGACAAGAGGGAGGCACTGGGTTTCTTTTCAGGAGGGACACAGCAGATTTGGATTTGAGGGGCAGGAGGAAAGTCATCCCAGGAGTACATGGAAGACGTTTGAAAGGGGTGCAAAACCAGGTGTGAGAGAGCAGGCAGACCGGTGGTGAGCCACTAGGGAATCACAGGCTGTCATGGTCTCCCAGCCTGTGGCCACTAGCTCAGAGCCCCTGGGAGCCAGCAAGCTACTATAGTGAGGGCCACAGGTCCAGGGGAACCAAAAGCAAGCAACCTCCAGCGTGGCCGGGCACTGGAAAGTCCATGCCAGCCAAGTGTTGCCACATAGGAATGTTAGCCTCATGTTCCAGGTCTTCTGACTTTTAAGAGAAGCTATAAATCCAAATGACATCTTAATACTTCTAAATATAACTCAGTGTTTGTATACTTGTCCAGGCCAACAACACATCTGCCAGCTGCAGATGACACACTGGCCACCATTTTGCCAGTTCTACACTCTGAAGCAGGGCAGGCCAGTGTGATCCAGCAGAGGTTTCCAGGACTTCACAGCATGAAGAAGCAATGCGACTTGGCGGCTGTCTGGATGTGGAAGAGCTGGAAGAGACTAGCATCACTGTGAGGTTCCTGCTTTAGCACTTTGGTGAATGGTTGAGCCACCATATTAAACAAACAAACAAACAAAAACCCCAAAACAAAAACACAGCCCTACTGGTGTAGCTCAGTGGTTGAGTATCGACCTATGAACCAGGAGGTCATGGTTCGATTTCTGGTCAGGGCACATGCTTTGGTTGCAGGCTCGATTCCTAGTGGGGGGTGTGCAGGAGCAGCCGATCTATGATTCTCTCTCATCAATAATGTTTATTTCTCTCTCTTCCTCTCTGAAATATATATAATTTTTAAAGAGAGAAGGACAAACTTGGGCTAAGGATGAAATGAGTCTGGAATGGATGGTGAGAACTAAAACCAGTTTTGGATTTATTGTAGGTTTTCCCTAACGGGCATGGATAAGTCCACCAGCCTGTAGGTCACCAGCTGGAGACTCACTTTGTACTTGGTGAAAGTTGGAGCTGTGGGCACATGGTCGCCCAAAGGCTACATAAAGAGTAAGGACAGAACCCTGAGTCTCCCCAGGAGGGAGTGGAGAAGCCAGGGAGGCAGAAGGAAAAGCAGGAGGAGATGGCAACTATGGAAGGAAGAAAGCACCAGGAGGAAGGAAAGATCACATCTAATTCCACAGGGAGGTCAGGTCTGCAGAGCATCCGCAGGGTGACCCATTCAGGAACTGTGGGTCTTCTACTTTGGGGAGACTCTGGCCAGCTTGCAGAGAGCTCAGAAGGAAGGGGCAGTGTTAACTCATTTCAGAAGCCCGGGGAGACATGGTGGTAGTTGGAGATGAGGTGAGGATACAGAGATAAGGGAGGTGATGGGATTGTAAAAAATACCTTTAAAAGGGAAAAGAGTTCATAGGGGAGACATTAGGCACTGCCACAGGGAGGCCTTCTCTTTAACCTTCTCTATGTTCCCAGTTCCAACTTGACTTTTTCTATTATTCTACCCTATTCATGCTTTATTATCAGACATTTTATGGTAGCATAATTCAGTTTGCTCTTTGTTTCCTCCCACAAGAATGATAATTCAAATAGAGCAGGTACCTGCTATCTTTCCCATACTTTAGTGCCTGGACACAGTAGATGCCTAAGGAGATTCCTGGATGACTCGGTAAAGTTTGTAGGAGGGAAATGGGGTAGGACATGGAGAGATTTTAATCCAGTGGCCCCTACTGTAGGGTAGAGTGGGCCATGAAGTCACCTGCCCAAAGGGAAGGAGGAAGAGGAGAGATCTCTTGTGTTGAAGAAGAGTTGCAATGGGAAGGCTAGTCAGCAACCTGGAAGGATGGTTCAGAGACACTGAGATGCTGAAGTGTCTTATTTCACAAGCTGAGCATCTCTGGGCAAGGGCAAGACTTGGATGTGGAGCACTAAGTAGCTAGAGTGGGTGGCGGTCACTGGATCTGAGACGGTCAAGGATCGAGAGCAGCCACACAGAGGAGAAGCAGGGACCTGGCCAACTCACCACCTCACTTCCAAACTCTGCCACCTCAATCTGATTAGTATCTAATCCCTTCTGTCTGGATCGGAAAATTGATGTCCTTTTCAGACTGAGTCATTTTTGTCCTTTTAAAATTACACCCATATGGGAAGCTCACGGGAGGCAGAAATTTTCTGTACATACTCATTTTTTAAAGGATAAAAGATAGATGACATCCTGATGACCTTCAGTAATTGCCTCACGCTGTACAATCTCTTCAAACACTATTTTAATAGAGAATCAAAATGTAAGGGTTGAAAGAAACCTTCGATTATTTAGGCTAACACCTTCGTTTGCAGAGCTGAAGAAGATTATTGCTGAAATACTGCAAACAGCACATAATATCTGATTGAGATCCGCAGAAAGCCTGGAAAGTGTCTTCGATTTTGGAGGTGCGCTTTAGATAGACAAATTAGCAACGTTTACGTTTCTTTCAGTTATCTGTGTCCAACTTTGGATGTAAAATCTCCAAAGTAAAAAAATTATCACGTACATTGTTCCTGAGCAGTTCAGAGAAGTAAATTGCTCCCTGGCTTGAAAGAGGAAGTCAAACCTTCAAACACCTTTTCATGTGGATGCTAAATAGAAGAATGTTCTCTGCAAAGTAGTCAAAGCAAGACACGGCAGCATTTGAGATTTCTAAGAGACACACATGAGGACTGTTTTTCTTTCCCTAAAACACGAAAACCTCCGATGGCACTTTCCACAGTACCGCAGGTACAGTGAGTGCTGTCTTATGTAACCGGAGCCTTCCCTTCCCAGTCCGTTTGTAGGCAAATACCCAATTCCGCCCGGAATTTCGGAGTACTTTTCATCTTACCTGTCGTCACTAACCAGCATCGCAATTCCCATGGGTACAGAAGGTGAAAATAGCAGAGACCTGCTCCATAGGATTAAAACGGATGGCAACCGCCAATTTAAGCCCGCACCCACATCCCCATCCCCAAAACCACTGGTCACCCCCACCTCGTTCAGGCAATGGAAACAAGAGTCCGTTTGTCTTTCCTTGTAAGGCGGCGCACATGCAAACTACAGGGTAGGGGATGCCCAGGGAGTACCTGGGCACCTCGGGTTCAGGGCTACGGGGCCAGTTAGGATGGACCCGCAGAAACCACGCGTTCCCCAGGACTCCCAGCTGCGGGCACACCTGGACGCCCCAGCGGCGCGGACCCTCCTCGCCCTGCCCGGGTTGGGGGCACAGGGGCCGGGCGCACAGCAGTCCCGGCCGCCGCAGCCTGAGGGCGGCTGAGAAAGTTCCTCCGCCCCGACGCCGCCGCCCCCCGGCCCCGCTCGCCCCGCAGCCTCCCAGCCGGGAGCAAGGTCGCAGCCGGGAGCCGGCGGCGCGCGGAGGGACAGTCCCCGGCGCAGAGGCATCGCCGCTGCTCCCCTCCCGGCCCTGGACGCCCACGACCGACCGGGGCGCGCACCCCGTACTCACCGCCCCTGGTTCGGGATCCCGGGTGGGCGAGCCGAAGTCGGGTGGCGGCGCGGCGGGTGATCGGAGGCCGGAGAGTGGCGGCGGCGGCGAGGAGGACGATCCGAAGAGGAAGAGGCGGTGGCGTCTGCAGACTTCGAGTAGCGGGAGCAGCCAGTGCACCCCGGAGCGCTAGCCTGGAGCCGCCGCGGCGGGGGCTTTATCGCCGGCCACCCGGCCCCCGCCCCTTCCTGCCAATCCCGCCCCGCCCCGCCCCGCCTTCCCGCCGCCTCCTTTGTGTGCCAGCGGGCCGCCGCGTCCCCGCGCCCGCACGCTGGGACGCCCCCACTTTCTGCGCCGCCTCGCGGATATCGCCCCCAAGGGGTCACCGTCGTGTCACTGTGCCCAGAAAGCGCCAGGAGACGCGGCGACCCCGAGGTGCGGCGCCCGCTTGGGCCGCGCTGCACGTGGGTCGCGCGGATCCGGGTGTAGGTGGGAGGAGGAGGGACCCGCGGGCTCCCGGCGCGTCCCTGGGACGCTGGGCGAGTGGTCTTAGCTGTCCCCTGGGAGAGACAGGGGAGCGCCTCGGGACAGTGCCCGTCGGTCCGGGTGATGGGGATAACGGTGCCAGATCGCGGCCGGGAAGGGGTAGATCACCCCTCGAGGTGCTTCTCAGGGTGCCCCAGAGCCCACTGCTCCAGCCACGGGGACGAGGAGCGGCAGCTCGTCGCCTTAAGCGGAAGGCAGACCAGGGAATTCAGAAAACTGGGTCCCTGGCTGCGGTGACAGCATGAGGAACCTCAGAGTGCTGGGAATCCAGCCCTTCCCAGCCGAGGGGACTGGACCTGGTGCGCAGCGAAGTGCAGACCCTTGAGGCCCGTGACAAATCACCACCGTCCGGCTCCCAGCTGTGCTACCCAGATCTCTCCTATTCAGCCCTCCTTTGGTCAATTTAGGTTTGTGGGGACCCAACTTAATGACATAATTATGTTGCCCTTAGACAGCGCAGAACCCTCACCAGCAGGCCCTGGGCCCCAGCTGTGCGAAAGAAAGGTGGTAAATCTAAGACACAGCCTTGAGTTGAGGCTGTATGCACAGATTAGAGCAACTTGGAATCTGCAACTGGCGCATAGGCAGCCGTGGGCGACCATGCTAGACGGTGTGTGCATGTGTTAGGGTGAGAAAGTCGCTTTTAAGTGTAAAATCTGGGCTAGCTGAAGGGTATTCACAGCCTCTCAGAGCTATGGGAGGTTTGGCCCTTAAATAAAAAGAAAACAGTCCACAAAAAGAAAACCTGTCTTGTTATTTACAGCCATGCCTAATATTTATATCCAATTACAGAGCAGGATTTAAAGCCCTCTTCTTATTCCCTCTGCCTGAAATGCTCCCCTTCCCCTGCCCATGATCTCATGATCTTATGACTGCCTCCTTACACTTCAGGTCACAAGTCAAGTGCCACCTTCTTAGGAAACCTTCCCTGATCACTTGCACTAACTTTCCCTGACCACTTGACCACTTCCTTCCTTCTACAACCTATTGCTTACTTCATAGACCTCATCATGATTTGATTTTTTTTTTCACTTGTTTCTTGGCTAGTTTTCTCCCACCCTTCCTCATGAGAATATGTGCTCCCAGAAAGCAGGGAAGAGAAACCAGTTCAGCATGGTTTCCAACTCAGCCAGTCCCTAGTGCCTAGAGCCAATTCTACAGAGATAGTAGTTGCTCAATAAATGATTGTTGAAGGTTGGTGAACAAGTGCCTGGTGGCTACTGACATGATAAGTACTGCTCTGGAGGCAGTCTCATCAGGAGGGTGAGCTGGAGCTGGGAAGAATAAGGGGGTGGTGGAGGGGGTGGTGAAGGTTACAGGAGAAGAAGCCTAGAGGTGGGTATGAACTCTGTGTGTTTGAGAATCTAGGAGTAGCCTCTTCTTGATGGAAGGAAGTCATTCAAGGGACTAGTGAAGCAACAAACTAGAACCAAAAAGTGTGGGTGAAGCCAGGTTATAAAAGCCTGCCTGATTTCCCATGTTCATTTCTATCTCAATCACTTGTTTTAATTGAAAAATTTTACAGAAATAATCATAGGTTCACATGCAGTTATAAGAAATAACACAGAGAGGTCCCTTGTAAACTTTGCCCAGTTTCCCCCATCGGTAACATTTTGGTAAACAATTGTACAATATCACAATCAGGATATTAACATTGCTACACTGATGAGTATTGCAAACACCTTGGTTAATTATTTGTAATTTTAAATTTTTAGTAAAGTTACTCTAAAGTTAAAAAAGTAAAAGATACTCTACATTTCTGAAAGAAATGCACAAGTATTATTTTAAAGAGGTTCAGTCTCTTGTTTTAATGGAACCAACATTTTTTAGGGAAAAATGTTTTATTTTACCAATTAGAGTGTATTTAGATTCCAGAGTCTTCATATATAAAAGACCATCAGGCGTCTTTGGAACTTAATCTCTTTTGTTTACATCCAGTACCGTCAAAGGAATGTTTTGAGCAATACTGTACATGACTTGTCGATTCTGAAATCAGACAGGATGCAGTGTTAACTAATATGCTAAACTAAGCCCAACCACTAATGTGCCTTTCTCTCTCCTTGGACATTGGATGGGACTGCCAATGAGTGTCTCCCAAAGGGAAATGATTCGAGACAAAGACCCATTCTGCCTGCGGTATATGCCGGGAATACCAACTATGCTTATTATGGAATGAGCATGGCTGGGGTTGGCCGGCCTTCCTGATGCCAGTAAGAGGATACAGAAGCAATCTCCCAGGCTTTCAAGTGACATTCAAGTCACCAGGCACTTTGACTCCCATCATTAGGGGGCTGCTCCAAAGAAGCCGTGTTCCTACCTCTGTTGGTGCCCAGGAGAGCAGCTCATCTAGGGTCTGACCCTCTTTGAAATCTATTTCTCACAGATGTGCTCTTTCCAGCAGCATGTGCCTCGCCTCTCTACCTTGGTCTTGTTTGAGAAATCCAAATCATTAAACGCTCCTACCTGCCTCTTTCTTTCCAACTTTACATTCACTGCAGAATTTCATTTTGTCTTTCAATTGTGTGGCTTGCCTTAATCCTTGGAGAGAGCTTCAAATTGTTTATTCCTTTAAAAAGTAAAAAAAGTGACCTGGAGTTTAGCCAGCTCCAGTCAGTCTCTCAGTTTGGCTTTGTGTCCATAAGCCGCAGTTGGGAGAAACGCAAGAAATGCCCAAACAGAATAAAACAAATGATCTATTTAGTCTCGTTTCCTCTCTTGGAAGAGGTCCAGTGTTGAGTGCTTTGGAAGAAGATGAAAATCCCCCTGCCCCACCCCCCTGCTCCCCCAAACACCCTAACAGTATGGCCTTGTATTTAAGTAAAAACTATCCTTAACTTCCAATGGGTGAGGTGTATTGTCTGGAAGAATGACTGATGTTTCAATAATAAGATAATAGTTGCTCCTCTTCTATCTAACCCCCATTGAAAACACATTACCCCGCAAGATGCCTTGTTACACAACATTATAGATGCAAAGGCTGTTATGTAAGACTGTTTCAGCGAGGGGAAAGGAGACTGGTTATAGCAGTTCACTTAGACAATTAGTTTCTGGGACTGTTGCATTGTTATGATTTTTTTTAGCTTATAAAAGGCATTTTTATTTCCCTTTCAAGTTGGCTTTCAAATAAATCCAATTTCTTCTCTCTGTAACTTCTGAAACATTAAACCAGAGCATCAATTCACACTTCCCCATTTTCGTCACTACCTTTCACCAAGCGCTTCAGAGAAAAGACATTGACTAAGTACAGGCCTAAGTATTATTGTCTACTTGCACTATTAGGTCAAATAGGGATGGGAACCCCTGAGGGTCATTGTGATACTGACCCTTCAAACAACAACCTATCTTTTCTCCCTTTTACACTCAAGGAATAGATGTTGTCTCTCTACTTCCACATAGGTCTCTGACCTACCTTCTTATCTGCATCACTGACTGTGTCCCTATCGCTCCCTCCCTTCATCCCGCCCCCACCCTTCTCTCAAAGCTCTGTTACCAATCACTTCCAATGCCAGCCCCAGGACGTTGTCATCATTCTTCACCACCCTTGATGTCTGGGCAGCATTGAACTCTGGTGTTTTGCCCATTTTTTTTGGAACTCCTTTGTCTAGTCCAGCCATGGGCAAACTATGGCCCACGGGCCGGATCCGGCCCGTTTGAAATGAATAAAACTAAAAAAAAAAAAAAAAAAAGACCGTAATGATGTTTATGTAATGATGTTTACTTTGAATTTATATTAGTTCACACAAACACTCCATCCATGCTTTTGTTCCGGCCTTCTGGTCCAGTTTAAGAACCCAATGTGGCGCCTCGAGTCAAAAAGTTTGCCCACCCCTGGTCTAGTCTCTCTCCTCCAATTCCTTACCCAGCCTTTATCTTTTGCTCATCAAATCCTCCTCCTCTATATGTGGGCGCTATGCAATTGCCTGCCTGCTGCTTTATCTCCTTTCCTCCTCACACTCTGCATGGAGGGAACATTGACTGGCTTTTGGCCACCCGGCATCTATTCCCCAGTCTTGATCGCAGAATCTGGTTTGCTTTGGAGAATCACTTGTCGGGCTCTATGTGCCTCTCTGTCAAAAATTGGAGTCATGGTGTCTTTCCTTCCTCTAGCCAAGGGGTGAGCATATGATCCCCTCCCAGCACCTGAGTCCTGAAGGGAGTGGGGAAAGTCATTGGAACTGATTCGTCCTAGCTTAATGAGATTGTGAATTCTTCTCATCTGGGCCCCCAGAAGCACTGTGACCCCTGGCCCTTTTGAGTAGATGTCCACAGCAGATTCTTTTGAGCCTCAGTTTCTGTTCCTTGCAACCAAGGATCCCCTCCCTGACACACCTAGATGTGTAGCTTGGTTTAGTTCTGTATGAATTCCAAGCCTGTGTCTACAGATGGCCTTGACCACTGCCCTAAGTTCCCACTCACATATCTTCAAAGGCCTGGTAGAAATTTCCACTGAGTACCCCATCATCACCTCCCATCTAACAAATCTAAAGCCAGTTTAGTCTCATCCTTCCCAAAGCAATTATTCCTCCTGCATCCCCAAAGTGTCTGGCAGGGATGACAGTGTCTCCATCATCAAAGCCAAGAAAACGGGTATGAGCTCTGACTCCTCCCCTTCCCTTGATTCATTCCATAGCCACCCTGGGGCAGTGGATTAGTTTCTTTCCCGCATCCTTCTTATTCACCCCTTTCCCATTATTTTCCAGAAAATTGTAGATCCTTACCATTTCATACCTCAGCTACTCCCATAACATCCTAAATAGTCTCTCAATTTCCAGATTCTCTCCACCCCTGTCAGCATAATCTTCCTAAAATACTGCTTCAATCGTGCCACCACTTGCTTAAAATAATTTGAGGCTTATCACTTAGGTCCGAATTCCTTGGCTTAGGCCAATCTTCTGTAGACATTATGGTCACAGGCTCTGGAGTTAGATTGCCTGTGTTCAAATTCCAGTCTCACACGACGTAATTTTTTCCAAGTAATTTAACCTCTGGGCCTTAGTTTCCTCATCCGTAAAATGGCAGATGATACTAGTACAACCTACTCATAAGCTTATATAAGAATCAAGTAGTTAGTCCATGAAAAGGGTTTAGCTGAGAGTCACCTAGTAAGTGCTCAATAAAAATTTATCACGATGAAAGCTCTCCACAATCTAACTCTAATCTATCTTGCTAGCCTTATCTTCTCATTTTCTCTGATATGGTTTCCAAAGTTTTTACAGATCAGAATCACTCCTATTGTAGTGTTCTGCCACTGTGTCACTGTTCAAACTATTCTCTCTATTCTGAATACCCTTCTCTCAACCCACCTGTATGAATAATCTAATTTTTGAATTGCAAACTATCCCAATCTGAGTGGCTTCAAGTGACCATTTTATTTGTTTATGATGCCATGAGTTGGCCAGGCAGGGTTCAGCCCAGATGGATCCCTGCTCCACCAGGTCGTCTGACCTCACTTGAGCAGCTGCAGGATCCAAGATGGCCTCACCCATGTGTGGCCCTTCAGCGGGATGCTGCAACTCGATCTTCTCTCTCCTCCAGCTTTTTCATCTTCACTGGCTTTTCCCCCTTGTCATATTTCAATCTGAAAGGCTTCTCCCTGCATGGGTTGTCCAGCAGTACTCAGACTTCTTTACATGATGGCTCAAGATAATAAGAGGGTGAAAACAGAAATTAAGTCACAAGACCTCTTTTTTTCTTCTTTTTTTTAAAATATATTTTATTGATTTTCCACAGAGAGGAAGGGAGAGAGATAGAGAGTTAGAAACATCAATGAGAGAGAAACATCAATCAGCTGCCTCCTGCACATCCCCTACTGGGGACGTGCCCACAACCCCAGGCACATGCCCTTGACCGGAATCGAACCCGGGACCTTTCAGTCCGCAGGCCGACGCTCTATCCACTGAGCCAAACCAGTTTCGGCGCAAGACCTCTTAAGGACTAGCCATGGTTTGGGCACAAGGTCACTTCTGCTGCATTCAAGGGAGTCATAGGGCTATCCACATTTTAATGAGAGATGTTGCAGTCACCTTGGGCTGCCATATAAGATACCACAGACTGGGTGGCTTAAACAACATACATTCATTCTCTCCTAGTTCTGGAAGCTGGAAATCCAAGATTAGTGTACCATCAGGGTTGGTTTCTGGTGAGGCCTCTCTTTCTGGCTTGTAGATGGCCACCTTCTCATTGTGTCTTCATATGGCCTTTCCAAGAGCACAGTATGAGAGAGAGATCTCTGGTGTCTCTGTTCTTCTTATAAGGACACCAATTCTATCAGGTTATGAGCCCATTCTCATGACCTCATTTGACCTTAAATAGCTCCTTAAAAGCCCTATCTTCAAATAGAGATACATTGGGGGTTGGGGTTTCAACATATAAATTTTGAAAGGACACAATTCAGTCTATAATACGAGGAGTAGGGAAAGTTACATTGCAAAAGGGGATGCCGGATGGAAGGGATGGCTGTGCCCATTTTTGGACACAATCTGCCACCATTCTCTGCCACTGAAATAATCTTTATCCTTCATAATTTTCCGCTCAGCCAGGCCAGCGTTGATGTCTCCTCCCTCAGCACTCCTGTAACTCTAAGTATGGGTTGCTTATTTCACATGACCACATCCTGCCTCGGATGTAAGAGTTTGGTTTAGGCTCTAACCTCAAGGCCATGGCCATATTTTTTTTTATATCTTTAAGTTTTCACAGAGTGCCTTACACAGAAAAGGCCATAATAAATGTTTGTTATTTTGAATGAACAAAAATGCAATTAATTTTACTGCTCTAGCAGACCAAGCTAGATTTGGTGCCTGGGTATCTTTCATGCTTCGCTGCTTCTTATATGTCCCCTGTCCTCCACCCCCTCCAGCTCTCTAGACCAGTGTGTGTTGGAAGAACTCAAAAGGCTGGACACTGGGGGCCAGAAGGCCTGGTTTCCTGTCCCATTTATGCCACCTCTAAATTGTGGTCATGGGCAAGTCCTGGATTTCTCAGGGCCTAAGTTTCCCCATCTCTAAAAGAAAAATAACAATACTTTTATGGGATTATTGTGAGAAAGGAATGATTATCTAGGTTAAAGCTGTTTGTGAAGTCCAAAGAGCTTCACAGGTATTACCTGTATTAGTCTGGTTGGGTTGCCATAATAAAATACCAAAGACTGGATGGCTTAAACAATAGAAATTTACTTTCTCAGAATTGGAGGCTCTTCCCTTGGGTTGCAGATGTCTGTCTTCTCACCATGTGCTCCATGTGTGAGCATTTGGGGAGAGAGAGAGAGAGAGAGAGAGAGAGAGAGAGAGAGAGAGCGCGCTCTGATGTCTCCTCTTTTAAGGATACTAATCGTATAGAATCAGGGCCCCATCCTCATGACCTCATTTAACCTGAATTACTTCCATAAGAGCCCCATCTCCAAATTCTGCCACATTGAGGATTAGGACTACAACATATGAATCTTGGGGTGGGGTGGGGGGCACAAACATTCAGTCATGATTCTTTTATAGTTAATTCTGAAGCACACAGTTAATTTTAATTGGTCTAGCTTGGCTCCTTGCTGATTCTGCTCTATGCACCTTCTGATGCACCTTCTATAGTGCCTGTCACAAATTAATAAATGATAGCATTTATTTTAGTAATTCCCAAACCCTATTAACAGATGTTAGGGGAGTAGAAAGTGAAGATAAATATTTGAGATTTTTAGTTCTAAGTAGAAGGAAAGGATTTGTTCTCTTGGGTTTCTAACTTCATAGCAGATTAGAAAGCTTTCTGAGAATTGTGTTGGGTTGTCTCCAAATTGGTTGTCTCCAAATTCTCAGGAATGCCCCCATTCCAAATTATCAAAGCTCATCCAGACTCCAGAGTGACAAAAAGTAGCTTTAAACTCTCAAAAATGGCTCCTCAGCTAAAAAATAAAAATTTTAAATGCGGCTGGCTGCCTAGCATGCTCTGCACCTGGTCACAGGGGAACAGCTTCTATGTGCTGCTATGTTTGTGCTGTGGTTCCCAATGTTCCAGGTCACCAGCGTCTCCGTCAAGGAAAAAGACCCACCTCCCACATCTGCTTCCACTTATCACCTCCCCTTACACACCATTTTAGATTTAATGAGGATAATGATACTCCCATCCTTATAAGACCTCAAAAAAAAAGACTGGCTTTTATTAAAGAATAAAATTCAGTTATTAAGTTCTACCAGACACAGAGATCTAGTGTCACTTTTAAAGCAATAATCCCATAAAGTACCACTAGAGGACCCTCTTCAGCTTTGCCAATCTATACTTTGTCTATATCTACCCTAAAGGATTTAGGAACAAGAAACTCAACAGTGAGGGGGTCTGCAAGCCTGAGCTTTGACTGACGCTGTCTATTGACATATGCTGTTAATGCCAACATCATCTTAGCCCTGAACATATCTTCAAAAATTTCTAGAGTGAGGAAGAGACCTTATAGATCAATAGCCTAGCATTTCTTAAAGTGTAGTTCAAAGATAGCCAGCATGATCATCTTTAAGATTCTTATTAAAAATGTACCTGGGCCCTGACCAGGTGGCTCAGTTGGTTGGAATATCATCCCATACACCAAAGGAGCACATACCTATGTTGTGGGTTGCATATGGGAGGCAACTGATCAATGTTTCTCTCTCATATTGATGTCTCTCTCTCTCTCTCTCTCTCTCTCTCTCTCTCTCTCTCTCTCTCTCTAAGACATATCTTCAAGTGAGGATTTTAAAAAATGTACCTGGTAATCCATTCCAAAATCAACTTTTTTGGCATTCATTTGATTCTGAGTTCTCTAACAAGCCTGCCAAGAGTCACTTATACACATACATCTAAGCACTGAATTAGCCCAAGCCCTACTTCTGAAGATGAAGTCCTTAGACAGGTAGTATCAACATCACCCAGGAGCTAGTTAGAGATGCAGAGTCTCAGGCCCTACCCAGACCTCTTGAATCAGAATATACATTTTAACAAGATCACCACTTGAGTCATATGAACATTAAAGTTTAAGAAGACTGGTCCAACCCACCTATCTACAAGGCAGCTGGGGTCCAAGAACCCAAATAACTTGCCCAAGGCCACATAGATACACCAGAAGAAAATGTGGATAACTGAGTAAGAGCACATGCTTGGTGTCAGAAAGACCAGTGTTTAAATCTAGGCTTTCCCCTTTAAAATCTTGGGGAAGCCTCATTATTTGTTGTTAAAGTAGTCATACTACCTCAGAGGCTTGTTGAGAAGATAAAATGAAAAAGCATAATAATAGCAGCTAGAAACAGATCTTAGGACCATGATTTCAACTTATATTTCCAGATTCTGTGCTGCCTCAGAGGTATCCCATGTTGCCTATAAGAAGTGGGAAATAGTGCTTTAGATAAATTTGGTCTTTTTGAGACTAATATGTCCAATTTAGATCCTAGGGTTTGAAAAAAATGAGGACAAGGGTGGGGGCTCTCCAGTGGAAAGTAAACAAAATGTGGCACAGCCGCCGTGGCCGGTTTGGCTCGGTGGATGGAGCGTCGGCCTGCGGACTGGGGGGTCCGGGTTCGATTCCAGTCGGGGGGCATGTACCTTGGTTGCAGGCACATCCCCAGTAGGGGGTGTGCAGGAGGCAGCTGATGGATGTTTCTCTCTCATCCATGTTTCTGGCTCTCTGTCCCCTTCCCTTCCTCTCTGTGGAAAATCAATAATATATATATATATATTTTTTAAAAATGTGGCACAGCCGAGAGATTTCTCAGTCTCCTGCTAATCCCACTCCTCCTAGCTTGGGTGGCCCATGATGACCCGCAGAACCATGATAACCTGGAAAAACATCCAGGACAGCGAGACTTCTGCCAGTGCTTTTCCCCAGCTTTTGGGTTCTATTCCTCTCTGTCCTCACAGCTGTGGGTTTCTGGCCCCTTACAGCCTTCTCATGCGGGCTCCTTACAGCCTTTCTAAGAGGGGCTCCTTCTTTTCCTGCTTCCTGAGACACCTGATAAATTTGGGGCCTTCCTTCCACACCTCCAAAGTCACCTGCTCTGTGCCTCATTCTAGAGGACTATCCCTCTAAGGTGATAAATCAAATTCAACACTTCACTTCCTTCCAAATAATATTTGCATTTTAATGAGATCTTGTCCTGTCTTAAACCCTAAATAGTAAGCAATGGATCACTCAGTGATGCAGATATTTTTGAGTGGAGTAGCACTGGGATTCCTCTAGCACTCCTCAAACCCTGCAACTGTGAGCAACAGCCAGCACCACCTTCAATTAAAACAGTCTTTAGAGGTCTACCGTCTCTCTATCCCTCCCACTCTCCTCATTTTACAAACCACTTGATATTATGTGGTTAAGAACAGACTCGTTAGACCTATGTCTCCATTATCCTGAACTCTTACTTTGATTTACTCACGAGAAAAGGTTTTTATGTGCTCAAGGACACACACCTTGGTAATATTTGATGCCTTTTGCCCCTTGTTCATGGGAAAATATACACTGTACCATACCACAGCATACAATCAGTTCAATACAGCATTTCTATCGATGCCTATTAACATATCAAGATGGGCATTCATATAATAAATTCTATGCTCGGGTCAAAATCTGGCAATACGCCTGTGGAGGGCTTATGATATTCTACAGCACACTGATTGCCAATCAATGTATAGTGGGTACAGTTGTTCATCTGGAGAGGCCATTTGCCTTTCTTGCTAAAAAAAATTTGGATTTTTCTCAGACATCTATCCATCTATCTCTCTGGTACTTATTTTAGGACAAATTCTCGATAATCTTGGCCAATTATGATAATGCTATTCTCTTAGCCAATGCTTGATTTAGAGGTAGAAATGTTTTGCTGAGAAGTCAACTGACAGAGCTTCTGAGAAAGGTTTCCTTGATGATAAAAAGAGATTTTTTTCTGAAAGAAGAGATCACTTTTTCTACCTGTTGCCCAGCACTACAGCAGCCACCTGTGACCATGAAAGGAACTAAGGCACACGCTGAGGATGGAAGAGACCAAAGGTGGGAAGAACCTGGTTCTTTCATGGTGTCATTGAGGCCCTTACCGAGGAAACCCTTCCTTATAGATAATAATTAATCTTTACTATCCTGTCATTTTTGAGTTATTCTTTCTTTTATTTGCAGCTTAAAAGCATCATATTGAATATGTCCTTCTTTAGAATATTTTAAAGCAATTATTAACTTTTTGTGACTCAAGGCCCTTTATAGAATTCATCCATTCATTCACTTATTTATTAATTTTTTTGTAAATATTTACTGAGAAAGGGTAGCAACACACACAAGATCTCATAATCATATGCACATATAACAACAAACTATGATAAATAATAAGGGAAAGTATAAGGAACTATGTGAGAATAACTGAAGGATACAATTTAGACTGGGAAAGGGTGAAATTGTAGATAGAAAAGGGGCCACATACTAAACCTGATAAGCTCAGGGAAGGCCTGCATGGCTTATAAGCTCAGAGACCAAAAGTAACCACATAGGATGGTTTAAACATAAAATTCTTAACTAAAAGCAGGTCATGGTGGGTAGTCACATCCTAGACCTGCAGCTCCTTGATAAAGGTCAATCTTTACCTTAATGAACCTGTTCATTCACTTTTTGCATTTAAGATAATATACCTTTAAAATGTCAGAGTAATCTTTTGTCATTGTTATCTTGTTTGCCACATACATCTCTATGTGCTATAAATGTTAATTATTAAAAGCAATATAAAAGAAGTATGTGTCTCTCCATTTTACTTCTTATCTAATCACAGAGATTTCCCTGCTTTGCTTTCTCCTGCGTCCTTAATCTAACATCAATGGATTTTATGTAACTCTCCTTACATCTCCTTTAATTCTAATGCATAAAATAAGTGGAAAAACTGCCAGTCTCTGGAGCAGTGGTTCTCAACCTTCTGGCCCTTTAAATACAGTTCCTCATGTTGTGACCCAACCATAAAATTATTTTCATTGCTACTTCATAACTATAATGTTGCTACTGTTATGAATCATAATGTAAATATCTGATATGCAGGATGGTCTTAGGCGACTCCTGTGAAAGGGTCGTTCGACCGCCAAAGGGGTCGCAACCCACAGGTTGAGAACTGCTGCTCTGGAGCATTTTCTCAATCTGTTGAGATCTTGCTTCCAGTCAATTGTTGTTAGTTTGGCTAAAAAAACTCATAAAAATTCTCTGCAGGTTTGGATATTTTTACATTGATAGAATTAAGGTAAAACACTACCCAGCAAGTGATGTGTGAACTGACATCCTAAAGCAAGTGTAGGAGTAGGAAGGTATTTTAGGGAGGGGAACAGAGTGTGCGAAGCTGCTGGGTGGGAAGCAGCAGGAGGCCCTGGAGGAGCCTGCAGGTGACCTGTGGGCAGGACAGAAATTGGGAAAGAGAATGTCACACCTAAGTCTAGAGAGGTCAGCAAGGTCCAGAAGACATAGAACCCATCTTGGAGACCATAAGAAGGATTTTTCTCTCTCCTAAGAGAATAAAAAAAGGTCTATAATCTGGGTGTGACATGATTATAAAGCCCAAACCAGTGTCTTTTGGCCACTTTGGGGCTCAGTCTTGCCATAGTATTGCATTCAAATGCAAAACATTGTCCCTGAAAGACAAAAATTTTTTGATCATTATATGTGACTTCTAGAAAGGGTTCTATGGCAGAGTATTATTCTCAGGAGAAACTGATTTTCTCATAGTTCTGGAGGCTAGAAATGTGAAATCAAGGTATTGGCAGGGCCTTGCTCCCTCCAAAAGGCCTAGATAAGAACCCTTCCTTTCCTCTTCCTAGCTTCTGGTAATGACAATCCTTGGAATTTCTTGAGTTGCATCTCTGCAATCTCTGTCTCCATCCCTGCCCAGCCTTCCTCTCTGTGTTTCCAGATGGCCTTCTTATAAGAACATCAATGCTGGATTTAGGGACCACCTTAATCCAGTATGACCTCACCTGAACTAGCCACATCTATAAAGATCCTATTTCCAAATAGGGTCACATTCTGAGGTTCTGGGTGAACATTTGTGTCGGGGCACCATTCAACCCACTGCAATGACTAGCACACAATATAATTCATAACAAACAGCAGCACTTCTTAGAACCACCATTTCTATCCAACCCAATTCAAGAGCAGCTCTGGAACCTCTCACCTCTTCATCCCCCTCTCCCTCTTTCACCCTCACTCTTCCCCAGCTTCAGCTTGCAGGCCCATTGTTTTATCACAACCTCACCTTCTCTCCCATCCCTCTCTGTACCATCTCTCCAAACATTAGTCTTGATTCAGGATCACAGCATTTGTGGAGACTGGGCTGGTGAAAGCAGAACATGCACAGAGGGCAGAAAAAAACAAGAAAGACCATACAGCCAAAGCAAAATATTTTAGTGGATGAGAGGAGGGTGGAACACTCTCAAGTTAACAGCTGCCCCAGTTGAACCTGAATTTTAGTGGATTATTCTGGTTGTAGTTATAGTGTGATTATTGGGGGTAGGCAAGCGCACATAAGCCAGGAGGCCAGAAGGAGCTTGTAGCCGTTTTGAGAGCTTGGATCAAGGTAATGGGGAGGAATGCAGGTGCATATATATTCCAGGTACAATACTAATAGGATGTAGAAAGGGTGGGTGAAAAAGAGAATCTGATCAAAGCTATGGAAAAGGCATATTTAGGAAAAGGCATTTTTTATACATATATAATGACTCCTGAAAACCATTCTCATTCTCAATGAACAGTCTTGGCTCTCTGGGAAGAGTTGCAGACTCTGGAAATACTGCTCCTCCTAGCCGAGCTTCTGATAACTGTTGAGCAGCAGCCAAGCTGAGGTTATTCTTGTGAGGCTTGCCTGGAGGGTTCAATGCTGCCCCAAATGAGTGAAGCCATCACTTTAAGAGCCCAGTGCCTGAGGGAGGAGAGCTCCATCTGCATGGAGATGGGCCAAGGGGACAGCTGCAGAAAGAACCTTCACAGCTACTTTTACCGCCCCCCCGACCCCCCGCAAAAAAAAAAAATCAGCAGAAAAGAGATGCAATTTCAAAATGGGAAAAGCCAGTGGATATTCTGGGGAAACCTGGGATAGAGGTAAGAGGAGGCAGGTCCCCCACAATAGAACATCAAGTACAGACGCTGAGAAGTAGAAAGCAAGAGGGAGAGGGGCTATGGCAGTCCCCATGATCTCCAGCTCTTCTTGTATGAAGTCAGGCAGCTCACAGTGGCCCAAATCATGGGAACTCCCACTGAAGTGAGTGCTGTGAATCTGTGTGAAAACAGCCTTCCCCACACCATGTAGGGCTGGTTAATAAAACCGGGCTTCTGCTTTGCAACCTGTTGTGGTGATATGTTCAAGCTTGTTTCCCAAGTATGAGGGGACTCCACCCATAGGCTGGGGAGTGGTGGGGAGTAAGCTGACTCAGACTGGTCTGGGACCACAGGTGCTGATACAATTGGGACTGACTATTTGGAATAACGTCCCCAAGGAAGGTAGCCAGCCATCTAAATTACCGGGTAAGATTGCATTTAATCTGGCCTGGCATCAGGAGCCAAGTGGTCCAGTTTGGGGACTGAAGGTACAGTAGTAAGTTCTCTGTGTAGTCATGGTAGCCAGCATCAATGGATGTCTTGTGAATCTAAGGAGGACATATTTGGAATGAAACAGTGTTACTGATAAATGGATTCTGGGTTGAGAAACAGGGATCAGGTCAATGGAGAGGGAGAAGGAAAGGAAGGGGTTGAGCAGGTTTGAAGGGTTCTGGTCCAGGAGACAATGGAACAAAGGCCTGGATGGATACAGCGACTGCGCATGCACAGTACTGGTTGTGAGAGGGGCTGCTGTGGGGTAGAGTATATAGGTTCTGGTTCTGTTTCATTTCAGGGACTCTTGGGTGATCATTTATCTACACTCAGGACCAGGTATTGAGGGTGGCCCTAATGGTTTTCAACTGCTAACATGTTGCCATTGGCCCCGGGCTCCATCTGACTGACCTATTAAGTAACAGGTCACTCTGTTATTTTTTTAAAATATATTTTTATTGATTTCAGAGAGGAAGGGTGAGGGAGAGAGAAAGAGAAACATCAGTGATGAGAGAGAATCATTTATTGGCTGCCTACTGTAAGCTCCCTAGTGGAGATTGAGCCTGCAACCTGGGCATGTGCCCTTGATCAGAATTGAACCCAGGACCCTTCAGTCTGCAAGCCGATGCTCTATCCACTGAATAAAACTGGCTAGGGCTGCTCTGTTCTTTATATTGGGCATGTCTCAGGCAGACATTGTTTCACACATGGGTTGCTGCTAAGACTTGAAACCAGGCCTAACTCCTGGCAGGGCTGGGCAGGCTTGATTGGATTTCCCACATCCTGACCAGCTCTTGTCAAATTCCCTCTCTTGGGGTGCTTGCCTTACACCTTCTCCCAGAACCCTCAGGCTGGTTGCTCCGTCTCCACCTCCAGCATTGGGTGTCTCCCTTGGGAGGACAGTGATTTCTAGTCTGAACCATGGGGCCAGATGACTTGGTCTGAATGGCTCTGACACTTCTTACAAGTGTAATCTTAAATAAATGTTTTCAACTTCTGATCTATTGGCTTTTTATCTGCAGGTAAGAGAAATAACCCTAAATCAAGAGTGGATAAGGCAATTAAATGAGATCATGCATGTGAAGTACTTGACCTATATAACTATTACCTGATATTATTATTATATTTCATGATTGGTTGATTTGGTTGTGGGCTACGCCCTGACCTTGCCCTGTCTCCTTCTTATTATGACTTCCATCCCTTCTCCACCAATCTGATTAGGTGACGCTAGCATATCTCCAGGTTGAGCTGCCTTAATGTACTCATAGGAAACGCTGCTATTGCATTTATGTGGAAAGATATTCACATGCATTTGGAAGGAGGGGGATCAACCTCAAGTTAGGCCAATATAATTCTTCTTTTAAAAAAAAAATCATTTCCACTCTGTGTGGAGAACAAACAGACATCTGGGAACACAGTGAAGGTGACATCTTTCAGAAAAGCTGGTTAAAAGGCTGAATACATAGGCCTGATGGGAGAAGGTTGTTTGATTATTCAGCTTGATTCATAGCAGGATTGGGGATAAGTTTTAAAAGGGTAAGCAAACAACATATATTTATAGAAAGGGTAATGACATGTTATTCTCCACCAGCAGTAATAATAGTACAAGATTAAATTCATTATAAGAGGAAAAAGTCAGTTTAGGTCCAAAGGAAAAAAGACAAAGATAGTTCTAGTAGAACCAGCTTTAAAAATACAAAAATTAGAATTGTTCTAGGTACCTTAAAGTGGCATTTAAGATGTAGAAGGCTGTGGTGATAACATACATTCTGAGTCTGTTTAGTCTATATTGTTTCTTAGGGAAGTAATCATTACCATGGCGTTTTCCCCCTTGATAATGTATTTATTTCCTTCCCTTTGCTGTTCATTGTCTGTGTTCATTTTTCACTGCTCCATGTCCTCTATTCCATTTTTAACCTTACTTTAGTGACTATAACAGCATCTTCTCTATGCTTAATTACACTGAACTAATACCCTCTCTCCTTCAAATACCCTTAAAATACCTTATCTCCCACTTTCACCCCAGACCTTGTGCATAGAGTGTTGTTGTATTTTAAACCTCATCTGAGGATGTTTTTCCATTGATTTCTAGAGAGCATGGAAGAGAGGGAAAGACAGAGAGAAATATCAATGTGCACATTGATTTTTCACCTCCCGCATGTTCCCCGACCAGGGCCCGGCCGGAAGGAGCCTACAACCGAGGTATGTGCCCTTGACCAGAATCGAACTCGGGACTCTTCAGTCCACAGGCTGACACTCTATCCACTGGGCCAAACTGGCTAAGGCTGCATAGAGTGTTTTATGTGTTTTTTTTTTTAAACAATATTTGTAAGCTACTACGTAGAGCAGAAAATGATAGAGGAATTGGGGAAGGGATTTTTACTTTTTTTTTTTTTCTTTTTTTTTTTTAAATTAAATCTTTATTGTTCAGATTATTACATTTGTTCCTTTTTTTTTCCCCCCCATAACTCATCCTCCTCCCAGTTCCCGCCCCACCCTCCGCCCTCACTCCCCACCCACTGTCCTCATCCATAGGTGCACAATTTTTGTCCAGTCTCTTCCCACATCTCCCACACCCCTTTCCCCCCCAAGAATAGTCAGTCCATTCCCTTTCTATGTCCCTGATTCTATTATAATCAACAGTTCATTCTGTTCATCAGATTATTTATTCACTTGATTCTTAGATTCATTTGTTGATAGATGCATATTTGTTGTTCATAATTTGTATCTTTACCTTTTTCTTCCTCTTCCTCTTCTTAAAGGATACCTTTCAGCATTTCATATAATCCTGGTTTGGTGGTGATGAACTCCTTTAGCTTTTCCTTATCTGTGAAGCTCTTTATCTGACCTTCAATTCTGAATGACAGCTTTGCTGGATAAAGTAATCTTGGTTGTAGGTTCTTGGTATTCATCACTTTGAATATTTCTTGCCACTCCCTTCTGGCCTGCAAAGTTTCTGTTGAGAAATCAGCTGACAGTCGTATGGGTATTCCCTTGTAGGTAACTGAGTTTCTTTCTCTTGCTGTTTTTAAGATTCTCTCTTTATCTTTTGCTCTTGGCATTTTAATTATGATGTGTCTTGGTGTGGTCCTCTTTGGATTCCTTTTGCTTGGGGTTCTCCGCGCTTCTTGGACCTGTAAGTCCATTTCTTTCACCAGGTGGGGGAAGTTTTCTGTCATTATTTCTTCAAATAGGTTTTCAATATCTTGCTCTCTCTCATCTTCTGGCACCCCTATAATTCTGATGTTGGTACACTTGAAGCTGTCCCAGAGGCTCCTTACACTATCCTCGCATTTTTGGATTCTTTTTTCATTTTGCTTTTCTGGTTGGATGTTTTTTGCTTCCTCGCATTTCAAATCATTGACTTGATTCTTGCGCTCCTCTGGTCTGCTGTCGGGCGTCTGTATAATATTCGTTATTTCAGTCTGTGTGTGCTTAATTTCTCGTTGGTTCCCCAATATAAGATCGAGGGTCTTATTAGTTTTCGTGTAGATCTCATTAAGTTTATCGGCAGCTTCTAAACAGTTCTTGAGAGACCTTAAAAGTGTGGTTCTGAACTCTATTTCTTCCATTGACAATTTTGTCCTGTTTCTTTGTCTCCGCATTTTGTTATGCTTCCTTGGTGCACCCCCTAGTGGTCTTTGTTCGCAGTCTTATAGATAAATCTTGGTTGTTGTAGCTAATTCCAGGGAGGGTTTGACCTCCAGGCCAAGTGGCTATGAGAATCAGCTGTGTCAGCAGTGAGAGAACTTCTGTCCTCTAGGGAGGTGCTAATCTAGCCTTTGCCTGAGGCTATCCGGCAAATGCCTCTGTGCAGGGTTTGGGCAGGGCGGGTCGCACAGGATCAACAGGGTGGGCCGGAGAGAGCAGTTATGGCGGCTCTCAGTCCTGTCCCAAGGGGCTCTGCCTCTCTGAGTCCCAGCACCCGCTGCAAAGCTCGGAGAGAAAGCTGCACTCGCTCTGACCGAAGCCAGACAGTCCCGCTTCTCCCGTTTGAGTCTGGGTCCCTAAAGACTCGCCCGGATCTGGTGCTCAGAGTCTGCGACTCCCTCCCGATTGAAAACAACAACCGCGCCCTCCGCCGCCAGCCCGCTCCGCGCACTCCGCACCTCAGAATTTGACTTCAGCACTGCGCCTCCTCTGAGTGTCCGTATGCATTTCTCTTTCCTCCTAGTTGTAGGACTTCCACTCAGCCAGCGTTCCTGTGGTTCTGGGTGATGTCCCTTCCGTTTTTTGGTTTCACTTTTGAAGTAGTTGTTCAAAGCAGCAAACTCCTGCGTTAACCTATGCCGCCATCTTGGTTCTCCTCGGCACTATGTCGGGATTTTTACTTGAATTTTACTCAGCTTCCCCAAATCTTTTGAGCATGGACTTTTGTGTAAACTTCTGTTGTTTTATTTCCCAGCAACCTCTTTTTTAATAAAATATATTTTATTGATTTTTTTACAGAGAGGAAGGGAGAGGGACAGAGAGCTAGAAACATCAATCAGCTGCCTCCTGCACACCCCCGACTAGGGATGTGCCTGCAACCAAGGTACATGCCCTTGACCGGAATTGAACCTGAGACCCTTCAGTCCACAGGTCGATGCTCTATCCACTGAGCCAAACCGGTTAGGGCCCCAGCAACCTCTTTTAATTCTTCAGGTTATGGACCCTGGTTTTGCCTGGGGAACTACTCCTTGACTTTCACAAACACTCTGCCCCATTGAAAGCAGTCCTGGTGGATAGCCAATTGAGATGGCCCAGCCTTTGAGCAAGATTGAGTATGTGACACAAATTAGGCCAAGTAGATACTCTCTTGCTGGAACTGGAATTGTAGCAAAATGGCATAAAAAGCCTGCAAATAGCTTAAGATTGTTAATCATGACAAAGGCAATTTGAAGAGGTGACACCTCATACCTGGAGCTATTATGTTCCTTGTCCTTTCTGAAGTCTGTTTTTCACTTGTATTTTTTTTTTCTATTGTTATTATGAAAGCCATCCCATATCCTTCCCAATAAGTTTCTTTTTTGCTTAATTTAGTTACGGTTGATTTCTGTGTTGTAAGCAAAGAACCCCCAAAGACATTTTGATACACTGTTTTTTTATGATATTATTAAACACTACAGAACAATTCCCATATGTTCTTTTAAAAATTACCTTTTTTGTTTGTTTTTGCTGTAAGGTGTTAATAAAATGTTGATTATTGGTATGGAGATAGTTGTAACATTGTGAGGGAGTCACCAGATGGTGACATTATATATTATTTCCTAATTCAATTTATCTTGAAATGTGTGTGTTTGTTAAAGCCCAAGGAAAAGCTTTATCATCATTATTATGTTATAGCTCTGCTTTTTAAAAACCAAGATATAGAATATCATGTAGGAACAGAATTTGGTGTGATAAAAGCAGTTCTTCGGCAGGATCTCAGAGGTATATACCTTAACTTCAAAACAATTTAGGTCCAAATTGTCTGAAGGCTAACAAATATCTTCAGAAGAGGAATATATCCTAAGTGGCTGCAGCCAATATGTGGATTTCATTATAGCTCTGTCAGGAACCAATGACTTACACATTGCTGCTGCTCACACACAAATCTTTCACGGATTATGATAAATACTTCTTTGATATGTAGGCACTGCTCACAGCAAAATCCTCAAGCAGTGGACTCTGACCAGAGCCATGCGTTGGTAGAAACAGACCTTTGCTTTAGATTATAAGGGAGATTGCAGATTACATTCTTGTGATCAAACAGGGGCTAGGAAAAAAGTTCTACATTTGTAATAGGAAGCTCATGGGTAATTTTTTCTTTTCTTTTTAAATTTTGACCACAGTTATTTTGTAGATAATATCAAAAGAAGGCAATGATAATATTAAATACCAGTATTACTGACTGCTGGGAACAGTCACTGATAAATATCAGCTTCCACCAAAAGGAAAGAAAATGTATGTTTAAGTGAGTATTTTGCTATTTCTCCTCTCCTTCCACTTCTGATTTTCCCTGTTTCACTAATGTATCAGTTAGCGAGTGCTGCGTGACAAACCAATCCAAAAGATGGTGGATTAAAACAGCCAACATTCATTAACTCATGAGTTTGTGGGTTGGCTGGGTGGTTCTTTTGCTCTTAGCTGGGCTTGCTCATGCATCTCTGATGAGTTAGAGGGATACCTGTGGGATCAATGAGCCTCTTCTCTACTCATCTTATAGCAGGCTTGAGAGATACAGAGGAAGTGCAAGAGAGAAATAGGCAAGGCATTTTTTTTTTCAAGTTTACGCTTGGAACAGACATAACATCACTTCAACCACAAGGGAGAAGCCACAAAATTACATTGCAAAAGGTATAGATTCAAAGAGGCATGAAAAGTTGTGGTCATTTGTTATTCCCCACGCTTAAGAATATCACAACTCTGCTAGTCTTTTTTGTATGTGTAATTTCAAATAAGAAGAATGGTGGAGAGAAATCATGAACTAGAAAGGAGAGAAGTGGAAGAGAAAGAGTTCATGTGGGTTAAATCTCAAAGAATTTGAGGGATTTCTCAAATAAAAGGATTTAAAACAAAGAAGATAAGTGGGTGTGAGAAGAAATAGGGTTTGATTTGTGTTCTCATGGTTTAAGAATTTGATCCCTTTTGATATGCTATAAGGGATGTAAGTAAAGTACTTTTTTGACTCTTGAGCCATACATTTTTCAGTGTAAGATGGAGCTATGTGGGGTCCCAAGGACTTATTTGAATTAAGCATTTAGATTTTGAAAGGAAGACCTTAAAGAAAAAGCTCCACTAAACCACAAGAAAAATAAAACATTGATTCCCTCCTCCCAAAAAGTATAATCAATCATATTTAGGTGTTTAATATTTTCTGAGCACTATCAAGTTCAGCATGTCAAGTTTTTGAACAAATGTGGTGTTCGCTGAAGACTTTGTGGTTTTAGTGTTTTCAAATATCCATGGAAATGTAAAGAAATAATGCATTGACTAATTCTTAGCTGTATGATGCTGCCAGTTTATTTGAACACTTGATAAATTGCTCCTCTGAACACACTCTTTTGTTCACCCCTTTGTATCCTAATGGTGTGGGTGCTTGAAATCTGTAATATCTATGGAATGAATGAGAGATGCCCTGGAAGCCAAAACTCAAGGGCTTGAAAGTCAGCTCAGGCTGTATTAAATCCAAGCGTCACTGTTTGCTATATGAACTTGGATTTTTTTTTTATGTGACTAAGGTTTTTAAAAGTCTTAACATGAGGATAACAACCATTTGCATAAGTTTGTTGTAAGGATTGGATGTATCATCAGTGATGAGCACATTGATGTTTACTTTTGATTTCTCAAAAAGAAGCTATAGACCAGCCTTTTTGCCAGCAACAGGATACTGCAGACTCCCCAAATGAAATAAGCTTGTCCAATGCCCACTGTCAGGAAGCCATTGAGCCAACAAAGACCTCATCCTTTTTATTGCTCATAGAAGAGAGCCCAAGGTATAGCGACCAACTTAGGTGTTGTTGTTAGGTGCTCTGCCACTGGGGGCATTTGAAAATATATTAATCATCAGATTTGGTTTTGATTTTCCATATAGTTATTCCAGATCTCAAGGCACTTACAACTTAGTTGGGGAGAAAAGACAACAGCAAACTTTAAAATGCAGCAAGTACATAATCAAATGCTATATTTGGAATGTTAGGACCTTCAAAGAGAGGTAGATACAGTAAAGGCTGATGTGGATAACTGAAAGTGAGGCAAGTTTCTGGTATAGAGATGGCTAAGGGAGCATTCTGAAAGAATAGTTGGAGGTGGATGCAGACTAGAAAAGAAGGTAGAAATTAGAGAGTTGGGTGGGGGGAAAGTAGATGATGAGGGTTTTGAAAGCCAGGCAGAAGCCATTGACAGGGCTGAAGCTAGAGTATCACTAACAATTTCTGAACAAATGAAAGAAATTGTGAAGATTAGTGCCTGGCAGGGACCTCCAGATTCCCAAGGCAGGGCCTGGAATCAAGTGTTGGTTGGCAGGGAATCAGGCACGTGGTGATGGAGCCTAGCCAAATGTGGTAGTAGTGGAGGGGCAGGGGAGAGTCACAAAGATTCTTCACTACTAGAGTTTTGGAGATCTCTAGGTCCTTCTGAGCACCATTTAGTTTACACTGACTGGTACTATCCTGGCTCAAGCATCTGCTTTGGGCAAAGATTCAGAAGGCAAAAACCGCCATGTTGGGTACTAGATAGGTGAGCTCAGATTCCTTTTCTTTGTTGTCAACTTTGCAAAAACCAGGGTATTGTCTATTAGAGACTTACAAATAATGCCTCATCCTTCAAGTGCTTGAGAAATAGGAATGAGAGGAGTTTGCCACACTTGGTGGTTTGTGCAACAACTACAATTTCCTTTCTATCTGAACTTCATAATAAAACAAAGGCCAATTTCTCTCCCTATCCCTGGGCAAGGAACGCATAGAAAAATGAAACATGGAATGGAATAACATTGGTTATTCTCTCAATTACTAATGTCCATTTTTGCCTTCCCCAGACTGTCAATTACAGAGAAATTGGCCCACACATCATCTCAGGAAAAACTCAAGGTTAAACAAGTCCTCTTATTCAAGTATCAGTGGGACTTCTGATGTTATACTTTCTGCCAATTAAAGGCTGAGAACTTAAATGTTTTTCTCTAACTTCTAAATAAATGACATCTCTGTCTTCAAGCTGGCATTCATCATGGAACAAAGGTGGGGAAAGCTTAACAGGAGAAGCCTATGAGTCAAGGTAAATTCCCTTCTTGTTTGAGGTGTTTTCTTAAGGGAGAGTTTGTCATGGTGGGTGAAACAGAGGATAAGAGGGGATATTACTCCTGAAGGAGAGTGATATTAAAATTTAAAACTTGGATATTTACCTACAAATAGTCTCTATAGGAACCAACAATTTAAAGCAAGTTCTAAGCCATAAATCTATTTATTAAACAAGTAGTTACTAAGGGCCTAGCCTGTGCCAGACTCTGTCCTAAGAATGAGGAATGTATCAGTAAATAAAACAAGTCCCTGCTTGCATGGGGTTGCAATGCCAGTGGGGGAAGATGGACAATAGCCTATAAAAATAAACTCTGCTAGGTTATTATAAGTGCTAGAATTAGTCTGGGAATGGGGACAGAGAGGGGCAGAGTTGATGATGGTGTTGTGCTCTTTTGGACAGTGCTAAGGGCAGCTTCTCTAAGGAGGCAATATCAGAGGGAAGTGAGAGCTGAGCCATGTAAAATCCTAGGGCCAGAATGACCCATGCAGAGGGAGAAGCACAAAGTGTTGCCAGGTAAGACACAGGATGCCAGGTTAAGTTAAATTTCAGACTTAAAAAATTGTTTAGTATAAGTATGCCTCACACATTGCATGGGCACACTCAAACTACCAAAATGTAATTAATCTAAAATTCCACCTGAACTTGGCTTGGTGTATTTTGTTTGCTGAATCTGGCAACCCTTGCCAGGTCTTGAGGAATGCTTGGTGTGTTCAAGGAACAAAGAAGGCCAGAGACATGAGCTAAAGGGGAAGACCGAGAGAAGCTGAGGTCCTGGAGGTGGCAGGAGGCTGGGTCGCAGAGGGCCTTGGTGGCCACAGAATAACTTTGGCTTTTCCTCTGAGTGTGATGGGACTCCATTGCAGGCATTGAGGAGAGACATGTCAAGATTCATTCACTTTTTCCAACTGTTGATGAATTTCACTCAATACTCATTTAAACAAATTATTGAATACCTGTTAGATTTACTGAGCGAGGACAATGTTAAGATCTTTTTCTTGCTTTCCAGGTGCTCGTCCACTATCTGGGGAGATAACACTTAACACATCGGTTAAGTAATAATATAAATGTTTGGTCAGCATGGGTGATTCAGCCCATAGTACCATAACTGAGTGGATTACTTAGCTCAAAAAAGTCTGGGAAGCATTTTTTGGGGGGGGCGGTGGGGGAGGTATTTGTTAATCCTCACCCGAAGATATTTTTCATTTGATTCTTAGGGAGAGTGGAAGAAAGACAGAGAGAAACATTGATGTGAGAGAAACACAACTATTAGTTGCCTCCTGCATGAGTCCCAACCAGGGCCTGGGCCAGGGAGGAGCCTGCAACCAAGGTATGTGCCCTTGACCAGACTCAAACCTGGGACCCTTCAGTCCACAGGCCGATGCTCTATCCATTGAGCCAAACCAGCTAGGGCTGGGAAGCATTTTGGAGGAGGATGGACTAACTGGACCAGGAAGGATGCAGCCTCTGAAGTCAGTGTTTCCTGGAGACAGTGCTCGCCCCTGACATCATGTCTAAAGAGGGCATTCAGAACCTCGTGGATTGCAGGATGAGCTGCAATACCCCAAATAAAGGGTCAGAGGGTAGAACTCTGAACAGAGTCATAGCAGATCATCTCTACCCTGACATACCATAAGCAAAGCCCTTGTCTAGAGCAGGAATGTGGACCTCAGTCAATGTGCATTTTATAAAACAACCATTACTTTTCCTGAGGCATTCTTACCTCTCACAAGTTAGCACCCAAAAAAATTCCTGGCACACCAGAGAAGATAATAAATGTGGAATACATAGCCATCGCTTATGCATCAATTTGCAAAAAGCATTTTGAAGTGTTTTTAATGATGTAATTAGCTTCGCCAAGTAGCTTTAATTTAACTGAATTTTTTTGTCAGGCTGCCTAAGTGAGTACAGAAAAGATCTCATGTCCCGTGGCTTCTCTGGAATGGCCAGAGAATCTCAGAGAAGGGTTATGCTTGCAGTCTGGAGCCAGGGAACCAGAGGCAACCTGAGCCTGTGGTGACCTGGGCATCTGCCAGCCTCAGAAATATAGTCAGAGACAGTCAGGTCTTTCAGAGTTGTCCTGCCTTGAGCAAAGGGGCTGATTCTCTATACCCTTCCAGGATTGTCCAGGCGCTGGATGGGGGCTACTAACAATAAGAAGGCATGACCTTGTGTGAGGTTGCTCTACATAACATAGGGCAATTTTTGGAGGAAAACTCATCTGAAAGACTTCTATTGTCAACGCTCCCAGCAACTGGAAGAGTGCATGCTTTACTATTGAGAGGAAGGATCTGGGTGGTGCCCTACTCTCTACACTTTACACTGTTTGGATCCAAGTTTTTCATATAATACCTTCTGGGAACAACTCCCCAGGATCCTGGCCGATCTCTTTCCCTGGGTAAATTTATAAGAAAAGGTTAGTGGATAAATGACAGGCCCCACTACTGTAGCTGGTCTCAAAACTGCAAGTGATCTGCCAAGTTTACATTTATCTCACCCTCAGCTGTCATTTCTGCTGGTTTCAGTGGTTTACTTGGTGAGATAACCAAGAACCTCAACCATGAGGGTTCTGAACACTGGTTAATATGCCCTTCGCAGGCTATGGCTGCCATATTCATCCAGTCACTATCAAAATTGGACGGGGGAGTATCGAGAGAAGTTCAAGTGGATCACATGGGTGCCAAACATAGTCTTTCCTTTCCAGTAGCCTTAATCTCCTCCTGATGAACAGAATCAATCACTCCTGCCACGTTGGAGACAACTTGCTTGGCTTTCTTAGTCCCTTGGCATAAGAAGATGGAAGTGACTGGGTATAGCCTAGCAGCTTAAAACTTAATGAGTCTACTGTCTTACCTCTTGGAGCTAGTGTTTCCTTGCTGGGAACTAGAACCTTTAAGTCCATAGAAACTACAGCTATTGATACCAAAAGCACATTACCAGACATGATGGATAGAACTATTCCTACTCCCACCTCTTGATTCTGGTTATATGTATTCTACCTTCTGTGGACCTAACCCCATATAATGGTCACTGATTTATGCTGAATCCTTCCTTAGTTGTGGAGACCAGCATCCTTGCAGGGTCTCATCTCCAAGCTGGCACCTTAAATGCACCTTCAACTATGTATCCCATTGCTCTATCAGGACAGCAGCTTCTAAGTTGGTTCTTTGATCCAACATAACATTATATAGAAACCATGTCGGTAGTTCAAATGCTCTATACCAGCCGTGGGCAAACTACGGCCCGCGGGCCGGATCTGGCCCGTTTGAAATGAATAAAACTAAAAAAACAACAAAAAACCGTACCCTTTTATGTAATGATGTTTACTTTGAATTTATATTAGTTCACACAAATACTCCATCCATGCTTTTGTTCCGGCCCTCCTGTCCAGTTTAAGAACCCATTGTGGCCCTGGAGTCAAAAAGTTTGCCCACCCCTGCTCTATACACTCTCAGATAGTGCTGCTGGCTGAAGCCCAATGAATGGAGAGGAAAGTCAAACCCAGATCCCCCAAAATGTGTTCCTGTGTCTGTCAGAATCAAACACTGTCCCTTCCATGGTGAAAAGAGTCCAATGTGGTCCTCATCAAGGGATGGTGTCATATCATGGCAGTTGCAAGAAAGGTTTCAATAGGTTCCACAAGGAGCTTGAGAACAAGGATGGCCCCTCAGGGTTATCTTGATTTAAGATAAGGGGGCTGGACCTTTATACTTGCTCTCCTACTAACCAGTTATTGGATGCTGGCTGTTCCCAGAAAGGCACAAGACTTTGGGAGAGATGGCTTCCTTCAGCGGACAGGAATTCCCAAAGAGCAATTCAGCTGAGAGCCTCCAGCCCCCAACCATCCCAGCAGCGGGGGGCGGAGGGGAGGTCTGGCAGTACAGCATCCACTGAGCCTCCTTCACTTTCCACGAGCGGGACCATGCTTGCCATTGTTTTTCTCCCTGGAGAAATGGATTGGCCCTGAACAGTCTTCACTCAGGACGGTTAGCAGATTGTTGGTGGTTTTAGCAGGAATTATTTTAATGGAGTGTTGGGAGGAGGGACGAATCCAGACATTTAGGAAATAACTCTGAAATAAGGAGGCAGAGCTAATGAATCTAAAACATCTCTTGCTAGAAACTTAGTTGAGAAGAAAAAAGATTCTGTAGATTTGGGGAGAATGAATTAGAATACCCTTCCTTCCCCAGTGAGTGTACTTCCAAAATAGATGGCTTGGGGCTGTGAAGGAAATTTGGAAGACTTTTTTCCCTCTGTGTGAAGCTAATTAGTCCCCAGGGGAACTGAATCTGTAGCTCCAGCTTCATTAGTACCATTCCAGCAGAATCACTGGCTGGAGAGCAACCAAGATTTGGGCAAGTTGTAGCAGTCAAATCCAAGATTATCTGAGAGGTCAAGTTATTTACTAAGTCAGACAGACAGAATGGGTTTACATTCATTATCTACAAAATGTATCATAATGTGTGAGGTCTAACACTAGGGAATCTAGTGGAGGTTGGCTAAAACTTTAAGAAGGTATTATTATTTACGCCCCAGAGGGAGCATAAAAAATGAAAGAAAGATGAAATTCGTGGCTCTGAGATATTTTTAATGGGACAGATTTGAAGAAGACCAACGGAATCAGATGTGATTAGGACCTTCCATGTCATCATATCAGGTGGCTGAATCCTACTATACTTTTCAGTGACACATCTGTTTAGCATGTAGAATATGGAAAACGGGGCTCATCATGATACAGTATAACTTATGAGGGCAGGTGGGAATTCTCACCCGTTCATGAACCATTTGACAAAGCTCTGTTCTCATCCATAAACCAGAAAGTCTATTTTTTTCTCAGGCTGAGAAACAAGCATAAATATTTTTTTCCCCATTTCTTGGGTTTGAAAAGAAGAGTCATAAATTAAAGAGGTTGGTGGCCTGTATTTGTGATTTGTACTAACTACTTCCGCTTATTCCTGAACCATCAAACGACAAATTATTATTGAAAATAGCGGGTTGCTGCCATACCACGTAAGCCCATCCTGAGGATGAGTCATTAGATTTAAACCCCAGGAAGTGAAGACTCAGAAGGAGAGGAGTTGTGCCCATGACCTCCTTATTCGTCTTCGTTCCCCACTAAAAAGAGAGAAAACTCAACACATGGATAAATTGGAAACACGGAAGGGTGTCTAACTTCACACCTACTTCTATCACAACTAAGAAACCAAATAATAAAGTTTGTTAGCCTCTCCTGGTTTCCCTAGCCACATGAGACTGTCTCAGGGTTCTGATAATAATTTCCTAAAAAACCTTGGGTTGGTGAAGCAGCCACAGTCATCTTAACACTCAAAGGCTTGACATGACACTTAAGGAAAATGCAATGAGTCTCTGGGAAAGAAATTACCATTTGGCCTTGGAATTCTAACTGTATTTGTGCAAAATCAGGTGGGCCTGGGAAGACCAGGAACTGTTTTACAGAGCAGTACCCCCTTTTTTGTTTCCATTTAGGAATTTAATGAAAATTGCCACATAAGATTTTATAAAGCTTTGGGGGAAAGCCAAACCTATTCAAACTGGAAGAGCACTTAACGTAGTCACTTTCTCAATGAAGAAAGACTGGTTCACAGCAGTTCTGTAACCTGCTCAAGGTCACAGAGAGGTCTGATAGTTTTTGTTTTAGTTTTTGGGTTTTTTTTTTGGGGGGGGGAGGGTGGCTCAATCACCAGGATGATGTGGAAGTGTTAAGCATTTCTCACAAATTCTGCCCACCAGTCAGCCTCAGCCATTCTCAATGTGCCTTGGAATACTGGTGAACAGATGTTCTGCGCACAAAGATTTTGCTAGACAAATGAATTTGGGAAATAACATGAGCTGTTGCTCTTCTTGGAGCATAGTAACAACCCAGATGTCCTAATTAAAAAAACATTTACCTATATTTATTAGAGAGTTGGCCCAGTTTATATGACAAAGGAACATTTATTCTGGGGAACACCTACCTATTTGAGTAGAAAAGCTTTCCATGTGGGAAAGACTGATACGTTCGTTTGGTGTTAGCTCTGCCACATGAACTCAAGCTTCTGGGAACACTTTAAACTCTGTTCTGAGATTTATTGGGCCAGATTAGATTCTATTTAAAATTTTAAATTAACAAATAAATATTTTGCTGAGGAAAATTTTCAAGCATATTGTTTCTGGTATTTTTATAGCAAAGCTTAGGAAATACCAAATTCTGTAACTCAATGAAATTTAGCATGTGGTTCTTGGAATCAAACAATCTGACAATTAACTGCCTGACTAAGGGTGAAATATAAAACCATGCGTCAGGATTACCCAGCCAGCTCCGCATGGGTGTGCCTACCAGACTATGAGTTATTAGTAATTCTAAGTGAACCTGTTAGCCAATCCTACTGAACATCATCAAATGACATTGTTACATTTCTTCAGGGCTCACCAATTAAAATGCCTTTAGGCAATAACGTAAATGGATAAAAATGCAATAGAGTGGTAGGGACCATGTTGAACCAGGAAGCACTTGATCCCTAAAAGCAAAAACTCCCTCCCAAACTCCCCAAGCAAGTTTTCTATAATATGTCTTCCAAACAAAACTCATTTGGGATCTGAATTAGTTACATGAGATTTCAGTGTGTAACCTCTGTCTGGAACTTAAAAGAGGAGTCAAGATTTAATTATTAGTGGCTATTTATGAAAAATAGTATGGAGGGTCCTCAAAAAATTAAAAATTGGACTGCCTTAGGATGCAGTGATTCCACTCCTGGTTATATATCTGAAGAAACCCAAAACACTAATTCAAAAGATATTTTCACCTTTATGCTCACTGAGGCATTATTTACAATAGCCAAGATATGGAAGCAACCCAAGTACCCATCAATAGATGAGTGCATAAGAAAGTGGTGGTGTATATATACACACATTGGAATATTACTCAGCCATAAGAAAGAATGAAATTTTACCATTTGTGACAGCCTGGATGGACCTAGAGGGTATTATGCTAAGTGAAATAAGTCAGACAGAGAAAGAGAAATGCCATATGATTTCACTTATATGTGGAATCTAAAGAACAAAACAAATAAACAAAATAGAAACAGACTCTTAGATACAAAGAACAGACTGATAGTTGCCAGAGGAGGGGTGGTGTGGGGGACTGGGTTAAAAAGGTGAAGTGATCAAGAAGTACACATTGGTAGTTACAAAATTGTCATAAGGATATAAAATACAGCACAGGGAATATAGCCAATAATATTGTAATAACTACATATGGTACCAGGTACTAGAAATATCAGGGGGAACACTTTGTAAAGTATATGATTGTCTACCATTGTGCTGTACACCTGAAACTAATACAAAAAATATTGAATGCAAACTAATTGGAGAATAAAATAAAGAAAAAAGTACGAAGGAACTTTCTAGGGGAAAAAAAGATTTAAATAGTGATGGCTAGAATGATCCTAGAAATAGGGGCATTCTGCTATCTAGAAAGATCAGGAAACTGAGTAATTGGCTATCAATATCATGATTTATGATGCATGGTTACAATCCATGAGCTTTATTTTACAAACAATATGCAGATTTGTTATTCCCATGAAATTGGCAGAGAAATGGGAAATGTATTTGGCATCTAGATTTGACTGATCATTACCGATTCGTCTAATGATTTGGAAGACACCAGGGGAGCCTGACAATGCTTCTGTGGCATCATTTGGGCCAATAGTTGCACTGTTTCAGGGGAACCCAAGGGTGTCACAGGTAAAGATTTTTCATCTGCTAGTGCAATAGCTCAAAGGGAGTTTGCTGTGGTGAGGTTAGATCTATAGAATTTTCTGGGAAAATCAAAACACCACCACTTAAGAAAAGATTGCTAAAAAGTGACTGGATGTTTGAAAATTAGTAACCACATGGAAAATTACTTGGTAAGACTTGTCAGGAAAGTGCTGCAGAAAGCAAGTTTTCAGGAGAGAAAAAATTGTTATTGAAAGGTAATTTCTTTTGGGGAGAGATTTAGTAAGCTTTTATTATTATTATTGATTTGTTTCTCGTTCCTTTTCTTTTTTTTTTTAGAGGTAGGAAAAAAGAGGGAGAGAGAGACAAATCTGTGACAAACATCCATTGGTTGCCTCCTGTATGCACACCCCAAAGGGATCAAACCCCGCAACCTGGGTATGTTCCCTGATCAGGAATTGAACCTGTGCACAGAGCAATGATCCAACCAACTGAGCCACACCAACTAGGGCTAGGGAAGAGGTTTAAATTAGTATAAATACCTAGCATCAGTAATGATGATAGTGCACATCTTCTTAGACATAGAAAGAGCATGATCCACACAGGTTGTGTTCTGATTCAAGGGCTTTACTGAGCCTTCTACTTCTAAGAATTTCAGAACATAAAAAAATCCAGTTGTGAATTCTCTAAGGGTGATGATGTTTCTTCTCTGGACTCAGAAACCCTCCCCACAATGACTGTTACTGTGCCATATCTACATAAGGCACTCAATAACACACAGACAAAATGTGTTCCCTAGAAGAAGAATACTGGCTAGCATTGACCGAGCCCTTGCTACCTATGAACAAGGCAGTGAACTGAGTGCTTTATATACCATGCCCTTAATTCTTCTGGCAAACCCTGTTTTACAGATAAGGAGACTGAAACCTGCGGCAGTGCGTACCTCATTCAAAGTGACATGGCAAAGTTGTAAGTCACAGGGTCAGGATCATATGCTTTTCAACATATTCTGTAACTGGATATGGAATTGTAAAAATGGAGATGTCTGAGGAGCAAATGGGTTTGGGGGAGGGAGTAGCTGGAATCTATGAAATATTAAATATGTTTGAGAAGATATAAGTGGAGGAGAGATTTAAAGAAAGAATGAAATAAGGCTTTAGAGAAGGGAGGGGTTATTACAGGTTTAAAAAGCTCGATGCCATTCACCTTATCTGTGCTTTAAAACCAAGTAATGCAAACATTTGTGGCTATGAGACTGGGAGCCTACTGATAGTGTAGGTTAAGAGGGTGTAGTGGGTTGAATAGTGTCCCCAAAAGACACGTCTAAGTTCTAACCCCTGGAATCTTAGAATGTGATCTTATTTGGAATAAAAGGGTCTTTGCACCTGTAAGTAAGATAAGAATCTCCAGGTGATATCAACGAATCCAATGATGGGTACCCTGTAACAGTCAGAAAAGAAGACACAGAGAGGCAAGAGGGGAAAGGCATGCAAAGACAGAGGCAGATATTGGAGTGATTTGCCCACAAACCAAGAAATACCAAAGATTGCCAGAGCCACTAGGAGCTGAAAGAGAATAGAAGGGACCCACCCTCAGAGTCCCCAGAAGGAATCCACTTTGTCAAAGGCTTGATTTCAGATTTCTGGCCTCCAGAAATATGAGTGAATAGATTTCTGTGTTTTAAGCCACCAAGTTCATGGTAATTTGTTATGTCTCCCCTAGGAAACTGATTCAGGGTGCCTGGCAAATTCATTTCTGTGGACCTGATTTCTGTAGCTCTCACATTTCTTCCGGGGATGCATTTTCAGAGAAATGGTTTAATAAGAGAGAAACTGAGCTGGATGTTCTGGTTTGGAAGCTAGAAAAGTGTCCCTTAAATATGACCTCTTAGGTGGTAGCTTTTATGTTCTCGCTGTGGAATTGGCATTAAAAACCAGACCATTAGTTTGATTCCTCAACTCCTCCACTTGATTTCTCTTTAATTCCTTCTGTGACCCAACCTTAAGCAATTAATTCAGTATCAGTTTCCAGGTCGGTAAACCGGCCTGCACCATCAGCTGCTTTTTTCAGCCAGAAAGACCGAGTAGTCTGCACTTAAGAAATGTCACAGACAAGTGAAGTGCTCACAACGCCCAAGGAACAGGTGTCACGGCTGCTTCCCAGTCTGTCCCAGAGCTTGCTGCAGACTTATCCTTTTCTGTGACTGAGTTAGTGATGATCTCCCGGAAAGGGTTAATGTTCTGGCATTCAACTATTCTGGCACAGACTCATTACACAGTGTCTCAGTGGGCACCAACAGCAAGCCTGCTATGGAAACAAACCCCCAGAGCTCTTAGAAGATGCTCTGAGATATACCTGCGGTGTTGCCACAGACTCACAACACACATGGTGGGTCTGTAATGAACCGAGTCACTTTTCCCAGTGGACAGACTGATCTACTAACCTATGCTGCACTAACAGGTTCCTGTAGGTAAACGGCACTCAAATACTGCACTCAACTACATGCACGTTTACGAACAGGTGTGAAAATGAAATCTGTCCACCTTAGAGATTTTAGGCTGTGCACTGTCCAAAGTCACCTAGCATCATCCCACTTTTTACTTCCTGCTCCCCTCTGTTCTCATAGGGTTTAAATAACGTGTTATCCCTGCAGTATTGCATCTGTGCTATCTTTTGAAAACATCTGCTGTCTTTGCTGGGAAAAGGGAGAAATTTTATACTTTTAGCTGGTGAAAAACAATGCTGCTTCTACTCTTATTAATGCTAAAGAATTCCCTATTTACCCATTCATTCAAAATTTTCAGCAAATATTTATCAGTAGGCTCTTTATGCAGCCCTCTTTTAGGTTTCAGAGAGAGGGCAACAGACCAAGTTTATAAAAGACAAAGATTCTCCTCTAGGAGCATGGAGTTCGGTGGGGAGAGACTACAGGCAGGGTAGGTGGGCAGAGGGTGCTGGTGGGTTTCTTAGTCAGCTTCAGCTGCCATACAAATACCACAGACTCAGTTGCTTAAACAACAGACACAGTTTGGAGGCTGGAAAGTTAAAGATCAGGGTATTGGCTGATTCCATTCCTGGTGACCGTTCTCTTTCTCTCTTGTAAACGGCTGCCTTCTTGTCCTCACATGGCAGAAAAAGAGAGAGTGCTAACAAATAATCAGAGTAGATCCCCATCCTTGTACTAGTAACCTCATTCAACGTTAGTTATTTCCTTTTCCAAGTGCAGTCATATTGGGAGGAGGCATGATGTAGTCCATAGTAGTGAGACAATGGAGGCTGCTATTTTATGGAGGACAGTCATGACAAGCTTCCCTGACTTTTGATCAGAGAGCTAAAAGAAGTGGGGAAAGGAATCTTTTGGATAACTGGAGAATGCTTCTCATTCCAGACAAGAGAGCAAAGGCAAAGTCCTTGAGATAAGAAAGTGCTTGGGGAGTTCGGGAAACAGGAGACCGGTGGGTCTGGAATGCAATGATTCAGGGACAGGGTGCAAGAACTTGTACTCAAGAGAGGCTCAAGGGTTGGAGCAGGCTTTGCAGCACTTTGTAGGTCATTGTAAGATCCTCAGTGGAGAAGTGGCAGCATTTGACTTGTTTTAGAAGAATCCCTAGTGTGTGTACTTCTCTTTCGTTTCCCATGGTAGCGAGTCTCCCAAGATGGTGCACAATAATTCTTTCCCAACCTGTACATGTACATCTCTTGTCATATCAGTAAGCAGAGATTATTTTCTCTTTTCTTGAACCTGACATATTCCCAAGATTTTACTGAAGCAGATAAATGTTTTTAATGTGAAGAAAGGATTGTAAACAGGAGTATGACTCAAGAGGGAAGGGCATTTTCAAAAGTGCATGAGGCAGAAAAGGAAGTCTCTAAAACAACCCAAATTGTCCCCCAGGGAACTCTTCAGGGAGTGAACATTTTTAAAGGTCATGTACAAAAAAATTGAATGAGCAAGAGATAATCAAGAATGAAAGCTAAGGATGGTATTGTGAAAGCTAATGACTGTGGTCAATGAACACTTGTGAAAAATGAATGAAGCAAAGGCATCATACCTCTTCTCAGAACAGAATATATAAATAAAATGGCTCAAACCAATGTTTTGCCGAGATGGTGCAACATTAGCAAGTAAAAAAGAGAGTTCCGCATTTACTTGCTCCTCTCGTCTTTCCATCTCTTTGGCCAGGGCCAAAGGGCATTACTGAAAGAAACTTGAATTTTTCATAAATGGGGACATCTATCATGGTCCTGGTCAAAGGAGGTAAGTTTTAAATTCTTGCCAAAGTTATGTACAGATTTAATAAAAACTCCATTTAAAATCCCCATGGGTATATGTCCTTCACAGCACATGTTCAAGAATGATTGTAACAGCACAACTCATTGTAGCTAAAAACTGGAAATAATCCAGCAGAGTATATATAACATTTTTAGACTGAGGTTGATTGCAGGCAACCAAAAACAAAAGAAGTGAAACTGAGGATATGGGGGGACAACTGTACTCCCACTGCATTTAGGTTTCCCAGTGAAGTGACTACAGCTCTCACTGTAAGGTCTGGCCTACAGAGAAGGGGGTTCGCCACACTCTTCAAGGATGCCAGAGCTTGCCCGTGAGTTTATTTTTCACAGTGGTGGTGAAAGCTATGTCTTCTGCACCCTCCCAGTGTGACTGAGTAGATCTTAAATAATAAATCCACTGTAACATTGATTCTCAGCAATCTCAGCCCTAAGGTTGCAGATTCGGGTCTCCTTCAGGGCACGTATTGAAGCTTTCAGGTCATTTATCCATTCCCAGCAGCACCTGAGCTGGGAATTAGAGGCCCTGAACTCATCCTTTTATTTTTTTAAATTTTGTCCAGCACAATTAAGAGCACCCAGCCTACCTCATTACATTCATTGGTTTGCAAAAACGTTTGAAAGTATGCAAAAATGTTCAAATGTTGGAAAGTACAAAAATGTCTGGGTGACACTTCACACTCGCTTTTTATAAGTTGTTGACTAGAAGTATTAAATGGTGATTTTTGCATTTCTCTATCGCCAGGTCACACCATGGAGTGTCTGTGCTCTTTCCTATTGGAAATAGAATCATACAACTACAAGGAATTGAATTCTGTAACAGCCAGTGAGCTTGGCAGAGGACTCCAAGTCTCAGATAGGAAACCCCATCAGCCTTGTGAAATCCTGACCCACAAAAACTGTGATGTAATAAATTTGTGTTGTTTTAAGCCACTATTTGTAGTAATTGAATCTATGACACAGCAATAGAAAATTCATACTTTAAGAATTGCTTTAAAACTTTTTTAAAAGGAGCTTATTATATTAGATATTAAAACTCATTTCAAAACTTTGATAATCGAAACAGTATCATTCTTTGCACCAAAAGGTAATGTAAAGAAATCACCAGAAAAAATGCAAGTAGTTCTGTAACCAATTGAGTGTGTATGTATAGATATTGCACTGAATATAAAGAAATGATTTTGAACAATACTGTTGGGAATATTAACTACTAGTAAATACCTGGGAGTAAAATTAAACTTAAAGTCATATCTTACAACTATAAAAAATATAACAGAATTAAATCTAAGACATAATATTATGAAAAAACTGGAGATGGAGGAATATTTTCAAATGTAAAATGTGGTGACATATACCATAAACTTTAATAAAATTCATATTTCTAAGTCTAGTAATTTCCCTTCTAGGAAAACATTCTCAGAAATAAGATAAAGATTTTGAATAAAGATTTTCCCTCTAGCATCCATTATAATTCAAAAAATATGCAACAATAGGGAAGTGTTGAAATAAATTGATATAGTAATATGCTGGTATGTGCATGTCTTCAAAGAGAAGAATCTAAGTGCATCAGTCAAAACCTTTTAACTAAAAGCATTTACCATTTAAAAAAAACTTCAACTTACACTATGTTAAGTATAAAACTAAGGAAAAAACTATAAAAATATTTAAATATAACATGTGTATAAGGAAAATTTAAAAACATGAAAAAAGAAAGAAAATATGAATTTTGCATAACAAGCTCACCATCCAATACCAATTACAGTTACCATTTTGTTAAATATCTTTCTTGACTTTTCTCAAAAGTTAAGTATAACTTTTAAATAGAACTGTATAATGCCTTATGCTGTATTTTATAATTTTTTTTCTTCAATAATATATGATAGACATATTTTTATGAAAATAAGTCATATTTTAAAAATTTGACTGGCCTCATAGTATTTCTTTTCATGCAAGTGAGTTGTTTTATCATTTCTATATTGACTTATTTTCACTTTTTTTCTTACAATATTCAATGCTGTGATAATCAGTCTGGAACTAATTCACATTATTAAAAAGTTACATTAGTGTATATTTTTTTAAGCCAGAAAAATTATAAATTATGTAACTTGTAATTAATACGAAATGATAAACATAAATGGAAATTAGCTCTAAGATGATAGAGAATTTTTTTTTATTGCTTAAAGTATTAAAAAGGGTATTACATATGTGTCCATTTTTCCCCCCGCCCTAGACAGTCCCCTAGCCTCCCCTATCCCCCGGTGTCTTATGTCCATTGGTTATGCTTATATGCATGCATACAAGTCCTTTGGTTGATCTCTTACCCCCCATGATAGAGAATTTAATAAGAAAGTTACTTTAGGTTTTAATTTCCAAATATAAAAAACAGCTTTAAAAAATATGTGCATACTTAAAAAGTCAAGCCCAGCTGGTGTGGCTCAGCGGTTGTGTTGACCTAAAAACCTGGAGGTCAGGGCACATACCCGGGTTGTGTGCTCAATCCCCAGCGTGGGGCATGTGGAGGCAGCCTATCAATGATTCTCTCTCATCATTGTTTCTATCTCTCTCTCCCTCTCACTTCCTCTTTGAAATCAATTTAAAAAAAGAAAAAATCAAATATGCCAGAGGTGTTTCTAAGGAAAGCAGCTGTATGAAGAAGGGGAAAGCTTATTTATTATCTAATTGAGGGTGAAAGTGTGGTATCTTAGCTCTTTCGCTTTGGAAACCCTAATGTTAAAATGTACAGACCATTTCTTTGGGGTACCTTTCCAACAATGAGGGCTTTAGTTCTCTTGAATTTTTTGTTTAATTTTTTAATGAAAGAACTCTCCTTACTGAAAGGGTGAATGCCTGTCTACTTGGGCATTCGCTCTTGGGGTGAAGGATGATTTGACGTGCGTTTTATAGATTAAATTGTCCCCTGTTCCGTATTTAGCCTCATGATCCACCCTGGCCCTCTGTTGTTCTTAGAATGCTCAAATTCAAGGCTGCCTGTGGTTCTTTAAATCGGGGCAGGTCACCTTCCTTCTCAGATGCTTGTCCATATCTATCTATTCTTGACCACAAACTCTCCCACTTGGATCATCCATAATACCTGCATCTGCTTTCCATTTTTCTATAAATTTATTGAAACCTCAAATCTACTGATGCCCCCTTTCTCTTCTTAGTTGCGAATTAAAATTAATATTAATCTTTAAATTAATATTATTAGTCCCCTGCAATAAATTAGTGGAGGCACAGGTAGGACATGTGTATGTCTAATGCACCACTTTGAACTGGAAGTTTCTTATTTGTTTTAAATGTGCTTGATTACTGATTCTAGCATGTACAACCTGTGCAGTAATTAGGAAGTTGATATCACTGAACTTTATTTTCGCCATCTATACAATGGCTGTAAAAAAAGAAAAGAAAAGAAAAGCCTTGTCTACTTCTTAGATGGGATCAAAGGAAACTATCACAGCCATACAACAGAGCTTCATGAAACCCCCAAAGCTACACACAGCCAGAATTTCTTTTATTCCTTCAGTTTTCTTCCACTTGAGATATGGTTATTTTAGCTCATAAAGGATTTCTCAAAAATAAAGACTCTCTTCTATAGTTATTTTATGCTAGATAAAACTTAATATGCTTTGTAACTGTCAAGCAAATTTGTTCAAAGGGGGGTTATTTTTTGAAACACTTCCATGGTGCTATTCTCTCATTACTGTTTCAAAATATCAGAGGCCTAAGCAAAATATTATAATAGGCAAGACCATGCCAGGCTGCTAATTTTTTATTCAATAAGAAAACTAATTAGCTGGTAAAAGGAGAATAAAAGCACTTGTGAAATCTTTAATCAATGTGTTAATTGAAAAAACTAGTTCATTTTCCTTGTTGTCAGATCATTAGGATCATGTTGTAACTTATTCATCAGCCTCTGAAGAAGAATGAAATGTGAGATCACTCAGTCAACTTGACTCCTGGTATTTTTACTTTATATAATTTTCCTATAATGCCTTGCCTTATGCATGCTAGCACCTAAGGACAAATTAAAAATGATCAATATAACTAAGCTTTTATTCTCTTTCATTTGCTGCTGTGACTCAGTACAGTTCACTTTTTGGTTATTAATAACTAGCTAAGAGAACTTGCCTGTGGACATACACAGGCTTCCTGTTCAGTCATCAAGCCATTAATCTTGAGCATGTATCAGCAATGGGTATTAATCATTAATATTAAAATATAGTGTTGTTATTAGGCAAGGGATTAGAAGGAGTACAGAATGTGTTCATTGCTTAAAAAAATAAACAAAAAAAGAACCACAAAGAATTCAGTATCTATTTCCAGGCTCCCAAATTGTGAACTTGAAAATCATTGATACCATAGCTCGTTACTCTAGAATTAACACAAGAATCATTACTTACTTTAAACATTATTTGTGTCCTTTATTTCTAGAGATAGAAAAACTGAAACACATTTTTAGAGACTGTGATGATCATGGAATATGGTTATTTTATAGCTTTCAGTGGATTTTTAAGCTATTAAAAGTCAATATAAGTGTTTACTAATTATATTTTCATTTGTGTTCAATTAATGGGACAGAAGAGCCAAATACCAAGGGATTTATAGAGGTTGGCATTCAGACTTATCTCTTTATTTCAAGAAAGTTGCAGATATCTTCCAGGCTAATGTTTCCTATGCTTGCTTATCTATAGAGGTTAGTTAGGGTGTGCATTGATTAGGTACCCCAAACCTCAGTTCCTTAAAACTGTGGGCTGATGGTATGAAGCTGCCAGTCAGCTCGGCTTGGCTGATCTTGGCAAGGCTCACTGTGTGTCTGCAGTTAGTTCTTGGGTAGATCTGCATGGTCTCCCTCATATGTCTGATGGCTGACAGGGGCCACATGTCTCTATTAAGCCCAGTGGATTAGATGGGCTTGCTCCTATGGTAACATGTCCAAGCAAACAAGTGGAAACAAGCAGGGCCTTTTGAAGCTTAGGCTTAGAACTGGCCCAATGCCACTTCTGCCATGCTCTGTTGGTTCAAGCAAGTCCAAAGACCAGCCTAGATTCAAGGTGGGGAGATAGACTTCACCTGTTCACAGGAGGAGCTGCAGTGCCATCTTGTAAGTGAGGTAGATATAGGGAAGGGTGAAAGATTTTGGTTACCTTTGCAAGCAAATCCACATGCTTAAAAATACAGATTCCTGGGCATTGCCCCAGATATCAGTGTCTGTCTTAAGACCACACAAGTTTGTTAATTCTATACAATTCCACACCCAGGAAACCCAGGGAACTTTCTAGTCCACTTTATCTCACCCACAACCTCTTCTGTTTCCAAGATTGATGAAGTTAGTGAAGCTCTCTCAGAACCCCATTTTCTGCAAAATAAGATAAACTAGGCTGAACTTTTTAGTTCTTCTTTTAAAATATAGGACAATAACATGTTCCAGAGATAGGTCGTAGCTCCATGGGGTTCATATGTCAATGTCACCCACTGGTCATTTGATCAAACTTAGCCTTTGAAAAATGGTACTATTAACCCTATGGGAATATATCAATAAATCCATTCCCTCTACAAACATATTGAGTATCTATTATGTCCCAGGCTCTATAAATATAAAAACAGACCTTTTGCTTAAACATTGGATTTGCTAGAAGAAAGAGAAGGACTTCCTTGCCAGAGAGCTATCCAGGAATGACTTGAAATTAATTATAGTAAATAATATATTTTATTACATATACTTTATCTAAACATCAACAAAAGCCTTTATCTTGAAAATTCAGGTAACATTTGCATTTGTGGATGAAAGGGGCCACATGCTGACCTGACAAGCTCAGGGAAGACCTGCATGGCAGTCTTGCAAACTCAGAGACCTAAAGTAATAACAAAGGATAGTCTGAAATTAAACTTTAACTAAAAGCAGTTATGGTGGGTAGTTACATCCTAGACCAGTATCTTCACTGACAAGGTCAGCCTTCACCTTAATTGAGCCTATCTGTCTTTTTGCATCTATGATAACATACCCTTGAAATGTCTGGGTAACTTGTAACTTCCCTTCTTCTGGACCCCTTGGGGCACAACCCAATGTGCCTGGGCACCAGGACAGATACCACAAATTCCTTCATTGTTATCATATTAATTGTTCCTGTACCCACTTAGTGTCTATCATTTTGCTTTTTATCCAATCCCTGGGATTTCCCCACTTTGCTTTCTCCTGCCTCTCTGGTCTATCACCAGTGGATTTCATGTAACCCACCTACGTCTCTTCCTTTGTTTATTTATTTATATTTTATTGATTTTTTCCAGAGAGGAAGGGAGAGAGATAGAGAGTTAGAAACAACAATGAGAGAGAAACATCGATCAGCTGCCTCCTGCACACCCACTACTGGGGATGTGCCCGCAACCAAGGTACATGCCCTTGACCAGAATCAAACCTGGGACCCTTGAGTCCGCAGGCCGTTGCTCTATCCACTGAGCTAAACTGGTCAGGGCCCTTCCTTTGATTACAATGTATAAATACAGATGTAACCCACCATTCTCCAGAGCATTATCCCAATCCGTTGGGATTCTGCTTCCCGGCAATTGTTGACAGATTGGCTCAAATAAAACTCACAAAAATTCTTTACAGGTTTGAATGTTTTTATGTTAACACACTATAGGAATATTTTTAAAAAATAATTTAATGTTCAGATTCAAAATGAGCATCCTTAAAATTTGTATTCTTGTGGGTTTTTTCTCTGTGGGAATACCTTGATTATTTGAAATTCAGTAAAATAAAGAGTGGGACAAATCTTAATATAACTTAAATTCACAGTGTGACCACAGGTTGAAGAGACACTGGTATAGATTAGATTATTTCAATGTTTATACTTAACAAGCTGTATCAACGAGTCTCTCATGTATTTCCTAGTCTTTAGTAATGGTTCTTAAATAATGAAGCCTTTTCTCCCTTCAGAAAATGTTTTCCTGCATGCCTAGTAAATGTTAAGCACTTGGGATATACCAGTATACAGAACAAAGGCCCTGCTTTTGTGGAGCGTAATTAAAGCCTATTGAAATCCAAATGATGTTCGAATCTTTAGGGTTTTCAGTGTTGGTTATAGTACCTTGTATTTAAAGGAAAAAATTAAAATAATTAGGGACAAGGTTAGGCAAATACCATGTTATAGGAGTGCTCATTTTGTAGACTTCCCCAGAAAGTTTTTATTTTGAAAGGAATCAATTGCACCTTCCCTAATATATATATATATATATATATATATATATATATATATATATATATATATATATATATATATATATATATAGTATTTAAACTATGAAATGCTGAAAAATAAAGATAGGAAATATTCTCCAAGGAGACTGGGAAAATCTGGGAGTATCTGGGGAGGAGCATGGGAATTTGAGTATTCATTGTTCTCAGAGAGGCCAGTGGAGCAGGAGCCTGAGGAGGAGGCGAACAGGGAATGGGGACAGGCAGCGCTGCTCCAGCTGCAGGGCCCCTGGGACAGGTCCACAGGAAGCAGAGGGCGTGGCTGGCTGGGGCTAAAGGAAAATTCCAGACTTCAGGGGCAGTGCCTTCAGCCAGGACTTCATTAAACAAACAATAACCAAAACAACAACAACAAAAAAACACCCAGAAAACAACAACAACAAAACACCCCTTAAATGGGAGTATTCAGGAATGAAATAAAATAACATGGAAGTAGTTTATTTTGTTAAAAAAGAACAAAACTGATTTTAGCCTTCAGGCCCCGTTAATAAAGGAGCTGTCAGAAAAAAGAATGCAGAGGAAGCAGGAAGGATGAGAGAGCCCAAGGGAGCCACCGTTTGGGGGGGGAAATCCAGATTTGCTGAAGCAGATCTGGGCTGTGGAGGATGGCCTGGGAGCGACTAGCTAGAAACAGTTGCCAGGAATCTGAGCAGAGAAAGAAGGCACTGAGATGAATCTGAGAAGCTTGACTTAGTGTGTGGTTTGGGCCAGAGCACATGTTGTGTCCAAAAACCCATGAGGCTTAAAAGTTCTCGGTCTTCATGACAGCCACATTCATCTCTTCCCCACACCCTTGTGGCCACCTCCTCTGGGAACCAGTCATGGCTCATTTCCACCAAAAAGCTGCCAATATCTGTACCTTAGTTTTCCTTCTTCCATCGGACCCTCAGAATAAATATTTTGTACATAAAGGGTGGGGCAAAGTAGGTTTATAGTTGTGAGTACACAAAACACAGTTTATTCTTGTAATATTTGTTAATTATTGCATTATTTTCCATACGAATAATTGTAAACCTACTTTTGCTAATAGACATGTGTATAAAATGTGGCTAATACAATATATAATAAAGATAAAACTCATTACTTATAGTATAATAAGACCCTGTATGTAAATGTACATATACATATGGTGAGGAAAAACGTATGAGGCTAGCACTGAACCAGTTATTTAAACAGAAGAGGGATCACAAAACTACAAAAGTTTTAAAGAGGCAGTGTGTTTGGTCCATCTTAAAGGCAGGGTAGATTATAGGTCAGGCATTGGGATTCCAGAGTCAACAACCCTCTCTGGTTTTCTTTGGATTCTGTCACTTAGAGTTGTGTGATCTCTGGCAAATCACTGAACTTCTCTTGCCTCATTTTCCCCTTTTGTAACCTGTGGATATTGATAGGATACATTTCGTGGAGTTGTATGAAATTTACGAATTCATATCTGAAAAAAGCTCAGAATGATGTCTGACCCATTGTAAGCACTTGAAAAATGGCTGTTGCCCTAGCCGGTGTGGCTCAATTATTTGGGTGTTGTCCCATGCACCAAAAGGTCACTGGTTCTATTCCTGGTCAGGATACATACCCAGATTGTAGGTTTAATGCCCCATTGGGGTGTATATGGGAGGCAGCTAATCAATGTTTCCCCCTCATATCAATGTTTCTCTCTATCTCCAAGACTATTCTACCCAGCAAGGTTATCATTCAAAATTAAAGAATAAATAAAGATCTTCCCAGACAAAAAAAAAAAAGGCTAAAGAAGTTTATTATCATTAAAACAGAATTGCAAGAAATGCTAAAAAAAAAAACTGCTATAAGAAGAAGAAATATAATAGGGAGAGGAACATAGACATAAAGAATAAAAATGGCAATAAATAGGTACCTACCAATAATAACCTTAATGTAAATGGATTAAATGCTTCAACCAAAGGACATAGGGTAGCTGAATGAATAAGAAAACACGACCCATAATATGATATCTATAAGAGACCCATCTTGGAACAAAAGACTCACACAGGATGAAAGTAAAGGCATGGAAAAAAAAAAAAAGCTGGGTTAGCAATACTTATGTGTGACAAAATTGACTTCAAAATAAAGTTCATAAAAGAGACAAAGAAGATCACTGTATAATTCTAAAGGGATAGATCCAACAAGAGGATATAACTCAGGTAAACATATATGTACCCAATTTAGGAGTACTAAAATATATTTTTTAAAAACTCTTGGGGGATTTTAAGAGAGAGATTGATAGCAATACAAAGTAGGGGATTTTAACACCTACTTATATCACTGAATAGATCTTCCAGACAAAAAATTTAACAAGGATATACCAGATCAGATTGATTTAATTGATAATTACAGAACATTTCATCCCAAAGCTGCAGAATATACATTCCTCTCAAGTGCACATGGAACATTTTCCAAGGTAGACCACCTGTTAGGACACAAAATAAGCCTTTGCAAATTCAAGAAGATTTAAATCATATCAAACATCTTCTCAGATCAAAATGTCATGAAACTAGAAATCAACTACCATAAAAGCACTCAAAAACATTCAAATACATGGATCAAGGAAGAAATAAAAAGCTTCCTAGAAACAAATGAAAATGAACACGAAACAACCCCAAATCTTTGTGACACAGAAAAAGCAGTCCTGAGAGGGAAATTCATAGCATTACAGGCCTACCTCAAGAAATAAAAAAATCTCAAATAAGTGATCTAACTCTACAACTAAAAGAACTAGAAAGATAACAACAAGAAAATCCCAGAGTAGGTAGAAGGAAGGAAACAATAAAGATCAGAAATAATAAATGACATAAAATAACAATACAAAAGATCAATGAAACCAACAGCTGGTTCTTTGAAAAGATAAACAAGATTGATGAGCCACTAGCCAGACTCATTAAGAAACAAAGAGAGAGGACCCAAATAAATAAAATAAAAAATTGAAAGAGGTAAAGAAACAACTGACATCACAGAAATACAAAGAATTGTAAGAAAATACTATGAACAACTATATTCCAACAAGTTGGACAACCTGAGTGAAATAGACAAATTCCTATAAATATACAATCTTTCTAAACTCAACCAGGAAGAATCAGAAAACTTGAATGGACAGAAAACAACTAATGAAATGGAAGCAGTAATAAAAGAAAACTCCCAACAAACAAAAGCCCTGGACTAGATGCCAACATAGGTGACTTTTACCAAATATTCAAAGAAGAACTCATATCTATCCTCCTCAAACTATTCCAAAAAATCCAAGAGGGAGACTTCCAAGCTTTTTTTATGAGGCCAGCATTATCCTAATTTCAAAACCAGATAAAGACACACTACAAAGAAAGAGAATTACAGGCCAATATCCCTGATGAAAATAGTTGCTAAAATCCACAACAAAACATTAGCAAATTAGATCTAGCAATACATTAAAAAGATCATTCACCATGACTAAGTTGGATTTATTCTGGGGATGAAGGCTGGTACAATATTTACAAATCAATACATGTGATACATCACATAAACAAAATGAAGAATAAAAATCACATGATTGTCTGGCTGGTGTGGTGCAGTGGTTGAATGTTTACTCATGAACCAGGAATTCAGGGTTTGATTTCTGCTATGGGCACATGCCTGGGTTGAGGGCTCAATCCCCAGTAGGGCGTGTGCAGGAGGCAGCCAATCAATGATTCTCTCTCATCATTGATGTTTCTCTCACTCCCTCTCCCTTTCTCTCTCTGAAGTCAATAAAAAATATTTATTTATTTTTTTAAAGGAATGGAGGACTTGGAAAGAAAAGGTTTAAAAAAATCACGAGCTCTGGCCAGTATGGCTCAGTTGGTTGAGTGTCGCTTTGTGCACCAGTTCGATTCCTGGTCAGGGCACATACCCAGGTTGCAGGTTCAATCTCCAGTTGGGGTGTGTATAGGAGGCAACCAGTTGGTGTTTCTCATATCAATGTTCCTCTCTTTCTTTCTTTCTTTCTCTCTCTCTCTCTCTCTCTCTCTCTCTCTCTCTCTCTCTCTCTCTCTCTCTCTCTCTCTCTTTCTCAGTTCTCTTTTCTCCCTCCCTCTCCTTTCCTTTCTCTCTAAAATAAAATAAAATAAACTTTTTTTAAAAAAATCTCATGATCATATCCATAGACACAGAAAAAGCATTTGGCAATTAATATAAGCTTCATTGAAAAATAAAAGTTTTAAAAAGTAGAGACTCATATAGCAAATCTAACAACTTTAACCCCACTCATTCCATTTTTTAATTTGTTCTTGAAACTACTTATATCTTCTGGTTTGTAAATCATATGTGCCTGCCCTTCTTATAGCCTCCTTCTAAAGAATCTGTCTTGAGAGGCTCAGTCTGTAGTTTTAATTCTTCTTGCTTGTCAGGGACCCTCCAACCCTGACCACAGTAGACTGGTCCTCCGGTCTTTATCACAATAAAAAGGAATCATAAGGAAATTCTGCAATGAGATAACTTGATATGATGCTGCCTAAGAGTAGAGTTTTATAGTGAAAAGTGCTATATTGGCTAAAATAGATGTTCTTTCCTGGGAAGTTCACCAGGGAGAAAAACAGGGAGAATGAGGTTTTGGGGAACAATATAACCAAACAAACCACTCGGAAGATAATAGTTCAATTTGTTAGAGTGAATTAAGCGATGATTTCTCAGAAGAGAATGCTTCATTTATTCATTACTCATTTATTCATTCATCAAAATAGATTGAGCATGTAAATATTTGTTGATATCATAGGTACAGTGTGGGGTACATCTGAGCTCATTATAAAAAATTTAAGTCTATTTGGGCAGTGAGGTATAAGGCTAAATTTCAATTTAGGAATTCAATATCATTAAAAGAATTGTACTTTATTTATTTTTAGCTTTTCCAGAACCAGGCTCCTTTTGTGTTTTTCAAACATCAAAGGGGTTTCTCTTTTAGTACAGAACTTTTTGGAGTCTTCCCTAACTACTCTATTTAAAATCATCATCTGTCCCTTCCCTTTCCTCTCTCTCCTGACTTCCATCATCCTTGCCCTATATTTCCTCAACACTCTTAACACCTTTTAACATAAGTGTATTGCTTACTTATTTGCTGTATTCATTGGTTATTGCCTGTTTATATCTGCAAAAATTTAAGATCCTCAAAGACAGAGATTTTTGTCTGTTTTGCTAAGTGATGTATTCCAAGCATAGAACAGTGCCTGGAACCATGACAGGTGCTCAATAAAGATTTAGTGGATGTTGAATGAATGAAACTTGAAGAATCATAGATAAAAATGTTTCTTAAAATCTTTCTTCCTGACTACTTAACTACAATATTCTGGATAAATTGAAGACTTTTGGGGGTGGGGATTGTCATATTGAACTAGTCTTATTTTGCCAAGTTATTACATTGCTCTCAGGGCCTACGGAGGAGGGTAGGACTATTTTATCCCACTCTTGGCCTAGAGACTCCAGAAAGATGTATCATTTGAGTTCTAGTGTCAGCTTTTTCTTTGATGTCAGCTGACGAGGGGCCATTTCTCACCACCACCATCTAGGGAAACTTCTTGCTCTGAATTCTTGGCTGACTCAGTGGTGGACTTGGGGAAGCCCAGAGGAGAAAGCCTGCTGTATTGGTGTTGGAAGTAAAGCTAAGTAGGTCAGAATTAACTTTGAGGTCATATTTTCTCATTTCTAATCATACTAGCAATCATTTAAGCTAAGTTTCACCTTGCCCATTTATGGATAGAGAACAAGGGCTAGGGAGCTGCCTCTTACCAAAATTCATGTGGTTGGTCAGTGGGAGGGATGGGACTTGACTGAAGGCTACGTAGCTTCAGAGTTAGTATTATTTTCTTACCCTCATTTTGCTTCTGTGAGGATCTGGAAATGCATTTGTTCAAGTAATCTGTATAAAATTCCATTCATGAAACTTACTCTATGGCTTCTGGCTGCTCATGGGACTTTTATTTCCTGGTTCTCTTTTTTCATTTTTGCTTCTGTAAACCTTTCTTATAAAGTTGAGGTTTCAAGTGGCTGAGTTCTAGTCAGAGACACTTTATAGCATATGCCAATGAGCCCTATATGCCCTTATTTCTGGAAGGTATTGGGGGTCCCTTTTAAAAGCCAAGTACGGATTTGAAGGTTAGTACTCGAGTCCAGAGGAGCAGGAAAGAGCACATATTTGAGCAAATAGCTGTCTTGGACATGGACAGCTGCCTATGATTACGTTGGTTGACAATGACTCTGACTAAAAATCGATGGAGACCAACTCTTTCATGCTTTCCCAGATTAGAAGGCCGTTCTCCCTCCTAAGAGGAACTGTTGTGTATCTGTTCCTGGCATCACTTTAGAGGTTTAAGAGTAAAAGAAAATTAATTATTAAACTCCCTACACAGTGAATTAAAAAAAATGAAAGAGAAAATGACTTAATGAAATTAGGGTAACAATAATACCATTTTTATTGTAAAAAAAATATAAACAAGCGTTCCCTAAGTCCGCCTTGGAGGAAGATATTCATATAGAACTGGTCCCAGCTTGACTCCTAACACTCAGGCCCATTCTCCATGGCAACTCCTCCCTCAGTCCCTCGGGGCCTAACAGGGACAGATAGCCCTAAGACTTGGGAACAAACACAGACTTTGGGCTGGGAAAACAAACAAACTTTCCTTCTGCAGAGCCCAAGGGTTCGGGTTTCCTCTCACCATTTCTAGAATAAGTTCTTACTCTTAATAATTATGCCTGGCTTCCGACCAAACTAAAGAAGTCACCAGCTGCTTTTTCGAGGTCCAGCACTATCTTTGCATGATCCCTACTCTCATCTTTCATCTCCACTTCCTCTCCTCTTTCCCAACATTGCCATTATGTTTCAGCTAATTTGGCCGCAGACTGTTGGTCTCCACTTCCAAGAAGCTGTTTTCTTACTGACTTCCTCTGGACTAGCCTTTGGTGGCAGGTGGTCCTTTGGGACTGACTATTGAAACAGCTCTCCTTATCCGAGGGCAGTAAGAAGAGTCAATGCCTTTCAGATTAAGTTCTTTGGCTGATAATACAGAGACATGAGATGATTCATAGAAGATTTATTTATTAAAGCCCTCTTTCATTCATCATGCTTTCAACCTCCCAACAAATGGGTTTCATGCCTCTGTTTGTCAGGGCTTTAAGATAAAGGCAGGACTTACCATGCTATTTGGAATGCTTCCTCCTTTCTTCACTTAGTTAACTCTTACTTATGGTTTATATTTTAGCCCAGTTATTATTTCCTCAAAGAATTCTTCCCTAGCCTATAATATTAGGTATCCATAGAATCCTTTCCTTTTACCTAACAGTTCTTACTTAATGCTTTTATTTTTCCATGTGATAATTTGATCACTGGTGTTCTCCAACATAAGCTGGATATTTGTTTTGATCAGCTTTGAATATTCAACAGCCAGCAAGCACTCAAAAATAATTGTGTGATATAAATAGAGTAGGGAGACAATCAGACCATTATAATATATAGTGGGATGGCTGTGTAAATCACTGGTGTTTGTCTAAGGCATATTGGGTTATGGGATGAATATAGGAAAAACTTCTGGAAATGACACTTAAATTCTAGATTGTAAGAATGTGGCCCAACAAAGAACTTAGGGGGTGGGAGCTTATGGTGACAGCATTCCGGGTTAGGGCAAGGTGTTAGGCCAAACCTTGGAAGTGGGAGAAAACATGACCGAGCTGTTGGGGTGAAGGCAAACAGCTCAGAGAGTCTGAGGTATGGAACGCGAGCTGTGGAGTTGACAGTTGAGACTGGACATGGAGATTGAGGACACATCCCGAAGACCTTGCGCATTGTGCTAAAAAATTCTGACCTTATCCTGCAGGTGATGAGGAAAACACTGAAGCATTTTTTCTTGGGGCAAAGGCATGAATAGGCATACTCCATGCTCAGAGGGGTGTGTAGGTCCTAACTGGAGTCACAGGCTCCTGGAGGAACGTCAGGAAATTCCTAGTCCTGTGAGTCCTGGAGGGAAATTGCCTGAAGAAGTTAGAGCTCTGCAGCAGCGAGGGAAGAAATCTGGATATGATTAACAAAGAGAAAGATTTACTCCTACTTCAGAAGCCGGGATTTTAGAAACTCATCTTTCGTTTTCTGGGGGGATAAAATATTATTTTGGGTAATTGCATGGCACAAAGCTGACAGGAGACCAGAAAGGCCTCCATCACTAATCTTTTCCTCCTGGGGTGAGGTTCAGGGATTATGCTTCATTTCTCGTAATGGACAATGGGACCAGCCGCTTTTTCATCTTACCACAATGCTTGGCGCTTTAGTACAATGCACACACAAAAAATTCTAAGGAAATGATGTAGAGAGAAGGAAATGCATTGTAATCACTGTGGACATAATTTACGATTCAATCGATATGATTTAATTAGGACTCCCTTGAAGTTTCTTCTGGAATGTTTGAACACTTGCTTTTCCTTCTTTTGAAGAATTCTTCCCCTTTTATATATAGATTCTTAATTTTACCCCTTGCCAAGCTGCCTCTCCCTCTTAGCTCAGGATTATCTCAAATCCTCCCTCCTCCTGTCACCCTAACCCTTGACTCGCCAGCTTCTCCAATTTCTCCTATACTCCTGTGCCTGATCTGTGGGGAGGGATTTGAAACTATGAAAATCCTTACTTCAAACCCATTTAATTCTTAACATTCCCAAACATCTTATCAGCCTCAGCTAAAGATGGGGCGACACCTCTCAGGGCAAAGCTGAATATGCATCCTATGTCAGACTAGGTTGTCAGCTCTGTGTTGGCCCCCCAAATGGGCTGGCAATGAGAGGCCAGTTCCAGGGGAATTGTGAAATGAGTGACCTTAAGATGCTTTTCCTCACATCTTAATTTGTCCCCAGATTTTATTCCTTATCCATTTTAGCCTCATTCCTCATCAGTCACACAGCCTTGCCGTGGAAAGCCCCTGGATTTAAAATAATAATGAGATCTGGGTTAAACTCCCAACTGGAATACAAACTGCATGGACATTGGGTAACTTCTTTCCTCGTTCATAAAAGCAGAATCCGACCAGCCATGCTGGCTATGAGAATCCCATTTTATGGTACATTTATAGATGCTTTGCAAACTATAGATGCCATGTAAGTGTGAAGGGCATTATTAATGGTGATGCCCGAAATCTGGAGTCTGCTAGGCTGCTTCCTCAACCTTCCCTCTTTATTCTAAGTCACCGTTGAGGCATTTAGCCTGGACGTATCCCTGTCTGTCCTGTGTGTTTATCCCTATTCTCTCTTACTCACAAAATGGTCCTGTATATTTTTTCCTTGGGTTCATAATTTCTCCCTTCAGCATTCCACTCAAATATTCAGATAAACTTATTATTGATAAATTAGTAAAAAGAAAGAAGGCACTGTGGTATGCTGTGGGGTACATTATGTATAGTGTGATAAATGTGTATATTATGATAAACATACATATTAATGAACTAGTTAGAGAAGGTAGACTGTGTGGCAAGCCATAGATTTACATCTCTCCCTTCCCTCTTCTTCTTACCTATTCTTCTGTTATTTAGACCAGCATTTCCAAAGGTGCTATATAGGAACAGAGAGATCACAGTGTAGGGAACCCTGGGTTAAACAAACTTAAATAAATGTCTTTACTTCAGGATTAATGTGCACTGGGGATATTCAGGGAGGAAATTTATGCATCTTTTTTCAAACATGCTTGATCATAAAATACTTTTTTTTAAAGTGAAGTCTCTGGTTGACTAATGTTTTATGGGGTACACCTTAGGAGTTTGCCTTTAGCAAATTCTGAAAAATGGGGTAATGACTGTTGGCTCCAGAGTAATTATAGGGGTTAAATTGAGTAATACATGATGGTGTAAGCAAGGGCTCTGGGTGTGGAAGGCATAAACACCAGGACCCAAGAGGCTCTCCTCTGGGGGATGCTTAAAGGGGATGCTTAGGTTTTGACAAATGCAGAATGCAATCTCTGAAGAACTCTAAGCAGGAAGAGATTCCTTCTGCCTCCTTGCAAAGGGCTCCAGACAAAATCCTTCTCCCCCTCCAGCACCCCTATGGGCGGCTCAGAACATACAGATGGGATTTCCGTGTGATGAGAGCCCATTTACAAAGACTGAAGACTCTGTGATCATACAAGGAAGGGGAGCTTGGTAGACAAAAGCAACTTGAAACCCTCAAAAAATATATACAGATGGGACCCACATGAGACTTGAGCCACCTTGGGTAAGTTGGGTACCAGCTTGTTAGTAAAAAGGAACTAAAACCCAATTTAAAAAAAACCATTGTCGGCCCTTCATAGTCTCTCATGTTTGACTGGGTTTAAGATACTGAAACTTGTTCTCATTAGGAGAGTGGGATTGTCACAAAACCTCATCAATGGCTTTTATCTTTGTCATAAATCTCAAATTCAGATTCCCTCAGGCGTGCTCTCAAGTGGATATCTGGGGTGGGTGGACCTGACCGAACCTATTAGTCTGATTTGGCATCCATAGGAGGTAAACACAGGTTAGCAGTGCCCTTTACAGAATGCTGTCTTATAATTAATAACATCAGTCACAGAAGGCATATTCTTGATGGTATACACTAAATGTCCAATGCATTATCTCATTCATTCATTAGTTCATTCCACATTCACTGAGTCTACAATATTCCTTGAACATCTTTTCTCTGACAGGCAGTGTGATAAGAGCTGGGAACTCAAAGTGAACACTGAATGATAAGGTCCTGATTCTCATGGACCTATATTCTAATGACGGAAAATACTTGCTAATTTCAATTGGAAGGAAGGATGGGAGCAAAATCTTCCATGCTACCCAGGCAGCTGATGTGTGTTATAATCTTTGAAAGGCATAGAGCATTCATACTCTGGTCCCAAGAAGTGACTCTCCCTTAGGAGTTCCAGGTGCTCCATGTAGGTGGATAGCAGCCCTGTGTCTGGCTTCTGAGAGAGGTGTCTGGAAAGGCAGGTCCTTCTGAAGCATTCAGCTCTTTGCAAGTAAAGTGCCTGTTTGGCCAGTAAATGGCCTGGGTGCTGTGAAAGATCACATTTCCTTTTTCATTCTCTAGATCAGAGTCTTCACTCTAGAAGACAAGGCCCCTCTGCTCTGATTTGAAGTGGAAGCTTGGCCCACATCTACTCACGATAATTGGCCAATCCTAGGCAAGCGGGCAAGTTGGACTGTGAGTCAGATTCCCATTGAGGAATGTTCCTGGCACACAATCTTCCCCCGTGGTTTACTTCCCACCTCCTGCTGTTAAGCACACAAGGATATGTGAGCTGCGATTTCTCTGGAGAATATACAGATGACTATTGTATAAATAATAAGCCTAACTTTTCATTCTGTACTACAGATAGTCTTTCCCTTTTCCCCAAGTTATTCTGATTGCACTAAAAATGGATTCAAGTTTTTAATCAACTATTATTCTTATTATGAAGAAGATTATAATAAATAGATGAAGGATGATACCAATAGTCATCTAAAAGTTCAAATATCACAGCAAAAAACATCCTTTAACTTTCCTGGATGAGAAGGCAAAGCTAATATAAAAGAAATAAAAGAGAAATAAGAATAGTTGCAAAATAAGGCATCATGACACATAATGGACATCTTTCATAAATTTGGTTGTCATAGGTTTATTGACAAGCACAGGAAGTTTAATATGATTGGAGCTCTATTTCCCCATGTACTGCATGAACATCAACAACATATGAGTTCTGCATCCAAGAACAGCATGTCACCCCCACATCTTCCCCAAGGACCCGAATTTCTGGAAAGAGGATTACACACTTCATGCTTTCAATCTGTTTTTCCATGTTTCACAAGGATGAAGTAACTTGCTCAGGGCAATGGGGGCTCCTGCTGGTCTGTGATCATTCAGAATAGCAAGACTAACCAATGAACATTCACTGGGCAGTCCTTCACCTCATTTGAGTCATTGTTGAATAATGTAAACTTGAATTCAAGGTATTAAGTCTGACATAAATAATCCAGAGTATGGGGGGGCGGGGCGGGGAGACAACAAGCACAACAAAGTAAGGAAAGTGATAAAGATAATATATTGACTGTGGAAGAAATGTGCTAAAATACCTCAAATATATGTTAAATTAAGTTGTCATAATAATTGAAGCATGTAAATTTCTCATGTTGAATGAAAGCTATGAAACATGATTGGTATTTTGTTGACTATCAAAAAAATAAAATTACTCCAAATGTGTCACTGACTCTGCACCGAAGAAGCAAGAGATTTGTAATGTGGACAAGAAGGGGCCACAAATTAAACCTGCCAAGCTTGGGGGAGGCCTGCCTGGTGGACCTTACAAACTCAGAGACTTAACGTAACCACTTGAGATCATCTGAACATAAAAATTCCTAACTAAAAGTGAGTCATGGCCGGAAGTCACATGCTAGGCCCGTAGCTTTCTTGGCAAAAATCAATCTGAAGTGAACCTGCCTATTGTCTTTCTGCTTGTAAGATAACATAACTTTGAAATACCCAAGTAATCTCCTTTTCCAGCCACCCCCCCCACCCCACCCCCCCACCCTGGGGCACAAGACAACAAAACCTCTCATTGTTTTCTTGTTCCCCAATACCATCTCTATGTGCTGTAAATGTTAATTATTAGCTATCCTGGACCCACCAATGTAAAGGAAGTTTGTGTCTCTTCATTTTATTTTTTATCTAATGCCAGAAATTCCCCCCACCCTTGGCTTTCTCCTTAATCTGCCACCAATGGATTTCATGTAACCCTCCTTACTTTTTTTTCAATCTGTTAAAATTTTGCTTCTGGAAGGTTGTTGTCAGTTTTGCTCAAATAAACTCAAAAATTCTCAATAGGTTTGGGCGTTTCTTACATCAACAGGAATTAGCAAAAATGTGGCCGAACCAAAAGATCCAATTTGTACAAAATTAACTACTGTTATCCTATTGAGTAAATGAATGAGTGATTGGGAAAGAAAGTCTTTCAAAAGTATCTTACCCGCTTTTGCATAGCAAAAAATGTTGAAAATTAAAAACAATTAAACAGACCAAAGTGAGGGAAGCCATTTACAGTAGGCTGAAGAATGTTCACATCCTCATTCCTGGAACCTGTGTCTACTTGACACAGCAAAGGAACTTTGCATGTATGATTAAGAGTTTCTTTAAAATTCAGCTTTATTGAGGCATAACTGACATGTAAAATGGTAAGATATTTAAGAGTACATCATAGTAATTTGATATTGTGAAAGGATTCCCCCATCTAGTTAATGAACACATTTATCACCTCATATATTATTCTTTTTTCTTTTTTGTGTGAGAACATTTTAGTTCTATTCTTTTATCAAATTTCAATTATAACCACCCCTTGGTATCCATGAGGGGTTTGTTCCAGGCCATCCCCACAGATACCAAAATCTGCAGATGCTCAAATCCCTCATATTTTTTTATCTGCAGTTGGTCAATCCCTAGATGTAGAAACCGTGTAGATAAAACTCATGGATACAGAGAGCCACTGCATACAATACGGTGTTATCAACTACAGTCGCCATGTTTTGCTGTATCTCCTCAGGCCTTATTCATCTTATAGCTGAAAGTTTGTTCTCTTTGCCAACTTCTCCCTAGTTGCCCACCTGGAGCCCCTGGAAACCCCTTTTCTGCTCTGTTTCAATGAGTTTGACATTTTTTTTGATTTGGGATCATGCTATGAGGAGAGTATCCTAGATTATCTGGGTGGGCCCAATGTAATTAATCATATAGGTCCTTACTAAGAGAGGGGGGCAGGAGGGTCGGAGATGTGAGGATGGAAGCAGAGGTCAAACCAATGTGAGTGAAGGGAGGGTGGTGTAAGCCAAGGAATGTGGGCAGCCTCTGCAAACTGGAAAAGGCAGGAGACCAAGTTCACTCAGGGTGTTGGCCAGATTTAGTTTCTTGGGAACCAGTTTCCCATTCCCTTGCTGGCTCTGAGCCAGGGGTGTTCTTAGCTCCTAGCAGCCACCCACATTCCTTGCCATGCAGCCCACTCCATCTTCAAGCCAGCAAGGGTGCATCAAATTCTTTCTGTGCTTCAAATTTCTAACGTCCCCTTCTGCGGCCAGCTGGAGAAAGCTCTTTTGAAAGGATTTGTGTATCGGGCCATCTTCCCTGGGCAGTCTTCCTTCTCCATGTAAAGTCACAGTCATGGAGTGACATCTCATCATAATCACAGGTTCTACCCACACTCAAAGGGAAGGAAATGATACAAGGACAGGTGTCCGTGTCATTCCTACAATTCTTCCTGCCTCAGGAAGATTCAATGATAGAACTGGTCATCATTAAGAGCAAGGATCTTCCTGCCCCAGGCCTCGAGTACCTAGCCTAAGGACTACGGGTCAGGACCATGGGATCTCTGTGTCAGGATGGGGCTTATCCTCTGCTAGCTATGGATGAAGAGGTAAAGGGACTTCGGGTTAGGCTGGGGTTGGAGAATGAGAGGTTGAAATAAAAATGAAAAATAAAATTGTTCACTGACTTTAATCATAGAACTTTCCATATTCTTTTTTTTTTTTATTATTTCAGAGAAGAAAGGAGATGGAGAGTGAGTGAGATAGAAACATCAATGATGAGAGAGAATCATTGATCGGCTGCATCCTGCACACCTCATACTGGAGATCAAGCCCGCAACCTGGGCATGTGCCCTGACTGGGAATTGAACCATGATCTCTGGTTCATAGGTTGACACTCAACCACTAAGCCATGCTGGACGGGCTATTCTTCATTTTTCGATGACTAAATTTTACTAGTATTCACTTGTTTTGGCAGAAATGTGGCAGTTGTCAATAGGGGCTAAGTCAGACCCTGTGCCCTAACTTTCCTCCTTCCTTGTTTTTCTGCCCTCTCATAGGCCTGACCACTCCCTTATCAGAAGACTAAAATAATATACCAACATCCCATGGTGAGGTCAGATTCTCATGCAAATAAAAGAAAACAGGGAGAAGACCACAGAGTGGATGAAATCTTACTTAAGCAAGGCCTTTATTTTCTTTAAGTAGTGAGTTCCTATTCATTCAACAAGGCTGATTCATTTTTGGTTTAAAAAAATAATTGAACTTTAAAAATCTCATTCATTTGTATGTGGCTTGAAAATCTTCTGAGAGCCGGTTAGTCTTTCAATCACTCTCCCCCAAGTCGTTTTTACTCTATCTCTAATCTTCAGGGTTTTGTAACTTTCTGCCTTCAAAGCAATTTGGCAGACAGGGATCACAGAAGCCTCTTCTCACCTGATTTTATCCTAAAGTTCTGCCACCCCAGAGCCTGTGCAGGAATTTAGTGCTATTTTTGTTCTCTTTGGTTAATGTCAAAGAACAATGCTCTGGTCCCATGGCTGGCTGCGGCTCTCGGGATCATCAACTACCTAACGTTTGCCTTCCTCACTTCCTGTCTTTTCCTCTCATGTCTTGCAGCTTCATAAGGTTATTCAGTTTAAAATTTCTGACTCATTTTCTGATATTTGCCCATTCCCCTGAACAGAAAGATTTTAGCTCCCTCTCCTAAAAGCAAATTAATTGATGGTTATATCTTTAATACCGCTCTTTGCTCCCACCTTGCTCATAAAAATCTGAAGAGTTATAAATGGGGATGGTTACATCTTATCTCATCAATAGCTCCCACTATACTCTTTTAAAAGGAGCCTTCTGTGCTGAGTGAAATCTGGCCAATCAGATATGCATTACCTCCTCTAGGGGGGTACTGAGGAAGAAGGTGGGAAGGCTTTTGGTATCAGTTATCTATTTCACATAATAAATTATCCCAAAAAGTAATGACATAAAACAATTTATAATCTCAGCTTCTGTGGCCAGGAAATCAGAACTGGCTCAGCTGGATGGTTCTTATTCTGGGTCTTCCGTGAAGTTGCAGATAAGCTGTAACCTGGAGCAGCAGCCATGTAAAGCCTTAATAGAGCTGGAGGGCCTGCTTGCAGGAAGGCTCATGCGCATGGCTATGGGCAGGAGACTTAGTTATCCCCTACACAGACCTTGCCATAGGGCTCTGGAAGTGTCCTAGCAACATGGGAATGGGCTTGCTTCAATCTGATGATACAGAGAGAGGCAGAGGTCACAAAGTCTTTTATGACCTGGCCTCACAGTGATGTACCAATACTTTTGCCATATTCAGTGGTCACCCAGACCAACCCTGGTATCATATGGGCGAACTATATTATGGTGTGAATATCAAGAGTTGAGAAACATTGGGGGCCTTCTTGGAAAGTACCTACCATACCTTTCTTCACCCCTATATTGCTTAGATTTTTTTTTTCTGTCTACAGAACTGACTTGCTGTGAGAGATAAGGTTGGAACAGACCAGGGAAGTGAACACTGGAAATGTAACCACTGACTTTCAGGTGAGGGAGGAATGAGCCTGTACAAAAATGCAGAGGAAATTCCAGAGCATTCCATATCTGGCCAGTGACATACCTGCGGATGCCACCAAGGCTGAGGTTAAGGTATGGAAGTCAGGAGGGCAGAGGAAAACCCACAATCACCTAGAAGTGAAACTTACCTGGATAAAAGACTGTACTTCACAGCCTTCCTTACAGAAAGGCTTAGCCATGTGACTAGATGCTGGTCAGTGGGGCTTCAGTAGAAACTGTGTTAAATTTATTAAAGTGCCCTTAAATGGAGCATCCTTAAGTCTTCCCCTACCTCTTTTCTGCGGTGGAATGTGGACATGTTGACAGGAGCTGTCATGTTGGACCATGAGCTCACCAGGAATGCAGGCCGCTGAGGGAAGAACAGTGAGTCAGTGACCCCTGCAACTCCACACTGGCCTTGGGATACCTATTCAGACTTCTGTATGAGAGAGAAATATAGTTCTATCTTCTTTCCTACTTTTTGTCATGTGTAATTGTCAAGCTTAATTGTAAGAAAGATAGGCAATTTATACAACTTCCCCAGGGAAGGTTGAGCTTCTTAATGTCTTAAAACTCAACTATGTTCCTTGAAGGGGCAACATTTTTACTAATTTAAGATTTTACTCATTCAAGATTATGGAATCAGAGTCCTACATACCGGCAGAGTGAATTTGGGAATAGAATACAGTTGCAGGTAAACACCATCGAAAAACTCCTTGGCATTTTGAAGAAAAAAAAATGCTAGTGAATATTCTCATGGAGTCTTACCTCTGGCCAACACTGTCTCCTCCCAGGAGTGTCCGTGCATTTAATAGTCTGTGTAGCATGGAGTTATAGACAAAACTGTCCAGTGAAGGTATGGGATCAGTTTTGGGGGAAGAGTTTTTCTGGAATAGTCAAGAAGGAGACCCTTCAGACCATATTGATCTGTTTCCTCCACCCAATTCACCATGCAGATGTATTCGAATACACAATACTCCCTGAAAAGTTTCAATTGCACCAGTCATCCATACTTTCATGGTAATTGCTTTAATCCGACCAATAATTATTGGCAGCCAGCTTCAAAGGAATAGAGTTTGTAAGTATACGATGGTGGGGAGAAGGGTACTTGGGGGTTCAGAGTCTGCAGGGCTGGATAGAAAGGAGTGTGAGAAAGGATGAGAAAGACTGTACCATATCCCAGGTTGGCTCAGAGCTCCATCAGGGCTTTTGTGCACTGAAAATTACCTCACTGCTGCCCTGGTACATATTTGGGGCCTGGGGATGCCAGACCTGCCAAGTGAAGACTTGTCTGGAGGCTCTAAATTATGACCCACTCTGGGTTGGCCTGGGCCCATAGCTGACTATGGCAGCCGTTTAGCGAGTGCTATTGATGAGAAAACTGAGGCTCAGTGAACTAGGTAATTCACACTGGTCACAAAGAGCCAAGCAATCTGACTGCACTGGGTCCTACCCAGCAGGGGGCACTGACTCAATGTTCTTCCCTCAGTGAAATGCAGATATCACTAGTACAGGGCAGGCAAGGGCCTTTCCATTCAGCGGTCCTTTGCTCTTTCCAGTAGCTGGTGGACAGGCAAGAAGAAATAAGGGATGAGAAGTGTCGGATTCCTGCTGCAGAAGGACACAGAGCGATAGCCAGCCTCTCCTCCCACCTGGCCTCTGCCACTGGTCCCCTCACCTCTTTCCCCTCCATCTTTCCTAGCATTCTTGGGGATTTTCTGTGCTTACCAAATCTGGTTGCTTAGGGGAATTTTGAAAATACAGATTTTTAATCCCTAAGACCAGGACACTCTAATTCTGATGGCTTTGGTGATTGTGATTGGCAGCTCAAGCAAAGGCTAGAAGGAAACTGGGGCAGGAAAGGGCCTCAGAAATTTCTTCTCATATGAAAAGGCCTCCAGTGTGTACAAACAATTCCATTTTGACCCCTCAAAACACCACCTCTGTGTAAAGCCAGTGGGATGCTTTGAGAGAAAATATACACTGTCTGGTGGCCAACCATGAAAATTTAATTATCAACACTAATAAAAGAGAAAAATGGTAATTGGCGTACGACGATACCCTTTTCATTGGCTAATCAGGGCTATATGCAAATTAACTGCCAACTAAGATTGGCAGTTAACTGTCAACAAGATGGCAGTTAATTTGCATATGTAGGCACAATGCAGGGAGGCGAAAGGGAAAGCAGGAAGAAGCCCCCTGCCACTGACAGTGATTGGAAACCCAGGGGGGAGCTAAGAGCTGGGGGGCAGGGCAAAGGCGGCCCTGGGGCCGCCTTTGCCCTGCCCCCCAGCCATGATCGGAGAATCAGGCGCCTTTTCTGCCCTGGCCAGTGATAGCAGGAAGTAGGGGTGGAGCCAGCGATGGGAGCTGGGCACGGTCGAAGCTGGCAGTCCCAGGAGCTAGGGGTCCCTTGCCTGGGCCTAAAGCGAAGCCCACGATCGTGGGGCCGCTGCAGCTGCGGGTCCCCGCTGCCCGGGCCGGACGCCTCAGCCAGAGGCATCCTGCAGGGGCAGGGGCGGAGCCCGCGCAATCGCGGCGCCCCCCGCTGCCACTGCAGGTCCCCGCTGCCCGGGCCGGACGCCTAGGCCAGAGGCGTCAGGCCTGGGCAAGGGGCCAATCCTGCGATTGGAGGGTGATGGGGGTCAACGCCTGAGGGCTCCCAGTATGTGAGAGGGGGCAGGCTGGGCTGAGGGACACTCGCCCCCAAACACACACCCAGTGCACGAATTTCGTGCACCGGGCCCCTAGTTTTTACATAAAAACCAAGCATTAAAAAAAAATGTTTCCTAGAAAAGTTTATTCTCTTTGGATAATAGGAAAGCAACGGGATTGACTTAAGAAAAGAGAAAGGTAGATGAAGTTTGCCCTGGTCATCCTTCATCGTTGCTTTCCTCTGAGCAGGTGCCCAGGACTTTTCATTGGGTCCCACAGATGTTCTGAACAAGGCTTCCTGAACCCCTTCTCAACCCTAAACCCTGTGCTTTACAGGCTATGCATCTTTCTCCTCTCTCCACCTCCTGCAACTCCAGACACACCTGAAATTCCAATATCCTCATGTTCACTTAGGCCAAGAGAGCAGTCCCTTGCAAACCAAGCTAATGATGTCCTTTGATGTACGGGTGACTTCATATATCCCTGGAGAGTGCTACACTCCCTGAGCTTTCTTTCACCAACCCTGTTTCCTTAAAGGGTTGATTTTACAATCTTAGTAAGAGGCCATATGCTGAAGAACTAAATAATTCCCTTGAGAAGAATCAAGAAGTGATGAAATGACCACAGCCTAGGAAGCCTAGTATTTTTGAAGTCTAGCTATTGGAGACTAAAGATGAAAAGTACATAAGGACAACAAGCCAGATTTTCAGTGTCACTCTGAATCTATGCCCTCGAAATATTTTTAAATGAATTAACTGCATGTTGTCTCTGTCCAAGTAATGTGGCAGTTGTATGTATTGCCTGTTCATTCAGTGGTGGTGGAAAGATGAGCAGAGTGCCTTCCTGAGTATTCCCATTCAGAGAGGGGGGCTTTGAGATGGGTCCCTCAAAGTCAAACTCTAATTTAAGGGCACTATGATGGGGGTGGGTGGGTACTAGGAGGTTTGCTTATGAACCTAGATCACTGTAGTTGGGAGGGAGTTTACAGAGTGCATATTTCTTTGGCTGACAGCAATATTGGTTTGCCATCTCTGTGCACCCCTGTCAGCTCCCAGGAGAAAGAGTTAGCTCTAATGATTGCTGTGTGTTGGGGGCTGGGGAGAGAGATTAAACACTTGCAAAACAAATGGAAAAGAAACGATCCTGGGTGTCCTCCAGATCCTTCTTCCTGTGTGCTTTAGTAATCAGCATAATTAAATCAATTTCTGATGGCCAAGGACCCTACTGGTATTCCTAATGGAAGCGTTCAGTGCTCCATTTGTAAAAATTGTCCTCAGATCCCAGGGGACCAGCTGTTTCCCAGAACTATTCTTTGTACGGGAAACACCACCGGTAGATGAAGACCAGACTTACAGGATGGTGTCTTATACCATGGTGAACAAGGCCAACCAAAAGTCCCCAGAATACCCATTCTGCTAGTAGGAGTCACAAAAAGTTCACTCACACTGTTGGGTAAGACCTCTTTGTGAACATTAGGCAGCATTAAGATGCACTTCTGATTCTTGCCCCACTGGGATCTCCTATGTCTGTATGTCCACAGGCTTTTCTTTACTTGGCTATTGTTATCTGGACATCACATAATAGCTCGAAGCCCTCTGGCAACTCACATCCCCTCTGACTCAGCTTTGACTGCCAATCTGTACTTGCCATGACACTTTGAAAGGTTGGTCCTGCGGGGCAGGTTTTCATTTTTCATCCAAACATTCCCATAAGTCATGAGGCACTAGATTTTTTCTCCCATGACACACACTTTGATTGGGACTCTGTGTTTATAATAAAGTTATTTTAGGAACACATTGAAAATGGGCTCCAACGCACCAAAATTTAAGTTCTGCCCCTGATCATAAGATAGGAGCTCAGTCTGTTCCTAGACCTTCTTGGTGTTGGCCAGACAGAGATGTGGATTTTGAAAGAAGGTGCTGTAATGTTCCCTTGGATCAGGCTCCAGCCTGCAGCGGGAGTTGTTGGAGGCCTGAGTGGATGCCTGAGGTGCTATTGCGGAATCAAACTAGTGCAGGAGATTTTTTTTTTCTCAGACATCACCGTTTTATCAGATGAACTTAAAAACAAATATGTCCCCTTCATATCATGCTCCATCCTTCTACAAGCACGTTCACATACAGCGCTCCTCTCCTTTGACTGCCACGAGTGGACATAAGATATAAAGGGGGTGAAAGCACGAATAAAAGAGCTGCATGTCACATGATGACCCCACCTGCATCCCAATCCTCACAACCCCTTTACCACCATCTGCCAGGAGGCCATCGGGACAAATTGCATTGGCCACCATGAGGAAGTGAGGACCTCCCCAGGTCCTCCCTCATCTTCCAGACTCTCACCCACACACATGTCTTGTATTTTGCCTACACTGGCCTCATCTCCCACTCCTGCTTTCAAAGCAAAACCTTTCCATTGAACCCTCTGGAATGCAACATCAGTCATCAGCAAAATTTCCTACACTCTACCTGAATATTCCCTCACAAGCTACCCTCTCTGAATCCTGAGGACACTACTTTCTCTTGAGTGGTGGCTGCTCTATCTCCCTCAATTGTTGTACTTGCCTGAAAACTCCCAATTTGGTTAACACAACTTTCTGAATTTTCAAAGCCTGCACCAGGAGCTGGCTGTGGCTGGAGAAAGACACATCTCTATGTGGATCCAAACCACGAACTTCATATGACCCAAACAAGGCCACATACTTCCCTGGTCTGTTCACTTACCCACATTTCCAGGTAATTGTTACATTCCCACCCCTTCTGGTTTTGGCTAATGTCTGATTTTTATTACACTGAAAGGTGGAAGCACTCAGGCACCACCTGGCCTCTTTCTGTGCACATAGAGGACACTTTGCCTTCCCTGGAAGAATGACTTTGTTCTGTGGAAGATGAGCCCATCCCTCCCATTATTCCAGGGTCCCATCCTCTCTCCAGGACATTGCCTAGGACTTGCTACTTTCCCTTCCCCTGCTGTGTTACTGCATCATACCCATCAGTATGCAATACTGGAATGTTTCCCAACTTAACATAAAACAACACCATTTTTGCCACCTCCTTCAAATGGCACCATTTTTCTTTTCCCTCTGTCCTGGGATAAAATTAAGGTCTTGGCCAGGATTACAGTCTCATGTGGGCTTAAGTTCCTCTTTGAAGCTCACCGATTATTGGCAGAATTCAGTTCCTTGTGTCACAGGACTTTGGTCTCTGTTTTCCATCTAGCCATTTTCTGGAAACCTCTCCCAGCTCCTGGAGGCACCTACAGTGTCTTCCCTGTGGCACCCATAATCAGTTCACAACCTGGAGATTCGCTTTCTGCAGGCCAGGTGGAATATGTGTCTCTGACTTTTTTCTGACTTTTTTTCTGACTGAGAGAAAACTATATTTTTAAAGAGCTCATGATTAAGCCAGGTTCACCCCATAAATCTTCCATAAGGTCAACTGATATGAGACCTTAATTACATCTGCAGATTTCGAAGCAGTACCCTAGTACTTAGTACTTAGATTAGTGTTCGTTTGAGTAATTGGAGGAATTATATGTATACCCAGGGCCAGAATATTGGGTACTATGTTACAATTCTGCCTACTCGAGGCAGACAAATTATTAAAAAAGTATTCTTTCTTCTGGGCTGACAAAGCCATTCAGGGTGGATAGACTAGTGAAACTAGTGAAACTTGACTAGTGAAACTCAGAAGCTTCTTGAACTCCACTTGCCCCTAAGATGGGTGCCTTTGTACAAAGTACAACCTGTAATCCCTCCATAATGACCCTGTCATCTCATACAGTCTCTAATCGACGATGTCCTTCTACACCAGCGGTTCTCAACCTGTGGGTCGCGACCCCTTTGGCGGTCGAATGACCCTTTCACAGGGGTCGCCTAAGACCATCCTGCATATCAGATATTTACATTACGATTCATAACAGTAGCAACATTACAGTTATGAAGTAGCAATGAAAATAATTTTATGGTTGGGTCACAACATGAGGAACTGTATTTAAAGGGCCAGAAGGTTGAGAACGACTGTTCTACACCATTAAAACTACCTTTTTCAAAGTCAACAGTGATTTCATGCTGCCAAATCCAATGCTCAGTGCTCATCATTATGGATTAGTTTGTGTCCCTAAAATAATTCATACATTGAAGTCTTGATCCTCAATGTGATGGTATTGGGAGATGGGCCTTTGTGGGGTAATTAGGTTTAGATGAGATCATGAGGGTGGGACCCTCATGATAGAGTTAGCATCCGTATAAGAAGAGGACAAGATACCAGAGCCCTCTCTCTCTGACATGTGAGGCCACAGTAAGAAGATGACCATCTACAAGCCAGGAAGTGGATTCTCAACAGGAAATGAATCTGGATCTTGATCTTGGATTTTCCAGCCTCCAGCACTGTGAGAAATGTCTGTTATGTAAGCCACCCAGTCTGTGGTATTTTGTTGCAGCAATCGGAACTAATTAAGACAATACCTGACCTTCAGCATCATTTGACAAAAACTGAACATACTTTTTACTCTTAACTTTGAGACACTATTCCCTTATGGCTCTATTTTTGTCAGCCTCATTTGCAGATTTCTGTTCATCTCCCTTTCCTTTAAAACCTTCAGTGCTGCTTAAGGGCTCAGTCCTTAGACTTTTTCTCTTCTCTATCTATACTTACCTTAAATCTTGCCTTTATACACCATTGAATACTGATGTTTTCTAAATGTCTAACTCCTGCTCACTTTTTCTTTTCCTTCCTTCCTTCCTTCCTTCCTTCCTTCCTTCCTTCCTTCCTTCCTTCCTTCCTTCCTTCCTTCCCTCCCTCCCTCCCTCCTTTCCTTTTCCTTCCTTCCTTCCTTCCTTCCTTCCTTCCTTCCTTCCTTCCTTCCTTCCTTCCTTCCTTCCTTCCTTCCTTCCTTCCTTTTTTGTTTTTTGTTTTTTTGTTAATTCTCACCCAAGAATATTTTTCCATTGATTATTAGGGAGAGTAAGAGAGAGAGGGAAAGACAGAGGAACATCAATGTGAAAGAAACACATCTATTGGTTGCCTCCTGCACATGCCCTGACCAGGGCCCGGGCAGGGGACAAGCCTGCAACCAATCCCTTGACCGGAATTGAACCTGGGACCCTTTGGTCCACAGGCCAATGCTCTATCCACTGAGCCAAACCAGCTAGGACTCCTGCTCAGTTTTGTACATCTAACTGGCAGCTGGACTGTTGGGCACTTCCAATTACACCTCTAAGTTGCTATCTTAAAATTAACATATTCTACACCAAACTCATGCATCGCCCCATGACAAAATACAATAACAAAAACAGCTAAAAACACACCTGTTCTTGAAATGTTCCCCTTTTAATAAATGGCAATTTCATTTTTTTAGGCTAAAATCCCTCAAAATCATCCCTGAGTTCTCCTTTTTTCATTCCCCAGATGCAATCCATAAGTAAACCCTATTGGCTCTACCTTCATAATACAGTGGGGCCTTGACTTACGAGTTTAATTCATTCCAAGACTGAGCTCATTAAGGAGCTCGTTAAGGAGCTCATTAACTCAAATTACTCTGTCAACTCAATGCAAAAAATCGGCCAAGAGACAGCTGGTATCTCAAAAAACTCGTTAGTCGGGACACTCGTAAGTCAAGGCCCCATTGTACACCCAGAATCTAGCATTCTAACATGTCTTCCCCCGGACCCAAGCCACTACCACCATCATAGCCTGGATTACTGGCTTCTAAAAGTTCTTTTTCTTTCTTTTCAAAAAAAAAATATTTCATTGAGATTTTACGGAGAAGAAGGGAGAGGGATAGAGAGAAACATGGATGGGAGAGAAACATCGATCAGCTGCCTCCTGCACATCTCCTGCTGGGGATGTGCCCACAACCAAGGTACATGCCCTTGAAACTGGGACCCTTCACTCCACAGGCCAACACGCTATCCACTGAGCCAAACCGGTTAGGGCTAAAAGTTCTTCTTGTTCCTACTATTGCTTCTACTCAAGGCCTGCAATAGCTTCCCACTCAGAAGAAAAGCCAAAATCCTTATAAAGGTCTCCATGGCTCTAGACGTCAGTAACCTCATTGCCAACCTCCCTCCCTGCAACTCACTGGGCTTTGGTCCCACTGGCTATTGTGCTGTTCCTAAATTCTCCAAATGACATCTTTCTCCAGATTCTTTACTCCTGCTGATACCCAGCCTTAACCAGTTTTCCTTCTAGATAACCACATAGCTTGTTCTGTCACTTTATGTCTTTGCTCAAAAGTTACCCTCCCTGTCACATCCTATTCCTCACCTTGCTTTTTCTCTATTTATCACCATCAAACACACAGCATTTTGTTTGTCTGGTTTGTATTCTACAATTATTCCATTACCTAGTCTACCTCCATGAAGGTAGAGGGCTATTTGACTTGCTCATTAATATGTCCCAAACGATTTAATGCAGTAGGCACTCAATAAATATTTGTTGCATAAATTAATATACTTTAATCTTACCACTGCTTATTGAAACCAATGCAAGTAACGATATCAATCATTTCTAAGAGGCCAGGCATTGCACTTGACATTGGATTAGGGTTGTCAGATCATTCTAACAAAAATACAAGATGGAAACAATTTATCATATAAATTACTTTTGCATGATGGAACCTTTAATGACAACAATTTGCATTAATTTTTTTTTTCTTACCAAGTGAAAGTATTTTAAGTATTTTAAAAACCCCAACAGGAGAACCAAGATGGCGGCATAGGTTAACGCCGGAGTTTGCTGCCTTGAACAACTACTTCAAAAGTGAAACTAAACGACGGAACGGACATCACCCAGAACCACAGGAACGTTGGCTGAGTGGAAGTCCTACAACTAGGAGGAAAGAGAAATGCATACGGACACTCAGAGGAGGCGCAGTGCTGAAGTCAAATTCTGAGGTGCTGAGTGCGCGCGGAGCGGGCTGGCGGCGGAGGGCGCGGTTGGCGTTTTCAATCGGGAGGGAGTCGCAGACTCTGAGCTCCAGATCCGGGCGAGTCTTTAGGGACCCAGACTCAAACGGGAGAAGCAGGACTGTCTGGCTTCGGTCAGAGTGAGTGCAGCTTTCTCTCCGAGGTTTGCAGCGGTCGCTGGGACTCAGAGAGGCAGAGCCCCTGGGGACAGGACTGAGAGCCGCCATAACTGCTCTCTCCGGCCCACCCTGTTGATACTGTGTGACCCGCCCCGCCCAAGCCCTGCACAGAGGCACTTGCCGGATAGCCTCAGGCAAAGGCTAGATTAGCACCTCCCTAGAGGACAGAAGTTCTCTCACTGCAGACACAGCTGATTCTCACAGCCACTTGGCCTGGAGGTCAAACCCTCCCTGGTATTAGCTACAACAATCAAGGTTTAACTATAAGACTGCGCACAAAGACCACTAGGGGGTGCACCAAGAAAGCATAACAAAATGCGGAGACAAAGAAACAGGACAAAATTGTCAATGGAAGATATAGAGTTCAGAACCACACTTTTAAGGTCTCTCAAGAACTGTTTAGAAGCCGCCGATAAACTTAATGAGATCTACAAGAAAACTAATGAGACCCTCGATGTTATGTTGGGGAACCAACTAGAAATTAAGCATACACGGACTGAAATAACGAATATTTTTTTAAAATATATTTTATTGATTTTTTACAGAGAGGAAGGGAGAGAGAGATAGAGAGTTAGAAACATCGATGGGAGAGAAACATCGATCAGCCGCCTCCTGCACATCCCCCACTGGGGATGTGCCCGCAACCCAGGTACATGCCCTTGACCGGAATCGAACCTGGGACCCTTCAGTCCGCAGGCCGACGCTCTATCCATTGAGCCAAACCGGTTTCGGCTGAAATAACGAATATTATACAGACGCCCGACAGCAGACCAGAGGAGCACAAGAATCAAGTCAATGATTTGAAATGCGAGGAAGCAAAAAACACCCAACCGGAGGGGCGGAATGAAAAAAGAATCCAAAAATGTGAGGATAGTGTAAGGAGCCTCTGGGACAGCTTCAAGCGTACCAACATCAGAATTATAGGGGTGCCAGAAGATGAGAGAGAGCAAGATATTGAAAACCTATTTGAAGAAATAATGACAGAAAACTTCCCCCACCCGGTGAAAGAAATGGACTTACAGGTCCAAGAAGCGCGGAGAACCCCAAACAAAAGGAATCCAAAGAGGACCACACCAAGACACATCATAATTAAAATGCCAAGAGCAAAAGATAAAGAGAGAATCTTAAAAACAGCAAGAGAAAGAAACTCAGTTACCTACAAGGGAATACCCATACGACTGTCAGCTGATTTCTCAACAGAAACTTTGCAGGCCAGAAGGGAGTGGCAAGAAATATTCAAAGTGATGAATACCAAGAACCTACAACCAAGATTACTTTATCCAGCAAAACTATCATTCAGAATTGAAGGTCAGATAAAGAGCTTCACAGATAAGGAAAAGGTAAAGGAGTTCATCACCACCAAACCAGGATTATATGAAATGCTGAAAGGTATCCTTTAAGAAGAGGAAGAGGAAGAAAAAGGTAAAGATACAAATTATGAACAACAAATATACATCTATCAACAAGTGAATCTAAGAATCAAGTGAATAAATAATCTGATGAACAGAATGAACTAGTGATTGTAATAGAATCAGGGACATAGATAGGGAATGGACTGACTATTCTTGCGGGGGAAAGGGGTATGGGAGATGCGGGAAGAGACTGGACAAAAATCGTGCACCTATGGATGAGGACAGTGGGTGGGGAGTGAGGGCGGAGGGATGGACGGGAACTGGGAAGAGGGGAGTTATGGGGGGGGAAAAGAGGAACAAATGTAATAATCTGAACAATAAAGATTTAATTAAAAAAAAAAACACAAAAAAAACCCCAACAAACCACAAAGTTCTTTGTGGGTTGTTTTTTCTGACTCAGGACTGGTTCTGTTATAGCTATTAAATCAGAATTACTCATAGCACCAAAAAATTATTTTCAATCTGGTATTTAGTGCAGAAGTTAGAGCAATTACCAACTAGTTTTACACCGAGCAGCAGGTTCCCTGCAAAGACATTTCCACTTATCAGGAAATAATGTTTTCTCAAGGAATTTGAACATCATGTTCCAAATACCAACTCTCCCCCTAAAGAGGAGTTGGAGGGAGCCCCCCCTTTTTTATGTTCAATTTATGACAACCTCCAGATTTGAATTACCCACCAAAAGACTGATCATGATAGCCCAGAAGCAAAAGATTCAAAGCATGATATTGTGAATTCTAACGACTCCTAGAAGTTGAGACGCCTAAATTCATATTTGTGCCTTGGCAGTCAATTTATGATCGGCATAAACAAGAAACTCACTTTTCTGCAATTTGAATATGGCCTTCATGCCCAGAAATTATAGCACCGATTTTTTTTCTTTTAGTTTTTTTTTGGTCTTGTTCATTTTATTTTTGTTTTTTATTCTATAGCATTTATTTTTGAAAGGCACTTTGAAACTAAATCTTTAAACATTTTGATTTAAGCTTGATGAAATTACCAAGTGCCTCGCCTTGAAAAAGTTCTGCAATTAATAATTTTAAATTTTGCGTGACTTGTGATTTATAAATCCCACTTCCAGAACTTTATCCTAAGGAAATAGTCATGTATAAGGAACAGAAAGGAAAAGTGTCCAGGCTTTGGAAACAGATAGACCTGGGTTCTGATCCTGGCTTTAGAATTAATGCCATGTGCATTTGCATAACCCTCTCTGACTCAGTTTTCTCACCTGCAAAATGGAAATAATATTATACATCTTTCAGGATTGCTGTGAGAATTAGAATTATGAGAAATACAGTCCCCTAGGTAGGTCTGTATGTGGCATATACATAAATGGAACATTATTCAGTCATAAAAAAGAATGAAGTATCGTACATGCTACAGATAGATGAACTTTAAAGACATTGTGCTAAGTGGAAGACGTCAGACACAAAATCACATATTTATGATTCTACTATTTGCAGCAGCTAGAATATGAAATCTACAGAAACAGGGAACAGGTTAGTGATTGCCATGGGCTAGAAGTGAGGATTTTGGAGTGACAGCTTGATGGGAATGGGGTTTCCTTTGAGGTTTTTAAAAAATTCTGGAACTGGATGCTGGTGATGGTCATAAAACAGATGACTGCCATTGAACTGTACATTTTCAAATGTTTAATGTTACATTTTATGTTACCTACAAAATAAATTATAAAATTGCATTTACATTAAAATTATATTGACAGGCCCTAACCAGTTTGGCTCAGTGGATAGAGCATCGGCCTGAGGACTCAAGGGTCCCAGGTTCAATTCTGGTCAAGGGCATGTACCTTGGTTGCAGGCATATCCCCAGTAGGGGGTGTGCAGGAGGCAGCTGATCGATGTTTCTCTCTCATTGATGTTTCTAACTCTCTATCCCTCTCCCTTCCTCTCTGTAAAAAATCAATAAAATATATTAAAAAATTATATTGACAGTCATCTACTAGTATATCTATTTACACATACATACACACTGGAACTATACACCAAAATATTACTGGTGGTTATTTTGGATTTTTTTAAATCATTTGTATTTTCTTATAAGTACCGCGCGCTAACCGATTGCGCCACTGGAGCTCCTCATTTGTATTTTCTTAATTCTAAAAAATAAATATGTATTATTTTTTATCATAAGAAATAAAGTTTAAGAACAAAAAATCAGGAAAACAGAAGGGTTGAATAAATAAGAAAGAGGAAAGAAGAACCAAAACTGACTTGCACCGTAGGTTCATAAAATAGAAGTTTTCAACATTATTTCTAATTGCTACCTGCCAGCTCCAAGTTCTTAACTGTGCTTCACTGCATAGAGCCATCTGCTTTGCACATCAAAATTTATGAGGAATCACATCCCACACTTAACGTCAAATTTGCAAATCAGCATAGTAAGGCATAAGCCTAGAGAGTAAGCAGGAATAATTGTACCTAAATCATGACATGACAAGATAACTATAACAATCACCATTACAGTGTGTGTGTGTGTGTGTGTATAATTATAAATGCCCAATTAAAAAAAAATCCCCCACCTCTTTCACCCCCCCTCCCCCCCCCCCCACCATGCTCTCAGCAGAAGGCTCAAATACCAAACAGTGAGGTTCAAATCAGGCAACCGTACTAATCCTCTGTTTCTCTCAATAACCCAATGAGGAAGGAATTATAATTTGTATTTTATACTCAATAAAATTTAGATCAGGGTAACTTCTTTGGGTCCAGAATGCTAGTAAATGGCAGACCTAGAATTCAACCCAGGCTCACAGGAGCCGAAGCTCATGGTCTGCCCACGGTGACATATCACCTCTTGTCATCTGATGGATGGGGAAGCAGGTGTTCAGAGAGGTACCCTGATGGGCAGGGCAGTCACAGCAAATGTGTGTTAGGCTTGGGATTTGATCCCAGGTTTCCCAGTTGAGTGACTATCCATAAGACTGACCTGCCTCCCTGGCATTTCTAGAGGGTACGGGTACTGAATACAAAGATGTTTTTGCTTTAAGAAGGGCACTGAAAAGACCACCACACAACACAACCTCGGAGAATTAGTAAAAAGACAACTGGTACTTCAGAATGAATGTATCACCTACTCCAAGAGAAGAATGGGTCAACCAAGAATAAATTATAGAACGTTCCAAGTTCAAGCAGATACAAATACCTTATTTTAAGTGGCATGGTGAAGTTGGGATAGCACTGAAATAAGATCCACATTGAAATATGAGTTGTTATACAAAATGAATGAGCCCTCTTAAAGGCAGAATGAGACCAAACTTGGTATGAGCCCCACAGGCAGAGCCCACTGCCAGCCTGGTGAGCCATCCAAGCCTTTGTTCAGAGGATGTAATCGGTGTGTGAGCAGATTTTGATATCTGAGCCACATCCCATTCACCTCCACAGATAGCCTGAAGGAGAAGCTTACCTAGACCAACTTCTCTGGCCACATTTGTAGGAGTGTGTTCAGTGTGGAACTTCTCAGCCTAAAGAGAAAAACCATAAATCATTTTTATTCACCTGCAACCACTCTAGCAGAGCAGATTTTTCACCAAGATGAATCCACACTGAGTTCTATTTTGCACGCTCCTCACTCCCGAATACCTTTCAAATCATGCTCAGAGCCCATCTGGGACTTTGCAAGCTACCTGTTCACCAGGTGGCCTTTGGTACCCTGGGGGCTTCATTGCCCGCACTAGCACGAAAATTACATTTCTTTCCTGAGACTCTGACCACATCACCCTTCTCAGATATCTGACCTGCTCTTTTTCTTCAATAAATCCTAAGCAATTTCAGATTCAGTGCTGTGACCTCCTGATCCTGCCTTGTCTCACTTTCATGCTTCCTGTGCCCTGCTCTGGTTTTATCTCGCACCTCCCTTCCCCTTTGTTCAGTCTCCCTCAGCCCCCTCTCAGCTGCTCTTGTATTTGTTCTCAGGCTTCCTCATGTGCTGCCAGTCATGACAGCCCTTATGGCAGAGACACTTTCGGAGATGCCAGCCTCTCTCTCAGTCTTACACCGTTAGTCTCTGTAACATTCACTTGCTTTGTGAAACCTTCCTATACACCTACATAGGGTGCCACCAGCATCCCAGAACCTCACCTGGGTCCCATTTCCATGTCCACAACCTGTCCAATGAAAGGCTGGAATTAAGTTAATGAAGGAGGTTCCACAATGAGATGAACTTGAACACACTTGGAAGTATGAGGAAGTAAGCCAGAGAAGCATTTCCTGCTCCTCATTCATTCATTCTCCAATACATTTGTTGAGAAATTATTAAACATCAGACATTGTGCTGGGTAATGTGTGTGTGTGTGTGTGTGTGTGTGTGTGTGTGCGCGTGCGTGTGTGTGTGTGTGTAGTTATGTTCATGTGCATATCATAAAGAGTCCTGGCAGAGATTCTCAAACTTTCTTGGCCATGGCACCTTTAGTGTCTCAGTAATATTTTCATGACACCCTTGGGCTAAAAGTAATAACGAACAAGTCTCTTTTTAAAATAGTTAGGTTAAAACAACTTAATAAATATTTATGGGTTAATAACTTAGTAGTCATTTGAGCTAGTCATAAATTGAAAAAAAAAAGCACTTTTATATTAGTTCTAAATAACCTCAATTACTTATAAATGGAATGGATGTGCCTATTGGGTACTGCACAAATTCTCAATCCCTGGAATCAGATTGGACACTGCCATTCTCATTTCCTGTACCATATTGATTTTAGGCTTACTTGCTTTTTATGGCAGTGACCTCTAAACTCAGCTAATATGGCATTATGAAAAGGAATGCAGTATACTCTAATTCTGAAGCTAAAATACATCAAGCTAGAAGTGCATGTAGTATCTGATAAGATGTTGCTGTATTTCTCTCAAAAATTTAAAATATCCCACAGCACAGGGTGCCTTGGTGTACAGTTTGGGAACCATGGGGATATAGTTTCTATTCTGCTGGTCTTTATGTCTGATAGAGATAAGTCATAAACAAGTCACTTGTATGTAAAATATGCAGAGACTTTTCCTTCAGTGGACATTTTTAGGTTTGTCAATTAATATGGATTGGGTGCTATGAAAATTCATCAGGTTGGAGTGCAAGTTCTATTTGTGATTTCAATGGATAAATATAATGGCAAAATAAAATTCTGGCAACTATGGGGGATTGCCTATTTTTTATGTTACCAAAAGGGACATTAAATTTAAATATATACATCACTATCTTCTATTAGAGTCATTTAAACTATTTTTAATTGAGACATAACTTACATAGAGTAAAATGCACACATCTTAAGTGTTCATTTCAATGATATTTTACATATATAAATATCCATGTAATAGTCACCCAGATCAAGAAGTAAAATCACCACAGAGGTTCCCTTAGACCAGTGGTTCTCAACCTTCCTAATGTCGCGACCCTTTAATACAGTTCCTCATGTTATAGTGACCCCCAATTTCATTGTTACAAATTGAACATAATTAAAGCATAGTGATTAATCACAAAAACAATATGTAATTGTATATGTGTTTTCCGATGGTCTTAGGCGACCCCTGTGAAAAGGTCATTCGAACCCACAGCTCGCGACCCACAGGTTGAGAACCATTGCCTTAGACCCTTTCCCAGGGAGTTTTTCAGTTAATACCTCACACCCCTACTCTGCACCTCAGCCTTCTCCAATGAGGAGGTAACCACTGTATTGATCTCTATTCCAATGGAGTGCTTTTACCTGTTCTTAAAGTTGATATAAATGGAATTATATTGTGTATACCCTTTGTGTCTAACTTCTTCCTCAGAATAACGTCTGTGACATTCACCCACATTATTGCATGGCTCAGTAATTTGTTCTTTGCTCTTGCTGAATTATATTCCATTGTATGACTATATCACACCATCTCTCTTCTTAAAAGAAAAATTTCTTAAATTAGAGCAAATTATCCTTTTTAATTTTCTTTATTGATGTATATGAATGCTTCCATAAGCAGTCTAATTTTTAATTTTGCTTACTTCTAAACATTAGAAAATTGTGTCATACCATTTTATAAGAATAGAATTCTTCTGCTTTTACTTTTTTCATTCAATATGTTTCTAAGAGTCATCCATATTCACAATGAACCTCGTTCAGTTATTTTTAGTGCTGTGTGTTATTCTATGTATGAAAATACCACAACCTGTTTATCTAGTCTCTTGCTGGTAGAAATGGGCAAGTCATTCCTATCATAAATATGCAGACTTTTATTTCAGTGGACATTTTTAGGTTTGCCAATTAATATGAAACATTTGCCATAATTTAAAAACCACCCTTTCTCCTTTAAATATTTTTTTAAACTACTGTCTCATTGGGGGTTGTTTTAGGATAAGTCTGCAAACCTGAGGCAGCCCCTGGGTTGCTGCTATGCAATGAATTCAAAATTGATTCATGGAGGAATTCTCTCTGGTCCATGGGCTAATGGCCACATAGCCCCACATCAGCACTGACCGCTCTATTAACAATGCCCAACCTAAGAGACATGCACGGTGCCAAGCGAGGAACCTGCTGTCTCAGTTGATGTCAAGCATGGACCCCATTGCTCAGAGCGGGTCGCGACAACTAATTGGAGAAAAGTGGAAAGATTTTTCAGCTACAAGAGAAAAAAGGTATTAACAAATGGAATGCACTCTGAAATTCAAGAATCTATATGCCTTAAAAATTCCCCGACTTTCTTTATCTATCTGAAATGGTTTTGCCTCTAGGCTTTATAAAATTCTCACACTATCCCCTGAAGCTTACTGACAGAAAATAATAAGAGCTAAGCTAACCCAACTGCTCTTGAAAGTTTCCTAAGTAACAGGTGTTCACTGAGCTAAGAGCTTTTACACGGTTTATCTCATTCATTCTTCACAGCAAGAGTATTAGACAGCTACTGTCATTATCTCATTCATCCCCTACGGTAAGAGAATGAGGCAGCTACTGTCATTATCAGTCCCATTTTACAGATGAAATGGAAATAATTTGCTCAATGTCTTACAGCTTGTGTATAGCAAAACCAGGTTCGAAAACATGTCAACCTGATTCCAGAGTGTGTGCTCTTAGCCAGACACTATGGTGCCCCTGGGCACCTGTCTGCCCAGTTGCCAAGTAGCCTGCAGGTATTGTTGATATTAAACAGAAGACATAATGATAGGAATAGGCTAAAAGGTACTGGAAAGCCATAGAGGCAAAAGGGGATACGAAAGTAAGACAGAGTAACATCAGGAAGTAGTTAACATCCTTAGAGCTGGAGGAATAAAGGGAAGAATTGTGAGTTTCCAGAGCCTGGACGTTTGAAAGAGGGTGGGAAGAGCTGGAACTCAACCTCTAAGGAAGGGCATTGTCCCACTGGCATTGTTGCATCTGGAGCTCACAGGGAGTCTCTATGGACTGACCCTGGGGCAGGGTGCTGACTGGCTGAACTGACATCTCTGAAGGGTCATCATGAGGCAGATTGTGGGTGTGCAGAAGAAAGTGGGGGACTGGAATTAGTCACTACTGGAACTAGCTGGGTGCTGGGGTGAAGACCTGTTGCTAGGTGATAGTCAGGAACAGCAAATCAGCTGGCAGGAGCAAGTCCCTCCCTCTCCCCGAGCCTTGCAGACTCCCTCCAGCATCCCTTGCCCTTGGCAGAGCAGGAATGTGATTCTCAGAGACTCAGCTCCAGCATCACAAAGAAGAGAGAAGAGCGTGTTCGGTGCTAAGAGACCAAAGCTTAATGGCCAGGACACACTGACAGGAATAGCCTTGAGAGTTCAGGTGACTTCAGCTCCTGGCCTGGGGTTTCTCCATTAGCAGCACTGTTGACATTTGGGGCCAGATACTTCTTGGTTGTGGGGGCTGTCCTGTGCTTTGTAGGATGTTACAAGGCATCTCTGGCTTATACCCACTAGATGCCAGTGGTATCTTCCTAGCTGTGACAATAAAAGCTGTCTCCAGACATTGTCAAACATTCCCTGGAGGCCACAGTCACCCACGTCCCCCCCCCCCCCCAGGTGAGTGCACTTTTTCCTTGTGGTCTGTGGGGCATCTCTGTCCTTTAATAATACCCCTTTTCTGCTTAAGCTATTTTGATTTAGTTCCTATTACCTGCAACACAGGGAGTCCTACCCTAAAAGCTATCCTAACATTTACTGAGATCTTAAATATGTCCCAGGCCCTGTGGTAAGCACTTACAGTCATCATCTACTTTAAAGCTCTCCACGGTCCTGCGAGGCAGGTACAGGATTTGCCCTCATTTTATAGAAGAGGAAACTAGGGTCTGAGAGGAAACGTATGCCCAGGCACTGAGTGGAGTGGGTACTTTGTAGCAACGAGGCTCTCTCTACTGCAATACGTTACCACTCACCAGTGTGACAGGCAGCCACACTCTTGCCCCAAGCACTTTGTTCATGTTGGTTTGAACTATATGGAATTGCCATCGTTATAGGCCTCAAAGGGTCAGATATCAGCAGTTGCATTTGGGTCAATGAGTATCTTTTGCCCTTTGCCAGGAAACACAGACCCCATCCCCAGATCTCACCCATCCTTCAGGCCCATTTCTGTTCCTTTGTCTTCCAGGCGGCCATCCTGCACCCGGCAGCTCTGGAGATGTATTTGTTTGCTCAGAGCTGACAGAACAGAGGACCACCGACCAAGAAGCTTAGACCATGGAAACTGGTCTTCTCTCAGGTCTGGAGGCTGGGCTGGAACTTTGAGGTCAAGGACGTTCCCCACCCCTGTTATAGATGGTCATCTTCTCCCTGGGTCATTGTATGGTCTTTTCTCTATTCTCACGTGTCTGTGTTCTAATCTCCTCTCTTTATAAGACCACCAGTCATATTGGATTAGAGCCCACCCTAATAACCTCATTTGAATTTAATCATCACTTTAAAGACCATATCTCCAAATACACATTCTGAGATATAAGGATTTGAGACTTCCACCTATAAATTGGGGGAGGCACAGTTCAGCCCATACAAGGAGACCTCACTTCCTGGAACCACTTAGCACTCAATGTCTAAGATTCACTGATCTCTAAATTGCATCTGTCTCATTTGGCTCTTGGAGTGTTTTGCTTTACATGTGCATAACGTATCCTGTAAAGAAGTTCACGTGCATACTAATAGCACTTCCTGGCCCAAACCTAGCACAGTCCAGGGCAAATGTCAGTAAAATATTATATAAAGTTAGCATAGCTTGAATATTCCTGTGGTATTAAAGCAGGACCATTGATATATTTTTTTTTAATCTGAAGATTTCTCTAGTTTTAAGTTTCCATGGCTCACTGCTCTTTAAAACCAATTTTTATGCACTTAAAACACACTTTGAGGTCTCTTGAAAACCTTTATTATCACCTTAATTTTCCTTATGATGAGCTAGCACTGTGCTATTAAGAACTTTAAAAACACTCGAAACTGATTTTCCCCATTAAAGGCCCTTAAGATTTTCAGTGCTTACTGCTGATGAAGTAAACATGGCTCCAAGACTAAGGAAAGAGAAAGAAAAATACCAGGACCAAAACAGACATGTAAAAGTCTGTGAGCCCAACCTACAGAGCAGCTAAAAATAGAGCTCCAGTGTGACCACTTTCTCAGCACAGCAAGAGTGACTTTGAAGAGTGCTGATGGATGTCACGGTTTGCAAAGCACAAGTTCATGGAAGAAATGTAAATATATTCATTCCAGGGAGTTCTTTTCAGATTCCTGTTGGCTTTTGGCTCTGGTCCATAGCACGTCTGGACACAGAAGGCTTTAGAGCTTTGTGCTCAGAACAGTCATTGTTTCTTCTAGAACATGCAAAAAATTCCAACTTGTAACATTTTTATTTGATTGGAGAATATAGTGACCAGCCCCCACATCATTTCCCTGATGAATTGACTCTGTGTGTGGCTTTAGTAGCCCCGATTTTGCATTTGTTAACTTGCCTTCATTTAGCAAATATTTATTGGGTGCCTGCTTGGTGGTGCTGGTTTGTGATGTGACTACCACTCTGCACTGTTTTCAACTACTTTGTGTCTAGGATGAGTCACCGGATGTAGAGTGGCAACAGGAGTGGGTGGTTAGTGTATTCTGGCTCCATGACTGTAGGCCACCTTGCCTGTGTCTCACTGGTACACAGGGGTGATAATTAATTCATGGGTTGTTGTGATCATAATTACATAAAGCATATTAATTACTTATTGTAGTTCCTGGTGCATTATAAAAGCTAAGAAGTGAAGAGCTGCTATTGCTATTACTGTTTTTCAATAATATTTCTGAAATTTATTTCCTTGGTATTTTCTATTACTCTTTTCCTATTTGGGCCATTACCATTACAAACCACTGCTTTGGGGAACATTGCTGCAGCAGAAGGAAGTAAAAAAGGCTTTTCACATTCAAATTCAAAATCAGAGGCAGAAAGAACTTCTGGTAAGTTGGAACAGTTTTCCACCTTCTGAGACTAGAAACTGTTCCCTCAGTGTGGGGAAGGGGTGACAAAGACATCCTCAAAGGCTGAGAAAGGGTCCCTTGTGCCTTGGAGTGGAGGAAGCAGACAATCCAGAGGGCATGGTGCATGATGCAAACCCGCAATAAGTGTAGGGAGCTGTAAGAGCAGATACCATGTGTCTGAAAGAGGCTGCAAGTAGATAAGGACTTGGCCAGTATCTCTGAGCTTCCTATGGCCAGGGCAGTGTGGGTGGGGTGGCAAGAGAAGAATCTTTGTACAAAGCACTAGCTTTAAAGACAGAAAATCTGACTCCAACGGATTTTCTAGACAAAACTCCCAGGAGCAATGTGTTGGAGTCCTGCATGGACAATAACTGAAGATGAAACCCCATGCACATCCTGCTCAAGAACTCAATACCTGAGCATGATATACTAATAAGACCCCAAGAACTTAAATGCAATCGTGGGGGGTGGGGAGGGACTTGCAACAATTATTATTGAAACTTTTGAGCACAGAGACTATGATTTTGTGCCATACACAAAACGTGTAGCACAGGCCCTGGTATGTAGTAGGTGCTCAATAAAATTTGTACTATTTGAATAGCAGACGCTGAATTAGATGCTAAAGCTATATAGATATAGAAGGTATAGCCCTTTCTCTTCAGCAGCTCAGAGTCTCATGGAGATACACACACACTCACACATGCACATTTACATGCTCACATACATACTATGTGGTAAAGGTATACCACATGTGTAATGAAGCCAAGCGGAAAGAACTCCCAAACCTGATTGCAAAGATTCAGAGGGGGTGATGTTGGCACTAACTAATACAGGGGCATCCTTATCAACAGGAGCAATATGTACACCAACACACAGGCATAGAACAGCATGGTATATTGAGGAGTGACTGGATCTGACAGATCCAAACCCAGCCAACATTTGACTTACTAGTATGAAGTAGAGACTGACAAAGAACACACATGGCCCAGAGGGCTCTCAGAGCAGGTTTTTGATTGGTTAGAATATAAAGCATTCTCTAGATCAGGGGTGGGCAAACTTTTTGACTCGAGAGCCACAATGGGTTCTTAAACTGGACCGGAGGGCCGGAACAAAAGCATGGATGGAGTGTTTGTGTGAACTAATATAAATTCAAAGTAAACATCATTACATAAAAGGGTATGGTCTTTTTTTTTTTTTTAGTTTTATTCATTTCAAACGGGCCGGATCTGGCCCGCGGGCCGTAGTTTGCCCACGGCTGCTCTAGATGCATAGATGTTTCAGGCAGATTCCTCCCAAGACATAGGGGTTTTTCCAACAAATGAATTTAGAAGCAGGAAGGAGAGCTATCCGGGACCCTGGACAGCTGAATGCTGGTCTGGCTCTAGCAATACCAGCTCTATAACTCCTTTTGCAGCTGAAAGAGATGATGCATCTATTACTTGAGAAGGAAGAGAAAGATTACAAGATTTTCCTGGAATTTCATTGTGGCGTTGTTCAGAATGGCTCTGAGCAGTGGGTTTGAAGAGGCAAGGGAGGGGTAGAATAGAGTTGCTTTTAACAGAAAGCTCCCCACCAAGTTCAACATGTTCACTCAACCAGGTAGAATTAGACCATAAGCCTTAACTCAGGAAAATGCAGGATGTCCTAAAAGCACTGAAGAAAGACCAGTGGGATTAGTTAATTAATTGAACTACTCTGTTCCAGGCACTTTAAGGAGAATGGAAAAATATATGTTCACAAGCCACAGTTATTATCCTTTTTTAAAATCCTCCCCCAAGATTATGCTTTTATTAATTTTTCAGAGAGATCTGAAGAGACAGAGAAATATTGATGTGCGAGAGAAACATTGATCAGTTGCCTCTTATATCTATCCCACCTGGGGGTTGAAACTGTACCCTAAGTATGTGCTCTGACCAGGAATCAAACCCACAACCTTTTGGTGTATGGGACGATGTGTTCCAACCAACTGAGTCACCTGCCCAGTTATTATTATTATTATTATTTTACTCTTTATTGTTGAAAGTATTACATATGTCCCCTTTTTTCTCCCATTGACACTTTCTAGCCCATTCCCACCGCATATCTCCCCCACCCCCACCCTAGGCCTTTCCCTCTCTATTATCTGTGTCCACGGGTTATGCATATATGCATACAAGTTATTTGGTTGATCTCTTCCCACCCACCCCCACCTTCCCTCTGAGATTCTGTCCCATGCTTCTGTGTCTCTGATCTATTTTGTTCAACAGTTTCTTTTGTTCATTAAATTCCACATATGAGTGTGATCATGTGATACTTGACTTTCTCTGACTGGCTTATTTCGCTTAGCATAATACTCTCCAGGTCCCTCCATGCACAATTATTATTCTTAAGAAAATCCCCATTGTTCATGAGAGAAAGGCATATGAGAACATGCAGCGATGGAACAATGGGATCAATATGTACCAGAGTTTGTGGACACAGAGAAGGGCACACTCAGTGAACTGCTATTGGGAGAAGCAGTGAGGGGCAGCCACAGAGAGGGGGTGGTATTTGGATTGGGTCTTGAAGACTTTCATAGATGTGAAATAAAGAGAGAAACAGAGAAGACAATTTATAATCAAGCATTACATTATATTTTAGTGGACATTTAGCCCTGAGGTGTGACATAATTGGTTAAAACATGAGTGATGCATAATTTTGAACAGATTTTTGTCTATTATTGCTTTTTCCCTTTTTATCCCCTCCCCCACGTTTTTGTGTCAAATTGTTCTCTGGTGCTCAGTAGGGAATTCTTTTCTGCCTTAGTAAAGAATGATACAGCCAAGCCGGTGTGGTTCAGTGGTTGAGCATCGACCCATGAACCAGGAGATCACTGATTTGATTCCTGGTCAGGTACATGCATAGGTTGTGGGCTCAATCCCCAGTAGGGGGCATGGAGGAGGCAGCCGATCAATAATTTTCTCTCATCATCAATGTTTCTATCTCTCTCTCCCTCTCCCTTCCTCTCTGAAGCATATATATATATATATATATATATATATATATATATATATATATATACACACACACACACACACACACACACACTAGTGGCCCAGTGCATGAATTCATGCACATAGAAAGGAAATTAATTAGAAGAAATATTTTAATATCACAACCACCCTTTCTCTATAATAGAAGTGTCAGAGATGAAAGAAAATTAGTAAAATGTATATGAAAATAACATAAATTTATTAATAAATAAACAATAACAACATGATATAACAACAAAGACATGATATAAAAACAACCCTGATAAAAACAATGACCGATAAATTGATTAAACCTATTCTAATATCTCCCTGTACACCACATTAAGAGTAAAAACACTTTCAGAGTGCTTGACTAATTTCCCTCATGATGAAGTATTTACAACTTTAACTTTAATGTCACACACTCTTTGAGCTTGAGAGAAAGCAACATATAACTGACCATGTGTGAAAACGGGTTCAGGTAGGAATATTCCTACTCTGTCTAGAGTTTGTCTTTGTGATTTATTAATAGTCATTGTAAATGCTGGCATCACAGGAAACTGTCTTTGAATTAATTTAAATGGGAGGCCAGTGTTCAGATGGAGACAAATCAACTCTTGGAATCAGAACAATCCCCCCTTCCGCAGATTCTGTTAATACTTCAGCTTTGATTATGTTAGGTTGCAATTTTTTTGATCTAGTACCATTACAAACACCCCATTTACTATTAAGATTTCTCAGTAGCATAATGATTGTACCTACTTTCAATTTTAATTTATGACATGGCATTCCTGAAGGAGTAATACTATTAAGAACTTCGATGGGAAAATTTTCCTGTTCAGCATCATTTGTTGAATCAATAGAATCATCACTCAAATGGTACATTGTGCCAATAATTGGTCTTCAGACATATTCTGTCACTGCTGCCACTTTCTTTCAGCTTCAGAATGTCAACAAAACAACCAAATTTACAATTGATAATAACAAATCGAAACACACGTGTGTGATTAGCACCCGTGAGAGCTTTATATGTATTGCACATGCATGAGTCAACATTTATTTTAAAATTGCCAGTGCATGTCATATGTGCCTACCGACCAGTCAGACAGTTGGATGGATGTACGGTTGGTTACTTAGCCTTTTATAAATTATATATACTAAAGGCCCGATGCATGAAATTCGTGCAAGGGGCTTGGCTCCCACCACCTCTGCCTCAGCCCCTGCCTGCCACAGCGACTGCCTCTACCTCAGCCCCTGCCCCTGCGGCTTCATCCAGAAGGTCATCCAGAAGGATATCTGATCTAATTAGCATATTATGCTTTTATTATTACAGATTTTTAAAAAAGAATGATACACAGTGCCTTCTGTCCAAGTTAGGATATCTTTTTTTTTTAATATTTTTTATTGATTAAGATATTACATATGTGTACCCTCTACCCCCCCCCCCCCCCGCTCATCCCCTCACCCCCCCGTTGTCCGTGTCCATTGGTTAGGCCTATATGCTTGCATATAAGTCCTTTGGTTGATCTTTCCCCCTTGCCCCCACCCTCCCCTACCTTCCCTCCAAGGCCCGACAGTCCAATCAATGCCTCTCCGTCTCTGGATCAGTCCTTGTTCATCAGTTTATGTTGTTCATTATATTCCACAAATGAGTGAGATCCTGTGGTATTTATCCGCTCTCCAGTTCCATCCATGCTGTGGCAAATGGTAAGAGTTCCTTTTTCTTCTTCCTCTTCTTAAAGAATACCTTTCAGCATTTCATATAATGCTGGTTTGGTGGTGATGAACTCCTTTAGCTTTTTCTTATCCATGAAGCTCTTTATCTGACCTTCCATTCTGAATGATAGCTTTGCTGGATAAAGTAATCTTGGTTGCAGGTTCTTGCTATTCATCTCTTTGAATATTTCTTGCCACTCTCTTCTGGCCTGCATGGTTTCTGTTGAGAAATCAGCTGACAGTCGAATGGGTACTCCCTTGTAGGTAACTGACTGTCTTTCTCTTGCTGCTTTTAAGATTCTCTCTTTATCTTTTGCTCTTGGCATTTTAATTATGATGTGTCTTGGTGTGGTCCTCTTTGGATTCCTTTTGTTTGGGGTTCTCTGCGCTTCCTGGACTTGTAAGTCCATTTCTTTCACCAGGTAGGGGAAGTTTTCTGTCATTATTTCTTCAAAAAGGTTTTCAATATCTTGCCCTCTCTCTCCTTCTGGTACCCCTATAATTCTGATGTTGGTACGCTTGAAGTTGTCCCAGAGGTTCCTTACACTATCTTCATATTTTTGGAATCTCTTTTCTTTTTTCTTTTTCGGTTGGGTATTTTTTGTTTCTTTGTATTTCAAATCTTTGACTTGATTCTTGGGATCCTCTTGTCTGCTGTTGGATCTCTGTAAATTATTCTTTATTTCAGTCAGTGTATGCTTAATTTCTAGTTGGTCCTTTTTCATGTCCTCCATGGTCTCACTATACTCCTTGAGGGATTCATTAAATTTATCGGCGGTTTCCATAAAATTCTTGAAAAACCTTATAAACGTGGCCTTGAACTCTATATCCAGTCGTTTGCTTTCCTCCGTTTCTGCCATTTGTGACCTTTTCCTTTGTCTCCGCATTTTGGCTGCTTCCCTGTGTTGATAGAGTGGCCCTGCGCGCCAGGTGTCCTGTAGGGCCCAGTGGCTCAGCCTCCCCAGTTACCTGGGGTAGACACTCTTGGTGCACTCTTGGTGCCTTGGTTGTTGTAGGATCACTGGGAGGAATTGACCTCCAGGCCAATTGGCTGTGGGAATCAGCTGTGTCTGAAGTGGGAGAATGGTCCCCCTCTGACCACTGGGTACAGTGGCTCCTGGATCTAAGGAGGTGCTAATTCAGCCACTGCCTGAGGCCACACAGCAGGAGCCACGAAGAGGCTCAGCTGTGAAGCAATGCAAGCTGCTGCGGGGCCTTGGGCCTTCTCTTGGAAGTTCCGGGTCTGCCTGGCTGGGCTGTAGTTAGGTACATTCACATGCAAAAGCCTCTGCCGCAGCCTGGGTGGGGCGGGGTCTCAGGGAGTCAAAGGGCGGTGAAAGCAGCTATGGTGATTCTCCGCACCCGGAGTCGCGCGTCTCAGTGTCCCGGTAAAGGCTGCAAGCACCTCTGAGGGAAAGCCGCCCTCAAGTTCGCCCGCTGCCGCCTGACAGACCAGCCTCTCCCCGTATGAGCCCTGGGTCCCCAGAGACCCGCTGGAACCGGAGTTCAGAGCAGTCGGGAGCTTGTGATTCAAAAAGACAGCCATGTCCTCAGGCGCCACCCCCTTTCCGCGCGCGAACCGCCGCCGTACCTCTGCACTTCACCTCCGCAGCTCCTCTGGCTCTCAGTGTGCCCCTCTTTTCTTCTAGTTGTAGAAATTACAGTCAGCCAGCCTTCCTGTTGTTCTGGACGATGTTTGCTCTGACCCTTGCGGCATTCTTCAATTGTTGTGTGAGGCGACAATTTCCCGGTGTTTATCTATGCCACCATCTTAGTTTCTCTATCGGGAGATCACCCAAGTTAGGATATCTTAATCTAGCTCTTGGTTCCAGTTGGGAGCCAGCAGTTGAATAGCATAGAAATAGCAACAGAAACTCTAGACAAAGTGGAGAAAGACCAGAGAAAGTGTTTTGGGCTTGTAGTCAGGGCAAAAAGGGTTTCAGAAAATTCCTTTACCTCATGGTCAGATCCTCACCAAGCCCTTCTATCTGTCAGTCATCCTACACAGGAGGGAGAAAGAGCAAAGGGAAAAAAGGGGAGAAGCAAGACTTTGGTAGGTATTGTGGGTGGAGAGTTGGGTGGCTTGATCTGGGGTCTGCCTGTCTAGGATCAAACCCTGCATCTGCTGTTCACCAATTGTGTGATCTCAGCCAAGCTACATAATAAGATGTGCCACTTAGACACATGAATTATTTTGAGCTGAATACAGTTGAGACCCTGCAGGTTCACAAGAAATTTTTACCTGTCTCTTAAAGAATTTAAATTGGGGGCCGTGTCCATAATAAGAGCTATCACCAGCAATAGCTTTGTATGTCCTATCTTTTGGGCAGAGAAAACATCTAATTACTGAATAGCTGCTCTTCTTATTGTCCTCCAATGACCTTCCTCTCATCTGAAGCCCCAAGTGTCTTACCTCATCCTTGGCTCGGAATGCCAAGCATACTTCATCTTCCTTTTCTGTCTCTCTACCTCTCATATATGTGATGTTCCCATATAAACAGATGCAATTAAAGTTGGTTGTTTTCTCTTGTTAATCTGCCTTACATCTATTTTATGATTAGACCAGATGAAAGAATGTAGAAAAGTAGGGGGAAGTTTCTTTCTCTCCCACACTTGTGACAAATTCATTTTGCTTTAGCCAGTATGAACTGGATGGCAGTCGGACCTGAAGAGTCTTGTCTGATGCCAAGGGGCAAAGGAAGGATCCAGAAGAGACAGAAGATGCCCCCAAACAGCTTGGCTTTGCTTGACTTTGCAAGGAAGGTGAAGCCTGTTTTACAGGGGGTAAAGTGACATTCCCAAGCCTCCTGGGCTGATTACCAAAGAGACCAAGAGGCTTAATTGATGGCTAGTTTTTCATAAAGTGTGAGAAGGAACATAGGCTGTTCTACTGAGGCTTTTTAGGGTGACAGAGACTATTTTTAATCCTAGGAAGTATATTTCTATTGCCATGTGATCTTTGGGTCACTTATTCTGAGGGCTTAAGTTGGTTATGGTTACAATGAAGCTTTACTAATGAGTCAAATATAGAACAATGATCTCATGACCTCTATATTCTGGTTCCAGTTAAATCCTGATTCATTTAGTTCATACTGTATGTCAAATGTGTTATGCAAAAGTAGAGCAAGGTACCAAAGTCACTATTAAGAAACATAATGACATCCATTGTACTTTCTTTTTTAAAATAAACTATTAAAGATGTGGTTTAAATTGATGACCCTTGTTAACTTATCCTCATATGCTTTCTGTCTTTTGAAACTAAAAATGCATTTGTAATAGCAACAAGGTTTGCTTTTGTAAGACTTCAGCTTCTCTTCTTTGCACAGTCTTCCTTAAGTCAGGAACCTTCTGGCCACCAAATGGACAAATGACCTCAGCCCACAATTAACAATACAAGTTACCACTGAGGGAAGCTCCCTAAGGACATGTACTCAGGGGGAGAGACAGCCATCAAAATGAGCCCCTGAAGTGAGGACTGGGGAGGGAGCATGCAGAAGCCAAGTTAGACCATCCCTTAAGCACATCAACCCCGCGCCATGAGCAAGATGAAATAGAAATTAGTCTGGCCATCCAAAAATAATCTCAGTTTGAATTTTGAAAGGGCAAGGCATGGATGACTTTCTATGAAATCTAATTTTCTTTTTAAAAAATACATATATATTTTTATTGATTTCAGAGAGAGAGGGAGAGATAAAAACATCAGTGATAAAAGAGAATCACTGATCGGCTGCCTCCTGCACACCCTCTACTGGCCATCGAGCCCGAAACCTGGGCATGTGCCCTTGAATGGAATTGAACCTAGGATGCTTTAGTCCCTAGGTCGACACTCTATCCACTGAGCCAAACTGGCTAGGGCTGAAATGTAAATTTCAACATTAAAAACAGCTATTATTATAATCTCATTAGAATTAGAAAAAAAAGATAAAACAATATTTATGTGTTGGTATCTTCGTATTAGGATGGAAACAAATTAATTTAGGACTAAAATCGATTATTTCAGGCTAAAATTATTAGTTTTATCCATGTAGGGAAGTAACCATGTAGTGACAGCAGTTTTAATCCCATTAATAATTAATTTTCTAGTCCTGAAGGTGAAAATAAGGCTAAGTTGTTGAAAATAAGAGTAAGACTTGGCAGATTGAAGTAAAGCAATACAAATCTTTAGTGTTCCCTCAGTTTCCTTAGGCCTTTTTGGGAGGAAGCAACGGTCCGTGGCTTAGCCACTTACCCAAGGCCTGCTACACTGAATGCTGATGCGAGGAGATGGGGGTGGAACAAGGAGAAGAAATTATCTGAACAACCCATGGATCCCTAGCAGCAATGATTTGCCTTGTCCAATTAAAGAGGAGGCATTTATTTCATCTCTGGATTATTGTTTGAGGTCTCATTACATCAGACTGCCTCAGAGAAAGGCCTAAGGGCTCCCTCCAGGTTGACCAACTACTCCAGTTTGCTGGGAATGAGGGGTTCCTGGCTGTGGCGCTAAAACCAGGACAGTACCTGTTACAGTTGGTCACCCTAGCTCCTTCATTGGCCTCTGCAAGGGAAAAGCAGGAATCCTTGGATCTCAATGCAAGAGGCCAGGCTTTCATAAGTGAGGACTTATTTTTCACAATAACCCATACATTTGTTTCTATTACATTCAAAAATTCTAATTGCATTCCTGAAATTCAACATTGCATTTGAACCTAAGTACAAATTACATACTGAATTCTATGAAAGTTCCATAATCATGCTCCTGCCTTGGGTTCCATCCAAAATGAAGCAGAGTTATTTGCAAGATGCAAGAAGTTACCTGGAATGATGAGAAGGGTAAGATACAAAAGGCAACATGACTTGGGATTTGGGGAGCTGGGTTTGGGAAATTTTGAGAGAGGGAAGAGGAGGTCGGGCAACTGCTCTGATGTGAGAGAAACTTGAAGATGATTTTAAGAAGTTTTGACACGTGCGGTGAGTGGTGTTTTCTCTGGTGTTTCTTTGAGAGACCTCTCTAAAGATGTTATCATGTTATCTGTTTACCTGTGCCAAGATGGGCCCCGAAGGCTTGGTTCTATGGGGTGACATTCTTGTTTCCTTGTATCATAATCTACTGCAGTAGGTATCTGGATTCCTTAATCTGCAACTGCCATCATTATTAGTCATTTCCTACAGTACATCTGCAATATGTTGTAATAGACAGAGTCTATCAGATAAATTCTAAGCTGTATGACAACATCAGTTTAAATATTGCCTGCCTTAATCAAAGAAACCAGATACGAACTCAAACACCAAACACCTGGTTTTTCTCTAAGTGACCTTTGCAAGCTAATTAGCAATGTCTTCCTGGAAACCAAAGTGAATTTCCACCCAAGAGGTTGCCTTATTGCTTTGATTGTTCAAAGAAAGGAAACTTGTACACATCTCATACAAAAATGTGAGAAAGTAAATTTGCTCAACCAAGGAAGAAAACCACAGAGAGCTAAAAGTGAAAGAGAATTTTTAAAAAAGAAAGACAAAATCCATATCTGTGATAAATGGTAAAAATGCCCAGATTGCTGCTTTTCATCTAAATTCATTTCTTTGAAACTCATGGCCATCTATGTTGAGGTTTAGATTTATTTTTACCTTATCTTTTATTCAGGTCATATGTCACAATCCCCAAGTATATCAAACATGCTGAGGAAAGATTAAAAAGGAGAAGAATTTTTAAATTTCATGATTTTTAAGGTTAACAGAATGATCTTATAATGAACCTACTATAGAATTATAATGAGATTTAAGATGTAGGGCGATTGCTATGATTTTATATTCACAGTTGATGGGATTCAGACATAATGTAAAATACATTGTGTACACTGCATTTCAGCCCATTGGGCATATAACTGAGAACCTCCATTGTTTGGGGTAGAATGTTAAAGAGGTCAAGGGGTACTTGGCTATGAACTGCATTCCATGCTCAGCAAATGGAAACCAATGGAGACAATGCCAACCTGATCTGAGGATGATTTCCATGAATAATGGGCATGTAGTCTATGGTTTAAATGATCTAGAACCAAATTACTAATCTTGTCAACTGAGAGGGTTCCTATCACTTTCTGATCTCAAAAGGAGGTATGCATAAGTATCGTCTTGAAATTGTTAAAATGCAGATTCCTGGGCAGCACCCCTAAGGATTCTAACCCAGTAAATTTCAGGTGGCTTCGACTAATCTGTGTATTCAAAACAAGCTCCCCCACCCCAGGAATTCTGAGGCTGCACCTCAAAAGACATTGAATGCTTTCATAAATTTCATACAATGGGACTGACATATGGATTATTAATGTACAGTGGGGCCTTGACTTACGAGTTTAATTCATTCCGTGATGGAGCTCGTAACTCAAATTACACGTATGTCAAATCAATTGTGAACGAGTGAGACACATGATGCTGGGCTGATGTTGTGGCATTCACTGTGACATTCGCTGTGCCAACTAGCGGTGGGGTATCTGAAGCTGGCTCATAACCAGAATTTTAGCTCGCAACTCAAAGCAAAAAATTGGCCGAGAGACGGCTCGTATCTCGAAAAACTCGTTAGTTGGGACACTCGTAAGTAAAGGCCCCACTGTACTAGTAAAAATGGATTCTTTGATACTTACACCCATTCTGATGATTTAGCTTGCACATACATGATCAGAGTGTACCAGAGTGGTAAGAAAAGGAGGTATGAGGAAGAGAAACTGTGACACAAGCCCCAAAACACTGGATTATTGACCCTAAAATATTTTTGAGGCAGCTGTGGTGCAGCTAATTGCTTCATTTTCCAAAATAGACTTTTTTCTACTTCTTTTTCTAGTGCTAAGAGGTGCATGGGAGCACTCTCTCTCCAAAAGCCTTGCTCCTAAAAGAATGTCTCCTCAATACCCTGGCCCTTGATCTGCCTCATTCATTTTCCTGGTCTGCATGGAGAACATGGTGTGTCTTTGCTTCAAAGCACCAACTTTCCTGTCTCTCCTTTAATATGTGTCATTTTACTTTAAGAAAGGGCTGCCTTCCACGTCTCACCAAGCTCCTCCGCTGAGTTGTCATCTGCACAACACACCAGGACTGCCTTCTTACAAAATCGTTTGGAACAATGTTCTCTTGACATCAAAAGATGTTCTGAATTTCCCTGCGAGATTTAAATTCACTGGGGATGAATTTAATACTCACTTTTGGCTTATTGCACTGAATGAAAGAAGCAAAGAGAGTGGTGGAGTGGGATTGAACTTCTATGATCAATTATATATGTTTATGATTTAAATGCATTTCTTAGTGTAAAAGGGCTAAGAACCCAGAGCCCCTTGTGAAATGGCAGACATGGAATCCCCCTGGCAATCTGGCCCATCACATTCTTATCATCTATTTCTATGACAGTGAGTTCAACTATCTCTTCTTTATTGTGAAAATAACTGGCTGAGTTCCCACTGTCCACTCTGAGGCTGGTGGAGACTGTAAAACCAGATCACGGGTGTCCTGGAGGCCAGTGACTGAGCTAAGGTCACTGGTGGGCAGTATACTGATTCATATCACCCTCTCATCTTGGGAAATCACACACACACATATGTTTTCTGGAGCATCTCTGATCTATAAGATGTTGATTTCAATTAAGAGTTTAAAAATATTGCCCATTTCACCACAAAGAAAAGCCCATCTTTGTCCCATATGGAGATAAGTTAGCTTGTTTCCAAAGCAATGGGTCACATCAGTAAATTAAAATAAAAATGAGAGAGAGCCACATTTTAAGAGACGACTAGTTTCAGAATACTGTACTTTATCTAGAAATCAGACAGAGATGAGAACATTTTCAAATTTAACTATATATATATACATCGCTAATATGCTAAGTGTCCAACCGTCTGACCAGTCATTCTGATGTGCATTGACCACCAAGGGGCAGACACTCAACACAAGAGCAGGCGTGACGCACATTCGCCATTTACAGAGAAACAGCACTGTGGACCTGGTGCCCACAAAGCAACACTCGGCTTCCGCCAAGTGGGGCACAGGCCCTGCCACCACCCTGGAGCGACACCCCACCAAATCATAGCCAATGCTGCCAAGACCCCATGGCACAAAATGTGACCCACAGACTGGCCCAGCCCAGGAACGGTGGCTGTGGGTGCCAGGTAATGATGTCACATAGCAACACCTGGCTTCCTTTCCCTAGCAACTAGCCTCCTTGCAGTTCCTTCAGTCCAGGAATTTGACTTGCTTTATAGCCAGGTGCAAACATTTTACACTTTAACCAAATGTCTGTGAAGCATTTTCCCATGCCTCATCTCATTTGATCCTCACAGAAGTCCTGGAGTAGGTAGGTAGGAGACTCAGTGGAATCCTATTTTCTTTTCATTAGCTGGAAAATGGAGATTTAGAAAGTTTTGAAATTTGACCTGACTGAAAAGAAGTAAGAAATAGTGGACCTTGAAAATGACTTCAGGTTTTCTCACTGCACAGAATATAGTCAAGCACTGCTGCAGTTAAATATTTTGCCCTTTGTTCTCCCTGTGCAATCTGCAATAATAATCTGCTTCATGTTGATATTTACTGCTGTGTTGCTGACAATTACCTGAAAGAGAAGTTGGGGTGCTTCACTAGGCTGGAAAAAGTTTAGCTAAATCAGAAAGCAGATGTAATTAATCAAGTTTATTCTACATATATAAAAGGCTAAGTTGACTCATGCATGTGTGATACATATAAAGCGCTTGCTGGTGCCAATAGCACGCGTGTGTTTCGATCTGTCATTGTTGATCGTTTTGAATTTGGTTGACACTTCTATTATAGAGAAAGGGCAAATAGCTATACTAAAATATTTCTTCTAATTAATTTCCTTTCAATGTGCATGAATTCGTGCACTGGGCCACTAGTCTATTATAAAATGTTTTAATTGGACTTCTTAACTCTCAGTTCTCCTTAATGTCAATTTTATTTTGACATTACAAAATTGAATTTTTAAAAGTGATATATATGTGTATTTCATTATATAATCTATATCTTTTTGACCAGACTTCCTAAGTTCAAATCCTGGCTCTGCCCTAGTGGCTGTGCAATCTTGGGCAAGTTACTTGGTCTGTATTTCACTTTTCTTCCTCTCTTACCTTATAGGAATGCTGTGAGGAATAAAGGAGCTCATTTGTATTGAATGTCTGGTACCTAATAAGCATTCAATAGCTAACCAAGATTATTATGTGCTAATATAGGAACATGGCACAAAGGAAGGCAGAGGCTCTGCCCTCAAGGGGTTCATACTCAATAATTATTTCCTTCAAGTTTTCATTTGTGCTATAAAGAAGAATATCTTAACAGCCCAGCCAGCATGGCTCAGTGGTTGAGCACTGACCTATGAACCAAGAGGTCATGGTTTGATTCCCAGTCAAGGCACATGCCTGGGATTTGGGTTCACTCCCCAGTCGGGGGCATGCAGGAGGCAGCTGATCAATGATTCTCTTTCATCATTGATTTTTTTCTCTCTCTCCCTTTCCTTTCTTCTCTGAAATCAATTAAAAGAAGAAGAATACCTTACAGACTATTGTGAACATGGTCAGTAAGGGAACCCTGGGGAGACAGGGAAGATGTCTTATGTAGAGATTTTAGACAAAGGCTTAAAGAAGGGGGAGATTTCCCCAGGAAGAAGGATATGCCCGAGAAAAGACTTGGGGCTCATAAAAGAAAATAGTGACAGTGTGACAGCAGGAGAGAGATGTGGTCATGTGGAGAGCCTGCCCTCTGCCTGCAGGATGACTCAGGGGGATGAGTCCATCCAGGTAAGGGAAGAAGCTTTGTCTTGTAGTCCAGGATCAGGATGAGGGCAAACTCTTATAGCAAAATAAGCTCAAGTTTGATTGCAGTGGAGAAACATAAAAATGAAAGAGTCAATAAGATTTTGGGAAAAAACATTAATCTTCTTTAGAAAAAAATTAAAATAAAATTTTTTTGCTTATTTTTGGTTTGTTTGCTTTATAGACTCATGGGGAAATCTACAAGATGCAATCCAGATGTTCTTCCTCCCCAGTTCTGAGGATCTGTAGCTGATCTTTCCCTCTACACAAGAGCAGAGCAGACAATGGTATTTACTCACTACAGACCCTGGAAATCTTCAAAAGCCAACTCAAGGAGGGATGTGCTACATGCTGACTTCTGAGGAAGGGCTGTGTACCCAGGAAAGTGAGGAGGTGGAGATCTGAAGCAGAGAGAAGGGTAAAAGCAGAGAGACAGATGAAGAGGGAACAAGAACATTTAGAACATGTATGGGGCAACGCCTGAAGGTCTGGGCAGGACATGACCTTGCTCTTTGATTAGACAATGGTGGTGAGGATCCTCATAAGTCAGGATGCTCAGCATTACATCCTTCTCCAGTCTCAAATATATTTAGATTTATTATCAAAGTCCTCATATGAAGAATGCCTTTGGCTTTTCCAGGGTTCCTGTTTATGTGTTTGCATCCAATTTAGAAGCCAAGGGATATCCAGAATAAAGAAGGGAATAGTCATCGGCAAGTACAAGAGACACCTTTGTCATGGGCTATATAATGGGCAAAGTGTCCAAGTATGGACAATATCTGGCTAGAAGAACCATAAGTTTACACTCCAAATGTCTCCTCTCCCCAAAGGATAGTCAGAGACATTGTCACATCTCGTGCCCCACCACACTGTGGAAAAGATCTTATCACACATTATGTGCCTTTAAAAGGAGCTCTGGCTGAAACTGGTTTGGCTCAGTGGATAGAGCATCAGCCTGCGGACTGAAAGGTCCCAGGTTCGATTCCGGGCAAGGGCATGTACCTGGGTTGCGGGCATATCCCCAGTAGGAGATGTGCAGGAGGCAGCTGATCGATGTTTCTCTCTCATTGATGTTTCTAACTCTATCTCTCTCCCTTCCTCTCTGTAAAAAATCAATAAAATATGTTTTTTTAAAAAAAGGAGCTCTGTACTCTACATCCCATGACTATTTTGTGAAGTATAGCATAAGAAATATAGTCAATAATATTGTAATACCTCTGTATGGTGCTAGGTGGGTACTGGAAATATAGGGGTGAACACTTCATTAAGTATATGATTGTAGAACCACTATGCTGTACAGCTGAAACTAATCCAAAATAATATTAAATGTAAACTATAATTGAAAAAAGTTTTTAAAAACAAACTCTGGGCCCAACCAGCATGGCTCAGTGGTTGACCATTGTGACCCATGAACCAGGAGGTCACAGTTCGATTCCCAATCAGGGCACATGCTCAGGTTTTGGGCTCAATCCCCAGTAGGGGGCATGTTGGAGGCAGCCTATCAGTGATTCTCTCTCATTGATGTTTCTTTCTCTCCCTCTCCCTTCCTCTCTGAAATCAATAAAAAATATAGGTACACTTTAAAGGAGCTCTGGCTGCCACACAATGGGTCACATCATGACAGTGGTTTGGACTAGGCTGGTGGCAGCAGAGTTGGGGAGAAGAGGATAAACTTGTGTCGTATTTAAGAATCAAATAAACAGGACTTGGTGACTGCTTGGATGTACAGGATGAGAGAAGCTGTGATGTGTTCATTGCTGATAGCATCCCCATGGTGGTACAGCTTTGCCTAGAGTAACTGTAAGGACTGATCAGAAATGTCATTCACTAAGAACCACTGTAGCAGGAGCAGGTTTATGGGAAGATGATAGGATCAGTTTTGAAATGTGGATCAGGATATCCTGATGAGCCAGCTCACAGCATATAGAGTACACAGTTGAATATAAGGATACAAATCTTATTAGTGGCTGAGGAAGAGAAGTGAAAAAGATCACTGTTGTAGATGAGGACAAATATGTTGGGTGGATCTTCCAAGAGGATATTAGAGATAAGAGGAAGAGAAGAAATAAACCTCAGTAAGGGAGAAGGAATGACCTAAAGGATGGTAGATGACTCAACAGGAAGGAGGAGAGTCTTAAAGCAAGATGATTGATATTTTACAGGATCAGGGATTGGACAGAAGGGATGGGGAGCAAGCACGTGGAAACAGTGTTTGTGCAGAAGGAAGATTTCCACCCCACTTCCTGAACTTGAGATACATGTGGCTGGAAGAAATAAAAGAACACCAGCTTGAAGTGGCCACACTGGAAGCTGTGTCCTCAAAGGAAAGAAGATTCCACTGAAAGGTGAGGAACTAGAAGGCAACTTTGGGGAAAAGGTTGGGGTGAAAATAAAGTTGGCTGATCAGCACATTTGCTCAGGTGGTAGAGTGTGGGTAGGAAGAAGTGAGAGAAGGGTCAGGAGGTGATGGAAGGTAGGGGAGGCACAGTAGGTACTGAGTTCTAACAAGGTTCAGTGTGCCCAGGAAATGCTGTCTGTAGTCAGAGTATGGGGCTCAATTTCCTCATGGTCAGCCGACACTAGCTACTTCACTGGGCATGGTAGCCGCTGATACCAATGAGCAAGTCACCTGTTCTTTTCAAACTGCAATCAGATTATGTCACATACACTCCTCTCCCCAGCTTTAAATCATGAAGACAGAGTTTTTAATGTGCTTTACCGGGTTCTACATCATCATCTCCCTGCCTGCCTCTCTACCCCACCTCTCTAGCCATCTTTCATTGCTTAAAGTCACCATGTTCTGTCTGTCACAGGGCCTTTGCTTATCCTGGCTGGACACCACTGCCTCCACTTATCATCTAGTTAACTTCTGTTCAGATTTTCTGAAAGTTCAGGTTAAATTTCTCTTACTCCAAGCAGACTCATGGACTTTCCTACCGGAGTCAATTCCCTTCCTATGGATGAGTATTGAATATCTTTCTAATACCAATTACAATTTTATATTGTTCATCGATTATATGGTTAGCATTTCTTTCTTCCACATGACTGTAAGTTCCATGAGAGGTGGAGTCACACTTATTCTTTATGCAAAATACATCTCCTGATTTCAGTTAATACTTGCTTAAAGCATGAAATGAGTGGTCTTCACTGGTTGGTACTGGGGGAGCGGGCCACAGCTGGCCATGGCCCTGCCCCAGCTGGTGAGCTGCATCATCTCAGAGTCTGGCACTCCTCATGGCCTCCCATTGACAGTGGCCAGGCAGTAAGGATGGGAGCTGGACTCCAAAAAACTCCAATGCCCATGTAATGGACTTACTTATTTACTGAGAAAAAATTTCAGGCTATTTTAGCCACTGATTTTTGTGGTTTGCCTGTGATTCATTAATTTCCCTGAAAGACAAGGGCCTTGGACCATTTCCCTGAGAAGAGGCAATCCCATTCCTCTTGAATAAGAGCACATTGTTTATTCACAGGGGCCCTCAGAGCTCTGGTTTTTGGGGAAAAGCTCAGGAGCTACAAGAGCTGCTGACTCAGTGCTCCCAGGGGTGCCAAAGGTCATAAGGTCAAGGGTCTCTTTTTGAAGAAGGATATCCCAGTCAGTGAAATCTAGCCCAAGAGCCGTCCCCTTCCCAATTCCTAAATCCTACTTCCTGCCTTGGGCTGTGGGCGCTGCTGTTTCTGAGGTTTCACTGTGGTATGATTTGTGGCAGAATGAGCATCAGCTTTGAGCTCTCTTGTCTCTGAGGGTGACTTGGGGAAGGGGTTTTCCTAGCTTAGTGACCAGTTAATTTTGTGCTTTTTAAAATATGCGATGTTCAGCCTCCAAAAGACTGATTGTCTTAGAGAAACAAAATCTAAAATTAGTCTGTTCCTCTACCAGGAACCTAAGTTCTCTACAAGCAGAACCTTGTTATTTCCAAGCTTCTGTGTTGAGTCACCACACAAACATGACACCAACTAACACTACACACTTACAGAGTCACCAGGTAGAACCCCATCACTCACTGAGTCACCTTCAGTGCTTCAGTCCAAGTCCCTGGATTCCATGGTGGTACAAAATAGTCATGAAGAATGGATTCACTCACAGAAAAAGAGTGAGTCATTGATGTCAGAATTATTACCTGGCCAGCAGGGCTTCCAAACAAGAGGGCACATTGAAAGCAAATGGGGCACATAATATGGAGAGATGTAGCCTCCAAGAAAAGCTGTTTTCTCTGTAGGAGCTGGAATCCTGGCTGGGACAAGCCCTCCAGCCTCCAGAAAGGCATGCCATGGAGTCATAGATTCTGACACACATAGCGGTTCTCTAGTTGGTACTCTGGGGTTCATCCATCAAAATACTATGGGTCAGATGAATTCATTATGAAAAATAAAGCAGATTAAGTGAGACACACATTGAGCTGCCTCACTGCAGAATTCTCCATTTACACAAGGAGAAGATAGTTTGTTCATTCATTCATCCATTCTTTTATTCAACAACAATTCACTAAAAACTTATGTGGAGTACTACAGCAGGCACTGGGGCTACAAGATAAATTAGACGGAGCTTCTCTACTCTTCCACATTTGCTTTTCCTAGCCAGATATTTCAAATCTGTTCACATTATTGATGGGTTCAAGACTAAAATTAATAACTGTTCTAATTTACTCTGAGAACAGCCAAGATTAATGAAAGAAGAAAGTAATGGAAGCTAATGCATGAAAGAGAAACCCTGGGTGGCTATTTGACTATTCAGACTTCAGTTTTCTCATTTGTGAAATACAGGGATCAATTACATGTTACATAAAGTGTATATATATATATATATATATATATATATATATATATATATATATGTTTTTATAAAACTAAAGTGAAATTAAAAATTGTCTAAGAGATCTTATTGATCACTTTTCCATGTCTTACTGTTTTGTGCTCATTTACTATAAAATTTATTGATATAAAACAATTATTGCCTTATATTTACTATTTTGTCAATTCTGGATTCCAATGAGGCTTCCTGGGCACATCTTCTACTCCATGCAGTGTTGACTAAGGTCATTCAGATCTACTCAGCTGGCATTTGGGCTGGGCTGGAAGTGACAAGATAGAATTCCCATGTCTGGTCCCTTGGCTGAGCTGCCTAAAAGGCTGGGCTCTGCTGGAACAGTCATCAAAGTGCCCAGAATTTGCTTTTCCAGAATGGCAGTTGCAGGGTAGTTGAACTTCTGACATGGTAGCTTCATGCTCCCAGATTGTTGCAGGAAACCCAGGCAGGAGATGCAAACCAGCATCTTCTTTTAAACCAGCCTGGAAAGTCCCAGAACACCACTTTGGCCACATTTTATTGTTCCATTTACTAAAGCATAGATTCAGTGGTGTATACAGCAGTGTTATAAAAAAGAAGGTATGAAATACAGACTCAGTTTTTCAATGGGGGAATTGTACGAGCCACATGGAAGAAAGTCACCGATGGCTGCCACATTGGAGGTAAGCTACACAGTCACCAAGAGAGTTTAAATGTTAGAGGGTCTGAGACCTGGCATTTGAAATTGCTAAATCTCTCTATGACTTTTGATTTTTCCTCTCTTCCTATAAACTAAGTAGTTAGGTAAAATGGTTTTGTATTATGAGTGATTCTTGATAAGCTTGATGAGTGTTTAGATAAGCATCAAATTGACTGAGAAAGATCTGGGGAAATTAAGAAACGTGCAGAGGACATGTAAGGCATTGGGTTTTCTAGCTGCTACATGGATCAGCACATGAATATCTTACATTTTAAAACTTCTGGTAGAAGGGATATCTCTCTTCTCTTGATGGCATGGCACTGTCTTACCTCCGGTGTATTCATCAGGTACCTGAGGGTACACACCTTTTGTCCATCACTAGACTCCAAAGAAAATTAAGGTTTGATTTCTCTATTTCTCCCACAGAGCATAGAGGCTCTCAATCACTATTTGCTGAACAAACAGAAACACTCCTGTGGGTTTGGGGAGAAAGCTAAAAGTAGCATACAGCATAGGGTGATATCAATTCCTGGTATTAGAATAAGGTAATTCCATTACCTCTAACAGTTAATGTTCAATAGTTCATCAAAGCTCTCTAATGGGCAATAAAAGCGAAAACATCCATTGGGGGTTTGTTTTCCAGCCTGTGTCTTGGTAAATTAAGTAACTCACACTTCATGGCAAGAGACAAGAAGAGTTTGTGTTGTTCACAAGGATCTAGCCTTGATTCTTTGCACATAAACCCTCTTGGCCCATTTGCCTTTGCAAGGTAACATTGGCATGTCGTGGGACTTCGTACAACACATATGGGAGGGGGTGGTTAGTGGCCAAGGAAGATTAATGATTACCCTTACAACATTTTTTTAATTAATATGGAAATGGAGGGACACTGGGAAAGACACAGAGGCTTCCTTATTTACATTCTACTGGAGAATCAATTTCAAGATTATAAAAAGTGAGGTATGAATTACAGACTCAGAAAAAGCAATGGCTCCTGATTTCCATAAAAGTGGATACAACATATGTAAGAGCCTACTTGTGTTTTTGTCTTCTGATTCTAACTATAATCTTGCATTCCTTTTCTATGATAAGTGTTTTAAAGATAATGCCTTAAGAACCCTCCTACAAGGAACCACAAAATCTTACCTAATAATAGACAAACACATAAACTGACCATACCTTCACTACGCTAACCAGCCAATCAGGAGAGTATGCAAATTAACCCAACAAACATGGCGGTTAATTTGCATACATAGGCTCCAAGTGGCAGAGCGAAGCCTGACAGCCCTGGGGCCAGAGCAGCAAAGCCTGATGGCCCTGGGGCCGGAGCAGCGAGGCCTGACGGCTCTGAGGCCGGCTCCAGCCAGAGCCCAGCCAGAGCGAAGGCCTGGGTCCCAGGTGCCAGAGGCAAACTGGTGCCAGCAGCCAAGGAAGGGAAGGCCTATTGCATGAATCTCTTCGTGCAACAGGCCTCTAGTATTCTTATAAATACACTAGAGGCCGGGTGCACAAAAATTTGTGCACTCGGGGGTGGGGGTCCCTCAGCTCGGCCTGTGCCCTCTTGCACTCTGGGACCCATCAGGGGATGACCACCTGCTAGCTTAGGCCTGCTCCCTGGGGGATTGGGCCTAAGATGGCAATCAGACATCCCTCTGGCAGCCCGGCAGCCCTCAGGGGATGTCCACTTGCCAGTGGGGAACAGGCCTAAGCTGCAGTCAGACATCCTTAGCGCTGCTGAGGAGGCAGGAGAGGCTCCCACCACCACTGCTGTACTGGCAGCCATCAACCTTGCTTGTGGCTGAGCAGAGCTCCCCCATGTGGGAGCGCACTGACCACCAGAGGGCAGCTCCTGCATTGAGCATCTGCCCCCTGGTGGTCAGTGTGTGTCATAGTGACCAGTCATTCCCAGTCAGTTTGCATATTACCCTTTTAGTATATAGGATAGAGGCCTGGTGCATGGATGGGGGCCGACTCGTTTGCCCTGAAGGGTGTCCCGGATCAGGGTGGGGGACCTGCTGGGGTGCCTGGCCAGCCTGGGTGAGGGGCTGATGGCTGTTTGCAGCTGGCCACACCCCCTTCAGGGTGGGGGTCCCCACTGGGGTGCCTGGCCAGCCTGGATGAGGGGCTGAGGGCTGTTTTCAGGCTGGCCACACCCCCTTTAGGGTGGGGGTCCCCACTGGGGTGCCTGGCCAGTCTGGGTGAGGGGCTGAGGGCCATTTTCAGGCTGGCCAGCGACTGAAGCTCCCAGCCTCTCCTTTTTTTAATTTTTTTTTTATTCTGGGATATATTTACCTTCTATAATTGAAACATTGTTTCCATTACAGGCGCTCCCAGCTCTGAGGCCATGGCTGGCTGAAAGCAGGTATCTGGGGTTTGTTTAGCTTCTATAATTGAAACATTGTTGCTTTCGGGCTCAGAGCCAGGCCGTGGCAGGCGGGGAACCCTGGCTTCCTCCATCACTGGAGCAAGCAAGCCTCCTGCTTGCTTCAGCTGCTTGGCTGCCGGCCACCATCTTTGTTGGCAGTTAATTTGCATATTGCCCCGATTAGCCGATGGGAAGCATAACGGAGGTATGGTTAATTACCCTTTTTGTCTTTTATTAGATAGGATAATAACTAAGTTATATATGACATATATAATATATACAATACTTTATATGTTGTATATATAATTTTTTGGTTTCTTACCTTCTACTCACTCTGTCAGTTGAAATTCTTGCTCAATCTCTCACTTTCTGTGCATCTTTAAACAGTTACTTGTCTCTGTTTCTTAGCTTCTGCAATGTTAAAATAATATGCAGAAGAGGTACTCAATATGCATTACACTAAAATTAACAAGCATTTTGCCTACATTTTCTAATTTAATCTTCAAAACAAGCTAAGCAGCATTAGGAAACAGGTCCACATTAGGAGTTAAGGACCTACATTCTGAAGTCAGACTACATGGGGCTGAATCCTGCCTGTACCTCTTACTAGCTGCACAGCTTTGGCAAGTTACTAGACCTATCTGGACCTTGGTTTTCTTAACTACAAAGTGGGGATAACAATGATAACTCTTTCATTAGTTAAATGTGACATTACACACAAAACTCTTAGAGGAATGCCTGGCATATGGTAGATGCCACTGTTATATTTGCTGTTGCTGAATGCAGTAGGTTGTGTTCAGCTAGCAAAGAAGTCCCCTGTATGCAGGAGACATCCCGGGCTATACCAGGTCCCCATTCAGTGCTGTTTCACAGGTTGTATAAGGTCTCATGGCCAAAAGTTCTCCATACTTGGTTTAATTTTCTGCTGTCACCATCTTTAAATTCTTAATAACATTTTAAGCAAGGGGTCTTGCATTTTCATTTTGCCCTGATCTCTGTGGCTGACCCTGCCCCTACATTTTTAATTAATTCAAGAACCCAGCCACCCATAAGCCACTTTCATACATACTCCTATGAGTACTTTGCATGTATATTGGGGCATCTTTAAAGTCTGAGCTTTTTAACAGAAGTGATAAATATATTTCTATACATTGAGTTTGTCCCTATGGTCAGAGTCAAGGAGTCAAGATCAGGTGGGTTCTATTCCAGGTCTGTGCTTCTCCTCACATCCAGGGGTGCAATATGGAGGTGAAATGATTATAAATGGTTGGCAAGACTATATTTGCTTCAAACATTGTACTGAAGAGGTAATGTGCTTTAGCAATGATGTGTTTCATATATGCATTTATTATTATGTATTAATAGTATGTAAAAGTCATTGTATTGATAAGAAATGCATAAAAAGTGTTGTGACTGGCCCAGCCTGTGTGGCTCAGTAGTTGAGCATTGACCCATGAACCAAGCGGTCGCCCATTCAATTCCCGGTCAGGGCACATGGACTTGATCCTCAGGAGGGGACATGCAGGAGGCAGCTGATTGATGATGTTTCTCTCTCATTGATGTTTCTATCTCTCTATCCCTCTCTCTCTAAACAAACAATTAAAACTGTTATGACTATATAATAGCTTCTTGTCATTGTGTAGTTTCTCAGTGAATGACTATTGGATATACTAAAGGATTTTTAGGCAAGAGAGTGAAAATTTTTATGGTGCTAGAGGTCTGCATACTTGAAACAATTGGGAAACTCCATATCAAGCTTTACGTTCCTTAACTGCCAGGTCCATTTCAATTCACATTTGAGCCTCTCTGCTCCTTGTTCAGAGCCTTGCACACATCAAAAATGTACAATAAATGTGCATGAATGCTACATGTTTGCTGGTTTGAGTAGATTTCCCATCTTAATGTATTGAATTTGGGAAATGCATTAGGTTGAGTTAACAGAAATAAAGGAGGCAGTGAATTCAGAGAAGATATTGGAAGAGACATGATACTAAGAAGGGGAGACAGAAGGTCTAAATTCTTAGAAGCGTGAGAAATGATGAGCCGAGATGAAGCAGGGCACAGCAGGAGTCCAGGTCCCAGAGAACAGAGGTTGGTTTGACATGGAAGCAGGCAGACCCCACGTCCTGTGCTCCAGAATGTCACACCTCCTCACTCTAGCATTATGTTCATGCTGTTCCGGTGCCCAAAATGTTCCAGTGGCCCCACAGCCTACAAAATCCTACATAATCTAACTCCCAGTCCCTCTCCAGCCTAATTCTTCCCACTCTGCCCACCTCGCTCCGTTCCATTTACACTATTTTCCAAGTTGCTCCTTGAACATGCCTTGCACGACCCTGTCCTGTTGATGTTCCCCTTTAATGGAACATTTTTGTATCATTTTTCCATTCCTCACTTTACTCAGGCCTTTTTTCAAAGGTCACATCCTCAGAGCAAACTTTCCCGCCACCGTATGGTGAGATAACGCAGCATTCCGGTAATTCTCAAGTCCTTTATTTTGCTTTAACTTTTAAAAGATCTTGTATGATTCATTTACTTGCCCAATTGCTTATTTTTCCCTCTCCACCAGAATGTAAACTCCAAGAGGGCAGATACATTTTTCTTTTTTGTTCACTGCAGTGAACAAAACTCAAAACATTGCCTGGTGGAGTCAAAGCTCACTTCAATATTTGTGGAACGAATAAATGAATGATTTCAAGATCCTCATACAAACAAAGAAAACAGTAATTAGAAGAGGAACAATACATGGTCTACTAGTTCTGCCTTTGGAGAAGGTCCGAAAAAGGGTTGAGAAGTTGACAAAGAATGAGGTGGCAAGAGGCTGAACTAGGATTGGAAATTTTAAAGATTGCATCGAGCCTGCAAGCTTACCAACATCTTTTTTATCACTATAAGCCTGGTTTGTCATCTCTTTATATAGTCACAGTTACTGTCACTAAGCTGAGAGTTCTGACAAATGCACAGTGACTCCCCTGCTCTCTTGGATGGTCACTGCTACAGGAAAGTAGATCCCAGGTTTCCCCAGGCTTGTCCTCCGATTAGGTGCCTTCCTGATTTGACTTGGGTTACAAGAAACTGAGGCAACTTAATACCTTGGGTGTTCTGTCTGTTCTTTGCTGTTACCAAGGAGAGTTGATTCCACCCAAAGAAGTTAGGATAGGTATGAGGAGGAAGAGAATCTATTAACTGAAGAAAAGTATGAACTCACTCCCCCCAAAATTATTACTCTAACTAAATCCATGGAGTTCTAAGTATTTTTGATATATTTTATTATTGTTCCAAACTCTTAGCTCCCTCTCAGAAACAAATTATATATCCACACCTTTTGTCATGTGACTTTATAGTTCCTCCCAGTAAGGGAGGTAGAGTACAGACTTCTGCCTCACTGACTTTGAAGTTGGCATGGTACTTGTGTGGGCCAATGGAATATTAGTGCACATTTCATGAGCAGAGGCTTTAAATGTACGTGAGTGCCATCACTTGTCCTCCTCTGTCACTTGCCACAAGAAGAGCTTCCTTCTGGAAGTCACAGGCTCCAGAATGGGAGATGCATGTAGCTGACCTGAGCCCACCCGGCAGGCAGAAGCAGAACTGCACCAGGTAATCAGGGGCAAGAGTAATAAATGTATGTTATTGTAAATCATAGAGATTTTGGGTTGTTTTTTATGCCATAACAAATTGGCTAAGAGAATTTTTTAACATTCTGAGCAAGATTTCTGATAATTGTGTCCTATTTTTCAGGCAAAAGTGTTATGGCATAGTTATGTTGCATAACTACTTTGCCTAATTCCTATGTCATACTATGAGGGTCAGATTTTTCATCTGTATTATGGATAGGGGATAAATTGTCCTTCTTGTCCTGTTCCAGGGAGCTTCCCTACTTTAGGAATTCTGCCTGATGGACCAATGCTAAGGTTGTTTCAACAGAAAAATTTCATTTTTTTGCATCTTCTCTTACTCTCCTTTGCACTCAGTAAATGGAACTGATTATCTAGCTGCATTACCCTGAAAGGTAGCCATTACAGTATTTAACTTTTACTTCTAATTAAATAAGATAAAATTAATTTCAAGTTTTCAGTAAGCACATGTAACTGGTGGCCATCATACTGGGCAACACAACTATAAACCATTTTCATCATCACATAAAGTTCTATTGGACAACGGCTAGAGGTTAGGTATTTATTAATTTTGAAGGTTGGGAGAAGTGAATGCTCTGTGGTTATATAAGTGTTGGGATCATGGGATGGAAAGAGAGGGGAAGACGAGGCAGAGGGAAAGATGAGCTCTGTAATTCCCTTTCACCTCTGGTTTAGACATAAATAATATTTATAAACTATTATTTGACAGGTCAGCCTTTTTTATTTTGCTGAGTCTTCTGGAAACAATCTAAAGCACACTGTTCAGCAATCACATTTATCAATAACTGGATCTAAGTGTGTGGCTCTTCCAGAATACTTCTCATCAGAGCAACCATATTTCAGTTCATCTCCCAAATTTGGGGAATATATCAATAATGTGACTTATAAGTTCATGACTTTCAACCCTTCTAAAACAAGGAAAAGAATAATGGAAAAACCCAACAAGAAATGAGTTCAGTGCTGAAATTAGCACTCCCAGCCCCTGTTCAGTTACAGTAATGGTAGGCATTACATTCATCTCCACAAGTTTCATTAGGCTGTACTGGCAGACTCAGCAGGTAGAAGGCAACAGAGCATGGGCTAAGATCAGCAATTTATCTGAGACCAAATACCAAGAAACAAAGCGAGATTTATTATGTAGGCCAGCTACAGGTTTATTAGTTCCGTTTCAAAGACTTCCAACAGGTTTCCATTTATTTCTTCATTTAACATCGCCATCACCTTTAATATAGGAAACACTGCACTCATTTTTCACAGTACTTAGAAAAGAAAATTCTCAGGAGGAACTTTTCAAAGGGCTCTTCAGGTCCATTTTTCTTTAAGAAAGTTTCAACTTAAGTTAATACAATCTGTCCTCAAAACAGGGTGAAAAGTCTTTGACTGTGGTGGTTGATCCCATTCGTTGATTTCTTAGCTTCCTTCATTAGCAACAGTCCCTAGATTCTTTCATCCCTAGTAGCTGCCTTATACAATACCCAGAACACTTCACCTAACACTTTCCTATTTTCCAATCTATTATGCTTAAATATTACATCAAACTTGGGGGATCCAATTTTTCTAGATCTTCTAGAACTTCTACTACAATATATTTTCAGTCTCACTGAGACCACCAACCCATGGACCCCAACACTTTCTCATTACTTTATCTTTCCATCTTAGTGTATGTGCCATGATCCATTATTATAATTACTATCTTACAAACACCCTTAGATTTCACACCCCTCTCTCGGATGCACCTTCTGTAGGAAGAAACCCTGCATGTGGCTTTACCTAGTTGTTAGCTTTATCTGCACTGTAAACTGGATGGCTGGGTCAACCTCCACTGTACACTGAACACTGCCCAATGTTTCTATCACATGTCTATATTTTAAGGTGATAATTTCAAACCCCGCTTCTCATTTCTACTCAAACCACCCCACCCTCCTTCAAACTCTAGTAATGAATGTGCTTCTTTCTTCATTAGGACAATAGAAACTCTTAGATGGAAACCTTATCCCACCAACAAATCTGCAAACCTACCTCTGCCCACACTCGTTGTTGTTTTTTTTTCTTCTCTCCTATTGAAGGGGAAGGTCAATGTCATGACTGCTTTTTACAATTTCTCAAAGACTTTGCTCATTTGTTTTCTTTCTCTTTTCTATTACAAATTAATTATTCATGTCTCTGCAGAATTATTCTCAACATCATGTTAACATGCTCTAATAGCTCCCACCTTATGAAAAAATTTATTTTCACATCTTCCTTCTACTATCAATCCCATTCTCTACTTCCTTTCACAGATCAAGATCTTGAAAAAGTTGTATAAACATTTTTCCTTTGTGTCACCTCCCATTCACCTTTTCATCACTACAACTCATACTAAATATTACATTTCCTTGCTAAGTTCCCTCTTGCAGTTATCAAAGGTTGCATAACAAAGCACCCAATTCAGTGCTTTAAAACAATTAATGCGCGTGAATCCTACTCTTTGGGTGAACTCAGAAGGAACAGTTTGCCTCTGCTCCACTCCATGTCAGCTGGACTGCTCAAGGCTGGTACTAGAGTCATTATAAAGGCTTGTTTGTTCACATGTCTAGCTGGTAGATGCTGGGAAGACTGGGCTTTCTCAAAACATGATGGGTGGATTCCCAGGACAACCATCAAGAGAGAAAGAGAAAGACACAGAGATTGAGATGACCCAGGTGAAAGCATTTTACGCCCTAACTTTGGAAGGTTGGTTGTTCATGAGCCTCTATCTTGTGATTTCTCTCCCATGCTAAAATAAACTCCCCTACCAGACAAACTTACCTATTTATAAGGTTTAAATATAATTGTGCTGATGGCTCCAGACTTATTCCAGTTGTAAAGCTTTATCCTAAACTTTGACATCTTCACTTGGATGTCTGATACGCTTTTAAACTTACCAAGTCTAAACACATAACTCTTGGTTTCTCCTATGTTCCTCTAGCTTCCGGTGAATATCATCATCAAGCCCAAATCTTAAGAATGGTCTTTGTATGTTTCATTTCCCTCAATTATCCTCCTTCAATCCTTCAGCAAGTCCTATTGGTTCCATCTACAAAATATACCTCAAATTTATCTGACTTTTTTTTTTTTACCTCTTCTATAATCATTTTAATCCAAAGTACTAACATCTTTCCCTGGACTACTTTTTAGCCTCCTAACCTGTAGACAGCATCAGGAACAATTACTTTTGTGGACATTTAAGCCTTTCATACCATTTAATCATTTTTCCCTTCGATTATTGTCTACAAAATCTCCTGGGACTGTGTTGAGATGAAAGGTCCCTGCCTGGGTATGCTCCAGGCTTCCACCTTACAATGACTCTCTGATGATAGAAGCCCCCCCAAATGGCTCCCCATTATATTTGTCTCAAAGGAATTGTATTTCATGCTCAGTAGAAGAACATTAACCTTGTCTGGAAACTATGATGGATATTAAAAAAAGTGTTGCATTTTTTCTCTATTAAGCTAACAATACTCTTCATGATGCACAGATCTTATTAAGAAGGTACAGCCCTGTGATTTCATAATTTATTAAAACAGGGATTGAATGTCTTTCAGATGACAGGCATTGTTCTAGTTGCTGAGGAAACGGGTAAACAAAAAAGAGCTTCTAATAAAGAAAGGCAGACAATAAAAAACAAACAAAATATGTCAGGAGGTACTAAGAGCTGTGAAGGAAAATGAAGCAGAGTGAGGGAAATGGGATGTGATGGGCCAGGGGACCGGGCCCTGTGCTGTTCTCTATCTGTCTGTCATGGAAGGCATGTCTTTAAGATGATGTTTGAGTAGTGAACTGAATGATGTGAAGGAACAGCCATGTGGGTATCTGAGGAAAAGCATTCTAGGCAGAGAGAATAGCAGGTTCAAAGGCCCTGAGGCTAAAGTGTTTGACATATTCAAGGAACCAAAAGGGAGTCAGTGAAGCTGAAGTGGTGCGAGCAAGGAGCAGCATGGCAGAGGGTGAGGCTGGATGGGTAGCATGGCATTGATGGTTTATTGGGAAGTTGGGTGATGAGGCCAAGAAAATTTGGGGGAAGGGGCCATCTTGTTGGAAGCATATTCCAAAGGTAGATAGCATGTTAACAAAAACAAAGTAAGTTCTTGGGTATGGGTACCTGTATGATGCAGGTTTCCCTTATAAACCCCAACACCAATTCAGTATATGCAAAGCACCTCACACAATACCTGCATATTTATTGTAGTAGATATCCAGTAAATGATAGTTATTATTTCTATCAAGTTTAGTGTTCATTGGAAGATAGTCAGCCTGGGTTCAAGTCTTAGGTTCAGGATTTACTATCTTGCCTGGGTGGCTCTGGCCAATCACCTAACTTCTCTTACCCTGTGTTATCATTCTGATGTCTGGATTGATTGGGGAAATGCGTGGGAAATGCTTAGCCAAAGGCTTAGCGTATATTGAGGGCTCAATAAATGTTGCTGATTATTATTATAAGGAGTTTCTGAGCCCCTCCATTCGTTGTAACAGCATAGAGATGAGAGATATCCTAGAGACACAATGAATATTATTTTGTGCACATTCCTAGGTTCTCTTCCCCATTGCTCTCTTCCTTGCTTGGTGCATGCTTGTTCTCCTGATCCCCACCACTCTCTATTCCTTTTTCCGGCTTTATTTATCCTCCATCATAGTGATCAATAAATGACACACTACATGTTTACATCATCACTGTCTTTCTCCCCCAACTAAGGTGCAAGCTCCTTGAGGGTAGGAACTTTTTCTTCTTTAATTCACTGATGCCTCTGCCTAGAACAGTGCCTGGTACATAGCAACCTCACAATTAACATCTGCTGGATAAATAAATGCAAAAGAACTTGCAGGGGAGCTCTTCAGCTGTCAGAAGAATGGGTACCCCCCAAATCACATGCTTTTGCATTGAGAGTTAGAGCATTGACTTTTCTAATACAGAGCATTGCTCCTTTCTATGACTATCATGAACATTTGGGAACTAAATATCTTAGATTGCAAGGCTGAAAATTTGGAGAGCTCCAGAAGTCAGGCCAATTTACTTTCTCAGGAACAAGCAGCCAGACGTATTTCGACCACAGCCCTGGGAAGTCTATGGGGACCTCACCCTGCAGAGCACTCTGCAAACTGAGTAGCTGAATTCTGTAAATGTCTTCCATTAGTAACTGCCAAGCAGCCCTTTCCTCAACTGACTTCGCTTCTCATTTAAGTAACATATTTCGACTTGTAATTTCTCCAAAGGGCTATTTTAGACATTTCATTTCCTGAAATTATATGTGATTGTATATTTTAGGCTATTTGCAGGCCTGTCTTATCCACCAGAGATTGGGCGTAGAAAGATGGAAAGAACATTAGATTTCCTTTGGCCACATTTGGTTTAATCAGTATGAACTTCACAAAGAACATCTTGCTCATTTCCCCAGGGTCAAGAGAGACTTATGGAAGCTGTTCTACAAAATAGCAATTGTATTTTAATTTGTCATCCCAGTATTTTCTTGGAAAAGCATAGCCTGGGGTTATTTTTGCCTTAGGTTGCAGGTTTGACTTAAATCTCCACCTATACTTCCTGAGGGTAGGAATTTTGTGCAGCAAGTGACAAAGAGCCTGTCTCTAAGAATTATGATGAAAACTTTCACACTGGAGATTTGAGGATGTTTTGGTTATTCTGGTTAACTAAATTACATTCGTGTCATTCAGCTGAGCAGCTCCTTTTTTTCCTCTAAGATTTAAAACTCAACCACCAAGAGTCACACATGGAAATAAACAGTGTTGGCAAAATGTCTCTGAGAAAGAAACTTTACCTTTTAATTCTTTGTAAAATAAAAAGAATGGTATTATTTCCACGCACACTTCCTCTGAATATGAAAGCTTAGCAAAATGCTGGTCTCCAGTGTGGTGGAATTAGAGACTCCCTAACCAGGGACCACCCCAGGAGGCTGTGTTCCAGGGACTTGAGCTGGCAAATTATTGAAGAGCACAGGATGCTCTGCTCCCTTTCTCCAGGCTAGCTGGGTTTGGGGGATGAGCTCAGCTTTCCTGAACTGAGATCTAATTTAAATAATGGTGGATTTAAATAATAGCAATTCATTTGCTCCCACTAGATCAAGACTGCCAGAAAGGGTGAGGTTTGCATTTATTGAAGGCTGGGGGTGTAGGTGGGGATGGTTGTTTCCACAAAAAGAAATGCCATTCATCCTGGAACAGGAAATGTGGGCATCTTTTGGGATTGAAAGGGCGAGAAACTCCTTAGCCCAGGGTAAGAGTCCATGGGGTGGGATAATAGTCTTGACGTATGGCTGTGATCAGAGAAACTTCTGGAAATGTTGGGGGTGTGCCTTGTGGAAAATGGTGGTGAATGGGTAGGTATGTTTTTAAGTTATGTAAGTATAAAACATGGCAATAGTGGCCTGGGCCCAAGGTGATGGGAAGCAAGCATAGATGCGTGTAGCCCGAGGTAGACTTCCCCTGCCACCCCACTCCAGAGATGCTACAGTAGGTGATCCAGGGATTTCAGAAAGGCATAGAGAGATAGAGAGCTCCAACACTGAGTTCCTCCCATCCCCATTGTAAGTGTTTCCTTCTAGGTTCCCCAAAGTAGCCTATGGGCAAAGAATGTTCAGGATAATTGACTTACATTAAATTGACAGGCAGAAAGTAATAGACATTCAATTAGCCATGAAGTTGCCTCTGTGTGTGTGTGTGTGTGTGTGTGTGTGTGTGTGTGTGTGTGCCTGTCTGTGTGGGAGGGGTGATCAAGAGCCATGCATGGGCAGCTGAGAAGATCGACTATACTAACCCCGTCTGGACAGGTGAAGTCACCTCTAGAGAATCCCAGATTCCTGGGAGGTTCTTCCCAAATGGACAGGATGCAGTACAACTTCAGAACCTGCTTTAGCTCTCAGAACAGAGGTTGTCCCCAAGCTGAAACCCTGAAACCAAGGTTAGTAGCCTGCAGCTGATACTGGATCTTTTATGTTGTTCTAAATGAAATCTAGAGCAATTCAGCCAGGCCACACATACTATTATGTGGACTTACTTGAACTAAATCTATGTTTATGAGAACATAAAATACATGTTATTCCTGTTGTCAGATTTTATTATTGGCAATGATTTCTAACATGTGCCCATCAACTGCCCTTTTAATCATTGTCAGTTATTCTTTTCAATTGCATCCAGGTTTAAACAGGCAATGATGGTTTTAAAATAAGGCCCTTCCTCTGCTTAACTGCAGTTAGGGCTAATTAAGAGTAAATAACTATTCTCAGCAAGGAAGGCAGAATCCAAGCAAATCTTTGACAAATGCAGCCTGAGGAACATATTCATGTCCGCTGCCAGTAAATACTCCCATTACAACACGAAGAAACTGTTTCCTCTCATTGAGAATGTCATGCTGCCTTGATACAAGTAGAGAAAAATAAATACCAGTCAAGGGCTGAAAGAAAAACACAAGTAGCATTTAATTAAGAAAAAATATATAATTCCATGTTTCTTTCCATATATCCCAGTTCCATTTGGTTGCAATCACAGGCTCCTAGCTCCCACTCAAGTCTGACATTTCCCCTAAATCTTCCCACCTCCTTCCATTCCCACGCCCTCTGTGATGCAACACAATTCATTCACTATAATTTGAAGGTCACAGTCAATTGCTCCAAGACAAGAATGCAGATTGGATCAGATCAGACTTCTTGCATCACAAAGGTTCATCTTGATTTTGGTTCCAGGATTCTGTTCGATTTTGCTTTGATTGGGACTTTTAATTTCCCCTTTAATTTAAAACGGAGAGTTACTGTTACTTCATGAAATATAGATTTTAATATTTCTTACATTTTCACTTCTCACTGGAATCTTAGTTATTTTTATGAATTCCTTCTAACTGGTAAAAGTTAAAATAAAATGTCTTTCCAACCCAGGGAAGGAGAATGAAAAATTGTATTGAAAGATATTTAAGTTAGACTGGATATAGAAAGTAAACTGTGAGCTACCCATATGGAAATATAAAAATACACATATTTTTATATTTATCCCAACTTATAGAAATGTAAGAAAATTATATTACACAGAGAGTTGAAAGTAATTAACATAATAAAAAGCAAGAATACAGGTTTTTTTTTTAATGCAAACATACTTAAACAAGTGTGTTTGATTATTATCAAATTGTACAGATCAGGGGAAATTTAAAATTCTCACTCTGAACACCAGCAGAGCCCTAATTTTGGCTGTTCTGGGGACTAAATTTGGTTTCATGCATTCAACAAAGAGTGGTTGAACTTCAACAATGGAATGCATGGTTTAGTCCTCCCAAACTCAATATGAATTGACAAATAAGATGATCACAAATACTTGCCAACAAGAAAGTGCTCAATGAAGAACAAGAGACACTTTTCTGTCTCTTAGCAATTAAGGAAACAAAAATTATAGCCCATTGAAGAACTAAGGCTGGCCCTAGGATAGAGCATCAGCCTGCGGACTGAAGGGTTCTCGGTTCGATTCCAGTCAAGGGTACATGCCTGGGTTGTGTGTTCGATTCCCAGTAGGGGGCATGCAGAAGGTAGCCAATCAATGATTCTCTCTCCTCATTGATGTTTCTATCTCTCTTTATTTCTCCCTTCCTCTCTGAAATCAATAAAAAAATATTTTTAAAAAGGAAAGAAAAAGCTGGTTTTCCAGAGTGATTTTTAGTTTGCTAGTGCTGCCATAACAAAAGACCACAGACTGGATGGCTTAGACAACAGAAATTTATATTCTCACAGCTCTGGAGGCTGAAAGTCCAATATTAAGGTGCCACAGGATTGGTTTTAAATAGCCAACTGCAGCCTTCTTGCTATCCTCACATAGTCTTCCTTCAGTGCTTACACATCCCTGGTGTCTCTCTGTATCCAAATGCCCTCTTCTTATAAGAACACCAGTCAGATTGAATTAGCGCCCACCCTAAAAGTCTCAGTTTAACTTAATCACCGCTGTAAAGGCCCTATCTTCAAATATAGTCACATTTTGAGGTACTGGGGGATGAAAACCTCAACACAAATTTTGAAGGAGCACAACCCAGCCAGATGAAGTTATCAACAGTTGAGAGACTAAAGGACCGAATTTAGTTCCCAGAACAGCAGAATACTAGGGATCTGCTGATGTTCAGAGTGAGAATTCTAAATTTCCCCTAATTTGCACAATTTGATAATAATCAATCACAGTTTAAGTTTAAAGGGTTAAAAATGGTGTGTGTGTGTGTGTGTGTGTGTGTGTGTGTTGACATAGAAATGAGCATAGTAAAGTTTTTCATGTGGAAAGCGGAGTAGTTAGTATAAACAAAAAAAATGAAAACCACTGCCCAGGGTTTTAAACTTTTCAAAAAATATGAATCTGTTGTTAGAGGAGGGTGAACCCCTGACTGGGAAAGAACAGAGGAATGGATATTGTGTCTTTTGTGTGTGTGGGTGTATGTTTTAAATTCAATATACTGGGATAACATTTATATAACATTACATAAATTTGAGGTGTATAATTTTATAACACCTCTATACTCTTATCATTACATGTATTTGAATTTTATATTCCATACTATTTTTCTTTTTCTTTTTATTGAAAAAAACTGTGACTTTTATGCCCCAAGTCCTCAAGAAAATTTATGTCCCAACAAGATATATCATGCTTGGCCTGACCCCTGGCATCACAGTTACACACCTGGATTATTTATTTGTACCCCAGTTTGAGAATTCAGACCTCAGAGACTTAATTTTCCTTGTAGTGGGGGGCAGGGGGGTAGCCCTCAGGACAAAAAGTTTGACACACATTCTCATTAAGCTTTGGCCACAGGACTTGCTCTAGACTTATTGTGAGTAAATGAAAGTGAGTCTAATGCAGACAAAAACAGAATGTCTCCTTTCCCATCTCCAATTCTCCCTGACCACTCCAAATGCCCACCGGTCTTTGGTTAGTTAATATAGAAGTTATCTATTACTACAATTATGCTGCCTAAAAAACAACTACAACCTCAGTGGCATAAAATAATAAACATTTATTTTCATACATGACTCTGGGTTGACTGTGTAGTTTTGTTGGTCTTGGTTGGGCGCGGCTAATCTTTTCATCTTTGCTAGGGGTCACTCACATGTCTGGCAGTCAACTAGTTTCTAGTTAATATAAGATAGTTTGGCTGGGATGACTGGCTTGCCTCATCCCTGAGGAAGCTAGACCAGGCTTGTTCTCATAATTCAGGCCAGGAAAGTAGAGGTGTGCAAGACTTCATAAAATCTGGGTTCAGCAGTGAGGCCCCAGTCTAAATGAGATACAAGAGCAGCTCAGATTCAAGGGATAGGAAAATCCCTTGCATTCTTGACGGAAAAAGTGGAAAAGTCACATTGTAAAGGGTGGAGATTCTGGGAGGGTTGGAGAATTAAGGTATTGTCTCAATTCGTTTACCACAAGGAGGCATCTTGAGCCATCCTTTACGTAAGCAAAACTCTACGTTGATATTATCTTTTTTCATTCTGCTTACTTATGGAGCCGAGTGAACCTTACTGAAAACCTGGATGGAATATTGGTGTGAGAAGATTTGAAACTCTCTTTGGACATCAGCTTTAGCTCCTTACACATGCTCTCTTTTGGGAAGAGAAGGGTGAGTGCAGATCTCCCATAATAATGACTTCCTTGAAATCTCATGATTGACTTCAGTCATGGGATTGCTATTGGAGCCAAATCCCTGATAAAAGTGTTATATACTAATGAGAGATTTATCAGACTTGTGACAATTTGGCATCTGCTTGAGCAAAGATTGCAATCCTGTAGAGAAAGAAAAGACTGTCCAAAATGTGGAGGAGGAAAATTATGTAAGTCAGTAATGCTTAGATGTGTAGAGGGAAAAAAAATAAATTATGTTTTTGAAGATAGTTCAAGAAACTTCAGGAATTATGAGCCAGATTTATAGGCCATAAAATGTAGTTTTTCCATGGAATCACATCACACAGAATATGCAAAGGAAGCTAACTCTTTTTATAGTGTATATCATTATCCTGCTAACATATTTACTTTCCTGTATTCATGACTCAAGGTCAGTGTTAGGGGAAGGAGAAGGAAATCTCACATAGTTTCAGGAATAGCCAGTCAAGATGAATCTTGAGATCTAGACTGAAGGGACACAGAGAACTACATTGACTGGCACTGCCACAGGTATATTATCTCATTTGATCATCACTATAACGTTGTGGGATAGGCACTCATAGCCTCTGAGTTTGTAGATGGCTTTGGCTCAGAGAGGACAAGAATGTGCCCAAATTCACTCACAACTAGTGAGAGTGAAAGCCAAGCTTTAAGTTCTAATCTCCTGGTTTTCATTTTTCCCAATGTGATGGATCCACAATAACAAATCAATTCCATCTCGGATAACCTCATCTTTGTAATTTGAAAATAATTTTGATTTGAAGGTCCTTTTCCCTCAAAGGCAGACAAAGAGAGTCTATTTAGTGGCAGATGAATGCCAAACTCTGCTAATGGTCTTCCCTAGAATGATTGTTGTTACACTGAAGACAGAAAGACTAGTCCTGAGGGAGAGAGGGGGAAGGAAACCAGTGGAAGTGACAAATACAAACAAAGCAGTGACTCCAAAGTTTACAGATTTGAGAAAGAACTTTGCTCCCGGTAGGGCTTGAGGAAGAGGAGTGATAGCCACCCACACCAGACGTGTGCCCAGGGCTCTGCTTCTGGGGACACCCCGTGGCAGCATCCACGGTGAGGCAATTCTGAAGAACAGCAGGACTCATTCATCCCACATGCCTTCCCAGACAGTGAGAGTAAACAACTTTCAGATGCATTTCCTGTTAACGTTTTTTTCCATAGTGCCACTAGTCAAATAGTATTTGAAAATTCCCTTTTTGTGTTTCCTCTAAAAGCACTTGCTTTTGCAAGAGGTTTGCTGGACATGACATCATCCTAATTATTTCTTGACCAACCACTTGAAAACTCGATCATTTATCTGGGTTTACAAGGTGGTTGGGATCACTCTGGGAATGTCCGAAATAGGAGCAACAGGAACATTCCAATCCTACGTCCAGATCCCACCGTTGGACTGACGTGTGACCTGTCTACCTGGTGAACAGTTACTACATAACCTGGACACGGAACTACTTGGTGGTGGAGTCATGAGGAACATTTCATAAGTGACTGAAAAACACTGTGATTGAAAACATGAAAGAAAATAATGAACTGACAGCTAGTTCTTACTCCATTGTTAAGAGCAAACTATTCAGAATTATTGCAAAAGTTGACACTTCCAAAATTGTCTCTTGGTTCCCTAAATAAAATTCAGAGTTCAGTGCTTCCCATTGTCCTGTCCCGGCTTTTCTCAATGATTCTCAATCAAAAAAAGCAACACTCCTGGGCTCCCCAGAGGTAAGTGTAGACAGAGTAAAAGTTGAATCCAGAGATGTACTTTTATAAGATTCTTGCCTCAAAGGTGAGAGAAAAAAAGAAAGAAATGGCATCTTGTTAATAAAATCATTTGAAACAATAAGTCATTCTTAGAAAAATATAAGGAAATAGACATTCAATATTAAGTTTAAAGTTAGAGATATTTCAGAACTTATTTTGAAAATTACATTTGTCATAAATAAAGTGTACTTGAGGGAGAAGAATCTTCTACTGTAAGAATCTTTTTAGTATCATGAAATACGGTAGCTTTTAGCTAAAGAATGTGAGATAGAGGTCAGCACCTCTAGCTACAGTGGCTAGTTACTGATGTATGTATTCCAGCTTCTAGAATCCCACCTTTTTTCAAAGCAAATTCTATTTGGCCCTGGCCACTCATAGGATTCAAGAGCCCTCAATAGTCCATGGAGGTGCCACTCATAACCCCAACAGCATGAGGATGAAGAAGGCAAGCTACACTATCTGGGGATGGTTAGGAATGGGCTGCTGGAGTCTTTGGGCTCCCTCAGCCTGGTAAACCTGGGAATTGGCCCCCTCCTATCCTAGCCAAGACAACACAGGGATAGATTATAAATGGCATTGATATTTCACTGATGCAGAAGATGGGAAAGGGAACCAGGTGTGAGAGCTTGGCAAACTTTAACATAAAATCAGGGGTAGCCTTATAGCTATCAAGTGACTCTTCTGTCTTAGAAGAACCCCACTCACCTTCTGAATGTGAGGTTTTCTTCACTTCAACACCTGCCTCTTCATTATAGTCAGGGTTGATCTGGCTGACCTGCTGGCTAAAAAGAGGCTCTTTCCTTCCCAAACCAGCATTCTCTCTTCTGTTAGCCTCTGTTCCCTACAGATACAACTTTTCCCCAAACCTCCCAAGTTATGAAACTATTCTTCCCCTCCTCTCCCCTCTCACACACTAAAGGCACCAGGATCAACCAGGGCCTTTGATTTATTTTTACAAGAAGGAGAAGTGAGTAGGCCCGCACTCCTTTGGAATTTGACATTTCCTTGCCTAGAGGGCTGATGATTTGAGCTTCATTTCTCCCTTTCCTTTTAAATTCTCTCCTTAAAAAATAACCCAGAAAAACCATAGTTAGTCATTGACAATCAAATATGTGAAAATCATGAGCTTGGCTGAATCACCTTTCCGGTAAGGACAGAAAGAACACTTTGAGGCAGCTGTTGAAGAATGGTAACCCTGGTAACAGGAAGAATTTGGTTTGCTACAAGGTAATACCATAGGGCAAGAAGACCAGTTAGCAGGCTGCTGCAGGAATCAGGTGAAAAATGACAAAGGCCGGAATTAAACAGAGCCTTTGGGTGTGACGCAAAGGGGGCTCATTAAATATTATATGTTCAGGCCTCAGTGGCTAAAAGTTATCTGAAGGCAGATGGATTTGGGAACCAAGCCTAAAATTTATGGACACAGGAAGAAAGGTTTCTACTACTTTCTCCACTTCCTCCTCCTCCTGCTCCTCATCCTCCCCACACCTGATTATTTTCCATTTTCAACATTAGGATATACCCTTGGGTGCACATTCAAGGAAGTCAATGTTAGTAAAAATTCCAAAGCTTATTATTGCACTGCACATCCAAACCATATTCAAATGCCACTAAAAATTATTTGTGAAAATGCTTTTGGTCAGCAACTCCATGACTAGCCATTGGAAAGAATCTTACTGAAGAAAAATACTAATAAATATTAAGCACACAAAGGAAACACATATAAGGATGTTTTTGTCTAGGACTAGAAAAGGCAGAAAATGAAAAAGATAAGGAGGAAACAATTTAGGTAATTTATCATTTTTTTGGTAATGAACAGAAATGTGTAATTTGTAATGAAAGACATTTATAGCCTTGATCTTAACTAGGCAACTCAAATGTTTGCAGTAATCCATTATAGCAAAGCATGCTAGCAATGTCATTCTGAAATTGAACTATCTCCTGACCTTGATTTTATAAATATATTTTCCTACATTAAATTAGGTGGTGGTGGCTTTGCAAAAGTTCAGAAATATCTTGCTTCCCAATAAGCAGTTTCAGCCTCTTTCCTTTGACCTCACTTTCAGCTAAAAGACTATGTTATACCTTTATCTATCTATTAATATTTTTAGCACTAAGTGTTAATTTAATTGATTTGGGAATCCTAAGTTTGCTATTCAAACTTTAAGAAAAGTTACAAGCTCAATGTATAACTTTTTAAACAAAAATTGATTTAGGAAAGAGACAAACTATTTTCACACTCTCAGATGTTCTAATTTGACTATAAGGGAATTTTTTAAAAAAAATAGTTCCCTGTTTCACAGTGTTCTTAGTAGATAGAAAAAAATGGTTCTTTTTTTTTTTTTTGAAGATAAAATGAAGTCAGATTAAAAAAGAGAAACATATTCCAATAGAAATAGCATTGAGAATTAGTTATATATCCTGGAAAAATAAGACTTAGCACAACTATGTTGATATTACTTAGTACAATTGGACACCAGACACCAGAATTGGCAAAAACATTTCTTATTCAACTATTTTATGGAAATCCTATGAAAATAATTGAAAACAGAAACATTAAATTGCTTCAACAGAGAGAATGCACATTCTTTCTCTCCTACCCTCAATATTTTGCAAATCTATAGAAAGAGTTTGGAAGGAGACTATATTTTAAAAATCCTCAATATGTGGAATAGATATAAAAATTAACTGTGAAGCAAGGTTTTATGCATCAAACTTTTTTTTCCACTGACTTTTATGAATGAATATATTTTACTGCTTTAAAACAAAAATGACCTACAAACGGAAATAAAAATTTCACCCAAGAATGCAACACATCTCTATAGAATACATTTAAAGTAGATTAAATTGGCTATGTGACTCATATTATACAAAAATACAAATGTCAAAAGTGAAAAGTACAGAATGTGGCGCTATTGGCTGAGGGTGTGATGCTTGAGAATGTGGCATTGGCCAGCATCCAAGGCTCACCAATGTGGTTCTAGTTTTCATGGATACAAGTCTGTCCCAATTCAAGTTTCCACTTTACGGCTTGTTTTTAAGTTTACTGCCATTTACTAACCTCTATCAATTCAGTTTTCATGAATTTAATGCTGAGTGATCACTAGATTGTTTAGGACCAGTTATGAGCACTGAATGAACAATTCACTCTTCAATGATGATTTATACCAGCCTTAACATCGGAAAATGCTTATAGCAACTGAATACTGCTGTAATTCCTAAGAATGGGCTTTTAGTAGGAGCAGCTTGTTCAACTACAAGTAGACCAAAATAATTCATCAAACAGATTAAACATTGTTTAAACCTTTTCACAAGTAGATTGAGAAATAATGAATTATAATATATAATCACAGTCCAAGTGTTGGAGCAGGAAGGTGCCAGCTGAAAAGGAAAGAACTGCAAACTGTATACACTGTGGCCTTCTGAGGCTCCTATTTCTGATTCCTCAAGTCATCTAGTTTTCCTTTCTGGGCTACTTCCTGTAATGTTTATCCAAGCAGTAATGTGTTTCCAGTTTAGCAAGGATCACTCTACTTCATTGCCTGATGTCCAGTGTTAAGTAGCTTTGTTTCATGTGTAGTTTCCCAGGACTTTGCTTGCTTTCAGCTAGAGGATAAATGCAGTCTCTGTCGCTCCCTCTCAATCAGAATTGTCCTTTCTACTGATTTTTAAATTATTTTATATATGAAGAATGACAACCTTTCATCTCTCATATCTTAGACAGAAATTTATACTTAATTTAGTCTTTGTGGAGATAGTTCTGGCACCCAGGTCAAGGGGAAGAAAAACAAGAAAGTATAAAACTCATATGAATCCAAAAATCGTGCTAGAGTTGATTCATACGTCAAATTGATTCTCTGATTGAGAACTTGTATAATGGTGATGTGTCATGTACTCAGTTGGATTGCTTTGCAATAGAAGACTGATAAATATACACCTAGGAATAAGCTTTCTTGTAAATAGGTCAGATCTATATGTTCAGGCAAATTAAAAACAAAATAAAAGCAGCTAAATATGAAAACATTAAATTTAACTCATATTTAATTCATTTCTTCATTTAATATACATACATTAAACATTTATTATGTGCCTAGAGTTTTTAAAATACAATATAATTTAATACTAAATATGAATTATAAAATAAACTTTAGATGACACATGTACACATTGGCATGTCCTAAATTCTCTAAAAATTAAGTAGATAATAAGTTCAACCCTTTGAAGCACAGACCTATTTTCAAGTGCTGTTTGCTCTGAAAAATTGAAGAAAAACAAAAGTCGAATGTTTTCAAATGAGGGCAAATAAGAGTTTATTACAAGTGTATCATCTTATATAATAAAAGGGTAAATTGCAAATTGACCCTAATGGTGGAGTGACCAGAACAACTACTCAACCCATCACTATGAGGTGCACTGACCACCTCTTGGTCCCTTTCACCAGCCAGCAAGCTCCAATTGCCCGATGGAGAATAGGGAACTGGGGGTGGGTGGCGAGGAATGCGGGCAGTGCCAGGCAAAGGCCCCCACCCCACAGGTCACCCCACACACAGAGGGTGACCCATGGCGAGGGCAGGGCCAGCAACCGGGCAGGAATGGCTGACCTCTTGGTTCCTCCCCCTGGCCAGCAGGCTCTGATCACCCGATGGCGAATGGGGAACTGGGGGTGGGTAGTGGCGTGGGGCGAGGCTGGCTGTGGGTAGCCAGGGAAGATGGTCGTGATCGTAGGCCAGGCCTAGGGACCATACCCATGCACTAATTTCATGCACAGGGCCTCTAGTTTAAATATAAAAAGGAATTAACTTAATAGAAGGACAATATGGAAATATTTGGCCTCTAGTAAATTATGTACAATATTAGTCTATCAGATATTTATATTAAATAATTTAGTACTACAAAGATAGCTAATTCTGTCATTCCAATCCCCATGATGATTTGTTCAAAATAAAAGTTACATTTCCAAAATTATAGATAATGCAATAGAGTAAAAACAGTCCAGAAATTTCAGGTTGGATTATTTGTTAGAATACTTAAAATTTAATGTGAAATCTCAAAGTAAAGGCAGATGTCCAAAATGTCAACCAATTATTTCTATTGCCAACCTAACCCAATCAATACAGTACTTATCAGTACCCACTATATTAATTAATCCATCACAATGACCAAAAATTAATAAATTCTTTATTTTGGAATGATTTTAAATTTACAGAAAAATTGCAGACTATGCAGAGGGTTCCCATATATCCTGCTCCCCACATAGTTTTCCTTTATGTTAGACTTTTACATAAGTGACTATGGTACATGTATCAAAACTAAGAAACCAACATTGACACATTATTATTAACTAAATTCTAAGTATGTGGAATAACTAACAAAGATTCAAATATTGAGTATAAACATGTGCTTTTTTTTAAAGAAAAAATATTCTATTTTGGCTAATCAATTATTAATGTCCTGGAGTTAAGTTCTAGAGATGTAATTCTACAGAGTTCTCTTGAGGAGAATTGAAAGTAAACTAATTTGGACAGATTTTATAGTGAAATCTTCTTGGATGAGAGCTGTGTGCCCCTCATGCTGGGCTCGACTAACTGAAGGTAGGCATAGCAGCACCATCCTCTAAATGCCAAAGGACTCCAGGGAAGTTGGTTTTCCAGTTTTTGCAGTAGGATTTTTAAATGCTTTGGATTTACTTTTTCTTTCTAGTTTACTCAAATTGTACTTCTCAAATTTTCTTAATAAAGACTAGGACTAGTTATTTGACAAAATATTTTTTTCTGTTTATGTATTAGTACACCCATAAAAGTAATCACATCACACAAACATTTGCATTTTTATAAATGGCATTTATTGCAAAGAGCAAGATTTCATGAAATAGAGATCATTCTGGAAAATCTGGGATGTATAGCTTTTGTCTCCATGGCAACCAACTAACTGGTTGCACCTGGTCCTCCATGGTAATTAATTTCTTGCATGCTGGGATGGTCTGCTGATTCTCAAGGCTAGCAGAAAGGAAGAAACAAGATGACCTTTCTTTAAACCAAAACAAACAAATCTCATATAGAGATATGCTCTAATTTCACTCTTGCAGTGGGTTTTACATTTGAGCAATAAGATGGGAGGCCAGATTTTTAGTTCTGTTGATCTTAATTTTCAGAGAGATCTATTGAGCTAGCCATTTTTGTAGGATCTCAAAGATTCTTTTTTCCTGCTTGCATTAGTTCAGCTGAGTTAATACATGATTGTGGCTATAGTGTACTTCCCTGAAAAAGAGAAAAATGTCAGAAGACAGACATACCAAGTATAGACATACCTCAAAGATATTGCAAATTCGGCTCCAGACAACCACAAGAAAGTGAGTATTGCAAGAAAATGAATTGTAATCTTTTTGTTGGTGAAGGTCATCCCTACAATTCATAAACAATGCAACATCTGTGAAGCATAATAAAGCAAAGAGCAATCAAACATGTGGCTGTAGCTGAAAACTGGTTATCTTGAACCTGGGTGCCAGTTCATCAGATGTCTATCACATCTGTATTGATTCGGGTCTATGTAGAAAATGCTTTCAAATGTCAGCTCAGCATTTTACAAATAAACATCTATCTACACAGTATTATTTTAGGGGCACAAGGTATATGCTGTTGTGAAAATGGCAACATTTTGTAATAACTAGGATACATCTAGACAATGGATTACTATGCACCCATGGAAAAGAATGAGGGAGACTTCTATGTGTGAGATGGAAAGATCTCCAGTGTATATTGATAAGAGAAGCAAGCATGGTATAGAATAGTATACATCATATGCTACCTTTTTTTTCGAAGGGAGAAATAAAATTTACATGATTGTATTTGCAAAAAATGGAAATACTGGAAGGATGGACAGGAACCCAATAAAATGGTTCCCTAGGTGTGAGTGATACAGGGTGGCAGGGACTAGATCTTTCTGTGTTTACAACCAAATGAAAACTCTGAACTGACAGCTGGTAACAACCTATAGCATTCCCTATAAACATAAATGATTTCACAGAATTTCAAGATCAAATCAGGTCACACCATGTCCATTATGCAACCAGACCCCCCCCAAAAAGATATGCTGAGCACCATGTAACCACAAAACTAACAAATATCTCTCTGTCTTGACTAACATGAGTCCTTTTCTTTCTCTACCTTGACAACGCTAGCTTCACTTCATTTCTCTTGTCTCCTAGATAAAATTAAGATTCTCAATCATTTAATTGCCCTTTTTTTTCCCCCAGCACCTAACTTGGTCAATGCTAGTGTCTGAATATCCAAAAGAATAACAGTTCTGAAACAGACTAAAATTATTAACATACAAAGATACATAATAAAGTCATACAAGTTTTTATACCAATCTGATTTTATAGTTATCTAAAATAATGAGCCATATAACTGTATTCTCAATGAGTATGAAGAAACTAATTTAATGCAAGACCAAAAAGACCAGGTACAAGAAAGATATGCTAAAATGGAGGTAAAGCAGAAAATATACTAATTTTAAAAAGTTGGCACAAGACTTGAAATTTCTCTAGTTAAGAGATAAATCTTTTCTTCAGCCAATATGAATAATCTTAATATAAGACTTTGATCTTCTTGCTTTTAACTTCATTTCTGTAATGAGATGAATAGTATTTTTCATTGGTTCCCAGTCTTTGAACAGCAACCATGTACCTGGCACAGAGGATTCAAAGATAAATAGTATCTGGTCCCAGCTATCAAAAAATTTACTTCCTACAGGGTGGAACCTGAACTGCTCTGTTCCTTCTCAATTCTGTTCAGATGTCTATTACCCAGGAAAGCTTCTCTACAGTTATGTGTTCAGTGTCTGTCTTGTGTCTCCATGATGACTAGTGGCTCTTGGAGGGCAGGGACTATTTATATCTTACTCACCATTACATTCCCAGTGCCAGCAATGCATCTCATACAAGTAGACTCTTGTACTGGGTTGAATCATGTCTCCCCAAAGTTCATGTCCACCCAGAACCTCAGAATGTGGACTTATTTGGAGGTCTTTGCAGATGTAATTAGTTAAAGTCATACTGGATGAGGTCATACTGAATTAGGGTGAGTCTTAAATCCAATATGACTAGTGACCTTATAGGAAGAGAAGATATACAGAGGCACACACAGAGAGGGAAGAGACTATGTGGTGACAGAGGCAGAGACTGGAGTGATACAGCTGCAAGCCAAGGAAAGCCAAGGGTTATCAGAAACTACTAGGAACAGGCAAGGGAAGCAAGAAAAAAAAAAGACTTGTAACTGCTTTCTCTGATTCAAAGTGTTTTAGAAGCATAAGAACTTATGTCTCCAAGCAACTTGGAAGGCATATGGCACAGTGGTTAAGAAGCAAACTTTCAGCCTGGTTGGTATGGCTCAGTGGTTGAGCATCAACCCATGAACCTGGAGATCATGGCTCGGTTCCCAATTAGGGCATATGCCCAGGTTGCAGGCTGGATCTCCAGAAGGGGGGCATACAGGAAGCAACCGATCCATGATTTTCTATCTCTCATCATTGATGTTTCTATCTCTATTTCCCTTTCCCTTCTTCTCTCTGAAATCAATAAAACATTTTTATATTTTTTTTAAAGAAACAGGACTTTCAGTTAGTCTCTGGGTTTGAATTCTGGTTCTACCACTGTGAGCCTTAGGCCAGTTGACTTAACCTCTATGTTGTTTCCACATCTGTAAAATAAGGAAAGTAGCCCAGACACGGTGGCTCAGTGGCTGAGCATTGACCTATGAACCAGGAGGTCACAGTTTGATTCCCCGTCAGGGCACATGCCTGGATTGAGGGCTTGATCTCTGGGAGGCGCATGCATTGATGTTTCTACCTCTCTCTCTCCCTCTCCCCTCCTCTCTAAAATCCATAAAAATAATTTTTTTAAAAAATGAGGGAAGTAATAACTACCCTTGGTTGTGAAGACAATTTAATAACATTAGGCCTGTAAAGTATAAACTTGTACTATTAAATACGTAGCCCTGGGCCACATGTGGTTATTGAGCACTTGAACTATGGCTCCTCCATGTTAGATGTGCTATAAGTAAAATGTAGACCAGATTTTTAAACACTTTCTATGAAGAAAAGAATTTCAATATCTTGTTAGTACTTCTTTGATACTAATTACATTATAAATACAGATATTTTTTAACATATTGGGTCAAACAAAATATTAAAGTTAACTTGACCTGTTTTTTGTGTATGGCTACTAGAAAAATTAAAATTGCATATGTGGTTCAAATGTACAGCTCATATTATACTTTTATTGACCATGCCTAGAAATAAAGAGTGCCTGGGCACCAACAAAATTGCTTCCATATAAAAATATTTTGAATTGTGTCAGATACTGATCCAGAAGTAGAATATAAAAGATTGGTGTGGTTGCAGTGAGATAATTCTATACATAAAAAAGACCATATAGTGTTGTTGACCCAATATAGATGCCTTCCCCCTTCCCCAAGTCACTTGTCTGTTCTTCCTCAGGGTTACCATTTAGTGAGCACTGGCATTGTGGCAGACTGTAGACTAAGTATTTTGCACTCATCATCTTATGAATAGTGTAGTTCTATTATTTGTGAATAATATACGTAACTTATATTGTTTGTGTTATTTAGAGCCAATATTGAGGTTTTTACTATGCTAATATGCATCACTGGCTCTTGCATCATAATAATCGCTCTGGAGTAGGAAAGAAACGGTAGTCACAGCAAATGTGTGCATGTCACAGCCACAGTGAGTACCTGCAACCTGATATGTCCATGGGAGTGTGGTTCAGATCCTAACATTATCTGATTCATCTTGGTGGCAAAAGGGCAAGAATCCCTTATGGAGAGAGAGCAGAAAACAAGAAAACCTTCTAAAACCTAGCATTTCCTAGAAGCATCATTTTCACTTTAAACCTTAAAGCTCCTTGCCCTCCAGACATGAAATGTGAACCTACTTAAATAATATTTCTCCTCTTTTGAATTGCGGTGCTGAAGAAACTCCTCCTCATCAAACTGACATTTCAATGGAATTAATCCCTAAAGGAATTGTAATCTCTCATTAAGAGATCTTATCCTTGACATCTATTCAGAGGCAAGAAAAAGGGAAGAAGAAAGTATCAATCTTGTCCCTGTTGGGGTTGTATTTATGCTGTGTATTCTTTAAGGAAAGAAGAAGGGGCACGAGATATTCTTGACACTGAATTTGTAATCCCTCAGCCAAAAGGAGCAAAACTATTAAGAACTTTGGATATATGTCAGGGCTTTATCTCTGGAAGATACCAGAGTAAAAGTGCCTCTTTCTGTTTTCATTAGGCACAGAAATGACCTCTTTATTATAAGATACAGTGAGAGTGAGAACTTGCTGGATCACTAGAGTGAAAGTGTGAAGAGTACTGGTTAGATGTCTTTTTGCAGTGACCTAGAAGATACAGATAAGTTTAAGGGCTAGGTAGCCAGAATTTAAGACTTTTCTTTCTTTTTTTAAAAAAATATATATTTTTATTGATTTCACAGAGGAAGGGAGAGGGGGAGAGAGATAGAAACATCGAAACATCAATGATGAGAGAGAATCATTGATCGGCTGCCTCCCGCACACCTCCTATTGGGATTGAGCCTGCAACCCAGTCATGTGCCCTTGACTGGAATCAAAGTGGGACCCTTCAGTCCAGTCCACAGGCTGACACTATCCATTGAGCCAAACCAGCTAGGGTGAGACTTTTTTTTTTTTTTTTGAGACTTTTCTTGATTTGGGCTGGAAATATCTTACTCAGGAACTTTCTCAAAGTCCTGTAAATAAGCCTATAGACTTAATGTGTTTCCCCTCACCCTTAACTTCTCTTCTATAAAGCAGGGAGAGCCCCTCCACCTCTGAATGCCAGTTCTCCACGTTCAGGCAGCCCTTGCTCATCCAGTCTTCCCTTCACTATCTGGTCTTCCTCCTTAACGTTACTTCCTTCTCCTGCAGCCGTTGTTCTTTCTTCTACCCTCCATAGTTGAGTTGTCTGTGCTTGCTGTTTCTGTTTCCTCACCTGCCCTATCTCTGTGTACTTCAATCTCACTTCCACAGACTCCACCTGAATAGTTCTCAATCAGAGACACCCAGGTCAGCAAATCCAATGGCTGTTTTGCCATTCTCATAGCCCTTGGAATCCCAGTAACATTCTACCCAACCAACTCCACCATACTGAAATAGTCTCTTTTCTGGCAACACAACATTCTTGGATTTTCAGTAACCTCCCTGCCCATCTTAGTCTCTTTTGCTGAATTTTTAATATTTGAACAACACAAGGTTCACTAGGAGGCCCAAGTGTCTTCTTCCTTGATATTCTTTTCCAAGGCTGTGTCATCCACTCCAGTTAGACACTCCAAATGTCATCTCCAGCTCAGATCACTCTTCTGAGTCCAGACAAGTGGTATATCCAATACCTATCCAGCTTTACCACTTAAATATCTCACAGGCATCTCAAACTTAATGTATTCAGAATGGGGTTTCTAATCTCTCCCCAGGCCCTTCTCCCAGCACCACCCAGTCTTGGTCTTTCTGAGATGGCAGGCTGTTCACCCCCAGTGATACCACTGCACAAATGGTTCCACCATCCACCCAGCTGCACAAGTAGAAACCCAAGCCTTTTATTTGTACCTATTTCTTCTTCACCTCTGATAGCCAACCAATCACCAATTCCTAAATAGCATTTTATGTCTATTGCAACCACCCTACTGGGCTTGTGCAAAAGCCTTTTGACTAGTGTCCCACACCTCCACTCCCCCAGCCAAAATTCTGCAATATAGCCAGAATGCATCTCACATCACATTAATTCACTCCCTTACTTAAAACTCTAAAATTGCCTTCCATTTCTGTTTGAATATTTGCTCCAAATCCTTAAAACAGCTCACAAACCTCTGCATTATCTGTCCCACTGTCCACCATACTCACTCTTGTCCATGTCCCCCTAGTTCCCTTCTTCAAACCAAACCCATTTCTGCTCAGAATTTTCATGCATTTTATTTCCTCTGTCTTCCCTTTTCTCTCTCCTTGCCTTTGAATCTGTTAGATTTAAGCTGATATGGCTTTTTTTTTCATGAAGTAGTTTTTTATCCCGCAGCAAAACTAAGTGCTTATATATTCTCTCATGTAACGCATTTGAGTATTTACTCTTTGATCTTGTAGACATTATAAAGGTTGTAATTAAATTACTAATTGTATAATTAGTATCTTAATGCTTATTCTCTGCATGAAGACAGAGAAAATTGGTAGGTTTACTTTTTTTTAACTGCTGAATCTCTGTATATAGACATAGCAGTTGCATAATAAACACCTATTTAATGAATACCTAACATTTAAATGGAATAGGAAGAATATAAAAATTTTCTTTAATACATATATTACATGCTTTATTATCTTTTGTCTTAAAATGAGCTTTAAATTAAGTTATAGATATTTAAGTAACAAATTGAGGATTTCTGAAATTAATCCATAATTACATAAATTTATAGAAAGATAATTTAACCTACTGTTATCACAGCTAAATAGCAAAGGCCAAACTAGCAGAATTGGCACCGCAGAAAGAATTTTTGAAAACAATCCAATAATATTATTAATAACTAGAGGTCCAGCATGCGAAATCGCACAAGACGCAGACCCGCTGTCGCTGTGGGACCCAGCATCAAGTCCCACCGGTGCCCCGGGACCCATCAATGCACCTCCTGGTGATCGGTCTTTGGTCGTTATGGCGTTACAACCACTAGGTTTTTATTATATAGACTGTGATACTAAAACATTATTGACAACTTTGCAGCTATGTATCTGCCTGTAAAGTACAAATACAGATACCTTAAATTGGTCCCTTTGAATGCAAGTAGAGCAGTCTTTCTCAGCCTTTTTTTTTAAAACCATTACTCCCTTAGGAGCCATTTTAAATAGTTTTTTCCTACTCATTCTCCCCCAACCCCAGAAATTTTAATACCACAGATATACTATGTATTTGTTTATGTACTGCATGTATATCTGTGCTTTATGCATAAGAAAATAAATATTTTTACCCCTCAAGAATAAATTATGGTTCTCCTGGAAACAACATTGCCCCTGTTGAGAATGTACAACCTGGAGTAATTCTGTGAAGATAACAATGCATAATCAACAAATTAATAAGTACCCTTAAAATGTCTGTCAGGAGTGAAAGATGCAGACCATGTCATTCTACCTTCTCAGCTCTCTCAAGTTGTCTTCAGTCCACTGGCTTGATACATGGAGCAAATTATCTAGTTATGGTGACACACTGCTCCATGTGGACACTGTAGCTCAATCAATGCTGCCTTCAGGGACAGGAGGGTGTTTCATCCAGAACTAATTGTTACAAATAGGAACTCCAAATTACTGTAATTTTTAACAGCCAAAAATATTATTGAATAGAAAGCAAGCTTGATAATGTAATGTAATAATAATATCACAAAGGAAAGAATTTCTGGATGGAAAGTGATAAGCTTTTGCTTAGCTTAGTATCAATTATTATAATATAATATAATATAATATAATATAATATAATATAATATAATGTAATATAAGTGCCCAGAAGCATGGAGGAAGTATCAAAGAACATTATTTTAAGCAAATATACTTTTCTGATAAAAGCCCCAGTACTCACCAATGATCTAATTACTAAACATCTAAGAGTAACCACAGTCAACACTTGAATCTTTCTGCAGCTGACACATTTGCCACATTTCCACTGCTAAAAATGTTTCTCCTTGAAACTTTTCTTCTATTATTATTAGTTTGCTTTTTATTAAGAATTATATGCTTTTGAGGCTGTCTTTTCATTGACCAAATTTTAAGATTCTGAAGGACTTTGAGCTGGAAACCATGGTGATGGCTTTTGTAAATATCACATTAGCATAGTAAGCAGCGGATTTTGATTTTACAATGGGAATACACATTTTATCCAGTATTAAAAGTAAATTATTGAGATTATCTTGAAACCAATTGCAGTAATCCCAACAAAAATGAAGTAGAATGGAAAAATCTTGTGTTCCAAAGGAGTTTGCTGTTCTGAGAACTAAGCAGTGTTCAATCGGACTCATCATTTATCTAGGCTTCAGACCTCTTACCCAAAATAACTTATTTTGATGAGCAATAACTTTCACAAAAGCAAATAAGTTCATTTCACTTGATTATCTGAAACTGCTAAACTTCTTGGAAGAAAAGTAATAAGAGCAGTAAGCAAGTGGTTCACTTTATATGCATCATTCTTTCCTATTCTGAGGAGTATATTCTTAATGTGGTATGTTTTAGATGCAAGCATGATAATGAAATACTAGTGAAGACTAAATTGCCTACTGATCATCTGCTTAGATGCATTTTTTGTTTTGTGTTAACAATATGGAATGCAATTTATTAATACATCTTGATGTTTTTTATCTGTTTTATGGATCATTGAGTAGTTACAACTATGTTGCCTTCAATTAACGTAGCAGGCAAATCTTCATTGATATTCTTTATGATTCCTAGAATGTGCTGAGGGTCAAAAGAACCATTGGAAAAATTATTTTGTTTCTTATCACATTCAGACCACCATAGGACTCATTGGTGGCCTGACCATCTTGAGCCACTGAAGCACTCTTTAACCCAGGAACAAAGATATCTAAATATAGCTGAAGGAAAAAACTGCAAAGAAAACAAGACAAAATTGTGGGTGTTTTTTGATAAGGGGGGAAGAGTAAGTAGCTGGACAGTGAAATACTCCTTCATGACAGAAAGAGATCACATGATTTTAATCAGGAAGCCTTGTAGTATCCATTCAGCTGAGCAGTAACCCCAGGGGTGTTCTCCTGGTGGGTCTGACGACTGAAGCCCAGCTTCCCTATGTTTGGGAGAAGTCAGCCATCAATTCTCACATTAACTGCAGACTTAACTGATGATTCTGGCTTGGTGTTCCAATCACGCTCCACTCTATTTCTACCAGTAAATGCAGAAAAATCTAGCTACACCCTGTGGAGGCTGAGAAAGGTCTGTATCACTTTCAAGCTGTATAATTCTCTCTACACGCATCATTTTTATTCATCCAGCAGGAAAGTGCCCAGGTCAACACCTATTATCTCCAGAGGAAAGAGTTTCAGAAATTACAAAGTGCTTCCAACCAATCTCATGTGCTTTTATATTTTTTTAAAAAAATGACCCTGAACAGAAGAATGCAGACAGGGTTCCTGCCAGTTATATCCGATGCAATATTCCCCAAATAAGGCATTGAGACAGGACACACACCCATGCAAAACAAATCCTGATTTCTCTCCCTTCTGAATGCCTAAATTTTACACTTTTATTGATAATCAGCATCAGAAGAATAAAATTTGTAGGAATGTTCATAAGAGGGTGATAAAACAACATTTCAAATTTGCTACTTATTAAACTATAAAAGTTTTACTGTAGATGAAGGCTGAACATGTTATACTTTTTTGAATTATACTTGTTGAATTGTCTGTGGATTTAGGCATCCCTAATGCCACCTTCCAGAGAAAATCTGAAGCTTACTATTAACACATAAAGGGTTGCTACAGAAACTAAATGTAATGAAAGGAAATGTAATTATCTTTTATGCATTTGCTTTCTCACATGCGATAAGACATTCCTTTTGTGCGATTAAGGTGAGGGGTAAGGATGGATATGAGTGGTTGCTATAGAAGATACATTTTCAACTCCATTCTGCAAAACATCACATGAGGCCACGAAATCTGCATTTTTAACACACATTCCAGATACTTTTGATGTAGATTGTCCTTGATCCACAGTTTAAGAAATTCTGGTAGAGTTGAACCCCTTTACAGCTGCTATTGAAAGACAGAACTACCTCCTGACTCATAGCCTGTAGGTATAGCTGAAGCCCAGATACTACAGGAAATGGATTAACAGTTGGCTTGAGTGAGGGAAAAAGCCTCAAATCCATAAATTCCCAAGTGCTGGGTATGTACATGACATCACATCAGGTATCAGAGTATTAACTAAATTCCTCATTTCTACTAGGCTATTCAAAAGACAAGTAAGTGTTCATTTTCAGAGAGCCACGTGAATTTCAAACTACTCCCCTAAGGGAAGTAGCATAAAAGTCCCCTTACCCCAGTCTATTTTTGTCTCTTTCCAGAATAAGTTATATTTTTACCTTTAAAAATTCCATGCTGTACAAATTTTAAATTTGCTGTTACCAACCCACATATTTCACAGAATGTTATAAAATTTTAGTTATGAAGCAAAAGGTATAATAAAGCCTCTTATAAATAACAATATTGAAAACTTTAAAAAAAAATTAGGCATCAATGAGAAACTTCCATACCTGACTATGCTTTCTAATTCCAAAGCACACCCCAAGACATTACTGGGATAGTTCATCAAAATCACAAGCCGTCAAGTGCTGAGGAAAAAATCTGGAGTGAAAAACATAAAGTTTGTATTTGATTTGAATGAGCACATGGGCTCCCTTTAAAAGGAAGAAACTACTGTGCTGTTATTTGCAGAAAGGACTCACATCTTGGCTTTGCCTCATATGGGCTGTGTGACCACCAGTAAGTCACTTGGTCTTTTGAAGCATCAGTTACAATGCCCACCTACAAGTGTGGTTATTGGGAGTAAATGAGATAAAGTGAATGGAAGTGTCTAGCAGAGTGACTGATTCATATTGGATGCTTAGTAAACCTGATATTTTCTACCATGTTAGAATGAACATTTAATTTAGAAAGAAAGAAAAGCAAGTGAAGGTAAAATAATTTAATTAGTTTGGAATCTTAAGTAGTTAAGAGAATGTAATCTATGAGATGGTGAAGACATGGCTTTTAAGAAATTCAGTTTTAAATCTTGACTAGGCCCCTTAGTAACCTTGCAACTTTGGGCAAGTGACTTAAAGTTTTAAGGTTGCAATCCTTGTTTGTGAAAATGAGACTAACATAGAGATACTATGAGAATTTCCAGGAGAAAGAGTATAAACTACTGAATATAATAAGGTCTGGGATAAGATACACCCTTGGTCTGCAGCAGATGTTATTCCTATCATTATCTCATTATTATCATTTTTATTGATTAACACTATGGACCAGATTAAGGCCTTGAATGTTCATTTCTAGGCAAACTTATTTGGCACAAGTCCCATACCATACGTTTACAAAAGGTCAATTTACATGATTTTAGCCTTCTGGCAAAACAACTTTATCAACCTCAAAAGTAACCTCTATACTGTTTTTCAGATCACTGGAGGCTGGCCACATGATATTTGGCTTCTAAATCCTGGAATGAGTGTTATTTTGCAGAGAATTCCAGCCAGCAGAATAGGAGACCTGGTGCACTCCTTACAAAGTGAGCAAGTCCCCTGGCTCTTTGTGTAAGAAGATGGGCGAGAAGTTAATCCTTGGGGTTTAAATCATAGGAAAATGCCTGTACCCCAAGCATTCATGTAATTCTGGTAAAATGTGAGCCTTCTGTATCCCAAAAGAAATTAAAATGCACATATCTTCAACGCAATTATTCAGAGTAATAAAAGAGAGACTTATGCATGATATGCAAATTACACAACCGATATGCAAATCATAACTCAAGTCTTTCCTTGAATTAGAAACAATTAGGAATTGGCTCTACTAGTGACTTCCAAAGGGGATAGGGAGGAAACTGTCACCCTCATCTTGTTCCATGCAACTGAAATATCCAGGTGTGGCGGCGGGGGGACGGAGGGGGACAGAAAGTAGATGTGTGATTCTGCTATTTCAGATCCTTAGAAATGATGTTTGTGGACAGGAAGAGCTGGGAGTTTGTGGACCTTGCTATTCCCAGCACATGTCATCAAGAGTTAGTGGCAGCTCCTTTCTCAGAATGACTCTGGTTTTCAGAGGATTCTGAACTCAACACTGGTTTTAGGTTTGTTTGCAGTGATCACTAACTCAGGTATGTCTAACTCCTTAGAAGAGAGCCATATTTGTAAGACCTATTTTCTCTTTTTGGAAAGCTAATTTTCCACCTAGAGTTGAAGATTTACTTTTACAACTACTTCCTGAGCCAGACCCTGTGTGAGGCACTCCACATACATTATTTCATTGAATGTCCATGATGTAGGCAAATTAGCCCCAAGAGACTTGGCAGTAGCATCCACCTCATGGGGCATCCTGCTACAACTCATGCAGTTAACAAGGGGCAGAAGTTGGGGGAAGAGGGTTTGTGAAGCTCTAGACCCCTAACTTAGGGTGCTTCTCCAGACATTAAAGAAAAATCAAGAGTGATGCAGAGTCTCTGTCTTAGAGGAGGAGGGTATGATCTATTGCAGGCATGTATCCACATGAAACCAAACCAGGTGAGAGAATAAACTCAGTAAGACTGCAAAGAAAATACATGGAAGTTGGGTTGTATCAAGACAGGAGAAGTTTCATCTGCTTGGAGCAATCAGGAGAGATTTCACGGAGGAAGTGGCCTTTCAGAGACTAGCAAAGCATGAAGTGAACAGTATATTGTAGACTTTGACTTAAACATAAATTATACACATTAGGACATTCTACTGGGGCAGACTGAACACATGTTGTACTAGCTAATTCTGTTGGTGAAGAAGACTTTGCTCAAAGTGCTTTAGCAAGGGAAACAGTGAGCTAAGAGCTGTGCTTTAGGAAGATTCATCTGGAACTGTGAATAGGAATAAGTGGGATGGGGGAGACCGGAGGCTGGAAGACTCATCAGTAGGTCTGGGAAGGGTCCATGGAGGACAGACCACCCATGACTATCTGCCTTCACCAATCTTTCTAACACATAGCACAGTGTCTGGTACTACATTTGTTCTCGGTGTGGAAGTATGAGAGCCAGGGAGGAAAGAGAGAGAGAGTAAGGAAAGAAAGGAGGAAGGTGGGAGGGAAGGAAGGAGGGATGTTTTAGGGACTTTGGGAACTTGTACTGCATATTCTCAACTTATAAATGTCATCCCCCAGAACCTCCCACCCCACCAAAAGGAGTGCATGTACAACTAGTCAAATCCAAGGAAGATCGGTTGTACAGTTCGCTGTATTCTTCCAGTGTCAATTTCCTGGTTGTGATAATGTACCATCGTATGTAAAAGGCTAACATGGGGAAAGCTGGACAAGGGAACATGGACTTCTCTCTCTATTTTTTGCAGCATCTTGTGAGTTTGTAATTAGCTCAAATTAAAAGTTCTTTAAAAAATCCATACAAGTTGTAAAACACTTTCACACACATACCCTACCCAGTTCTATCAGAGGGCTGGCCTTGCACTGACTCTCTTTGGCAGTTCACCAGGCTGAGTTAGAACAGGGTGATCTGCAGGGCGAGACTGCCTCGGTTAGTCCCCATCTCAGGGACATGGCCCTTAATCTCTGACATTCCTCAAAACCCGTTCTTTCCCTAATCTCCCCATAGAATTGTTATTTGTTTTCTAGATGTATCAAAGTTCCAAGTTTTCCATCTCAAAACTCTTATTTCATGACCCAGTGTATCCAAAGAGCTAAAAAAGAATGTTATCAGTATATTCACACATTCTTTTAAATTTCCTGCATCTGCGAGATATTCAGATCATTATATGTTATTCTTCAAATGCTCTATAGGACTTTATTCCTCCCTGATTATTACTTATATCTATATGATATTTCAGCCACCTATTTTGCCACACAAACCCCACTTTTCTGCCAAAATCGTAGAATGCTTTAAATTCCTACTTACCATCTCCTGTTTTTAAGATTCCCCAATTATATGATGAAATAAGCATCTATATATATAAAAGACTAATATGCTAA